>NC_086241.1:54080486-54680486 GCF_036321145.2 Pelmatolapia mariae | reverse complement strand
CTGAAAAATGATGGTAGACAAATGTCACGTTAGGGTCTCCTCTTCCAAAGAGTTCGTATTAACTGCACTGACATTATCGCTTCAGACCTTTTTCAGAAAGTTAAAATTTTATTTAATTTATTCCCGAGCTCCCAGCGTTGCCTGTAAGCTCTCATCTAATTCAAGTGAATATTAATGTTTTAAAGTGACTTTGTCTTTGATGAGAGAATGTAATCTGACATAGACAAAACACAAATCCCCACTTTACTATGAGTGCAGCACATCAAACCTCCAAGACAAATATGCCCTTTCCCTCCAAACCCAGCATGCCAGATTGTAAGGTAATTGGTTAAAGGTTTCCTAAACAGGCATGGAGTGTCCTTTTAGTTTTAGATACTGCTCGATAAGTTTTTAAAACACAGTATGTGTGTATGCTTGATAAATATGAAAATTAGATTTCAAACATGACAACTGAAAATGACTCATTCCTTAGGAGTCCGAGTCCTATAAATGTTGACGCTCTGGCTATAGCAACGTGCATGATTGAGAAATGCATGACAGACCATTATATTGTCTGACTGGAGAACTAACTCTGCACAGGATGTTGGGGGAAAAAAAGCAAAAGAACAAAACAAAAAAACCATTCTAAAAATACCTCGGAGGCATGTTGAGTGCTCGCTTACACAGACATTCTCTCTTGCTCATTTGCTTACCTTCACTCTCTCTCACATTCCCTCTCTCTCTCTCTCTCTCCCGAACACGGGCTAATGCACAAAGACGTTAACACACACACACACACGCACACACACTTCTGGTCCTTCCCTCGCACAAGGGAAAACACTGTTTAGAAAGCATTCTGCCGCTCTCCATTCATTGGCCCCTGGTGGTGAATAATGACATGACACATCCTGTAAAGCGCCTGCTGTTCACATGAGCATGATGGGGGTAGACAGGCATGCATGAGGTCCAGCAACCTGTGTTTTCCGCCCCCCATTCTGTCACTGTAAATGCTGACTCGTCCCACTGTGGCATCTCAAATCAACCTTTTCCATTTTAACGTTTCTTTTTATATTAAAAGTTTGCACGAACAACATGTAAATGCAGATCAGAATCAGTGGGAGCCACAATACACAAGGCTGCACCTAAAAATGTCATACTATATATCTAACCATGTCTCTAAAACGAACCTACAATTGCAACACAACTGACAGTAATAACATTTGCATGCACAGTGATCTGTGTGAATTGTCTTTTAAATACTGTCCCACAGGTTTATTTGATGTTTACCTTGTACCTTTACAAGCCAACTCCAACCTTTCTCTCAAAAAGTGACTGATTTGATTATTTCACTCTAATCTCTAGACACTACCTTAACTGTAAGCTTATCCTGCATTCAGAGCTCCATCTCCATCTTGCCTAATTTAAAGTTCAATCAGACAATAACTGAAGCGTGCCACCCTGTCTGCATTCTTTATGTTTATGTTTTATTTATTGGTAACTCATTGTCCACAGTAGCAAGCTGTCTGGATCAGTGGGTATTCATACTAATAAAGTGAAGTGGATAATGGAAGTGTGTGAAATACTAGTTCAGTAATACGTCTTAATATAAATATTTGATCCCCTAGGTTTGGCCCTCTTGTTCAGATGATAAATGGGACTGCTTCTATAACTACTTCAAGTCCACAATTACTCTGTGGCTCATTCATATGAGAGTAGAGCATCAAGCAGTTAAAAACTAATGGATCACTGGAAATTAGAACCTTCAAGGTCACATGCATCCCATAGCATTTGAACATTTAGGCAGGAAATGGAGGCCGTCCCCTAAGAATTACTGCTAGGATAAAGCTCTAGTACTGACCAAAGTTTCCTGACATTTGGAAACATTCATCTCCTCAACATAACAGTGAACAAGTGGCTAAATGGCTTCAATCAAACCGCATTCAGCCACTTTCAGACCAGCTTGGTACCAAATTGAAACCTTACAAATGACCTCAGCACTCAAGAGTATCCCACTGGGAAAGGTGAAAAGAGTCTAATATCTCTGGTTGTTTTGTAACTTGTGGATATTTGTGTTTCAACTACAAAGTAAACACAGAGTAAAAAAAAAAAGGATGATTTTCAAAAAAGCTATTACTTGTATAATTACTGTAATATTTTCTCTATACTCTTGAAGACCTTGTGGTACAAGATGTTGTCTTGATACAATTATGACTATAAAATCAGCCACAGGATGGGTATGTTCATAGCATTGTGGTTGATATCATCCCATCGTAAATGGTCATATATTTATTAAATCAATTTTTTTATGGACAGTACTTTTTTGCAGCTGACAAAAGCAGTGGACTAGGAAAGCTAACTTCTTCCGCTAAAGGCCTCACTCAGCATTGTTGGAGTAAAATGCAATCATTAGGAGAGATTGTCTGTTTGTTATTTGCAAGTAATCAGATTTGTCTGTTAAGATTTTCCAACCTACTTGTTATGGTTGCTTTAAAAAAAAAAAAAAGACCTCCTGGTCCTCCTAGTCTAAGAAATGAAGTTGATGTGGAAATGCCTTAAACTTGGAATTTGTAATATTACTTTCTACCACAGCTGATATCACATTGCATTTTTTGTAATGCAGTGCTATAAAACATTACTAAATTCAATAATCACTTTACAGATAGTTTTTTTTTTTTAATCTATCATTACTTGCATTTCAAAAGTTTGGCAGTTATCTGTATGATGGTTGGATACATGAAAAAATCTAACTTGTATTTTTTTACCATGCACACTTATGAATATTATTTTCATTTTGATTCTACCTTAAAGTCTAATCAATGAAGCACTCTTTGCCCTGGTTTCCAACTATCGAACTGTAAAATAAAGATACTGTGTGTCCTCATTTGGATAGAGATTTATGTTGGTGTGCAAGACTATAGCCTAAGGTTTAGGTTTTAATTAGTAGTTATGTGACATTGCACCCCAGGCCGATGTTGTAGAGTAAGGCAAAAGTAATATAACAAGTAGTGTAACAAATTACTTTCTCCTGGGAATAAACAAGTAACATAATGCATTACTTTTTGCAAAAATGATGCAAAAAAAAGCCTGATTTTACAGAAGTCTATTAGAAATTGACTTCTCACTTGATTTATGACCTCAGTAAACAGATTCCTATTAAGGTTATGGCTTATGGCATACTTTATGGCTATCCTACCAGAATCATACTCTCTGTTTCCCCCTCTGTGATAATGTCTGTTTTCAAAAATGCCAAATACGAGGTCTGAAAATGAGAGACCACAAAATATAATGTCATATGGCTACATTTTCATACATGCATGTATCAAATTCATGGAGTAGTTAACTTGACTTTTCGATGATTCACTTCCTTGAGTCAGCTAAACAAATACATTTGCCTGACATCTGTGCCTCCTGGATACATTTACACGCTTTCCCAATTTCCAGTAGCTATCGAAAAGTGCAAATAGCTTCTTTCCTTCAATTCAAAGGACCAGCTGTGCAGATAATACATATGATAGTGTAGTATTTTGTGTAATGTTGTGCAGATGTTTATCCTTTATTTGAACACGAAGGGCTAGGATTCAGAAGCTATGGAATAGAAGAAGAGAGAAAATGAAGTGGTTAAAATTAAAGCTATTGAGAGTGGGGTCTGGATTATTCAAAGCTAACACGACCTTGTTTTGGAAAAGACATGCAGTCACTAAATTTTTCAAGTGTAACTTTCCATCCTTGGAGTGGCATGGAATTAGTTTACGCCACTCAAATGGGTTTGTTGCAGGCACCTCAGGAAAAAAATACTCACACATTTGCACGTATATACATATATCAGTACAAGAGTGTGTATAACAAACCAAAAACTATGAACAAGCATATATAAAAAATGAATTTGATAAAGAAAACTGTAAAAACGCAACTTAATGTTCATCTTTAACCAATTGAATCTGTTTTTTTTATATTAAATGAAATCGACACACACACACACACAAACTAAAACAGTAAAAAGTTGGGACACAACTTCACTCCAATAACAGCGGAGAAATTGCCCAACTTGCATATTTCACACCTTCTTGGCTTTGAGTGATGGCTACACCTGTGCAACACACCATGCAGCAAAACTACAATCTACAGCAGATGATACAGTGAAAATGTACAATTCCACCTGCTCAGCTCTCACAGCTTTGATTTATTCGTCCCAGCTGTTCCTAGAGCTGTGCCCTCCTACATGGATGATCACAGTAATTGTGAAATAGAATGGACTGTAATTGCCTCCTGGGAGATATACCACCAGTAAGTGTTGAACTGAAATGGTTTTTATTCCAGATGAGAAAAGTCCAAATAAATGCCTCTGAAGAGTGGAGAAACCAACACATGTACCTAACCACAAAAGCACTCACGCATGACCATTAAAACAAAATCAGACAGAACTAGGTGGTTTTCGGCACTAATCCACAGGTCTACAGCCAAAATACTTCTGAAATAAATGTAGTCAAACTTTTCCTTTCATCCAACCATTTACTTCCACTTATCTAATACAGGAATACGGGGGGCTGAAGCCTACCCCAGCTGTCACAAGGCAGGGGGCAGTATATACCCTGGACAGCTTGCTAGTCTAACATTAGTGCAACCAATCATGCTAACGGACAATTCAGAAGCACTAATTAACAAACATGTCTTTGAACTGTGGGGGAGGCTGGGGTACCCAGGACCTTCTTGCAATGAAGCAACAGTGCCCCTTCTGTACTGATGTTTATTATTTTCCCAAATTTTGAGTCACTTGAATTGAACACGATGCTTTACATTGCAGTAAAAATGACTAAAACATTATTTAATACCTGAATTTTAGCCAAAATAGCTGAAATGTTGGTAAAAGGTTTTTTTTTAATTAATATAATTTTGTTGAAATTGGGCTCTTATGATTTGGAATTGCATCAACTATGAAATCCAAATACACCATTTTTTCTATTTGACCTTTTGACCTCTCCTGTGACCTTGAATTTGACCTTACAATTTGCAGCAAATCTGTGGCTACATCCACACGTACACGGGTATTTTTGTAAACAGAGATTTTCCATTTCTGTTTTGAAAAAAAAAAAAATCCCATCCACACGTGCAGTTTTTCGTCCACATGTAAACGCAACAAACAAAGTCAAATGCTGTTAAGAGAATGCCAAAGCAACAGATGGCGATATGATCCTAACTGTCTAGAAATGTTGGCCAATCAGAAGTCTAGAAGCCTGGGAGGAAAAGCATAAACAAAGTCTTTTGAAATGGAGGGACAGTAACTGCATGTGTATATGTAAGCGTGTAAAAACTGCAGATAGTAAGACAAACAGCGACAGTATTTTGTCTCTATCCGCCATTGTAGAAATTCATCTCACGTAAACAATAACGTGGCGCACAGCGTGACGTCAAAAAAGGCACACACCTTTGACGTTGTGTGACTAAATCTCCGTTTTCCTCGTCCACATGTAAAAGCAAAAACTGAGTTTTCGAAAATCTCCAGCCTGGCAGGAGTTTTTAAACATTTTTGTTTTCAGTGATCGAAAACGCTGTTTAAGTGTGGACGAAAGGCCCAAACACATAGAAAAAGCCGCATTTCAAAAATCCCCATGTAGGTGTGGACGCAGCATGTGCAAAGTAAAGGTAGACTAAAATATTCCACAAGTAATATATTTGTTTGTTTTCTTCACAATGTGATGCTGAAAAGGCATATAGAACTTGCACAGGTGAAATATAATCCTTATATTTCTTGTATTGGTGTCCTACACTTTTTAAATAATAAAAAAGTTTGGTTCTGGAGACATCCAAAAAGATGTAATAATACTGTGAGTAAATGATGAAGCCACACCTAGACAGAACATGGCTAGGCTGGGGCTCTAAATAAATTCAATACAGGGCTGTGAACAGAGTCCTGCCATACTTTGTAATATGTTTTATATTCAGTCTTCTCTTTATCATTTTTATTTGTTTTATTATATTTTTAATCTTATTTAACGCAACAAGATGAAAAATTACCACATATATGGACAGATGGGACGGTTTATGATGAATAAAATGCATCTAAAAAAGTGGACATGGGTCCATAAAATAAATCAATTTAAAAATAAATAAATAAAAAATAAAAGCACATAAAAACTATATAGTCTTTTAAAATGTAGCCAGTTCTTTTTCATCACATAAAAGTCAATAAGAAGCAGTACATTTTATCTCAGAAGCAGAAATTTTTCTGAAAAACTGTTGACCGGTGTAGTGACAGTAGACTGAAATCACACTCAATACTTGCACTCTTGAAGAAAACAAAAAAAAAAAACAAAAAAAAACAAGGAGTACTTTAGAGAACAAACAGGCACAGAAGTGGATCCCTGCTGCGTTCAGAATTGACTTTGTGCTTGCAAAGTCAAGCACAATCAATGAAAACACAAAGTTGTTGATTTTCTCAGCCGTCACAGCCATCTTGGCTTTGGTTTCAACATTTTCACAATTAAGTTATTTTGTTGCTTGAAGACAGGACACTCGTCTGCTTTGAAATCATGATTTAGTTAAACATGTCCATGGAGAATATCACACACCATCAAAACCTGCAGAAAGATGGGGGGGTTTCTACTGAAGGGTGTTTTTATTTATTTATTTATTTTACAATGTCCAAAATTGATGTCCAAAACCCAGAGCTCCTATAATAAATTTTTAATAAACTGTTTATTTGAAGGAGTATAACTAAATATTTATGGGTCAGAATGTCAGCATGATGCTCGACATTGAGCTGGTGTGATTTCAAACAGTTATTTTAGTTACTAAACTATGATTTTTATTGAAAGTGACATTTATTTCTTCAGAATTATTTATTGCTGGTTCACCCATGTGCAAAGACATTAGGATGTCAATCAACCACACCCCAAAATAGTTGCTGAAAGCATGTCTAATCATTAAGATACAGTGAAACCACCTTTGTGGTGATATGACTTAAAACTGTACATAAGCATAATACATGTATTACTACACTTAAATCTAATCCTGTCTAATCAGTGCTCTTCTCAGAGAAGTGAAACAGGTGGAACAGTGAGATCATCCAGCAACAGATACTAAATGTAACTGCTCACAGATGTGACTTGCTCTAAAAGGCTGGCGGGTTTCTCACATCGCCACCCTGCTGGTTTCATTAGCAATGAATATGGGCAGCAGTAAAGAGTCTACTGAGAGAACGAATTTTACACTCAGAATGCCACAGTACCAGTGATGATGTATATATAGTTAGGTACATCATTTATCGGATAGACACAGCAGACTGAGTGATTCTGGACACAGCCCTACTAAAAATCAGCTTGTTAGCAATGTAATTGTTAGCATATTGGCATACTGATGTTAGTGTTTATCTGAAACACTGCTGTGCCTAAATACTCTCTCTCAGAGCTCATAACACAGCTGTGGACTCTCATTCTTGTTGATGTATTTCAGATTTATAGCTTAAATCTACTGAACCCCTAAAAATGAAGAAGTTCTTTTTATGTAGGTCCAAACTTTGTTGGAAACAGACCAAATTTTTGTCATTTTCTCTCTGTACACCACCTCTGTGGATTTGAAATCAAATAATAAATGTTAACTATAGTAATTAAAGTTATTTTATGCATATTACCCCATTTTCAGAGGCCTAAATTTAATTGGGCAACTGACTAATGAGTAATTTCATGGCCAGTTGAAGCATTTTTCCATGTTGTTTCACGACAAATGAAGCAGATATAACATCTGAAGAAAACTTTTGAAGTTACCAAATGAACAATCTTTTACTTTCTTTAGCAGAAGGAAAGCACTGATAGCTCAGCCACTTCCAAATCCCCGAAAGACCACAGTAGACATATAGAGTGTAGGATGACAGAATTATTTCTATGGTAAAAACAGCTTTGCAACATCTACACTGACCTGGTTAGAACACTCTAAAGCAGGCAGATGTATCATTGTTAACGTCAGCAATCAAGAGATTCGTGAGTTCGTGAAAGCACCAGATTGCAGACAAATAGCCTGCAAAGAGCCAGCACAGATCTCATAGAAAGAAACCTTTGGGCAGTATTAAAATGTATTATATTGAATACATTGAAAGAGTATTACATTAAATTTCAGTTTCAGCATATTTCTTGTTTTCCTATCTGACAACAAAAAGTTGCAGATTCTGGAGGCGTGCTTTGCAGAACTATATTGACTTTGGGCTTTGGTAACATTAGCCCTCTACAGATGCAACTGAATTACAGTACTAATCAGGGAAGTAAATAAATATACCACTCTGACCACTCTTCTCTATAGGGCCGTAGGCACCAAGAAAAAACTTTGAATTTAGCATATTCCTTAGTAAACTGTGGCAGATTGAGGTAGTCATACCATAAATCTTAAGGGTTTTTAAAAGGTTTCTTCACCAGCACGGTAGTGTTAAACCCTTTTGGTTCCTACTGGTCAGATTTACACCTCTGCTTTCATTGATTTTCCCTGTCTCAGCAGCCCAGCAGCATTTTTTAATAAATCTTATAACTCAATAGAACAAGTGTAGCCCAAGTGATCCTCACTTGACGCCTCGATCAATCTGTCAGGTCAGTGGAAATTCAGCAGGACTGAAGAAAGTTTAATATACTTCTTAGATATTATAAATGATCAGCGTTCCTGGTTTTGTCTCTGACCTCGACTTTATACCTAATAGAATATTCTTTTCCCCCATTATTGCTACTCACAATGCATTAAAAGTAGGATGGCTAAAGAAAAAGGCCACATTTATTTGAAACACAATATCTGTAATAATGCATGTTCACATCTGGGGGTAATTACTCAGTGTCTGTTACTCGCACATTTGTAATTAGCAGTAGTGTGAAAACTTAGAATGTGAGATTAAACTAAATCCATCAGCTTATAAAACATTAAATTGCACCAAAACAAAGACTGATTTCTTATTCCAACTAGATCACACCAACAGATAAGGATTTATAGCAACAAGAAAGAGTGAAAGACAGACAATTATTCAGAGACGCTGAGATGAATTGGCTGATTATACATCAAATATCAAGGGGTGTCTTAAAGTCGAGGTATGTTAGTGCCTATCTAGGTCTGTTATACCTTCATCCATTACTCACAAGGTTCACACAGGTACAAAAAAAAGGAGAAATCCTAAAGCTAAAAATGGCATCAGTCAGCAGCACCTAAAAAAACACCAGGAATAAGGGGAAATGGAGCTGAAAAGTTAAAAGATGACTCAGGATTTCACTTCTATATCCTCCAAAACAAGTCTTAACGAACTGAAGAGATCAGATCAGAGACTGGCAGTCTAGAAAATCTATTTTTTTCTGCTCTATTATTTAGATGATTAATGTGCTGACTACCTCTTTAGGCTCTATTCGTGATACACTTAATTGTTATTGATGCAAGCATTCAGACTTTTCAAATCATCCCATTATTCCTCAAAGTCTAAAACTGCCTGAGATGCTGTGTTCCTGCCTTTACACAAAGAATTGTGAGCTGGATCATTAACTTCATTTTACAAACAAAGCAGGCAAGTCTTTCAAAAGTGTTTTGTGCTTTAGATTTATTTTCTTAAATAAATTAATCAATATCCATGTGTCTGTGTAAAAAATTTAGCCAGTTTTTGGAGGTACAAGTAATCCAATTCTGCAGATGTGGTATACTAATTACTGACACACCCACTATGTGCACAATGTCCATTGTGCACTGAATGCGGGCAGATACTTGCTAATTAGTAACATACAAATAAAATACTCACTCATTAAAATTTGTTAGCTTTGTTATGTTTGTATGAGCCGTGTAAGCCGACAAATATCTGGAACGTTATTATATTTCTTTGTATAATTCAGATGATGAATCATGTGGAGCTGTTGCATCTGCATTAGGCAGGCACTTGTCTTTGTTCTACCTCAAGCAAGGTTGTCACAATATATGGACACAATAAATGCTGATTAACTTGCTACCCTTTTCTACAAAACCATATGAGGCAAATGAAGGCAGTAGGATCATAAAAGTGAACTGATAACTCAAATCTCAAAGCAAATCTACTTTCATGACTTTTTACAGGGTTTTTATGTATGCCTTAACTCAGTGGCGGTCCTAGCCTGTTTGGCGCCCTGGGCGAACACTCCCTCTGGCCCCCCTTTGTTTATAGGAAAAATGTTCGCGCCCCCCCCCCCTCGCGCGTGCACGCATTCACGCACGCACGCACACACGCCACACACTCCAACCACACACATCCATATTTTGCTCCATTGCGGTTTATTTCACACCTCAAACATTTAGTAAACAATTAAGCAAATACAAGGAATCTGCAATAAATTACAGGTAGTAAGGAAATAAACTACAAACTCTTTTATGCTACGTCCACACCTACACGGGTATTTTTGAAAACGCAGCTGTTTCGTTCACACGTAAACGGCATTTCGAATCACCGAAAACGGAGATTTTTTTAAATCACGCAACGTCAAATGTATGTGCCTTTTTTCACGTCAAGCTGTGCGCACGTTATTGTTTACATGAGATGAATTGCAGAATGGCAGATAGAGACAAAATACTGTTACTGTTAATCTGACTATCTTCAGGTTTTACACGCTTACATATACACACGCAGTTACTGTCCCTCCATTTAGAAAGGCAGAGGCTCACGGTGTAATTATTTTACATGTAGTTGTTTTTTTTCCTGTGTAATAATATTCAACATTGCTATCAATACATTTTTCAATCCCTCTGCAAAATGGGTTCAAAAACATAAACAACTGTTGGATGTTGTTTGTCCGTGATTTGAACCGGGGGAACAAATCGTGGCAGGATCAGCCTGATATTATTTGTATCCCACTGTAACTTTACTGTATAAAGAGCTAACATCTCCAAAATGTCAGGAGCAGTTAGTCATTACAACAAATGTTTGTGAACTAAAAATCAAGAATGTGGGATACTGTTTGTCCGTGATTTGAAGAACCCAGCACGTGGAGACCTACCTCGGCACTTGTGCAGGTGAAACCAAAGGGAAGATATGCTTCACCATATTTTCTAGTCTTTGGCTTAGAATGAAGTTGGTTTGGAAACATATTCAGCAATGCTTCATCTCCTGATTTGCGTTTGTGGAGGCGCCCCATGCTAGCAGTGTCCAAGCGTTTTGTTTTTTTTGTTTTTTCCTTTTCATGTCGCGCCCCCTCTGCAATGGGTTTGCGCCCCCCCCCCCCCCCCCCCCCCCTAGGGGGCGGGCCCCACACTTTGGGAAGGCCTGTATTAAGGATTGTACATTAACATAAAACTGTTGTAGGAACCATACTGAATTTCACCAGAGAAACACACACACACACACACACACACACACACACACACACATATGAAGAGAGAGAGTATGCATTGTATGCAAACGGCTACCAAACAGCCATCATAATTCGTCATACAATGAGAACAGGACAAATCAACAACTGACAATGACTAATTAATATTAAAATCTGTAACATAATGTATTGTTTGGAGTTTAGTCTGTTACTGTTACTATTTTTACCATTTCTTCTTGGAGCAACTGTAACCCACATAATTTCCTTAGGGATTAATAAAGTATTCTGATTCTGATTGTTTCAGGTTAACCTGCCATTATCCAATGACACATCTGCTTACCTGTATCTTTTGCTCGTTTCTCCTCCTCTTCTTTTCTCTTTTTTCTAAACTGAGCACCTGATGGCTTTGAACTTTTCTTGTCCATCTTCCATTGGTTTTAATTTTGCACTCCAGTATGAACACAAATCCCCCAACCCGAGGATCACCACAACATAACCTAATAAACCTACACCTTAGTTCACAGATTCACTTTGTCTAAGGTGTATTTCTGGGATTTCGCACAACCCAGGATTCAAATCATGAATACATAATGGGCTTGGATTGACAACATTATGAATGAAATGTGCTCTATTTGAAAGCAGCCGGCCCCTCCCCTTTCGACGGGTTGTGTGTGAGACTTTAAATCATCAAACTGTAAATTATAAATTTTAAATTGTTATTGATCCCTTTACCCCTGGTCCTAAAGTGTATATTTATTTTCTTACTCTTCTTATATTTATTGATTGTTTACTTGCACTGCTGTAACTGGAGCCTCGTCGTCTCGTCTCTCTATATACTGGACTGTATGAAGCGGAGATGACAATAAAGTTTACTTTGACTTCAGCAGCGAGCAGGCGCACCGAGGGCTCTCGCGCTCACTTTTCGCGTATAGAATTTCGAAAAAACATCGGTGCAAATTATAAGTCTGTATCATAATGTCTGGTGTTTTCGTGTTTGTTGGTTTGTTTTTATTTTGTTTTATTTTGCGAGTTGGTTATTAGACGCTGCTCCAGCCAGCCAGAGAATCCCCCGCCGCCCCGCCCTCTCCTCCCTGTGCCGCAAGCAGCAGGCGCACCTCGCAAACGGAGGGCGCCCTTACTCCCAGCAAATGGGCGATAGAAAACCGATCGGTACCCATCCCCAATATGCGCTGGCATGATGTCGGGGCAGCATGAGAACGAGCAATTTTTTTTTCTGCCGATGCCCGTGATGCCGCCCCCCACCACGATGCCGCCCCGGGCTACTGCCCATGTCGCCCGTATCAAAAACCGCTACTGCCTTAACTCATTTCAGTCATATTTTCAGTCTTCTAAAAAAAATGCAAACCATAAGCCCATCTCAGAGACACTCTTTAGCAAACAAAGAGTAGAGACCTGTACCCTCATAATTTTGGAGCAATATTTTGTATAAATAACTACATGGTGAGGGTTCTTCTTTTTACGGACTAAAAAAAAGTGTTAAAGTGTGTTTAAAAAACAAACAAACATCTGGGCTCATTTACAGGATTAAATCATGGTCAAATCTAGAAATACACTACTAGAAGAGTTAAACTGAATTTGCATTTGAGATTTTAAGGACAGTTTATTCTATTTCCCACTCTCAGTAAAATCTATAAAGTTCAGTATATAGAGTGATCTGATTGTCATTCTCAAACTTTACTGGTAAGTATCAGGGCAAACAGGTTGAATGTGTATATAAGGAACACTTGTGAGAGATTAGAAAAGACCATGCACTTGCTGTATATGTTGCTGCTGTCAGCCACAGCTACATCTCCATCCATGTCTGCTCATTCACTGTAGCTGCTCATTCACTACAGAGAAACCAAGCACAGAGACGAAAGTGCTGAATTGAGTGTCCGCTCATGTAAGACTAAGGCTTGAGGTGATGTGCTGCAGGGCAGGCTCTTCTTTGCTCTTACTCTTAATATACAGGCCAAGCAGAAAGACCCACATCTACTTCATTATCTGAAGTACAAAGCAGTTGGCAATAAGATGAAGAATCATCTTTTCAGCTATTGAAATGACGAGTAGCTCTCCTTTAAGCGATCTCAGGGTCAGTGATTCAAGGAACCACATTCTCCTCCACATGCCTACGTACCTTAAGACTACTGCATTTGTAAATTATATCAAGGTAGATATCATTGTAATTATCAATAATGATGTGCAAATTGCAGTATTCAAATAAAAATCTCGTATTTCATATCATGCACACTTCTGTCTCCCGTCTGTGTTACATACACACACATGCATTGTACCGCAAAGGCAAGTCTTCCCAAAGAGAGGTTTGCTGTTTACGGAGACTAATCTAATGTCTAATGTTACACAAACAATGAGGTGAACTAATCCAGCAGTGGTTACAATGACAATATTGTCATCTGCTCTGTAGGCTAATTTGAGAATCTCACTTCCTCTGCTTGAGCTTGTAAAAGACTCTCATTACAACTAAATTTCATTTGCGACAGTAATTCTGGTAATATTGTTGCGACAACAATATTACCAGAATTACAGCAAGAGTTTGTGAGGATTCATGAATAATTCATCTTCAATTTCACCTCATGTCACTTTTCTCACTTCAAAATCCTAAAAAGCTGAGAATCTGTGCACACCTGCACACTCAACGCCTCCAGGTCATGGTTCAATGAGGTCTGGATGCCAGAGCTCTTCCTGACATCTTTTTCCCCCCTCAGTCACTGACTGCTCTGACCTTGTCATTGCTGGTCTCATATCTTCTTCCTCCTGAATCCCAGAGGCTTCAGTGACATGGGAATGGGAGTCACTCATCTTATATAGGCGGAAAAGTTATCTCCTCAAGGATTCTACTGACTCACACTCTACACTATCATCTCACTGTATTTACAAATCTTTATGTACATATACAGTGCTTAATTTATTAGATCACCACCCAATGAAAGATTTGAGCCACAGCTGCACTAAATTAGCAGTGCTGCTAATTACCAAAATAATTTTTTTAATGTTTCTGTTGAGGCTAATCCACCAGTGTATGCAAGCTCCTCCATAATCATTGACTTTACTGCTTTTTTGTAAATCGGTAAACCTCATTATTATTTTTGATTAAGCTGGCAAATTACAGATATTTATTCCTGAACAGAAAAAAATGTTTTGGTGGTTAAATATTATGCCAGCCTCAACTTGTGGTATAAAAATGAAACATGAATTCATTCAGTAATTTGTAGTTTTAACCAATTTTTTAAAAGATTTCTTACATATATTTGTGTTTAGTTCTATAGTACATTTAAAACAACACTATATTGAACATAAGAGTAACTACATATACAACAAATTTACACAAAAAAATCATAAAATTAAACAAAGTAAATAAGATTGTGCATAATAAAAGCCAGGGTACCCTGCTCAGCTAGAATTGAAAGCAAGTGAGAATAAGTAGGTTTTTAATAGTGCTTTACAATGGATGAAAGACTGGGTATCTCTTCTGTGAATTGCTCCAGAGGATCTGCTACTGAAAAGGCTTTCTCTTCATTGCTTTTGAGCCTAGCAATGTACAAAAGCAGTTGGCTTGCAGACCTCAGTGCTCCGTAAGAGTGTAAGGTTGCTAACGTTCAATTAAATAAGGTTGGGCCAAAACCACTGAGACTCTTAAAAACAAGTAATAAAATTTTAAACTGGACCCTGAAATGAGCTAGAATGTAGGTGTAATGTGATCACGCAGTTCCTTTCCTGTCAAAAGGTGAGCTGCTGCATTTTCTACAGCCTGCAGGTGACAAAGTAACGACTGATCAGAGCCAACATATAAAGAATTACTATAGTCTAAGGAAGAGGTAATAAAAGTGTGACTTACTCTCTGGAAGTCATGTGGCGGGAGGTACTCCTTCACCTTACTGAGGAGACTTTGTTGAAATAAGCATGTCTTCTTTCGTAATCTGCTTTTCACATTTTAATGCACAGTCAGAAATCACATGGGGGTGAAGGTAAGAAGCTAAAAGACAAATGGCACTGTTGTACACATTTGGCTTCCCCAAACAAAATTATTTCTGTTTTGGTGAGTTCATCTCCAACCATGATTGTACCTCTCTAGGACCGATCACCAGTGCCTGAATAGAAGCATGGCTATTGGTTTGTATGTTTGTCTGTACTTTATTCGTCAGTAGTCACATTTGAATTCTGCAGCTTCATATGGTATTCGTGCAATTTGTGTCTGAGTGCTACGTGTATCGCTGTATATCCCTGAAGAGAAATGGATGCATTTTGAAACATCTCTGGATAATTTGTATGCACTGTGCACCTCTCTACTTAATGACCCATCTTTATTAATTTCTGTAATTCACAGCTAAGATGATCTATTTTCATCCCACACCATGATATATTTATTTAAAATTTAAAATTATGAATATTTATAACAACAGCAACTTGATTTGTTTATTCTTACTGTAAGGTAAAGCTACTGGGATATGAGACTGAAAGGCAGTAGGATTTTTTTTTTTTTTTTTTTTAAAGCCAGATTGAGAGAACTTCTCTCTTTGTTTGTGAATATGCAGTATTAATATAAATCAACATCCATATGGCTGCTGGCATAAATACTGCTTGTGTATGTGTATGACATAATAATGTGATTTAAACGTGGGTTATCAGAGCAAACATCCCCTACCTTCCCATTACAGTAATCCACTTATGTGCACACGTGTTGCGTCAGAGCAGCCCTCAGGTCTGCAGAGCATTAAGATCCAACACTTCCTGTCAAATGTAAACTGCAAATGTAAAGTCATCTCTGTGCTATGTGTTTTTCAAATCTTTTCATATATTATTTTCATATTTGTATGAATTTAAGATAAAATGACAAAACTGATGAGGTGGATAATGTAAGAGGTACGAATGGTTGTCAAAAAGCACTTGAAAAGTGATCCATCTGTTACACAATAAATAGTACTTTGATTTCCTCAAGATTAACTGCAAACACAGTACGCAGACCGTAGGTTCAAAGCCAGGCTAGAGCCTTCCTATGTAGAGTTTATGTGTTTTTCTTCTGCCTGTAAGAGTTCTCTCCAGGTACTCCAGCTTCTCTGCCTTTTGCCCTGTTACAGCTGGGATAGACTACAGCCTCCCCCATTGACCCTGTAGCGGGTGGAGGGAAATGATGCTGTAAAAGAAGAAGATGGATGGATGGTTTAGTTTCCTTTTTCCTGCTGGGAAGGCATTTTTGTATTGTACTGCTAGCGTAATGGATGCTTTCCAGCAAAATATCCCTAACCTCTGAATCAGGGTTGGCAGCAGACCATATGAAGTGGACGGGGAACCAACTTTGACAGGGGCCACTTGCCTCAAGTCACTTTGCTATTTTACAATTATTCATTTACTTGTCAATTCTTTTCCAGTAATTACAACCATAAACATATAGCACACTGACAAAAAAAATTGTAGTTACGAAACTGCAAAAATACCTGTCTTCAAGGCAAAGCAGGAAAGAAGCACACTAGGATAGCTGACTGTGAGCACTCAACACATTTCCATTTGTTTTGCAATTTTCAACAAGGGTCGTGCTTTAAAACTTGTGACATGGGTGTTTACGTTTTTCATTACCAATATTGTATGAATTAGTGTAACTTATAGTCAAAGTGTATCCATAGAATTCAGCCTCGGGGGATGCAATTACAGGATACAGAGGCCCATCCATAATGTAAGTGCTGCTCTGAACACAACTAAACTGGTTATGCTGCTCGTATTAACAGGGATGTGCTTTTGTGGTGTTATTATAAATGCTGTTTGCTTTGGTGATCAGTGGCTGTTTGGTGAGGTTAAGGCATCAATGCTTCTTTAGGTGTAAAAAGGATTTAAACATGCCTCTTTTTAACATTAACCCTACACATTAAAGAAAAAAGAAAAGCATCTTAATAATATCCAGTCCATTTAAATGTATCCATGGGTGGCTACTAAAGCCAAAAGACATTGTCATTGCAGAGAAAAGCATAAAGTCTCAGTATTATGCTTTCAAAAAAAAAAACAACCCATAAACCTGCCAGCTGATATTGATATTTTTATATATTTAATCAAAATAGATTATGTGGGTGTAAAAAAGAGTGGCCACAGGGGTTCTGTGAACAAACACAAGAATAAACACAGAAGGCTCCACAAAGTGCTGCAGGACTTGCTGTAAAGTCTCCAAAATTAGATTTCCCTGTTTATGTCAGTGTGGCCTCATGGCGCATAATGATCTGCAAAGTGAATGAGTTTTGGTTGACCTTTACTTAAGTGGATCTGAAGTACAAAGTGAAAATGTATTTTTTATTATCATTATTTTGTCCTTGGGGCTTGGTGTTGGTAGAGCAAAAAGTGGTCAGTCATATTTATTTGACACCTGTGCCTTTTTAGTTTGCTGTATGTTGTAGTAAACAACAAAAAGCAAGCATTATTTCATTATCCATGCAAAATTGAAAAAACACAAAGCCTGTTTTAAGCTACGAGGACAATGTTTCTTCAGTGTGTATGTTGTCGGCAGCCCAGCGGATAAATCCAGTGAGAACACTTATGCCTACACTGGTATAGTACAGTGTATAACCTATAGACTGTTGTAGGTTGGCATCAGCATTTATGAATGGTTATTTTCCCTGTGGGTGGATGTCATAGATTTGTCATGTGTGTGCCATGTTGGCCTAGTTACATTACAGTGGTGCCTCTCTGTTTGTTCTTATTAAAATTCTCGCAGTATGAGTTTATTTAAATGTTTGCATGTACAATGCATCATGAAAACACATTAGTTTCTGAATAATTTGACAGAAAAAATCTGGACAAGCCTACATTAATTATTGCATGGCAAAAGAAGGAAAAAAATGAGCACGAAAGATATACACGAAAGCCCACGTATGCACACGAAAGCCTTGCATTTATGTCTCTGGACCTTCTATCCATCAGTCATCATTATAAATAAATAATTTCTGACTTTGGCACTCTGAGATGTATACAAATGACAGGGAGCAATAGTGAGTGGGTGGTGAGACACAGAATGTGTACAGGCTGCAAGTGAGCGGGACCCAGGTGTGAAATCAGTAACTGCAGCAACAAACAATATCATCGCTTCTTAATGACAAGTATGAGTGACAGTAAAGACTAAGACTGCACAGCTTTGACCCTGCAGGGGCTATGCTATGCTTAAAGCATAGCCGTAAGCCTAACCTGATATGGCGTATGCACTACATGTTCCAGTATGAATATCCTCAGTATCCATTTAGTTATTTTGGCTAGAGTAAAACACCCCGAGTAAAATATTGTGATACTTCTTAGTTTGGTGTAAGCTTAGGTATGAAACTGTTGATTCCAATACAGAGGTATGAAGTTCAAATGCATCAAAACACCTGCTAAGAGAAGGTTGAAGCATTTGCCACAAACTGATTCACAACTCCTTGAAGGCGTCATAAAAAATTCAATGTTAAAAGGGAAAAAAAATGCAAACTTAGTGTACTTCTCCACAAATCAAGCATACCAGCAGAGATGCCAAATGACTTCCATATGTAATACAGCTTACATACTGTAAGTGCCTGATTCATTACCTGGGCATTAAAGTTGCATGTGCCCAGAAAGGGAAGGTCGCAGCCAGATTTACTTTATATAAAACAGCACAAGGACAGTGGAGGCCCTGCTAGTACTAAAATACAACCAGGGTTGTAATGGGAGAGGTATCATATATTTTCATATGAAATACAGTCAGCAGCCTGTTCTTGAGTTGTGGCTAGAGCTACAACAGAGACTGTCAGCTGTTGCCTTAGAAGCCAATCTAAAGGAAGACTTTTCTCCTAAGGCAGCAGTATTCGTGAGCAGTGAAGTAATATTGTGTGCTATACAACCTAAACTCCTTTGCAGATTGAAGAGGAGTTGAATGAGAGGGAAATGGAGGGAGGGGAAGGCCTCTTTGTACACTTTGTCACTCGCCTCAGGGCTGCTTTCTTTGAACAAACCCAAGGTCACACTCAAAGAGTAAGGCCCAGTGAAAGAGATCAAATCAAGAAGCAGGATTTTGCTGTTGGTATTATTATGGAGGCATTGTTTGAAGCCAGTAAGGTTTTAAAGTTTGGAAAGAGTAACAGCTGACATAAGTTGTGGAAAAGCTGCAAGCAGGTAATTAACTTAAACTGTGGAGATGTAAACAATTTAACTGGCTTCTCCTGGAAAACTACAGACGCCATGTTGGAGACTCACGACACACTTATACCGCCTTTAGCATACTAATGATTCCAAAAATGCATAATGATACCGATATATTACAGCAGCCGTGGTGATGTTTAACTACAATCATAATTCATCACTGCTTCCTCACTAATAGTGTGTAATCAGCTTCTGCCATTCACCATTCACCAAAGCAGAACAACCACTCACTGTTTAACTCTCCACAATTTCCAATCGTGTTTCCTTTTCATCAAAAAAACTGCTCATGAGCTGAATGCAGATGTGCATTTATGTGCGTTTTAATGGCTGGAGCATCAGCTTGAAGCTCATTTTCAAACAGCAGGCCGAGGCACTACTCTTCAAAGTTTTACCCTAAATTGTAGCTTAATTTTATTTAAAACACATCAATACAGGCTGATGAAGCTACTTTGCAATTATCTAGGGGGAATAGATTATTCATGCCAAAATGTATAATTGATGCTTGCAGAATATCAAAAGCAGCACACTATAGGAAACATCATGCAGACATTGGCATAGGTCTATCAGGGAAAGATGTTATTACTTCATACTTGGCTGTCACAGTCCATCAAGTCTCCCTTTCATTCACCCCAGGACTTCTTTCAATATGCAGCCACTCATTTTAGGTGCAAAACAGCTGGGAGACATTTGCTATTACAGTGCAAACATGTTGTAAAATAAGATGGCAAGGTGAAATTGAGAAATTATGTGTTGTAATATGACAGTTATTGACAGTTCATTTAGCCCTGGCTCCCTTGGTTACTGTTGCTACATCCATCAATTATCTGGTCTCACTTGGCTAAATTTTGTTTGATAACATTGAGAGACTTATTAATCAAAACTGAGGAATTTTCAAGATGGTAAGCCTTCCGTAAGCTGTAGCCAAATACATGTTTGTCCCTCTGGTGACAAGAATTTGGAAGATCCCATTAAAAATCTCTAGTTTGACTTTCCATCTACTGAAAGAGATCTTTTACGAGAGAATTTCAACCACTGGATGCATTTTACTGCTGACTCGTATGCCTCTGACCATAAGCTAAGCCAAATGTATAACTTAAAAACATATGGCATTACTTGGAATAGAAAGACCCACACCCCTGTTTTCAAAGTGATTTCAGGCTTCTAAAGTTAACTTCTGCAGGGTCAAACATGTATGAGTTGACACTAAGATAATTCAGAAAGTCAATGCTATAAAAATTACACTAATGTGCTTTTGTTTCTTTTTTTGATTTTGATTTCATCTGAAAAGTCCAGATGAACAAAGCCAACTTTCTGGGACTATGGGATACGATACGACCCTAATCCTCAGCAACTCAAGATCAATTTAAGATCAGCTTAACATGATCTTTCCCCTCTTACAGCCCGTTCTCACTCTCGATGGATAATATACCGACGATTTGTCACGTCCCGAGGCGTTCCATGGGAAAGGAAAAGGTGACCATCTGGGTTCCTATGCTACGCGCCGGACTGTGCATGAAATCGAATAGAATGACGCTCCCGCGGTAACACATATTCCAGTCCAAACCCTAACTATAACCTTATCCCTAACATTAACCACCACCTTAATCGCGTTAGATAGTGTTTTCCAAAGCGATTTAAGTAAAATAAATGTACAGGTGTAGATTCATTCCAAACGGTTCTCATGTTTCCTCATTTTTCCGAACTCGTAATATAGGGACGTGTTGGGTGGTCAAAGGCGTAACATACCTACGATTTGTCACCTAGTGTAAAATGTTACGCTTTGGGAGTGAGAACGTGTTGCCTCTTAATGTATTACAATATTAAATCCACTAGCTAAATAATTTTTGATCCCACCTGTGACACCAAAACAAAACTTGTATGTCACATTATTATTATCATTTGAGTGTCACATGATAAAAAAGCTTTGAGCATATGGACTAACCACAATGTGCTGGCAGGTATTGCTATTCCATCTCCATCTCTTCCCAACTTTTGCTCAGTGGTCAATAAATCACACCTGCTCCAGTGAAGATTGAGCACACAAAAGGGGATGAGGAACCATTGCTCTTTCTCCTGACCATATTTTACCTTAAGGCTTCTTTCCTAAAAGGGCAGAGATTCATGATCAGGGAAAAACAAGGGGAACTGGACTCCAGTATGCAGTAAAAATGCTGGTTTGTTTTGAAATGTTGCTGTTCTGAAATGATTGAAATGTTAGTTACTGCATCTGCAGTAGATAGGCTGTGTTCTAGCATCCTTTCTCGTTAAATTTAGAGCTCAGCAGAATTTAAGGCACTATTCATCCATCCATTTTCATCCACTCCTTCCAATTTAGGCTCACAGGGGGATTGGAGCTAGCATCCTCTAATTAACCATGTGTAGCCACAGAGATTTCTGCAGGCACTGCTCGCTTAACAAAAGCTACATACTCCTGGTTTAGATTCCCAAAGGCTAAAGTCACTAACAAAAGTCTATAGTTTCATAACATCCATGGTCAGCTTTCATCCAAGAGAGAAATACTACACCTGTGGATAACTTCACTGCAGTGAGCTCTTACTAATCAGGATACAAGACAGACTTAGTGAATAGATATTTTTATTTTATTTTTTTATTGCACAAATACATGATTACAGATGTACTGGTCGTACCACTGGGTGGAGGTGCTTTACTGTTGCCTAGCTTAAAGAATTCTACTCGAAGGCAGTTTCATGCATCATTCCAAGAATAATGAGAGCCAAAAACAGAGATTTGCAATTTCCTGTTAGTCAGGAACTTGATGGTCCCATTTGCATGCTTTCTTTTAATATTATTTTGGCACTTTTATGGCTTTATTTGATATTTGATAAAGATGGTGGAGATAAAGAGAGAGAGAGCAGGGGAATGAACATGCAACAAAGTGCCAGCCAGTTGGGAACTGAATTGGAAACTCGTGGCATTTTTGCTAGTGTGGGTTATGCCCAAATCACAAGAGAAAGGGTGGGAACCTGGAGCTGGTCATTTAACCACCTGCTGCATTTTCTGTCTTCAATATGAGATAATTAATGTATCTATCTGATTCTAGGAAAGACTGCATAAAAAGCAGTCGACAAAACCAACCCACAGTACTACTGAATGCTCGTCTCTCCCCGCTATTCTGTATTATATGCATCCATCAAGTGGGAGTAAACTACGAAGTGGCCCTGCATTGAAGAGCATGACCTCTCCTTCAACCCATCTGTTAATGGAGACGTGTCAAGCAGGGCAACATCTCTTAAGGGTGTGTATAAGAGTTCATCATTAGCAACTTTTTAATGTTGTTTACTGCCTTTTCACTATCTCTATGTCCTTGAATTTATCAAATTTGTATACCCAGAGACATGAGAAATGACTGCATGTACAGAAATAAAAGACAATAAAGGAAAATAAATCAGTGACCTGCCTTCAAATTGCTTTTCTTGATAAGCTACCAGAATAGAAAACAGACCTATCAAAGCACGATTACCTGCTTTTCATCTATTTAAAGCACTGATTGTTTTTCCCCCCATGCAAACAGCTCCATGTAATTTGTTTAAGCTGACTGTTTGCATTCAACCTGTGTGCCTCTAAATATGAAGACACATGAAAATCTGGGTCTGTTGCAAGTTTTCACTATCTCAGGACTACAGCTTTCATGTAAAAGCAATTGCTGAAAAAGCAGACAAAAGAAGACCAGAGGGGAAATAAATTCCTCCAGATGAAAAGGCAGCCGTGACATTATTACACTCTTCAAATTAGCCACGACTATAGAAACCAGGAGATTTTTAATAGGGGCAGTCAGTTCGTGGAGAATTCACAGTGAGATAATATCATTATGTAACTAGATTTTTTTATGAAGTTGGGTTTTAAAAAAAAGAAAAGAGAAAATGGCCTAGATTTACATTTTGTGTGATTTTGTGTCTATTTCCAAAATTGTGTTTAGTGAAAAATAATCTAGTTAGTGAATAAGTCAACTTGAATTTCTATATCTGGCTCAATATCCAGGGGTGGTGGTGCGCAAACATGTCTTGCTATATCTCCAGCATGTCTTTCTAATTCTAAATTATCTGCTTGTGCTCATTTTAAAACACTTGCTTTTTATGTCATCTGGCAAGTAAACTAAAGTGGTTTTGTGTCTATATACATAGGTCTGCTTGTTGCTGCTGTCAACAACGCTTTACTTCATCATCCTGTCACTCTCATCTGTACTCTTTAACACAAGAAGAGATGTACAAAGCCTGTCAGGTAGAATGACTTGGGGCTATAATTTCACTGCATAAGTGAATGAGTAACAAGAAATCATGATGGCTTGCCATGAAGAGACAAATCAGCCCAAGAGAGAATGTGGAAACAAACCAGTACTCATCCTTAAGTATGAATTTGGTCAGGTATAGAAAATATTTTAAAGCCAAAGAAATAGACATGACAGGGGATTAAATATAACCCTATATGACAGAGATGGTTATAGTGCACGTATGAAGAGCCAAAAAATGAATAAAAGGCAAAGGCCACTGGGACACCCTCCAGTGGATAGGCAGAGCCTTAAGGGTTTTGCTGCCCTGTGTGGCAGATCTGTCAGCTGAAGCACGTTTGAGACTGGCAGAATGCCCAGGATGTCTGCGAAGCTTGTCTTGGGCTGACCTCAACATCAGTTACTAACACAATGATTCATTTTCTTATGCCTTACCATCTGCCAGTTAAATAACCTAACAGTGACAGCCTCAACAAGATGCTAGGATATACACAATATAATTAACATCAAAGTAGCAGGATTGGGAAAAAAAAGAAGAAATTCATAAGTATGTGGATGTCAAAAATTAATCTTGATATCCACAGGGATCTAAGGGAAGCTGTGTGAAACATTTCTCAGTTCAGTCTAATTGAATAGATAAAACGCAAACTGCCGAATTGCACTCAGCTTAGCATTCAAAAGCTTTGCTGTGATTGTCGCCTATTAATCCATGTTTCACAATGCTCGAGGATGCCACCACTTTAAAGCTAATGCTGTATACCCTTTTTCCATTTCAAACCAGCGAAGCATTGCTGCCAAATGCAAATCATTCACCAAACGCAAGAGTGCACACATTGTTCTGTCAAGAGCTATTTAGCAATGTTTCTCGGATAACATACAAAACCATTTTAACAAAAACAGGAGTGAGAAATGCTGAAAAACAATAGCCAGTAATTGTAGCAGTTTCTGTGTAATGGTACACGCCGTGCATGTTATTGGTTCTTCTAAATGACAAGCAAGCTACTCAGTTTCTATGGTCAATTTCCTCTTTTCAAATACTACAACAATAATGACCAGTGCATCCTCAAACCCACTCATTTTCTACATAGAGAAAATCAGAAACCTGCTCATCTGAGTTAAAGTTCTTTAAAAACTTTCCAATCTTTAGGCCAGAACAGCTTTAGCAGCATCCGTCATCTTTTAGAGACAAAGTGGTGGTGAAGGTCCAGTGATTTGCAGGCAGCAGAGCTACACTGAGATGGATGGGCAAAAAATCATCCATTGTGAAGTCAGTCTTCAAAACTCCAGGGACATTTGCCTGACTTCATTCACAGTCACCATTACAGAGTGACTCAGGGCACAGGAATGAATTTCACTTCAGTTAAATTAGCCATTACCGATCTGAGAGAGCTGCATTCTTTGGGGGGAAGGTACGTGAATGTTGAAAAAGGTGAACTTCAAAAATGGCAAGTGTGAGGTAAAGAGTCAAAAGGGAGTGGTAAGCCACCTTTCTAGTACCAAATACAAAATTCCCTTTAAAGCATTTGTCATCTGTTTACGGTTGTTTTAGGGCTGAAATTAGTTAAAGGGGAATAGTCTGGTGTGGGGCTAATAATACACAGCTGTCTTAACTACTAAGCATCGACTATAAAACACAAGATTTTTCACCATTTCATTTCATTCAATTCATTCATTCAAAATGAAATAAACACAGAAGTGCCGAAAACTGCAATTCCTTTATCGGCCATTTGAAGCTGGTGCTCACATGTTAATTGAACTGAAGGTGTTACAGACACACATGCCAGATGTGCGATCAAGCAAATGTTGAAAAATAAGTTTTATCTACTTACCAGACATCCTTGGAGCATTATCTACTGTTGCGCTGTAAAAGCTGTTTTGCTAACTGAGCTTAGGTCACTAGGATAAATACATATAATAAAACATATTAACATTCTGTTAGTTTTTTGTTGGATTAATTGCTTTGCCTATAGTGTAAGTATTTCACACTTTTGTCCTTTTCTCTTTAAAAAACATGTTTCCTTTGTCCATAATATATTACTAACAGACAATAGGACAAAGGACAATATACACTCACTGCCCACTTACTTAGATAAACCCGTTCAACTGCTCATTAAAGCAAGTATCTAATCAGCCAATCATATGGCAGCAGCTCAGTGTATGTAGCCATGGTCAAATGACGTGTGGAAGTTCAAACCAAGAACAGGAAGGGGAAGGAGGGTGATTTAACTTGGTGTGGTTGTTGGTGCCAGACATCGGTAGTATGAGTATTTCAGAAATGCTGATCTACTGGGAACTTCACACTCAGTCATCTCTAGGAGTTACAGAAAATGGTCTGAAAAAGAGAAAATATCCTGTGAGCAGCAGTTCTCTGTGCCTTGTTGATTCCAGAGGTCAGAGGAGAATGGCCAGACTGCTTCAAGCTGATATGAAGGCAACAATAACTCAAATAACCACCCATTACAGCCAAAGTATAGGAAGAGCATCTCTGAATGCATAAAATACTGAATCTTAAAGAAGATGGAACAGCAGCAGAGTCTGTAGTTTACGTGGGCTCATCAAAATTAAACAACAGAAGATTCATGTTGTCGTCTCAGAATTTGGCTTAAACAACATGAATCCATCCTGCTTTGTATGAAGGGTTCAGCCTGGTGGTGGTGCTGTGATGGCGTGGGGGATCTTTTCCTGGTTAATTTTGGCTCCTTCCTTCCAACAAAACATTTTTTAATGCCACAGCCTAGCTGAGTATTTTTGCTGACCGTGTCCTCCATATATAACTACGGTGTGCGCATCCTCTCGTGGCTGTTTCCAGAAGGATAAACACAAAGCTCAGATCATCTCGAACTGGTTTCTTGCACATGACATAGAGATTACTTTTCTCAAATGGCTTCCACAGTGATCAGGTCTCAATCCAATAAAGCACCTGTGGGATGGGGTAGAACGGCAGATCCACATTATGGGTGTTCAGCCAGCAAATCTGCAGCAACTGTGTGATGCCGTCATGTCAATATTGACGAAAATCTCTCAGGAATGTTTCAAGCACCTTGTTGAATCTATACCAAGAAGGATTGAAGCAATTCTGAAAACAACCGAAAGTCCAACCAGGTACTAGTAATTTGTAATTAAGTGTCTTGTGATTGCATATTTCTCAAATATTTACATATTTTCACTCTTTTTCCCCCCTAGACAGCTATATTATGTACTGAAAAGGTTGCTGTCTATTGCTAGTTGTCTGGTATTCATCTCATAAATTAATCAGTTGATCCATCTCTAAACATTACTTGTATCTATTACCCATTTTGGTGACCTTTGCCAAGAATTTCATTTGTGACACACTGTTTTTCTTCCTGGCATGAAGAAGAAACAATACAAAACTAATTCCAGCATCTGCACTTTTGTGACTTGTGCGGTTTCCATGCTCTCCATAATGTATTACTTTGCTTCTCTTTAAATCAGGTAATAGTGAACAACAACGTATTCTCAGATGGGTCCATGCTCCAATGCATTTCCATTTAGAGGTCCTTGATTTAAAAAGATTTGGGAGCATTTGGCTTCATCTTGCCTCAAAGAACAGCCCTTGGCAGAAAAAAATAATGCAATGAACCCTTTAATAGTAGTTGTGCGATGAATGGCAAAGTAGATGGCACCAGATAAACCATAAGCTGCCAGACACTGAGAGTGAGAGACGAGAAGGAGGAGGAGGAGGGCAGGGAGAATATCAAAACAAACCCCATGTTCTAAACAGATGCACAATAGCACATGTCCTCCATGGAGCCAAAATCACTTCAGCACGTATTATGCAAAGCAGTGCAATACCATATTTGCATGAATTACAAAAATGATTTGGGCCAGTGAAGCTGGTGCAATTCAAATGCCAAAAATAAAACGAAATGAAGAAGAGTATCACATCCACGATGTGGTTAAAGCTTAAAATATACATTTGGAGTTCTCATTATTTTGAATTCTCTGACACAAAAGCATACAGAAGTGCAGCAACTCAACGACATTCAACGCCTAATGGTGACACATGAAGCAAAGAAAACCTGCGAGCTATAAACTTTGAAAGGATAAGGAAGGAAACTAAACTATTTACTTGAAGACTGTTAGAGTGATGCTGGAGTGCAACAACGTCCCACTGGCCCTCACACAATGATATGCGCACATAAAGACGCGATGGTATCCATACTGAACCATGTTTAAACACTGCAATTATTGGAAAGTGTCAAAGCGTGACATGAACTTATTCCTCGGCCACGCCCTTGAAATCCACGGGCAAAATACATTCATAATAATTTTTAAAAAGTTCAGACAAGCTAAATATATTTGAGCAGTTTGGAGGCGAAGCGTCTCACCTGTGCAGCCATGAATGAGAGATCCATACTGTTGCTCCGTTCAAGCCAAGGCACTCAACGAAAGATGCAAACGTGCGTGTTTTCTTTTCTTTAATTCCCCGTCAGAGCATTTGCCTGCTTTTGTTTACTCGACATCCACCGACTCCGCAAGTTGGTAGGTGGACTTCACGTGAAGCGCATGTCGAATATGAACAGTGGAAAAGAATATGAGGAGGAGAAATGAAGGGGGATAACGAGGAAGGAGGAAAAGGGGAGGGGGCGAAGCAGACGGGGTAATGAAGAGATGTGGCTGCGAGAGAGACAGCGCGAGTGAGAGGGAGAGCGTGGAGGAGGCAGGGGAGCCGGACTGCCACATAAAACGGAGGAGGTGCAAGTCCTCCCTCTCTATCCTCAGTCTCTGTCGCTCTCTCTCTCTCTCTCTCACTCTCCCTTCGTGTGTGTGTGTGTGTGAGTGTGTGTGTGTCATGCTTCTTTCTCTTTGTGCCTCCCTGCTGTTTCTTTGTCTTTTCAAGCTGCGTTGTACGTCATTTTCTCATATTTTACCTTTTAATCGTTTTTTTACTCATTTTCTTCTGTTTTATTTCATAAATCCACAAATGAATGGAAGCGGGGAAAGTATTTTAATCTTTTCCCACAATGAGACTATATTTCCTAACAAAGATTGCATTCAGTGCTATCATTTTTCATGGAGATTGTTCCAGTCTTTCATTGTGGAGAACAATTGAAAATGTTTTTTTGTTTTTTCAATCATTGAATCTAAAACTAGGAAACTATAGCTATTTATTCTTTTGGTTTATATGCACTGCTTTTTAAGAACTGAAGAGTTCTTTAATGATGCAATGCATGTATAAAATATATTCACTCTTCAATTCAGAGAAATCTGGATTTCAACATAACAATAGCACCTTTCCCAGAGCTGGGTCTTTTAATACCCCTTTACCATCTCTGTGTTTGGGAACAAAATCTAGAGCAGGGATGTGAAACTCATTCTAAATTGGGCCAAACCGGTGAAACTGCCTTTTCTATATTTGACTGAAAAGTCTTAATATGAGGAAAACAAGTGCAACTTCTACAGTACATCTCGGTTTTTCTACATGATAACTGTGTAAATTACTGACAAGTAGATATTTCTTGAGTAGATTAAAAACATGAACTTTTGCTTCATTTAATTGTTTATCTATTGCTTTACTCTGGTGTAGTATGAATTGCAAAATACTCTTAGAAGTTAAAAATCTATGCAGTCCTTCACAATTTCCAGATTGTGGGCCAGACTGGAGTCTTTGCTGGGCCGATTCTGGACCCCCAGCCTTATGTTTGACACTTCGATCTAGAGTCTGTTCTGAGAATTTCCACCAACGAAGACTGGTGCCACTGACAAACCGCTGATACTGGCACATCACCACAAAATTTCTGGGCCCAGAGTGATATCAGTGGCTTCAGGAGCAGCTCTAAGAAATTCAGATGCAGCTCACGGATTTTGCCCATCATAATTTCCTTCCTGCCTTCTGCTAATAACACTGTATAACACTTGGAGTTCGTCTAAATGTGGGCAAGTTTTTATAAGATTGCACCGGCTGTTTGTCCAATTTTGTGTGTGACCTTATGGGGAGAAAAATGCAGTTTTTGAACAAGAGCAACAAAAGTAACATAACTAAACTAACAGAAAGCCTTTCTGATAAGAGCCTGAACTTTTGTAGCAGAAAGTTTTAACTCCATTATTTTAAATTAGATACAACATGCATGTGATGATTGCAAAGTGCATTACACACTTAAGCTATGTGGTATAAATGTTGCAGCCCTGGTCAGTCCGAAGCAACAACAGGTGTGTAGCTGTGGTGCTGAATCTGTAGACTAACAGGTAGAGATGCTGCAAATATGTGCGACTGTGTCACCTCTCTCCAGAGCTCCCCTGCAAGGCTCTGGTGAAAAATTCCAACCTAAAAACTAATGACATGCTGGTGAATTAACTAGGCCTGCAGAATAAAGGATGCTGCTATTATTCATTGGAGAGGCTCGTCAAAGATCCAATTAGCACGCTCTACTTTGGGTATTGGGACTGATTAATTTAATGGTGACCCCGCTCTTCAGTGTGCATACTAAAACTCTTTCTGTGTTTGAGTAACACTAAAGTGCAAGTGCATCTAACAGTATTTTGACAACCCAGACTTTGTCTGTTGTTTTTCTGAAGTTGATAATTAATCATCCAAGGACAGTGATGTGCCCTTTCTAAGAGAAATACAGCAATGGACACGAATGGACTGATGATAGTCTCTTAGGTTAGTGGAAAATATTGATGGCGCTTGGCTTGTGCTAGCATGATTACAGTAGCTTGATCCCATGTTGTGATTTTTATAGTTTACCATAACCTCTGCCATGGAGGGGATGAAGCAGATCTCCTAGATCAGCAGTTCACCCTCCTTCCCCCTGTTTGTTTTTGCTGAGCACGCATACAGAACATCCAAATCCTCCAGTGTAGAAGATTTGACTCCCCCACCCTCAGTTTCCAGCTTCACTTGTACTTTTCAGACTAATCCAGGCCTTATTTTTTAATGTCTGTTGCCTCACCGGGAAAATAAAGAACTACTAAAACCAGCAGTCATAACAATACATTAGTTAAAATACTGTTTCCCACTCATATTAAATAATTTCACAGGGAAATCACTAAAGATCTGTGATAATTCTGCTTTAAATGTTTTTTTTCCAGTGACATCAAAGTTGCCCTGTTTTCTATCTGATTTGACGTTGGCAAAGAAGCTTCAGTGGAGTGAATTTCTCAAAATAAACTTATGGCTGTACCATACGCATTCAAAAAAATGGAAATGAATATTTTAATAACCCCTATAATGAAAAGAAACTGTGAATTTATGCTTTGATGTGAAATCAAGGTTTCCACCAACAAATGTTGAATTCTTTAGTAGGATTGTGGCTTTGAAGACTGTAATATTTCCTAAAACCAGACAGTGGAACACTCTGCCTCAAGTGGCTCACTGATCCGGTTAGAAAAGCAGCGCATATCTATTTCCATACTGATGTTGTGTTTTATTCCTAAAGACACAAGCGTACTGTTAGATCTAGCTGCTGAAGACTGGTTAATGATGCCATGCTGCTGTAATGAATTACTGTTTTATGGCGATGTATGAAACCATTACCTGAACACAATTTTTTGAAAAAATCTTGGCCTTTTCCATGAACACTTTAAACTTTTTACATCCCCATTTTTGATATATACACTTAATATTCCTATTCTAATAATAACAATCAAAGCATCAAAAGAAGCATCTTTGTCTCAGCACTTACATGAAAATACATAGATTGTTTTTAACAGCCTTAAAAATGATCACATTGTAAGGTTTGATAATATCCGTTGACTTTGACGTGTGCTTCTCTGTCCTATGCTGTTCTCTTTCATGTTAATGTGGACATGCTACTGGGCATCACTGGCCTTGATTCACAACTTGGTAAAAATAGATTATTAATGAGCATCAGTTTGGGTCTTGTCATGTAACAATAGTCCTGGTTGATAGTTATAGGTTGGAATAATGTCATGCCACCTACAGCACTTGGCTGGCCTGCTCAACATTTATTAAAGCTTGTGATGTGACTGATGTGGTCTGTCGGCCAGGCCTTCATTTCTCACAGAGCACATGTTTGCACTAGTGTGACTTCATGTATTTATGTACACAGCGTGTGCGTGTATGGGTGGACACTTGGATGATCAGTCACCCTTAATCTTGGGGAGAGAGCTTGTTGTTGTTATAATTTGGGTTTTGACAGCTGCGTGTCAGAACCTATGAATATCATTACTCCCACTGAAAATCTATGCATAATCAACCAAAAAAGAGCAAGGCATCAAAAGTCAAACATGGGAATATCTGAGCCCGAACCACCAGAGAAACGATATGTAATGAGAACCATCCACACAGTCCTCCCACACATGCTGGTTTATTATTTATCAAAGGAGTAAATTTATGCTCCTCCTCCCACACTTGTGCGCACAAACACATTATCCATGCAACATGCAGGCGCACACATTTTTCATGTGCTGGATAAGGTTTTTTCTCACCTTCGAGCAGCACAGTATGTCTTGGTTTGCCCCTTCACAACTGATGCAGAGCCAACGAGGCAGCTGATTCATTATTAATACTCAGCTGTATATACTGGAGTTCTTCATGTGTGTTTGACCATGGGAAATCCGCAGGGATGTAGTCTTGACTTTGCTTTACAAACAGCACCTGCTTCTCACAGTTCTCATGTGAGCCACATAAAAGTTCATTTCTGAGATATTCAGTCGCGTTTCAGGCAGCCTTTTGAAACCGAGAGCTTCTAAGTTGGTTACTTTCCTTGCTGTACCACTAGAGTGCTTTTTTTTTTTTTTAAAGTTTTCACTCGGTTTGCTTTTTATCAACCAACACTACAGAGAGAGAAGCTGCTGTTATAAGCCAGGGTGCATCTGCACACTACATCTGTCCTGGCTAAATTAATGCATTTCAACTCTATCACAGTCCAAAACTGCAATAACCTCTCTGGCTTTGTTTCTCTGACAGTGGGTGTTATTGTCCAGCCAGATTTGATAAAGCACATTGGCATCAGACTCACAGCAGGAGGTATTGTTCTGAATAGAAATGCACAGTCCACGGCCACACCTTTCACTGCTCACTCTGTATTTTCTTCTGTTAGTCTGAATTCTTGTGCATGAACAAGCTGCTTTTTTGATTTGTTGCTTTGGAGCTTTTTCCTCAGTTTACCCCCATTTATTTTTAAATAGCCAATGTACTTTTTTCCAAACAAGCAGACAAACAGCTAGGATGCTACAGCGTTTGACTTAGTCCGGCCAAATGTACGTGCAAGCACCGTCAGATTGTATGTAGAATCCTAATAATGCAGACACAATTTGTGACATTTTCAAATGCCTTCCTGTCAAAAGGGCACAAAGAAAATAAATCTCCGTAACACAATGAGCTAAGTGCCTTGTGTGCCCCAGCTGCTTTGTTGTACTTTAATGCCACAAGGCAACTTGTCAAGCACTGGGAAGATTACCAGTCACATCAAAAGCCCCAGCTGCCAATCTCAATATAATGAAAACTGATGAGTTTCTCCTTTAGTTTTCCTCTCCTTTTCACAAGGCACTGGAAAACCTTTAGCTTGTGATCAGAGTGACCCATGTCTGATCAAAATGTCAGCAAATTTCTTTCTAAAATGACAATTTTATTCTCAGTTTTCAATAAATTATAAATTACTACCCCCTCTTAAGCTCTTAATCTTAAGTCAGTCTATATACAATGACCACTTCATTAGGTATTAAGTTGCAGCTACTTAGGCTATATCCTTTTTGCCTGCAGAATTTCCTTCTTCATTCTTCATGGCACAGATTCAATGAGGTGATGAAACATTCCTCAGAGATTTGGCTCCATACTGAAAAAGCATCACACAGTTACTGTAGATTTGTCAGTTGCACATCCATGATGTTAACCTCCCATTCAACCATATCCCGAAGGTTCTCTATTGGATTCAGACCTGATGCCAAGAAAATATCCCCCACACCATTACACCACCAGCAGCTTGAACCGTTGCTACAAAGCAGGATGGATCTATGCCTCTGCATTGTTCACACCAAATTCAGACCCTGTGACCTGAATGTCGTAGCAGAGATTGGGGCTCATCAGACCAGGCAGCTTTTATTGTTCAGTTTTTGTGAAACTATGAACTGTATCCAGTTTCCTGTTCTTAGCTGACAGGAGTGGAACCCACTGTAGTTATCTGCTCCTGTAAGCCTAGAGTTGCTGACTTGTGATTGCCTAATTACATTTTTGCATTTTAACTTAATAAAGTGGCTAGTAAGTTCATATCTTCAGTCATTGCCAGTCTAAGTGTGTGTGTGTGTGTGTGTGTGTGAGAGAGAGAGAGAGAGAGAGAGAGAGAGAGAGCAATCACTTTAGATGTAGCAGTAGTTTGACCCTTGACCCTTTATCCTTCAGCTTTCATTGCATCAGTCAAACCAGTAACATCCCTTTTTTCTGCATCAACAAGATCAAGGTCTCACTTGTATAACCGTGGTCTTTGACAGCTAAAGTGGGACTCCACATTTGTGCGCACGCACACACACACACACCACATACACAAATACCCAATAAAAATACCAAACTCTTATTTTTGTAGCCATTTTTCAGTTTAATCTACAGGAAAAATTGTTTATAATATCACATTTTAAAAAAAGTGTTATTTTTTTTCCTATTAAATCTGTCAGTTTAAAGCAAACAGCTAAGAGGACGATACAGCCAACATCTTCATGTGACATTATGTTACTGAAGTAGGTATTTGATATGAAAGGGTTTGGGCAAGTAAGGACATAAGAACAAAGAAAAAAATTCCATAAAAGAACATTGTCAAGTACATGCGTCTGGAAGTCTACGAGTAAAAGCTTTTCATTTTATTTATTTATTTCCCAACCGCTCTAAAATCAGCCCATTTTGTTTCCCGTTTCTTTTCTCCATTCTTTTTTCCTGTTGTCATATTTATGAACAGTGTAACTAATATTTGTTTCAGTAATATTTATTCTTATTTGTCATCACTTGGCAAATTAATCTGAAGGGAGATATGACAGACAGCAACCTGCTGTATTTGAGGGACATTTGAGGCTGATTTTCCATCATTTTAACATTATTAGACATGTTAATTTACACTGTGATTTTATCATTTTAGTTCTGTTTTGTGTATTTAAAACAACAGTAAAATTTTGTAAAATTTATCAAGATAAACTTACAGGAAAAAACTCTTTGCTTATTGCAAACATTTCATGCTTTACAGTCATGTGGTACCATTTGATCAAGTGCTTATGTATAACTGGTTTTTGGATTGAGAGTTTAATGATTTTGTTGTAATTTAAAAAGTCCAGATCTAACTGTAATCTAAAGCCCACATATAAAACCTTGTCCATACAAACTCCCTTTTCTGCTTCCTGTCTCTCACTACATTAACCACAAGTGAAGAGGAGAAATGTATTCGTTCCCTGGGTTAATCACTATTAAACTTCCACAGTAGAAATGTCATTGTTCCCACACTGAACACTCAACTGTGTTTCACCCCATCCTTGAGCTTCATTCATCCACCTTTCAACCTTTCACTCAAATTGTATATTTTTTATTTGTTTATATTTGTTTTTAATGAGTGAAACATTTATCAAATCACAGATCTACAGATTTAACATTGGGTTTGTTCCCCAACATGTTATACTGAAGAAATCTGCTCCTCATGAATTCTTAATAAAAACCTCCGGGGGATCAATAAAGTGTAATTTACCATGAATATTTGGGTTATGTTCATTATTTATTATCAAGGGCATATCACACAAAAGGCACTACACAAACTGTCACACCCAGCCATCATGTTTTCTCTTCATACATAATTTTTGTTAGTACAATTTTAGAAATGTGTGCCCTTTTTTCCCCTGAAGTAATATTTAATACAGTCTCAAATATATCTACTTTCATTTAATGTGCGCTCTATGACATCTTCACCCTGAGGTAACCATGTGACACAGCAAAACTCATTTATTTGATTTTTTTTGGCCACCCTCTCTCCCCACATCTACCATGTGCACTGTAAAATGTAATATTGTGTTTAATTAAAAATATTAAATAGGCTGAACTCAATTTTTATCAATTTGCTATTAGAACTCAATTTAAATAACTTACCAGTACTTTTTATGCAAAAACGCTGATAAACTCGATTAATTTGAGTTGTCCTAACTTAGAAAAACTAAGTAAGCTGGAAGTTTTGCTTCTCTGGGCGGAAGGATGAAAGATGTGTTTTGAAAATGCCACGTGACTACCGTCCTCCTCACTCGCGGATCAGTCCGCATGTTCACGGTGCATTTGTTATGGAATATGTTGAGCAAACCCAGAGAAGCGTCAGCTCAAGAGACTATTGTTGTCATTACTGTGGATCTTTACCTGATACACTGACTTGGTGAGTAAATGTTTACTCTTATTCAAACTGATTTTGTGGCTTCTCTTAGTTTAGCACCAGGTTTAAAATCTTGCTAGCTAGTTAGTGTTCGCCTAGCATTGCTGCTGCCGCTGGGCTCATGTTACTTAAAAATTAACACCACAGCCTTAAAAACCTTACATAAAACTATGTCGGTGAAATTTTCTGTTGATCGTTTGAAATAAATAAGTGAGATAAGAGCCCAGACAAAATTCTTTGGGAGGTGCAGCCGTTAGGGGTGGGATAGGTGTGGGGGGTGGATAACAGAGCTCTCCGAAAACGTGGAAGCACTTTTGCAAATATATGATATTTTGATAAATTAAGTAGATATTTGAGCATTACACAGCTACATTCTCCCCTGAAAATATCTTAAAAGGTTATTTTGTGATCCAGAAAGGGTAGTCTGGGGAAAAGCAGAATCGCATTTGTCGGCCACGGTTGTCGGAGCCTGTGCGTACTTAAGCGCGGCAATGGCGGAGGAGCGCGGCTGAAAAACTTATTACTTTTTCTGGGTCACAAAATAAACTTTTAAGATATTTTCAGGCGAGAATGTAGCTGTGTAAATTTCAAATATCTGCTCGATATATCAAGACATCACATATTTGCAAAAATGCTCCGACGTTTTCGGAGACGTCCATTTTTTTATGCTTTGTGGCAGCTTTAGAACATCTGTGGCATCTATTAATGCCAAATCTAGCCTTTATTTAACAAAATAAGCAAACTCTATGTTACAGTGATTGCACAGCCATTAAGGATCAAATCAGTTTCTGAAATATGTTCTGTTTTTTTCTCCCTCTGCTTGCTTCTTACTGTCTTTGAGGCTCGGGACCAGCACTCCTGTTGTTGGACAGAAAGACATCAACTCAGTGGTAAGTATTTTGGTTTTCCAATATATTAGCAACTGTCAGTGACATTTATATTAATCAGGCTGAACTTTAATCATACTTTAGATCAGCCTGTTTTACTTATTGTTTTGTTTGTGCTTTGGTTTGGGGAAGTTGTTTCTTTACTGATCTTTTCCTGTCTTCTGTTATTAGACTTGAGATATGACTGCACTGTGCTGTTGCTGTGACTCCAGTTAATTCTACAAGACATGCTGTGTAAGTAAACAAACAACAACAGTTTGGTCTGCATTTCTTCAAACTTAGTTTAGAGGGTCTACACTGTATATAGTGAAGTCTGCAAGTTTTCGAACAGCAAAATTTGTTTTGTGCCCAAATCATTTTGCACATCATTAGAATGAAAGTTATTGCCCATGTTTGCATAGCCCTTTTTAAAATGATGCTTTCATGACATTATTGTATGTTGGGTGGTGGTCAGGGCTATCCAGACTGACAATTGGGACATTGAATGTCACCTCTCCGGTGGGGAGGGAGCCTGAGATTGTCTAAATTGGAGTCTGTTTTATACCAAATGCAGAAAAAAATGTTTTAAGAAAGCAATTAAGTTCATGTTCCAAAAATATGATTGTTTGCTTGCAGGACAACAGGAGAGATGAGTCCTCCGTCACAGATGGTGTGGTCAGTGAAGATGGTCGCCTGCAGGTTCAAGCTCATTGCATCTCCAACCCACATCCACTGCCACTGTACTTAAGGGAAGTTAAAGACTTTCTTCTGCACTTACATTTGGATCACCTCGATCCATGATAGTCATTCAGGCAGTAATGCCTGGACTGGAAACAAGCCATCCTTAAAATATTACAACATTCCAGCTCATGTGTTGGAATGAAAAACAAATGTGTTGTTTAAATTAGAGACTGCACTTGTGACAGAACAACAAATATTTTATTTTGATTATATAAGTAATGTAAGTACAAAACAAGCTTGTGGTAGGCCTAAACTTATTTTCAGAATAATTACATCTGAGACTTTGTTTCATTGTAAGATTATAACAGTGATGGCAATATAATTGTTTGTTGTTCAGCAGAACAGTGTCCAGTATGTTGGCTGTTGTACTTTGTTGTGTTTGAAAATAAAAGTTGGGCTCATTTTAACATCATTACAAAAATTGTTGTTAATTATTTTTAATCATATTCAGGTTACCACAAATTGTTTTTCATTTAGTTGAACTTGAAATGTTTGTCAGTAGGTAAACAATTAGTATTGTCAGAAAGTCAGAAATATCAAGTTATTCTTAATACTGCAGACTTGCAATGTATAAGTTGTCCTAAAAGTCATCTTAAGTAAGCTTTACTTAGTTTTTTTGAGGCAACGAGTTTCCATAATTTTTTTGAGTTCTGGGAACTAACAAGGCTGTACAGTGTACTCAAAATGAGTAAGTTGCCCTAACTTGGTCATCTTACGTAAACTTGATCCAATTTTTTTGAGTTCTGGGAACAAATGAGCTTGTACAGAGTACTCAAAATAAATAAGTTGTCCTAACTTAGTCATTTTTAGCTAAGCTTTACTCAATTTTTTTGAGGCAACGAGTTTCCATAATTTTTTTGAGTTCTGGGAACTAATTAGATTTTACAGTGTGCTCTCACCCATCCTAAATTAATGGAAATGAGCTGATACTCTAAAATCTACTTCTATGATCACCTGATTAATTTTGTGGATGTCTGTCTGGGACATTCATCTTAGCCTGAGGCTGGACTCACCCATTATAAATAAAATTGACTTTCAAATGTCTTTTTGTGCACTTCCTGGCAGTGATTGTCTTGTCCTTTGTGGTGATACATTCAATTGGACCAAAAAAAGAAAAGCTTAAAAAGCAGGGTTTTACAACAGGTTTGGTTCAGTCCACAGGCACGCACATTGCTCAGTCTGTCTCTCATGGCTGAATGGCATGGCAGTCTGCCATTGGGCCACTTGCCAATGTGTAGAAATATGCACATGATTGACTTTTAGCAGCAAATGTGTGGCAAACTGTGATGACCTTTGTGGTATTTTTGTCACTCTGGGGATGTAGTATGTCTGTGTGCGCGCTCAACATAAAAAGATGGAAACACCTTGGAGACTCAGCTGACTCAGTTGTATGTCATGTTACTGGAAAGCCTTGTTGTGAATCTGACCTGGGATCATGACTGCATATCATCATGGTCTCTCACAGTTTTACCTTCTTTACTCTGAAATGTCCAGATAAGGTAGGTTTACCTTTACAATTGTAATAGTAATTGTGCTATTCATGCAAGTATCTTAAAAATGTATAACCCACAAGTATTATTTTCATTAGTAATTCAAAAAGCAGTTGGAAAACCCCACCACTGCTGTCCTGGTCCCAAGCTGTGGTTATGTTTATGAGTTTTGGATCCTCAATATATACAGTGTATATATGTTTATTCTTAGTTTGCTTTGTTTTTTGGTTCCTGATTTAATCCTATTCATTCAATTATATTTATTTTTGTGGCTTTACCGATTGTTTTCACCTCTTCTTAATTGTTTCCTCCTGTGTCCTGTTTTAGTGCTATGTATCTGTATATAAAGTGCTCTGCTTCTTCTTGTGTTTATACATTTGTTTCTCCTCCATGTTTCAGTGTGGACTTTGCTGTTCTTCTGTTGGATTTGCTTATTATTTGGACTGCATCAGTCCAGTAAAGACTTGCCTTTTATTTTCATGTCTGACTCCATCCGTACCTCGACAGCTGTTTTGTTGAGCAATATGGGGTGATGGTAAATTGCAGGTTGGCCTACTAAAAAAAAAAACGTCATCCCTGCAGCAATCTATAAAACTACATGATACATTTTAAAAATATATTTTAGCATGAGCAATATTTGAAGCAACATTTGATTTTTGCTCATTTGTCTAATTCCCATATGTTTGAATGGTGACCTATCTTCCAAAAGGTAAGTGTATATAACATTTGCCAGCCTGAAGGCAGGAGCCAGACGAATAAAAGCAAGAGAGATGGATAAGTAGTGTTCTGCAGATGAATGCCAAGAGCACAAAAGCATTTTATGACAAACCATCCAAATGTTGTCTGTTCATCTCTTTGTACCGCTATAATTCTTGTACTATCTCTTATATACAGCTGTCGTAGTCAGTAGTCCTTTCAACATTGTTTTGTCACAGTTGTGTCAGGTTCTGTTTAAAGAAATAATACTAATCATAAAAAAACAACATTTCTTTTCCCGCATAGATAAAGAAAGCAGAGCTTGTCTGGCCTACACCTCATGTGTGTGAGCATGATGATGTCTCACTAATAAATAAAATAAGCTCTGCTTTACAGGTGATGTCACACTTCATTTGTGGCCTCATAGACAGTGTCACACTCTGTGAACTCATTATGTCACCAGTTCAGGCAACATAAATAAACCTATACTGTCTGTAGCATCTACTATCACTGATGCTAACATGTCTCTGACACTGCAGTTTAATCTGTCAGGGCTGCAAATTTGTGTACTGCAAGATTTGTTTGACATGTGCACAAAGAAAAAAAACTGTATGTACAATACTGAACTTGCAAGGGTTAAATCAATAACACTCTGGCCCTAAGACAGTTCCCTACTTGCTCCCAAACACACACAACATGCTGGTGGTCATCCAGTCCCCATATCTGGAAGATTAAATGACGTGTGACCATGCAATCTCCAAAAGATCCTGGACACCTTACCCTCCTTACCCAATCAGCAAGCTGATCGGGACAGTTAGGGAAATTCAGATTGAGTCTCTGACATCCGTGTAAACAAAAGGTGCCCCTAATATTCTTCAATACAGCAAAAGCTACACAGCATTACATCTACAGATCAATTCCAGTCAACATTCATATTCAGTGAGTTAGTGTTGGTTTAAAAGCTTACATTGATCCAGCTCTAGATCTGTCATATATTTTCAACGATTTTTCTTATAACCAAGTCGTTGGCACACATCAGTGTTGTGTTGAGTGTTGCTGACAAGCCACTAGTGTGCGTGTGTGTGTGTGTGTGTGTGTGTGTGTGTGTGTGTGTGTGTGTGTGTGTGTGTGTGTGTGTGTGTGTGTGTGTGTGTGTGTGTGTGAGAGAGAGAGAGAGAGAGAGAGAGAGAGAGAGAGAAATAATTGTGTCCCACTATCATTAACAGCATTATAGGTCACACTTGTAGAGCCTTTTTTCCTCATCACAGCCAGGTCAAAGGTCGTACTGATCTAGACTTACATTCAAGGACAATGTGTGGTTCAGCTCTCTGATCAAACCTGCCGCATTAAATATCATCGGCTGTTTTTTGATTAGAGTCCATTTAAGTATTAGTTTCTTTTATTACCCTGTGCACATTCAGGAATAAATCCAGTGTAACCTGTTCAAGGTTATTTTCTAAGAGGCAAGCTTTATTTAGAAGCTACAAATAAATGTCAAAACACAGAGTTTAGGATTTAACTATTTAGATTAATGTGAACTCTTATAGAGATTACACTGCAAATCAAAATTTTCTAGGTTATTTATTAAACATTTAGCTACAAAACATTTATTAAACTAATACCTTTGAGTCGTCCCTCAATGGAAAGAAATTATTTGTTCTGTTTGTGTCGTTTATCCCACATGGGTCAGTTTTCTTTTGTGATCTAATACCAAATGCAGCCCATCAATCCGTGAGGTCATCGACACCACTGCCTTGTCCTTATTGCCAGCTGTAAACAATAAACAGCAGCAATTTCTCAGAGCTATAACATATACCTGCCAAAACACGTCCACAATAACCTGCCCTGCAATGACTGCAGTCCTCGACTTCACCTTTCACTTCTTATTCTGCACAGCTGCTCCTCCTCTTCCTCCCAGCATCTCATAGCCAGATTGCTGCCTGAATATGTGATGGGGCACATGGAAAAAGGTTATGGCTTTGTGCTGTGTTATACATGGATAGTGCAGTGTCACAAGGCATCTGAAGGCAAGAAGTGACAGGTGCTGATGTGACCACTCTTTAGGCAATGTCCTTCAAATGGTATAGAAGCTGTAGCTCTTCTATTTTAATCAAGTCTAACGAACCATGATTCAGTTTATAATAGTCATTAAAAAGCATTTAATAAACTGCACTTTACATCATGAAAGATGAAAAATAACAACTGAGTAAGTATATTTGCTTAGTGCTTCTTCGGGCATGCTTCAGAGGTCTGTGTGCATGCTCAGTGTGCGTGATTGTTTGAGCACTTAAGCCACCGATCATGGTGTCCTGTCTTCCTCCTCCCTTCACCAGATTTCCCTGTAGGAAAGCCTTTACCTTTCTACACATGGTGTTGTTTTCCCCTTCCATTTCTGTCCAGTCTTTGCACTTTAAGCTGCAGGCCATTTTAGCTCTGTCATTTTGATCCTCCGCACCAGCAAACTGGTTGTGTGTGTTTTGTTTTTCCTGTAGAACTGTGACAGTATAGGAAAATAAAACTAAATGAATTGAACGTAGTAATTTAATTTGATCATTTTATTCTGCAAGCATGCCCTTTGAATTAACGGTCATTCTAAATAGTTAGGTGTCCAGCAGGAATATTAATTAGTTCAGCACTTTGCTCATGAGGTGTAACACAAAACATTCACACATATAATTACACACTGATGAAGATACTCTGCTGGACTTTGTATACATGATGCTATATTTTGTTTTATTAATGTTGCTTTATAGAGGTATATTTAGTAGAGTTATAATATTGTAAATTGTTATATTTTTCATTTACATTTTTTTCTGTAATACTGTGCCATTAGATTTAAGGATCACCAGCTTGGCTATGTGGTCATTAAAGGTAACCGACTTGCTTCAGCTGCTGTATTTGTGCACAAAATACCAACACATTTTCACACTGCTGGTAACTTTTTTGCCAGTGAAAACCAGATGTAAGCATGGTAATAATGTGTTGTTAATTGTAAGTTATTGTACTGTATAACTGCGTTACTTGGCAGCATGATCGTGCCGCCTCACGGCAAGAAGTTTGTTGGTTTGAGTCCAGTGGCTGGCTGGGGCCTTTCTATTTGGACTTTGCATGTTCTCTCCCTATGTGGGTGGGTTCTCTCAGGGGTACTCCGACTTCCTCCCACAGTCCAAAGACATGCAGGGAGTGGGTTAACTGGTAATTCTAAATTGGACCTAAGCGTGAATGGGTGTGAATGGTTTGACTGTCTCTGTGTTAGCCCTCTGATACACCAGCAGTCTGTCCAGAGTGTACTCCACCTTTTGCTCTAAGACAGCTGGAATAGTATAAGTGGAAGCCCCCCTGTGACCCTGAATTGGATAAGTGGAAGAAAATGGAGGATACTGATTTAAGCAGTTAGTCATGTTCTTGTTCATTTTATGACTATAACTCCAACAGTTTCTCTTTGACTTGTATAAATACAACAATTTTCACCAGCTTTCTGTGTTCGCCTGCCTTTTGCTGTCGAGCAATTAGTGTACAGTGGATGTCAGAGCTTTTTTGCCAAGCACAGCTGCCTGCTGTGCCCTAAAACAACTCCATGTAAGACCAAGTCAAACCAGTAAGGTTTCTATTTTCACAAATAATCAATAAAACAGGTGAAACACAAAAGCTCTACACATTTCTGCAGGTGCATTGCTATATATAACCCCTTTAGTAATGTCACATACATATTTTATACATTGTTATTTAAATATATGTCAGAGAGTTGTAGCTCGCTGACATGATCTAATAACTTTATTAACATTAGATGCTGTTGGATGTTTATTCTTACTTGCCATCTTATAGTTTCAATGTAGACTCTTAATCTTCAAAATGGATTCAATTGAAATAACATGAGTAAAAATGTATAAATATATTGTATTGAATACACAACAAGTAGTGCATACATGTATCTATATGTTTAGATCCTTCAGCCCTTTACTTACATAAAGAAACTTAAAAGAAACCCAGTTTCATATTTCTTTATAATTGGATAAACAGTTGGGTTTTTTCTTGGAGAGAATGGGCTTTTTCTTTAACAAAGGGGGTTCACTGCAAACTGCAGAGGGATTATCATCAAAGATTGTTGACAGAAGCTGTGCTGTTTAGCCTTTAACTGAGAATGCTCTTAACCCCCAATTTTTAAAACATTTATTTTTACTGTACCTTGGAGTCTCTTTAGCTCTGTAAGTAAAATCTAGCTTTCATTATGCTTGGCTAGTAGCTTCTCTGTGTTCCCTGCCTGCAATTTATCACTTTAATCAGCCAGTTACTGTACATATTATTCCCACAGTCACAGCAATCCGACTGAATGAGTTGGGATGCAATTGGGTGATGACGTCTGGAAGAAGCTTTAGAGGCCAGTAATGAGCTGGCGTGTCAGGACTTTAATCTCATCTGGATGTAAATGTATTCTAGTACAAGTTGGCCAACTAATTTATTCATCCAAATTTAACTCCATCAATTTATTCCTCAGTGTACTATCAATGCACTGCACGAGTCTGCCTGGAGAGAAGTGTGGAGCAGGGATGCCTGATTTGTCCATGAGCTTTTGAAGTTTTTCACAGAACAGGGAATTGGTCTTTTTTATTTAAAATGCAAGACTAAGAAGCAGCGTGGATGTGTAAATGCTTCATATTTAATATGAAAAACATGAAGCCGGGTAGGTGAGAGGCTGCCACAGACAAAGAAGTAGTTGCGTGCCCCATGCTGGTGTTCTTGCTTTTATTCTTGTCGGCCTGTTTCCGGTATGCACTTCTCATGTTTGCAGCAGCGGTGCGTGAAACGTGCCAAGCACTCACAGTGAGCCAGTCTTCAGGGTTGTGTGTGCAAGTGGTATATGTGTGTTTACTCCTAGTGGGTTAGTTTTGTACACTGAACTTGACGGTTTTTGAAATATTAAACCTTGAAATACTTTTTTCTCAGTTCATTGTCCTGAGGGCTGAGGCCTGAGTGTCATTTTAGACTCATAATGTCCCCGGTTCAATCTTCCTCCTGTCAGTTGGGGCGTTTGTGTGAGGAGTGAAAGAGCAGATAGAAAAGAGTGCTCAAACTTAAAGAGGAATAGACATATTGACTGTATAATCCAAGCACCCAGGACACTGTTTGCTTTGACACTGGCTTCACAAGTAGAAGAGGACCTGCTGAAAAACTTGGGTAATGTTCTTCAAAGTTGATGAATTTCCAGAAACATTACAGAAAATTGGGGATGTTCCTAAAACCTCTCTTTTGTTTTTGCAAATGCTCTCAAAATGACATCACCTTCTCCTATTGTTTCTGTTAGTCACAAGGATGCCTCATTCAGGACTCCTGGCAAATCACAAACAGGAGATTTGGGGCACAAAGAAAATCTTCTCATATTCTTTCCTGTAGGTCATACAAAATTGTTCCCCTCAGGGCTTTTAGGATACTGCGTTACAACATCCTGTACTGATGCTCCATTAAATGTTTCCAGAAAGTTCTGAATGTCTCCTGAATTGAATGATCCTGATTATCACTTATAGTACTTTGATAAAGTCTTAAACTACCCCTCATTTTTTTATATTTTGCTTCCAATGACGTTCCCTGTAACTTTCTAAAGATCTTCTGGTCTTGAGCAGTAGTCCTGAGTCTTTCTGAAGGTCCTTAAAAGTTTTTTTCTTTGGACATTGTCTGCGTTTTCCCTTATTTGCAGTCCAGTCCTTGTATGTGACTACTTTCAGAGGATTTTTGTTTGTTTGTTTGTTTGTTGAACCACTTAAGGAAGGGAAAACTAGGAAATATGTCCCAGTTTTCCAGTAGTATTCAACCATAAAAAAAAGTTGGTTGTGTGTGTTGTGGGCTGGTGACCTGCTTTATCTTCTGCCTCTCACAGCCCTTATAGTAATCAGGTGAAAAAGAAGAATGGTTAGAGGACTATTGCCTGTTGCTGTCTGAACCCCTAAAATATGAAGTGTCGCCACTAAAATATTGATTTTGTGTTTTCTTGCTGTCACTATGCTGTCTGGGGGCCATGATTCGATCACTATGTAGTTTCACTGGAGGGTCTAATCTTGTAGATCAGATGAATGGTAAGTGGTCTCTAAAAGGCTGTCAGGGTTGATTAAACGATAGTTCTTTGAAAAGGTCACCAACCCTGTCTGTTCACACGCATGCGCACACACAGACATAACCACGATTCCTTTCCTGTCATTCCCTCCAGTCGTGAAGACTTGCAGTGTTGACTGCACCCAAGGATAAACAATGTCAACTAACTGAGCCCTGAAGTCATGGTTCACTATTTCTGGTATATTAGCTGTATTTAATTGTTGGGAAGATGATGGCTGTGTCTCTACCGTTTAACATATAAACACTTATAAGTATATAACAGATATTAACAAATTAAGTAGATGTTTATTCAAGATATATGCATGTCAAACACACTCACAACAAATCATCAGTATTTTCTCTTGAAAGGAAATAAAGGTGATGACTTTTTTAGATTTACTTTTGGATTTTTGCCACAATACTATAAATATTCATTTATTACATTTTATATTCATGTGGTGGTAACAGAAAATACAGTGGTTGTCTGTTTATTTGTATTTTTCTTATTTTGAAATTTATTTACAGTCTATAAAGATTCAGTAACAACAGTCTGCACAGTTTTAGTGGCTTGGAAGTCAATATTTGGCATGAACTCTGCTATTCTTCAACACAGCCTAAACTTTCTTGGGTGCTCTTTTGTAATTTCTCTAAGCAGTCTTCAGGAATATTTCTCCAGGCTTCTTGAACAACATTTGAAGCTCTTCCTTGGATGTTGGCTTCCTTTTAATTCCTTCTCCGTCAAGATGATCCCACACGCTTCAATAATGCTTGGGTCCAGATTCTGGGGAGGCCAATCCATGTCTGATCTTTATCCCATAGAAAGATAAACCTGCTGCCTATCAGATGTTTTCCAGATGTTGTTGCATAGTGGATCAAAAGCTATTTTAAACAATGTCCAGCACCATTCACTGAAATAAAGTGCTAACCATGAAAAAGCCTCCACCGTGTTTTAGAGATGGCTGTACAATACTTACTGTTGTACCTCTCTCCTGATGTCATCTGAACATACTGACGGTGATTTAAACCAAAACATTTCACATTTGGATTTATAAGATCTTCACTCTATAAGCTCTATTGCTACTGATTTTCAGTCCAATTCTTGGGTAATTTGGCATCCCACAGCCTTTTTCCTTTCCTGAAGAATGGCTTCCATTCCACTGAAACCATTTCTGATGACGCTTTGGTAAAGAGTAAATGGATAAAGTGAAGGATCAGATGCATCTTTCAGATCCTGTATGAGGTCTTTGATGGATTTTTAATGATATGACAGATACTGTTCATATCCTGTAGATCATTTCTAAACCTGTCACTTCTTCTTCTGTCCTCCATTTGTCCAATTTTCTCAAATCTTTCAAGGACATACTGCGTATCATGGTGAGATATGCCAAGTTTTCAGCTAATAGCTTTTTGGGAATCACCTTGTTGGTGCCAAAAAATATTTTATGCCTGTCAAGCTGTGTTATCTTTGGCATTTTTCACAGATTCAAAGAAAGAAATGGAAATAAAGAGCCAAAAGATACTATCTAAAATTGTTTCTTTGCATACAAACAACCAATCGACAGAAGAATGTGTTTTGAGCATCTTGGCGAGTATATTTTGTAGCTACCGGTCTTTTCCTACTCACCGAGAAGACAAGGAGGCAAGGAGGTTTTCAGTCTCATCAGATAGATGCCACTAAATTGTACACACCATTAAAATGAAATGTGTCATGCCACAAAAACAGTTTGTTTACAATAAATAAAAAAACCTGCATACCTATTCTCAGAAGCAATCACCAGTATCACTGAACAGACACACCCACAGCACAGAAACCCAAGTATGTCACATAAAAATGTCACCCAAGTGGTTAACTGAGAAGTAGATCTTCAAGTGGACAACAGAGGAGGGCTTAAGTCTCCAAAAACTGCTAACTCCTAACACGCTAAATATTTTAAGCTTCAGACAACTCTTATGGAGGTAAAACATTTTCTGACCCTCTTAATGTTTCAAGTGTTTACATAATGTGGTTTCATTTATAAGGCGGGATGAAGCCACGCAATAGGTGCAATTAATGATTATGAATTATTCATGTATACATGAAGATGCAATGCGTTAGCAATTAATCCCCAGAAGGTGACACATCCTCGGCCCAAGCTAATGGAAAGATTGTCACCTCTAATTTTGTCAGGGAAGTGAAATGAACACGCGTTTGGAAATGACAAACTCCAGAGGTCGTACCTCGTGTAAGACTCGTATTTTACCAGACATTTAAAGAGGAAGTGGGATGATTGCAAGGTCATGCCCATTTGTAGCCTCATTAATAAATTGCTCAGCTGGTGTTGATGGCATATTTATTATCTGCATTAATGTTTAAATCTTTATAATGCTGCTTCTCTTGAATGTTTGATGTCTTTATTTTCATTTGCACTTTGAGAAGCATGAAGTGGTGCAGTATTAACTCAAATTATTCCTTATTCTCATTCAGCTTCACGTAATCTTGCTTAAGAATGATGTCTGATTGTGCTTAAATTTACGCTTGCATGTAGATAAAAATCTGCTTTTTTACAATGTTAAAAAAGCAGCCTACAAAGAAAGATGTAATTGATAGTATTCCTCTATAAGTCAAGCTTTTCAGTCCTGAGTTTAAGTCCTCTAAAGCTGGTTGCATTATGCTGGTTTGTAATTTTTTAAAGTGCCTGATTATCTACAGGATGTGCTTAAATGTGGGGTTTTTACATGATTGCCTGGAAAGATGGGCAATTTCAGCCCACTTAGTGATTTTTTTTAAAAACGTGCCGTTAAGAGACCTAACCTCAGTTAAATCCTTTTCATGTTTCTTTCTCCGAGCATGGTCTGAGATGACAAACCCTCAGCTGTCATGGTAGATTTGTGTTGTGTCATTTCTAAAGTGCCTCCCTTAACTTTAATATTACAGGGAACACAGAATCATAAATGAGATTTGGTTCTGAGGAGAGCACCACCTGTTTAAATCAAACGCTCACCCTGGTGAATATCAATGTAGTCTGTCAACGTGCCACCAAGTGGAGTGGACACCATTACAAAGGCCTGAATACAGATCAGGCACAAAGTCAGACTTTTCTCTCTAATGATTTTTTCCCTTGTTTTTTTTTTTTTTTCTTCCAAATGGGGTCATGGTTTTATGATACCATTTAAAAAACAAAACAAAACATGGGAGGCGAATGAATTTTTTTATGCTTTTTGAGTCAAACATGTGCGTTTGAACTAAATAAAAATGACTTAAGTGTAACCAAGTCTTGCCACTAAGGTAAACAGATGATTTTACTTGCACATTTGGAGGGTCCTGCTAACTGCTGGTGTCAATTACAGGAAGATGATTTTGTCAAGACAATCTGCTGTTACCTTCTGTATCAGCTAGAGGTCAGCAGCTTGCAAACATTGGTAGGATGAAATGTTAAAATATCCTCATATGCCATTGCGCATGTAATATATGTGAACTGGAGCTTTTTACGATGTCATGCAACTAAATCTAACAGCTAAGCCATGCTTGACACTCCAGTGACTTTTTGTTTTTGGAGGCTTTGTAGAGTTTCAGTTATATGCATTTTTGTATTCTAAGCACCACTAGATCACACTATTGATATTGTATGCATGTCTATTTATTATCCATGAATTTTAGAATTTTTTTCATGTTCTCTTTTTCATGCACAAAACACATTAAATCCTTAGTTAATTAAGCTTCTCAGTAACCACCAGCAGGTGGCAGCGTGCCTCCGCTCTGAAAGAGATTTGAGTTTGGACCTAAAAATCTACCCTGGCAGCTCTTATGAAGATGTCGTCTCTGTTCTTTGGCAGTCGTCTGCATACTTGTCTCGTCTGCCTCAGAATCCCGCTTTTCTCCTCGCAGTGTTGTTTTAATGCTGAACAAATCAATGGGAATGTTTTTCAGCTGAAGGTGCACGCATCCAACGAGCAAACAGCCTCTGTGACCCCATTAAAATATGACTCTGTGCCAAACTGGAGTGGACTGCTGCTGCTGCAAACACAGGGTGAGGTGTCCACTCAATTAGCAAACAGTACTCGAGCGAACAGAGTCATGATGATGATTATTAATGCTGTAACTCGTCTATTTAATTGGCTTTGCTTTATATATAAATATACACATACTTTCTGCTTTTGATGAATCAAAGGTCGGTATTTATTTATTTATTTTAAAGATATTATGAACTCTCTCTTCATGACATAGGAAACCCAGTGCAGAAAACCCAAGATAAATCATATGATGTGATGATGCTCATGGAAATATAGTCCAATTATGTAATTATATATGCAAGTATTGAGTTAAAGCTCAAACACAGTTGATTGCAGCATGGTAGCGAAGTCTCCAAAGCATCACCCACTGCAAACTAAGAAATCCACACTCTCATCTTTTGAGTGTTTGAAATCTGTGTTGTTTCATAAAGCAAACTCTCTAAAGAGGGCATTTTTATGTGTAGTGAGAACACTATACATATATATATATATATATATATATATATATATACAAATATAAGATGCCCCTTGGATGTGCCAGAGATGTGCTATAAACAGCAGAAATGAGTGAATGTACATTCAGCAACTGCACAGCGTGTGTGTGCTACCGCAACAACTGGACTGATTGAAGTGCACTGGGGTGTGTCAGCCCTTGAATACGACTGTGTCTGGTTGGTGGGTTTTTTCTGCCTAAACCTCACCTCCACACGGCCTTAATCATTCGGCCAAGGAGTCATCCATTCCTCTCCTCTGGGTACAAATCAGACTCAAAGTGAGAAGTACAGTAAGAGCAAAACCCATTCTGCTGAGCTTATCCAGCACAGTGTAAGTAGTTAGCAAGCATTGATTTCACACCAGATCAAATCTGTCTTGTACTTTCTGACCGTCTGCCTTCGCAGTTTAACGCTGAAGCTTAAGTGCAAAAAAAAAACCAGAGGCGTTCATTTGAATCTATAGTTTTCTTTTGCCCTTTCATTTATACTCAGATATTTTACTGAAGCAGTCATTTTTCCAGAGGCTCAGTGGTCTGCAGTCTATCGATCAACTCAGCAGTCTTTGTTTAGACAACAGTGACAGATACTGGGAGCTGACTCGTCCAGTCTCAGCTTGAGACAACACAGCTGCCACCCCCCCCCCCCCCCCCCCCACACACACACACACACACTTTTTCTTCTCCTATGCCCATTAAAAAACGGCTTGCTGTGATCTGTCCTTTTCAATGTAGGCATCCATTTTGTTTTTTTGTTTTTTAGGGGGGTTCTTTAACAGTGAAGTTTGTGTCCATGTCTCCTGTGCATTCATTTACAGTAAACAAAAACATGAGGTCAAGTTTGCTATATCTCACTGATAAAGGTCTGAATAATAATAGGCTTATAAACAATAACATACTTTGTCTAGTCTGTGTTTTTAAAGCTTAGAATTTATAGCACAGTAATCTGAGATGCAGCTTGATCTCCGAAGCACAAGCGAAAATCTTTCCAAAGACTTTCCAGTCGGCTAACACCGCGCTTAGGCAGATCAGGCTGGATTTTTTTTTTTTTTTTTTAAAAAGAAGAAAGAAGAAGAAAAAAAAAGAAAAAAGAAGAAGAAGAAAAAGGAAAAAGTTGGCTGACAGTTGACAAGCGAGCTATTTAATCATGCCTCTCTCTAACACCAGATCCAGTGTAAATATTACCATAATTAATCATAGTCACTCAGCACATCACATCTGGTTGTGTGGCTGAACAGTTTTTAATAATTAACAGCCACTTTTACACAAACTTTTACATTCTTATGGACAATTCTGAATACAACTTGTGGCTAAAATGAGCAATTAGCTTCTTCTAAAATAACACGTGTTTTCTTAATACTTCAGACTGACTGAAAATATACTTATTTTAAGATACAAAACACAGGGTTAATAAAGTTTTATATTCTGCTCACTGCGTTGATCACGATGACCCACTTTGAAAGATAAAGATGACGACAAAGCATGTGTAAAGTGAGGATCCTTGGCTGGCATCCTAAATGTAAGACAAACTGCTTTGAAGCATCTTCTCCTTCTAATGACTTTCTCTTCTGACGTCTTTGTCGTCTACTGCTAATAAAGCTGTGTGTGTGTGTGTGCGGGGGGGTTTGATAAAGTAGACATGTGGGTGTGCTGTTTCAGTGCATTTTGTGTTGTTAATACAAGCGTATTGATATGAGAACTTTTAGGTTAGCAAGAAGGGTAACTAATGACATTTTCCTCTCATTACTCTGCAGTAGTTGGATTTAGGAGCAAAATTATATTCATATTAAATCAAACTAAAATCTCAAAGGACATATAAATTAACTACTAACAGCAAGGATCCTGATGTCAACCTGATAGAAGACAGTTTTTTCTCAGTTATGAAGAAGCGCCATTACAGTTGTAACACAATGATTCTTTGAAATATGTGTTTACCTTACAGCAGTCACCATGTGAGGTGTCTCTCATCTCTCTCTCATTCACTTTGTTGTTGAGACTCAGATGAGATGACTGATGGATCTCATATTTGCAGCCAGCAGCTCCAAATATAGGAAATGTCTGGAATTGGCATCACTGAGACAAAGCCTCACACATAAAATAAGTCTCCACCAGGCCAGGTGATATCACTTTTTTAAAAGAAAATATTATTTTCTCACCTAGCTATCTACAAAATATAATACAACAACACTGAAGGACAATAAAGCTCACAGGCAATGCTTGCCACCAGGCAAGGCTGGCAACTGCTTGGGCCCCCAGGCCAGTGGAGGGCACCCCTGAGGGCTGACAAACGTTAAACTACAGCAGTGATAATGTGCAAAGTTTCCAATGACAGCAGGAGAGACCTGACCTCTCTAAGGGGGCCCAGCTGACTCACTCGTATTGTAAGTGATGTGCATATTTCTGTTTAAAAAAACAAAACAAAAACGAGATAGTGATTAGTGGAACAGATTACAAATATTTAACATGGTGCTGAACAACTAAATGCTGCTATTCTGCTGGCCTTAACTATGAAGGAGAAGTACTTGAATAACTTCAACTGGCAACACAGCTTTTTTTTTTTGCTTTTTTTTTGGTTGATATTCAGTAGTTAATTCAGCTAGCAGAGCACCCTGTCCATGTAGTGTAAGGTCATTTAAAACGTAGTTTTGATAAATTGGTTGAAGAGGCTCCTGTGAATTCTTGCCCAACAGACTCAAAAGTTGCTGCTGAAAGCCACAAAGCTGCATCCATATTAATTATTCGAGGCCTCCATACTAATTACACCATACTCAGCAACCTCTTTGAAATGTGTGCAATTGCACTTTAATAATGGATCCGACCTGGTTCTACTGCTGGGAGCGCCGCGGTGAATGTCACCAGTTGATATATGTTTTACTTTTTATCTGTATTTAAAAAAACACACAGGAAAAACTGAAGAAATGAAGAAAAAGAGGAGAACTTGCCATTTTAAGGGGGCTTATTTCTTTAGTGTGTTCCTTCTTGCTCATTCATCATGAGTGAAGGTGGAGTGGGTTGTCTACCAGTTGTAATGTCGGCAGTCCGATCTCTCTGCATGTCAAAGTATCTTTGTGTAGGATACTGGACTCTGAGTTACTCTCAATGCATAAACACCAAAGTGTATATGCAAATGTTAGACAAGGTGCTTAGGTACAGAAAGAAAATACTTATATTAATGTGTGTGTGTGAATACGCGAGTGAGGCTTGTTGTGAGCAGTGTTGGGGAGTAACGGAATACATGTACCGTTGTTACGTATTTAAAATACAAGATATGAGTAACTGTATTCCGTTACAGTTACCGTTTAAAAAGGTAATAATTAGAATACAGTTACTTTGTTGAAATAAATGGATTACGTGGCGGTCTTTTCCTGTTTCATATGTTAGGCTATCCCCTCTCTAATTTTGGTCATTCCACACATTGCCGGAAACCCAAACAAAACACGCAATAAGAGGCTCTAATGTAAGCGTCTTGTTAATGTTTGTGGCATCAGTTACACAATGAAGCTAGCACAACAAAGCCAGCAGTGCACGGGCATGGAATGCATTTCTTACTTGGAAATTCCAACACGACTTCACATTTAAAGAAGAAAAGGATGGGTGAAATCTGACCATTCAATGCAGACTCTGTTTGCCAGCAACCAAGCTGCTCTCGGGGTCAAGGGACTCCAACCTAAAGAAATATCTGGAAGCAAGTTCTTTTTTAAAAACTAGTTAGCCTACCGCAACTACCTTGTGGTAGCTACCTGGGTTATGTGTCACTTCAGTATCTTTGATGTACTATTGCTGTGTGATTTATTACTATTACTGAAGGCTACTCGCCACCAGGCTAACATTGTTAGCTGGCGTTAGCTGAGGTTAGTTCATAGACTGCAGACTGTTAGACTTGATGGATAGCATTAACAACCTGCTAGCTGTAAATAATCGTGCAGTTCTGAAAGCAATACCAACTAGATTTTTAAATCTTAATACATGAAGTAATCCAAAGTATTCAGAATACATTACTCACATTGAGTAACTTAACCAAATACATTACAAACTACATTTTGATGCATGCATTCTGTAATCTGTAGTGGAATACATTTTAAAAGTTACTGTCCCAACACTGATTGTGAGAAAGTGCTTTTAGTGTGAGTTAGAGTAGGAGCTATAGCAGTATCAGTCCATTTCCCACTTACCAACTAACTTGTCCTGGCCAAGAAAGCCTCCAGCATATTGAGTTTTTTTCTACAGAATAAACACTAGATAAAAACAGCAGACTTTGTTAAGGTAGCTTGACTGTTTCCCACATGTTTTCAGTCTTCAACCTAAGACAGATTTGCTAAAGAGACTACATGCTGGGTCCAGCACCAGCTTTAGCACCTTTGCATCTAATTCTTTGCAAGAATCTGCATAATTGTAGTAACTGTAGTCTAATCTACTTGAAGAAATATATCCTAGTTAGTATTTTAAAACCAATTCATTGTGTTTTGCACAACATTAAGAAAGCAAACTGCACTTAAGAAGCCTAAATCAAATTTTAATAACATACTATATCTTTCCTATCAAATATTAATTTTCTTTATTGTTTGAATTTGTAACTTTGAAACTCTTTGCTTAAGTCCTTTGAAAATCATCTTTATTGCTTTTGTACCTGGAAAAGGTTGATCAGTACAATTTAAATGAATTCCATGCAAAAAAAAAAATAAGAAGAAAAAAGATTTGTAATCTCTGACAGTCAAGCTGAACCTGACACTTTGACACTTTCCACTCTCGAGTTTTACATTTATATCAGGATTTGTCACGGCTTTCAAGCCTGTTCCCTGATTTTGATCACAGGATTTATTTCTCTGCATGAATAAATGTGAAGAGACGCAGCTGGATATGTGCACTCTTTGTGACAAGAAATCTATATAGGGCACATCTGCTGGGGAAATCCTCTCAGAAGTCTAATTGAGGGGAGGACTGAGGCGAAGGGCGGATCCGGGGAAGTCACAACATCAAAAACCCGGAGCGAACTTCGACCTGGAGAGGCCGAAAAGCCGCTGCTTCCTTTCCTTATTTTAATCAACGATTTGGAGGTCACCTTTGTACTTGAAATCAGTATGACTCAGGTCCTTTTTTTCTTGTCTCTTCTCAGTTTGGATTTGACTCTGATGCAGATACAAAGTATACCGTGTCAAGATATATCATTTCCACCTGAAGTTTCCCCCCAGATGTCCCACTTTTATTTCCACAGTCTTCAATACATTTCTAGAAATATTTCATTTAAGTGCTATTTTTTTTAACCGTCATGCTTATTCTTCTCTCTCTCAGACTGTTTCACATTCAGTTAGTGATTTCATACATTTCCCAGAATCATTTTTGACAACCCCAAAGAATTTGCAATTGTGTGCATCCAGCTGTTGGCACTACATGTGTCATGGAAAGGGGAATAACAGTGACAGTGGTATTAAGAGATCTGAGCCTTGCCAGTATAGAAAAACAAACCCATATTTGTCTACTGAGAAGAAATATTCTGACTCGGGCCATAAACATTAAGCCTGAGTGTTAATGTTTAGTGATTCCACTCCTCTATCGGTACTGGAAATGTTATTGTTTGTGCCAGACCAATCAAAACAACTGACAAGAGTTTATTATGGCTCTGATTTCCTGCTTATTTTCCTTTGTGGTAAATAAGCAGGTTTTCCAAAATGATGAACTATTCCTTTGTCCTAATCAGGCATCACACGCGAGGTAATGTTTCTGCTCCCGGTTACAGATTCCTATTTGGTACCTGTCTCTTAGCTGACATGTCTGAGAGGCGACTGTCACAAAAGTGAACCAGGATCAGCTCTGTTTTTATGTTTTCTATCCAAAATCAGATCAGGTGACATCTAAGAATTAACATCAGGATTTTTTTTAATCAATCACTAAATCCATTTATAGGTGGATGTGGATCTGTAGGTTGTATTTAAGAAGAAAATAACCATTATTATTTATTCAGATTATCATTTTTTCCCTTTTTCCAGTTGTGCAAAATTATGAACTTGTATTAAAAAAATATATGTGATTTGTTGATAGGATTTGTGGAAAGTTACTGAGATATTCTGGAAACCATGCTCTGTAAAGTGGCATTAAATATTAATGCGTGCTCCTGCTACAGGTTGAATTCCCTTTTGAGTAACAACAGAAGCAGCCTGACATCGTCAGGCATGAGTATGTCGTGTTGATTCGGTGTGGCTCGTGTGCTGGTTGGAGTAATCATCCGCGAAGCTTCTGCAAAACCATCAAAACGGTGTCAGCTCAGCTAGATAGAGATGGGACAATCTGCTCGGTTGAATCATCCATCTGGGATGCGCCACAATCCTGCACATTGTTCGCCAATCATCGTTCAGATACAGAGGACTGTGGTTGTTCCTGAATCCAGGTGAAACAATAGCTTAGAGCAGGCTTCTCGGCATGTGTGAATTTAAGCAGCTGGGGTTCCTCAAACAGCACAGTTCTCACTTGGTTCATTGCCTAATCCATTATATTTAAAGAAAAAGCAGAGTCAAGCTGATTTTAGTCCCATTTTTCCCTGCAACAGGATTATTCCACTGTGTTACTTGTCATAGAGCACTCTTAATGGAGTGGAAAATTATTTTGACACGTCTCTCTGCATGTGACCCAAAAGATACAAACCAAAAGGAGATGAAATAAAAATAAATTTGTTTAGAGGAATATGGTTTCTATGTCTTTGTCCTGCTAGTTCTGTGCTCTCTCCATTTTTCTCCATCTTTCAGATTGATTTGCAGCCGGACGGATGTACATCTCGTAGGATGTAACGCTGTAGACTCATAAAGATTTAGTTTTCTCATCCATCTCCTTCTTCGAGGTTCTGTTGAAATCTCACAAAGCTGTCAAATGAAAAGACTATAGATGGTAAAATATATTTTTCAGTGCTGGTAAGTGAGGGGTTTCTCTCTCTGTGAGACAGAAAAGGAGTATTTTTTTTTTTTTTAAAGGTCTTAAGCAAGAGTTCTTCAGGCTTTCTGAAGGTTAGTTTTATTTTACATTGGCTACCAGTGCTAGACACTTAGCCCTGTCCTATGAATCACTCAAGCAGAAATGCAACCTGCCCTTCAGTTGATCTGTCTACTCTTTACTGAAGCCTCATCAGAAATGGTCTCAGTGGAAGGTTGGTGTTCAGAAAGCCATTCTTAAGGAAGGGAAACAGAGAAAAGACTGATGTACGCCAAATTACACAAGAACTGACATCGGGTCTTATGGAGTGATGAGTCCAGATGTTGATTTGGTTCAAACTGTCATTAATATGTATGGTGGAGGTCAGGAGACAGGCACAACAGTGTCTACAGCCATCTGCAAAACACGGTGGAGGCTCTGTCATGATTTGTGCGACGTTTCAGTGAGTGCTCTTGGAGAGCTTGTTAAAACTGATGGAATTATGAACACAGAAAAGTAAATTGTCCGATTTTCAGCCACCATGCAATATTATTTTGAAAGCAGCTGATCTGATGTTTTCAGCAAACACACTGCCAATGCAGTAAAAGCATACCAGATAAACACACAGTTGAACACTATCAGTCATGGATTGGCCTCCCCAGAGCCTGGACCTCAATATTATTGGAAGAGTGTGGGAACATCTTGACAGAGAACAAAACAAAAGGCAGCCAAAGTAAAGAAAAAAGGTTTGAATGTCTTTCAAGAAGCCTTTTTAGAGGTTATTAGAATGGTATATATTTTTTATCTTTATAGCCTGTGTTTCTGTGTATATTTACTCATATTTCAGTAATTTCCTGCACCAGTTCCTGTTCCTGTTTCCTAGCAAAATTTAAAGAAATCAGCGGTGGCTTGAGAATTTTGCACAGTATCAGTATCTATATATTATTTAATATGTTGACAGGATCTTTCAGAATTGATGGATATCATATTTCATGAATGTAGCTGCTTATACCTGAATATTTAACCACTGATCCTTATCCCTCTGCATTAAGATTATACGACCTGATGCAATCACTTTTAGATGTATTTATTTAATATTTTTTAACAAAACTGCAGGCTGAAAAACTGTTAACCCTTCCATTTGTCACCCACAAGAGACTTTACAGTGACTTTAAATAGATTTTGCATACACACAAATAAATCATAAGGATACATCGGGTTACATAGCTTTAGGAAAGATAAATAAACAATAAGAATAAGAGGAATAATCAACTTTAACATCAAATATAAATACATTCATAAGACTCTTCCGTGTGCTTACTAAGCTTTCATTTTAAAACCTTTCTGTGAAACAAAGGAGCCCCTCAGCCCAGACAAACAATGACTGGCATCGCTAACTATGCTATGTGGAAATCCAGTCCCATCAGGATACATGTTTTTCTGCAAACCTCTTCCACTCATCTGGCTGTATGACAGGCGATCTATTTTTCTTTCCTTCACCTCTCCATTGGTGAGGTCGAGACATTTCATCTCAGGCACTTTCTGAAATCAAGAGGTTGTTGACTGAAGAGCACAAACATGACATTTTTTCACATAATATAGCCTCCTGTCTACCCTTACATTCTCTACAAACTGTACATCGTTATTTGGAGGCCTTTTCTCATCTCTTATATCTAGTTTTATTAGAAGAATAGTGCAACACTTTGGGAACTTACTAGTTTTCTTGCTGGAAGTTTCATAAGAAGATCAATATCACTTATATGTCTGACAGCTACAGCCAGCATCCAGTCATTTTAGCATTAAGATTGGAAGCACAGGAAAAAAGTACCTACCATTGCCTCGAAAACAAATTGTTTTTCTCAAATATTTATCTCCCTCCTTCAACGCAAATATAAAAGTGACCAGAAAAAGAAATTCTTGAATTTCAGTGCTTCTTAAATTAGGATGTTACAGAAAGTCACTTTTACTTCAAACTGTCACATAACCTGACCTGATTTGATTTGTACAAGCTGGACCAGATCAGTCAGACTCAAAAATGTGGAAAAAAGAAGAAAAAAAACTTGACATACTTTCTTCTCATGTTTAAGTGCAAAATGTTTCTTAATTCCAGTCCTGGGTCAAGTAGAATTAATCGGTTTTTGTCCAGTGTGTCTGACAGTAAGCCTGTCTTACGAACATTATGGTTATATGTTAATATCATTTTTTTTAAATGAGTGAAGCACTGCAGGAATGTTCAGTCAGCATAAGGAAATCGACATAGACAACAGGACCCAAAATTGGACCGTGACACCACAGCCTGGGGTTTACATTCTTATTCAGCCTTACTGGCTGACTGTGGGCTGTGTCACTGTTTTCGTTCAGTGGTAAGAATCAGAAGATTTTAAACATGAAACATCAAAAGTGTTGACACAGAGTGCCAAAACAGCAGTCTAACAATTTTGTAGCTGGTGCATTTATATATACTTTTCCAAAGCCAAATATTTTGGTGGAAAAATTAAATATGCTGTCACTACACGTGTTACACTTAAGTTCATTATCAACATCGTTGTGTCATGCTTAAAGAAGATTGTTTCGATAACAGATTTTTTTTTGTCTGGGACCGCCTCACCTTTGAGTTTGCGTATATAAATAGTCATAGGCAATGCTGGAGGTGAAGGCGGGTTGCCAAGATGCTTGGAGGTGCACAGCAAATGCATGCATGCTAAAGTAGCTTGAACTAACTTTTCCAATTGGATGTGCAGCTGACCTCAACTTTGTGTAAACCTAAACTAAACCACTTGTTCAATAAATAAAGAGCATTTCCTCAATATTTCAAAAGAAAACATAAGTCAGTCAGCAACATACTCCCTTCTTGTTGAAATTTAGTTGTATGTAAATGTAATTTCTAGCTGACACGGTTGCTCTCAGATGGAACGAGGCCTTAAAATAGACACAGTGTTAGTTTAGTCAGTGTAAGAAAAAGAATCATACCAAAAGCTAATCTAAAGGTTCTTGCCGTCATGTAAATTTCCTACGATTCACAGTACTGTCCAGTGTCGTCCTCTGAAAATGGACACAAATGACTCAAGGTAAGCTGTTTGGCCCAGGTCTGGAAATATCTTGTAGTAGTCACGTTGGTTAAGACAAGAGTAGGATGCTTTTATAAAAATTACCGCCAATAAACCCATAAAATACGAACATTATATGTATGTACAACAAGGGTTTCACAAAGGTTTCACAAAGTCTTTATAACCTGATAAACACTGCGGAAATAGACATTTCCTCATGTTTTAAGGCAAACAGTAATCATGGACAAGTTCTGATTTAGTGATGCACAAACTGAGAGTCCAAGCTGTCGCTTTCCCTTTTCTACTTTGAAGAGTGAGCTTTTTATAGTAATAAGTAACATAAAGATTATGAAACATTTTGTACATGTTGACATATTTTTGAAAGGCTTTGTGAAGTTTCAAAGCTGCATCTGAGTGAGTAAAATATGCTTCTCGGTTCTTCTTTTTCTATATGGATGGCCTTTAAAGGTGGAAGTGATAAATTAAACACTTACAGGATAACGACATTGCTTTTAACTAATTTAAGTAACAATTTAAGTATTCTTCCGTGGTTTAATGTTCGGCACAATGTCAAGTATAACCATTATGGATTCATTTCAGCACATTAAACTGATATTATACCATTTATAGACTCAGTTTTGACCTGTAAATGTACAAGCATACAACCTAAAACTCTGCATGTATTTAAATTTCAGGAATAATAGTCTCCGTAAATGTCATCCGGTCAATACTTTGCAAACACTGATGACAAATACAGTCTTAAAGTGAACATGAAATCAATCAGAATAACATTTTCTTACTTTTGTCTGTTAAAATCTCATAGAAATGGAAATTTGTTGTGTTAAAAAAAAAAAAACAGCAAACCAAAAGCTAATTTTCACTTACAATTTGAACTGTTATCCCATGGATGTAAAACAGAACAATTAAAAAAACATTTGAAAAGTATTATTCAAAAATGTCCACTCTGCCTGCTGTTTTAAGTCCATGTGTTAGTGAAAGCTCTCATCTTTTCAGTCTCTCGACTTTGCTTCATGCATTTATATACAAGTCAAAATGACCAGAAATTCTGGGTAATTTTACCTGTAAAGGGAGAGGAACAAGCCAGTTTCTTATAGTCTCAGCTGTTTGAAGTGATGCAGGACTGGTGCCATATGGCAACAGCACAGTTCAGCCTCCTCTTCCTTTCTCCACCCATCTTTTTCTCCTTTTCAGTCAACAGTGTTGCTGAAGCAGCTCAGATGTGCTCTGCTGTGTCCACTGATGAAGCACAATAAGAGTTCAAGACCTACAAGGTGGTGTAGATGTAGACAAAAATAATGACGACCAAGTTGAGAATGGTCCCAATGATTCCCAGCATGGCCAAGATGGTCTCCTCCTTACTTTCCTTGTCTTGGATTCCCTTTTCCTCATCACTGTAGAGAGTGTTTACCATTTTCCCTGGAAAAGCCTGCAGTTTTCTTCTCAGACCAATCTGGAGCAGGCAGATAAGAAGAAAAGACAAACACAATCCATGTTTTAGTTAATGCAATTGGTTATTCATTTTCCTTGAATAGGGTCCTTGCACAGTGTGTGGTGGACAGTGATAATGGCAATAAAACAGGAAATCTAGTCTTCTGCTGGTGAGGTGTTTGCTGAGGCAACAATAATTTACAATCATTGAAAAACAGAAAGTAAACAAACACCATTCTCCTGTATGCTTTCTCTTTAATACATTAAAAAAGGCTGCAAAGCTAATAACGTCAGATTTTAGTGATAAATAATACAATGGAGGGAAGTAGCTGGAACATTTTAGCTTTAACCTCCTAGGACCTGGCGTCCACATATGTGGACATCACATTTTGGGTTATTTAGACCAAAATACTCAATTTTGCTCTACAAGGGCCTGATATCCACTTACGAGGACATTATACTGCCACTGTTCTATCAAAATTTTAAATGAATATCCTCATATGTGGCTCTTATTTTTCTTAAAAACAAAAATAAGGTAAAAAAAAAAAATCTGGTAATTCTTTGTTTTTACATTCATTGGGCCCCAATATGCCCAAATATCAAAGAGAAATTAAAAATCCATGCCGTGGAAGAGTTCAGGTCTTAGGAGGTTAAAGAAAAACATGATTTTGAGTTAAGAATGGGATTTAAAACACATGTACAAACATCTGAGAGCTCATGCTTATTGTGTTTATCTTCATCTTCTTTATAAGCTTCAGTAAAGTTATGTTTTATTATAAATATAGGAGAAAGTTGTATGTTAGTGACTTTTACCGTTTTTATTTCTTCAACAAATTACATAAATTATGTTGATAATGTGATAGCACACAAAAAGCAGAACATGATTTCTCTTAAGAAACATACAATGCAGTCTTGCTAATCGAATGTGCCATTGCTTTTAATAATTATAACTGAATGATTTATCTATAATATGTTTTCTTTTGAATGATCTGGATTTTGAATGCTGTCGGGAAATCACAGAAACAAGTAAATACAAATAGTTTAGAAATCTGTCAAAAGAAAACTGTTTAAAATTCAAAGTCATGTTGTTATTAACTCGGCAAATAACAAACTGATTTTGCATTCGTACACCCAAATTTGGACACTGGACAAGCATAACATTCAACCAATTAAACTAATTTTTCTGTTCAGGAATGTAAGTATAGAACTTTAATTTGGCATCGTAATCAAAAAAGTAATTATAATTTTTACTATTTTTTCAGCTTTTTTTGTAAAACAAAACATTTTAAATGTCATGGATAACCACAGTAATTATATTTTAGCACTAAAACTCATAATTACTATAAAGACCTTCTGCATATTGGTGGATTAACCATTACATAAGCCTTACATTGGGGGGTAGTTTAACGAACTTGCTAAGTACTGTACATATATATATATATTTTTTTTTTTTTGCAGGTTATTCCAATATGGTGAGATGTGAGATGTTCTTCAAATCTGTGTACAAAAATAACGCAGTTTCGATACATTTAGTACACGATGCTTTATCCATTTTACAGATATTATTAATGTACTATAAAACATGAATTCAATAGAAGACGGGGGAATTTTACCATAAATAAAATACTAGCTCCTTTGTTCATTGCTAACATCTGGTTAAACCCTTTGTTTGGCTCGTCTTTGAAGCCTGGTGAGTGAAAAAAAAGACAGCAGATATTCCTGCACTAGCCTCTATTCAGCAGTGGTACTTCTTCAACACTGGGACTGCTCTCAAACAAGTTCTGAGTGTGCTAGCGCTCTCAAGAGTGAGTTTCTAGTGTGTGTGTGTGTATCGATTTGTGTAGCCTAGGGTGCAGTATTAGATACTAGCAGTATGTTTTTAGCCCGTAGGCGCAGCAGCTTGTGCAACTTGGCATCCAAACACCTCTCAGGAGAAAAGAGCTCCTTTTGCGGGTCAGTGGGTTTTATACGCCAAATAACAACAGAAAAGCGTGTAACCTAACTAAAAATAAACCTTCTAACAGGAAGCTGTTCCTCTAAGTAAAAAAGCTTTGATGCTCAATAAACTCAATGTTTCTGACTTCCAGAAGGTAGAGGTCACCTAAAGTTCAACCAAGGTACACAGTGTACCTCGTTGGCTTATGGTCTTTTTTGAAAAGGAACAGACTTGCAATATTAAATACAGGCCTGAATAAACCTTTATTATTTGTGTGTGGTAGCACTTCCTATTTGGATCAAAGCACACTGCCAAAACAAAACATCAGATTAGATTTACATTGTATTTACGTTTGCATGTTTATTGCTTTTTGTGCTTGAGAAAAAAATAATTCACAACATCCATGTTAGCAGATATTTATACTTTTGACTGCCATCAACTTCATCAAATAAGAGGTCATTTGGTGGTTGGTGTTTATTCATTGGGTTGAATCGGTTTTACTTTCTGTATACTTGCAATCCAGATTGTCTTTTTTTTCTTCAGATTAATCCAAGTTCACACAGAAGTTTTACTAAAGTTAATCACTTATAATCCACAACTATTATGGCTAAATTACAGAGTTTGTTTTCCTCTAAACAGAATTTGTGTGTCCTCTTAAAGGAACTTTGCACAAAGAAGGTTTTATATCAGTGTTGTAAGCACTGTCCTTTTTTCTCTGACTTGCATTCTGTGACAGTTTGGCTGCGAAAAAAAAGACCTTGGCAGAAATCATCACCTGCCAGGAATCACTTACAGTATGTCAAAGTCTGTAAGGCTGATGTATTACAAAGAGAGGGAATCCGAGGGGGATTAAACTGGGTTGATTACAGTAAGATAAAGTCAGATTTTTTCATTTTAAGAGGTTAAATTCAGTGTACTTGCTACTGTAAAAAAGTTGGATTTTATGAACCAAAAAAGTATGCATGAATGGGGGGGGGGGGGGTACTGTATTACTGTATGTAAGGATTACCTGTGGGGTTTTTTAAAATGCCTTTCATAAAGTAAATGTCACATAATGTTTGCTGCAGGACTTTTTATAAGACCATCAAAATGATTGTCTTTTCTAAAGCAGAACATCCCACATGGATACTCTGAATTGCTGCAATCATCCACACACTGTACAGTGTGCTCTTGACGTACATAAAAATACGTCATGCTCGGTTTCTATGTTAAATTCATCCTCCTCCCCTGACCTGTTACAATGGGATTTGATTGCCTCTCCCAGGGAGCACTATAAACAGGGCTTCCCTCAACCTGAATGGAGATCTTCGTGTGGCGCGCTGGATGTGCCCTCATGCATAAAGAAGCCTGCTCGCTACTGATATAAACATTCTCAGCAAAAAAGAAAAACAGGAGAGAAATGTGCCTGAGGATGATGAGGGAGAAGAAAGGGGAGGCAGATGAGGTGGTCGTGGAAGTGGTGGTGAGTACGAGGTTCCAGGCTCTGCCAAAACCTGTGTATTAAGTAAAGAGCTTCACCGAAAGGTACAGCTGTGCATAGCGCAGCAAAACCCTCTGGATGCCTTCCAGTGAATCCTCATTCAACAGCTCCAGTCTGTACAGCCATCAACCGAGAGCGTTCTGTTTCAAGAGGCAGCCGGTGCTGGCATCGTGCGATGTGCTATAATCATTAACTGCCCATAATGACTTCCTCTGTCTGTTTAACACTCGGGCCGGGCAGCGTGTTTTAGAGCTCTATCATTCAGAACAAGCATGAAACAGAAGTCATTAACAGTATACACGTGCTGAGGTTAATATATCAAAATAAGAGATTATCATCTGGATCAGTTTCTAATTCTCTTGATTATTTTTGACTGTGCACTAAGGCGCAGGGCATTCAATATTTCAGAGTTGATTTCTATTCTTATACTCAAGCTCGTTTTATGTGATTATAAAATTTTAACGTCTTCACTTTTGTCTCTGTAATTAATCCGGGCAGGTCTGTCACTGGCAGGGCCACTTAAGGTCCCGACATTATCCAACGTTATAAAAGCAGCATCTCTGGATCAACAAATTTTCCTTCAAAATTTGAAGCATCATTTTGGGAGGTTTTTTTTTTCTTTTTTCATAGCAAACTCACACCTTGCTCTTCAGTCGTGCACAGCCAGATACACAGTTGTATAGAAAGAACAGACAGACACACAGACAGGAACAGAAAGAGGGAAAATAGCAAGAATCCATACCTGGGACAACAAATCTGGACGCTCCTGCTACACCTAACAGAAGCTAACATCCTCAGATTAGATCAGTGAAGAGTAAAACCTTTTGCCACTTGAATAATCCCGAGCATGTCAAACAACTCCAGATGCTAACTGAGTCTGACAGGCAGAGTCGCTTTTGGCATTGTTTTAAAATGGAATTAAATCAAACGGCTCCCAACCCCTCCCGAGTGTGTATGTATATACACGCACGCACGCACGCACGCACACACGCGCGCATACATGGGTTTGACACCCATCACACGCTGACAAAAAACACACAAACTAGTGAGCGTCACATAGAGAACAAAAACTGTTTAACAGCGAATGAATGTAGACCAATCAAGAAAGAGGAAGAGTGACAGAGAAAGAAAATCAGATGAAATAGTTTCTCAAGTGAGCGTGACCCATTTTCCGTAACCTGTACTCATAGTTTTGTGAGTGAGAAGAAATTGGCAGGCCTATTTTTGAACTGACAACATTTAAATTTGCTTTTTTTTTTTCTTTTTTTTTTAATTTCACGCACTCAGGAAGTCGCATGCCAAAGTGAGAAACAGGAAAGTTTCTGCGTTATTTTCATGGCTTGTTATGTAATTGTCCTCTCCATACCATAATTTGAAAAGCTGGAATGCTTTATTTTTTAATTATTTTTAAAAATGTAAAGATTTTTTTACCTCTTTAACCCATTTATTAAATATTTAAACTTGATAACACTATAGATGAGGTGCAACTCCAAAGCTATTAACTATTAAAGTGATTTTTCATAGCAAAGGCACAGAGACAAAAAGACAATAGTTCAATTGTTATTCAAGATTCAAGGGGTCTCTGCTACCCTTAATCAATATTTCATGCAAAGAACTCTGAGCCTGTAAATATCTAACATTTATAAAGAATATATCATGTTGCATAATAAATCCCTAGCCATGCACTGTTGTGGAGTAACTGCAGTGAAATTGTTTGTAGACAGCTTCCAGATGTTAATCCTTTTGAGTTTAATGGTTTAGAATGAGAGTGGAACTGCAACAGACTTACCTTGCAAAGCATCAGGAATAACATAGCATTGGACATGCTGGAAGGGGATGCCTTCCCGTAGTGCACAGACATCCCTGGCCACTAAGGTGAAAGTCGACCCCTCTCATCCTTCTGCTGTTGGGGGTGGAAGCGGTGGACGGGATCCAGAGACTGCTGGCTTGCCTTCCAGGCGGTCCAATTTTAGGGCTCTCTTTAGATGTCGTCTCCTCGAGCGCTGCAGCGTCTCCTCTCCAAATTTCATCTCACTAGTGTGGCCAAGTTCTAGCTGCTGTCACTTTCTCCTCCTCAGCCTTGTGAGAGCTGAAAGTGTGCTGCCCACCTCCTCTCCGCTCTTCCTCCTCTTTCCCGTCTGTTTGCCTCCCCACCTCTGCTTCTCTCTTCTCCTCTTGTTCTTCTTCTTCTTCTTGTCTGTGTGAAGGGATGATGTCAAGTTGAAGAATGGAGTCAGTTGATGGGCAGGATGGGGGTGGGGGGTAACAAAGCTGTTTCATGCGAATATTTCCATCCTCCTTTGTCTTTAATCCGCAAAGCTTACAAAAAAAGAGAGATTTTCGGGCTTGTCTCTCCTTCCAAGACAACCTGTCAACCCTTATTAAAAGCTCATCTTCTCAAGAAAACTTTTACTGGTCAGCGGCATAAGATGTGTTTAGCAGACACCTTGGCTTTTACATGATTCATACAAAAATTTTAAAAAAGGATTTTTTAAAAAAGCACCCCCGCTAAAGTGGTGGAAGCCCCTGTTTCCTCTACATGATGTGCAACCTAATATACCTTTTCTCCTGCTACGGTGGCTGTGTGTGTTTCCCCAACTAACTGAGCAGAGCGTGAACGTTGGACGGCTATAAGAAAGAGACAGAGGGAGGGGGTAGGGGGTGCTGAGAGGGAACCAGTCGCCTCACACTGACGCTGTCGTGGCTGCTTTCACTCCACAGGCAAGAGGTATCCCCTGCTCCTTTCCCATCGCACATATTAATGCAGCCACGGTTGCTCGGCAACCGACTCAGGGGAGTCACACACCGCCTGACGACAAGTAGCGTTTGTGACAGGGGCCGGGATGAGGGGTAAGGGTCTCCTCCAGTGTGTTTTGGGGAGAAATTTCTGTGTGTAGAGTGTGCGGTGTAAAATAAAGAAAGCCGGCCAGCGGTCGGCGTGTGTGTCAAGTGATTATTTTCTGTGTTTTGTGTGTATGCAAAACACAAGCTCCTGTCAAAGTTGGACAGGGGAGCGAGAGAGTTGGTGTCTGATTGAATAATGTAGCTATTCATGCAAGAGTCTAAGCGTGTGAAAAAGGAGAGGTGTGCTACTTTTAATGCCAGGCATATGTATGTATTTAAAGCCTGCATTTAACCAGGTTTTTACTGTAGATTGTTTTCATCAGTAAGTGTAAATCTTGGGAAAGTGGAAGTTTTTCATGGTAATTGTTAACAGTAGTGAACCAAAAGGCTGTATATAAGAAGTTTAAAGTCTTATTTATTTATTTATTTTTTATTTGAGAGTTTTACTACCTTGTGATTGATGAATGAGGGAACCTCAGAATGAAGGGTTGCCATTCCCTAAATCCTCTCCTGCTTCTTTTTTTTTCACTTATGTTTGCAGCCAGAGCAATTAAGAGGCCATTAAGAGAAAAAAAGGAACTTGTGCATTGGTTTTAAATTTTAGATGCAGAAGCTATGCCCATCTTTTATATACAGTCTGTCAGTTGAACCATATTAGCACTGTCCTTTGTGGGTATGGAGAGTCAGGACGATGGCAGCTGTCCTTCTGTTGGAGTTGAAACTACTCTATAGAAAAGTCTTATGTAATAAGTCTTAAAGTCAATTTTAACATTAAATTCAGGTTCAGTTCTTCTTCCACACATTTGGCTGGTCTCGATGCTAGAGTTCCATGTTTTTACATGTTGTGGCTAAAACTGCAGTCTTCACTGAGACCGTGTTGTGATATAAAACTGAGGCTCCTTGCAGAGCATGCTAATAAGCTATTCTCTCTAAATGTTTATGCAATCTGGCTCTACATATTTCTCAGCACCAGCACTGTGGCCAGGTCAGTTGTATTGTGAGTTAACACATTTAAAAATTATGAAAACACAGAGATTATTTAGGTTCAGGTTTAACGGCTATCACTTGAGAGTGTGTATATGTGTGTTAGACAATGATTTGTTCACATGCATTGTTATGCACGTAGTAAAAACATATCTGCTTGTGCTCAAGTGTGTGTGTGTGTGTGTGTGTGTGTGTGTATTTCCTCATCCTGGAAATCCACAACTTATACTGCCTTCGGACATCCGTGACACATCAGCGCCGGCAACAGGAGCGCATAATGGATACACTGATCAAACGTGAATAACCTCCGGGACATTTAATGTGGAATCTGACACCAGGATGACGGACCTTCCCTGAGTGATCCGTCCCATCCCTTCCTCTCCCTCTGTTCCCATTTTCTCACTTCACCTCGGCCAGAGGGAAGGACACAGTCTTTCAGCGTTTGAACTGAGAGTAAAAAGACTTATCCCTATGCCTTTTAGAGTAAGTGACTCACCGAGGACATGCCACCCATTGCTAATTTAAAGAAATAGGCAGTTTTACTACTTGAATATTTATAGTTACTCATCAATTTACATTTCGGCCTTTGGCTTTCTGCAAGTGATATATCTTGCAAGTAAAGAGGACAGAATAAATGTTGCATCTTAATAAGTTTCGTAATGACTTTTGGGATCCCATCCTGCTTTTGTTTTTATTACTGTGGAGAGTGAAGATGTTTTAGATGTTTCTTTCAGCATTTTCCATTCCCCTAATTCTTAGAGGTAGAAACAATTTGAGAAATTAACAAAAATATCTTGAACGACATAGAGTTTAGTGAACGGTTTATATTTCAGCAACATTGCAGGAAATTCAGAAGAGGAAATTAAATAAAATACTTGGGAAATAGATTTTTATTTGTACAATATTTCATTACGTGGATGAGTTTGGCTGCTAATGGAAATGTTTCGAATGTGAAACAGCCAAGAAATTAGTTTAGGCTTGACGTTGCTTTGCACATGAAATGACCCGGAATGGACAGCAATAAAAATGGAAATGTAAAGAAAACATTCCCTCCAAAGTGAAACCACCGGTGTGCATAATTTTACTGCCGACTCTCTGTCCCTCCGTGCTTCAAGATTAACTAACTTAGACTGTCGTTGCCTGCGTGGGTATTTATAACAATTAATCAGGGCCCATCGAATTTGTTTTTGTCATCTGTTTGAATCCCACTGCATGATGATCATCTCTGGTCTCACATCAATTTCCATTCAAACAAGCAAACATCAGACTGTGCACAGCCTCAGGCAGTTGTACTCATCTAAACTGTTATTAAGCAGTGTGTGTCTTCACTCTTTACACCGTCCACAGAGTGAACTGACAGTGTTTAATCCTCCAGTCAGCTCAATGTCCCATTGTTTAAGCTGCGGTACGAATAACTTTGTGTTAGCGATGGACTGAATAATTATTAGTGTTCATATCCACCTCAATTCTACAATGATTTGAAGCTATGAGCGTCACACACTTGCTGCTTTCAACTTTGCTTTGTTTCAACAATATAAAGTCTATTAAACCAATGACACTTCATTAGGTACACAGGTTCAAATGCTCGTTAATGCAAATATCTGATCAGCCAGTCACATGGAAGCATTTAGCCTTCAAGACGACCTCCTGAAGTTCAAACTGAGCATCAGAATGGGGAAGAAAGGAGATTTAAGTGACTTTGAATGTGGCACTGTTCTTGATGCCAGGTGGACTGGCACGTAACGATCTCTAGAGTTTACAAAAAAGAGAAATATCCAGTGAGTGGCAGTTCTCTGGGTGCTTCATTGATGCCAGAGGTCAGAGGAGAGTGGCAGACTGCTTTGCACTGAATTGAAGGTAACTGTCACACAAATAACTACTCAACAGAACCAAGTTATGCAGAAGAGCATCTCTGAATGCACAACATGTCACACCTTGATGCAGTAGGGATACAACGCAAAAAGGTGCCATTCCAACAATTCATATGTTCATTCAACAAAATTGGAGAAGAGAGATTGGAACATTGGAAAAAAAAATTGTTCTGATGAGTCTCCATTTCTGTTGTGACATTTAGATGTTAGGGTCATATTTTAGGGTAAATGGCATGAAAGACATCCCGCTTTGTATGGTTCAGGCTGCTGGTGGTCTTACAGTGCAGGGGATATTTTCGTGGCTCACTTTGGACCCCTGAGGATGGTCACAGCGTACCTGAGTATTGCTGCTCACCATGTCCATACCTATGACTGTAGGTTATCGACCTTCTGGTTTGGTTTTTTGAACATGACATTGATGTCATTGTACTCAAGTGGCCTTCACAGTCACCAGATCTCAGTCCAGTATAGCACTTTTAGGATGTGGTGGAGCATTCGATTTACATCATGTGCAACTGACAAATCTGCAGCAACTGCTATAACAACATAAAAGATGGACATAGCCTCCATGATCCAGTAGGTCTGACTGTAAAAGCAATCACTCATTGACTGATTGATGTAGTTGACAACTTGTTACCCAGTGAACGTGTGTTTTTATACAACATAGATTTCTTTATCGGTATAACAAAGATTGGCAAAGGTTTTTGTTTAATTTGATCCCAAATTAATGACTGAGCCCATAAATGTGGGAGGAAAATGTTTTAATTTTCCAATAGACTTCTACAGGACCAAAGGTGTTTTTGCAACTCCAATTATCGCCATCAGGTGGCCTTCAGACAGATGGGTGATGCTATCACGGACCAAAATCTCTGATAAACACCTAGCTGAACCTATGCTCTGAAGAATTAAGGCAGTTCTGAAAGAAAAGGGGGCGTTCAACCTGGTACTAGCAAGGTGAAGCTAATGAAGTGTATACAGTATATACACAAAATAAGCCAGAAGTTTGTGAACAGAGTAGGGCATTTAACTGCTAAAGAGATCTTTTCCCAGGGTTCAGCCAAGACTCACACGGATGCACGCTGATTAAACTCATTAGGTGAATTGAAACACAATTAATACACATAATGTTGCCAAATGTTTTTTGGATGACTAAATAAAACGACCTAAAATGCAGTTTTAAAGTGTACGTTCAAGTGCCCCCAAAGTTAATTAAGGGATATTCAGCTATTTAAGTAAAGGTTTCACTTTCACACAGAAAGAAATGACACTGGCAAGTGGAAATAGCAGAGGGTATCATAGCGTTATTTTATGTAAAGTCCGCTTCAGACTTCAAACACACAAAGCCTTGAGAGTTTACTTTTACTAATACCATGCAGTAAAATACTCCAGCTTCAATTGCATGAGGCAGACCTAAGGACACAAAGACCTTGTTGCAAATTGTTGTGAGAACATATCTCACCCACACGAGCTTAATGTTCTTAGTGTTTTGTTTTAGATTCAAGGTTAAAGCTAATGGAATCTGAGGGTCCTCACAATCGAGATTAATGGAGAAGTAATCAGCAATTAAAGCCTTTGGTTTTTTTTCTTCACCGCGTCTGTTTTTCTCTGTTTGTATTCACTTGTTCAACCTGTGCCTTCCAATTTGTCCTTCAGTGAATGCAGCTCAGTGCTGCCATCTCATTAATTATTGAGGAGCCAGAAAGTTGCTGTATGAACAAAGTTTTCTACAAACACTGAACACGCCACATATCAGTCCATATCAAAGTCCAAAAGCTTCAGATTTCAGAAGAAAAATATAGAAAAAATTTAGTCCAGTAAACCTTTTCTATTGGTGTCAGAAATCCTTGAAGAGACATCAAACACTGGCAGGTTTGAAAAACCACAAAATGTTGGCTGGGCTTGAAAGAAGGATGTCTAGATATCTTCTCTGCTCTTCAATCTCCACTCTTGCTTTTGTCTTTCTTGCACAGTGAAGAGAAACGTCTGAAATTTAAGTGCGAACGTAGGACCGCATGTTTAAAGAATAGAGTAAGGCAGTATCACGGCAGCTATTAATCCTAATTAGAAGAGAACATGACAGTAGCATATGGGTGTCCTCTAGTCAGAGAGCCTATTATCCCAGTCCTTTGCGTGTTGGTCATACAGATGCCAGAACAAGTGACATAAAAATTCAAACTTTGAATCATGTTTTATTCCCTCATTCTCTGAGAAAGATGGATGGGTCGCAAGCAGAGGCCGGACAATGTAAAAGCATTCCTGTTGAACCCTGCAGTAACCTCAAATTGGTGCTGTGTGTAGCCTAAAGAATGTAAAATGACAAGAAAAGCCATTAAAGATTAATTTCAAAAGTTTTGTGATGTGTTTTCTCCTGCCCGGGTGCTCAAAACGTCTGATAGAATAAAAAAATGGAAAATGCTTGACCTACAGAAAGAAAAGCCAAATCGCTACTAGTAGTAATGCTTTTAAGCTTGATTGGTCAAAGCTTGCTTACTTCTCATTGGCATTTTCATTCAATTATTTCATTGTGCAGCTTCATAATTAAATAAGATCCTATATATTCATTGGAAGTCTGATTTGGCCCCTAGGTCAAGATTTTATCCTCCACATATGGCTTTGAATGAAAAAATTATGTATCCCATTTAAAATGATGGATGTGGTGCAAATGTTACAATTAGGAGCACAATATTTCAATTTGAATAAAAAATAATGGTTTAACTGGAACAGTACCACAGACTTAATTATTTATTCCATCAATGTACACATTCATTTTTGGTTGTTATGACAGAAGTCCTGTCAGAAGCGACGTGGGAAAAAACAAACTGTTCAAAGCATAATTTTTTTGCACAGTTAAAACACTACAGGAAATACTGATTTGATACCAGATGCTAAACTGGCTTGTCAGCTATTTCAATCAGCAATAATGACCTGATGCAATTTATATTTTCCTCACTAAGTATATAACGGGATAGCATAGCTTAAGTCTCTTCTCTCTTTTAATATATATATATATATATATATATATATATATATATATATATATGCAGTCCAGAGCCAGACTTTTCTTATAATTTTTTAAAGTGGTTTTGACCAATAGTTCTCCAGGCTTTCTAAAGGTCGTTCAAAGTTTTTGACAACTTAGCAAACAGCCAATTTTAAATTGTATCTTTAGACACTTTGTTACCAGTGGCCATATAAACATGCCAACAAAAACACAGTTTAGTAGTTTTTGTATCACAATGGTATTTTCCCAAAGTTAGTAGCTGAGAACATGGCATGTCTTGGCATGATGTGGAATATTTTCATATAAATAACATAGGAAGAAATCTAGCAAAGACCTGACGCAGGACCTATGAATGCAACAGCTTCCTCTTTCAGCATGACAGTGATCCTAAACAGTCCTCAAATGCAAAAAAAAAAAAAAGCATAGCTGGATAGAAACACACAGTGGAATACTATCAGACATGGATTGGCCTCCCCATAGCCTGAACCACAACATTACTGAAGCAGTGTGGGATCAGACAGAGAACAGAACAAAAAACAACTACCAACCAAAGAACAGCTTTGAATGTCTTTCAAGAAGCCTGGCGAGCTATTCCTGAAAAAACGAGAAGAAAGATTGCCAAAGAACATACAGGAAGAATGAAATTGATCACAAGAATTGCTGACTTTAAAACACATTAGAACTGGGCTCTGTTTTGTTTATACTGACTGTATTTCCGCGTATGTTTGCACATGTTTCAGTTTTGTTAGCAAAATATTAAAAAATGAGGGGTAACTCAAGACATTTGCATAATAGTGTAGCATGATACAAAGTTGGGTTTTTTGTCATTTTAAATTGTAATTTTGTACAATAAATGTAACATATTTACCTGTTGAAGTCATCCATATTTTTATTTACCTTTAAAAAAAATACAATCTGCTACAGGTAAACATCTACCAGATTTTTGTTCCCATGAAATTTTTTATTTTTTTTTTAAACTTCCCCAAACACACTGGTGTGTTTTTCTCCCCAACTCCCTGTCAAGTGGCTGCATGTTAGTCTCAGTGAACACCAATCCATCCACTTTCTTCTGCTTATTCAGTTAAGGGTCAGGGTTGGGCTGAAGCATTTCCCAGCTGTCACAGGCTGAGAGGTGGGGGACACCCTGAACAGGCCCCGACAGTCTGTTGCAAGGCAGTGAACATCTGCTCAGGTAGTGAGATAGCCGAGGACAGCCTCAGTGGCTTGGAAGCGTACGTGTTTGAATTTGTGGGTGAAAAGGACAAAAACAACATCAAAGTGAAATCCAGATACAGGTCTGGTTGTAAGTGCATCAGCTGTGAGGAGCTCTACTGCAAATTTAAAGAAGAGCCTGCAAACCAAGCATAGCTCCACAATGCTGGTGGTGAAGTAGGGTGATAATGAAAGTGATGCTACAGCTGCTAAATTGCAACAGCTATATTTGAGTTAGCCTAAAGGTGACTCTACAAGGGAAATCCATGAGCTACCAACATCAACTTGCTAACACATGAGCAAGAAGTAGTAGATTTTTTTTTTTTTTTTTTACTGGCAGTAGTCTTACCATGCTCCAAGTTACTTTTAAAAGTCACAACACCCACAACACAACAACCTGATGCTTAGACATAGAGAGTGGCATGACACCTTAACCGTAAACACCTTAAAAACCTGTACATGGCTACACCCCTTAAAAGAAATCCCATCTATAAAGCACAGATAAACACGTGCATCTCTCTCGATAACAAACAATCACAAACCTTTGTTTTTGTCTCTGTCTGACCTTATCAGCCTTTCTCTAAAGGCTAGCCTAATATCCTCAGAGCCTAAACCCAGACGTACATCAAAAACCTGTGAGCCTGTGCACATGAAAGTCTGTTTTTCGAGAGCTGCTCATCATCAGACTGCAACACTCGATGCTTTCACTTTATTCTCAGAACATGAAAAAGAAGAGTGCACATGGTAGCACATCCTGAGACACCGAAGCCTCAGCACACGCGGGAACAATTCCTAAATGTTTTCTTCTAATGGAAATGCATTAAAATGTATTTCCCTTTATAGATGCATGTATATAGATAGTCCTTTCAGTCTAAGCCAAAACTATAACGTCTGTACTCCTCCACCACAAACAAAACCTCCTTATCAATCAGCATGAGTCTTGGGATAAAAGGACACGAGGCACTCAGCTTTGATGTTCAGCTCGTTGAATATTGTTGTCAATTTTCAAAGTCAGTTATGGAGCCCATCTTTGTTTGCCAGCGGGCACGTGCTACATTACGACTTTAACAGATACGGTAAGCAACATCTGGCTTTGTGAGAAGTTCTTTTAGCATTTACGCATGTGTGAAATATTGCGCATATCTGCTGTCATATTCCAAACTGATGTAGACGGTGCGCATAAACGTCTTGTGAATCTTGTGAGTACAAACGACTCAATCAATGAGTATCAAATTGCTTAAATGTCATAATACCACCAGCTGCTGGTAGAAAATAGCCTGTAAATTAATCAGTCTAATAACTTTGAGGCAGCTGATTAATAGAAGAAAAACTAGACAAAAGCAGCCTCCTTACTGGCTTTACTTTGCTGAGAAGAGTTTCTCTAACAGCTCTCGTGTCTTGTGGGGCTCTGATGGTACAACAGAAGGTGCAGTAATAAATCATGTGTTTCATTGCAAAGCATCATAATAGCTCACGGGTTATTCAATATTGAAATGCTGAGGCCTGAATGAGAATGTAGAGAAGAGTCTTTGTTTCTCTTTGAAATCAATGTTTGCCAAACATGAGTTTGATACTCGGGTGGATTTTTCACTAGCATCAGGGCGCGTTTTACTCAAATCCCCCATTTAAAGTCTCACATATAGAAATGCAATAAAAATCATCTTCTTTAAGAAAACTGGCCTTAAGCCATTAAATAATAAGGATAACAATCAAGGACAGAGAGGCATTAGCATGGCTAAGAAGCATCCTCCACATCAAGTGATTATTTTTTCTCCCCAACTTAGATAACTAGGCTAAGTAGGACACTGTGGAACTGAGAAATAGATCATTATCTCACTGGAAAAAAATAATGTGTTGAGAAATGATTCTGGCAATTCAGAAATACAAAAGCCTCTTTTATGTTTGGTCTTCTGAGTAGTGACAATGTGATGTTCATCTTGCGCTGTGCACCCTGTTTCAGAAGCCTGGAAAAATGTTCTGGGGTAACTCTCTGGTCCTGCTAACAATGCACCCTGTGCCCTATTTCGACACGCTAATGCATGCATTTATTGTTGTACGGGTGATGATTAGACTGTTGAAAAGCACACAGAGATTTCGAAAAGACGTGTTGATACATCTGTCTTTTTCTGAAATGGTTACAAGCCCATCTGCCAAGTCTGTCTGACGAATCATGCATTTGGTGGGAGATATTAACATATTGAACACAGGGATATCTAGCCAAGGGATTACAGCAACAAAATCCTGCATGGATCCGATAGAGGTATTAAAAATGAAATAAGAAAATCACAGCCCTGCATCAATCTGTTCTGTTTTGCTCCCCTAACTGCGGGTGATTTAGGAGGTTTAGCAATAGTACTGATCCAGCCTCAAGATAAGTCTTCCGCTCGCTCACCCTCAATTTTTTTCACACACACAAGAGAAAAAACATCTTTGAACCTTCAGAGTTTTTTAGTCAGTATCACATACTTGCTGTATGCAAGCTCAGTATCCAGTAACTTAACAGTACTAACAGTACTATTATCAAGTTTTGTGTTGAGGGGGATGTCAAACATAAAGCCTGTGGGCCAGAATCAGCCCAACAAAGACTCCAATCTGGTCCGCTGAAAGGCTTTAAAAATATATGAAGGAGTGCATTGATTTTTACATTTTAATTGTATTTTCATACGTTTTACAGGTTTTCTTTTTGATAAAGACCTCCCTCTTCCCATTCATACACAAAACTAGAAGTTGGGATCATCCCACATAGCAAGCAGGTCTGGCCCGGATCTGGTATCAAGCCAGCACTGCTGGCTGACTTCTGGCATGATAAGACGTATGTCATCCAGATATGGGCCAGGCCGTAGATGGAACTGTTTATGTGATGGCATGCCATATCTGGCCCGATTATGGTTTGGTGTATGTGGCCCGGGCCCATAGAAAACAGGTCTTCCCTGGGTCCGGCATCAAGCTGGCACTTCTGACTGACCGGTGTCATGGCAGACTGTATGTCAACCAGATGTGGGCCAGGTCTGGCAATGATGGCACTATTTATGTTCCTATTTTCCTATTTTAGTTAGAAGACCCAAATTCCATGTTGCAATACTATACAGCTATGGTAGCCAACATTTCAAATGCATGTTTGACAGGTTTGTGAGCGTACACTTTATCCAAAACCTAGTGAGGGTCACCTACTGATCGGAAGGTTTAGAGAAAGTGTGTGATTGGGTGAATGTGGCATGTTGTATATGTGGCAGCACGAGGTGGGGAATGGAGACTCTTCACAATTTGATAAAAACCCGACAACGCCACCCTGGGAATTTATAGAGCACTTTCAGTAATCCAGGATAGTGAAAAGCGCTACATAAGAATCAGTCCATTCACTGTCTGAAAAGAGTTTTGTCATGTTGCTTTTGCACTATTATGCACATGTTGTTATTACATGGCTTGATTAAGGTACACATTAGGCTGAAATCTGGGTCCAGAGCTGAAACTGTTCTGGGCCAGCACAGGGCCACCAATGTGTTTGCAACTGGCCTTGTGCTGGCCCATGTGTGGGCCACCTCTGGCAAACCAGATCTGGGCCACCAAAGGGCCGTCATTCTTTGCGGCATGTGGGCCATGTGTAAGCACATTGTGTGGGCCAGATCCGATCCATACCAATTTTGCTATGTGGGATGGAGTAAGATATTCTTACTAGTGCTTTTTTTTTTACTGTAGTATCCAAACTTACTCTTGCTTTGCAGGTTTACTTCAGGTTCAGGTTCATTTGGTAAGTACCGCCATGGCAAAGTAACTCTATTAAGTAAAGTTTAAAAAGAAAAATCAGTATTTGGTACTGGTGTGTATAATATATTGAAGAGGAGTCGATATAAAATTCTGCCTTAATAGGACTTAGAGAGATAATAGGACTCTTATTTTAAATGAGCTACTCTGCTTGTCCAAATGTCAGCAGTGTTTCTGAAAGAACCTTGTTCCTAAAACGGGCTTCATTTTAACATGTTGAGAAGATCAACATGTATGAATTTCAACTGAATGTTTATTCAGTTTCTTTCATATTAAAAATTTGAAAAGAAAAAATACTTAAAAACAAAAATAATCTATTGTCATTATCCTACTCTGATCCTACTCTGACAGCAAAGATGGAGGAATGAAACTTGAGACAAAGATGAACACATAGGTACACAGGCCACCTTGCACCATAAATCTGGAAAATAAGTCAGGTTGTTCCAGCAGACTATAAAGTATGTGTATTTTGGATATTGCAAATGTATTTAACAATTATCTTATGGAATTATGTAAATATTATATGTACACATGAGGCCCCTATGATGGGCTGGTGACCACTCCAGAGTGCATCCCGCCTCTTCCATGTGAGACAGACAAACTCCAGTCGACTCCTAAGTTGCTTAAGCAGAAAAAGGATCAACGTATTGATATATTATATATATATATATATATATATATATATATATATATATATATATATGTTGGTAACAGTGGTTCAGTTTGAGCACCAGTTTATTCCCTTTAAACTCTGAAAAGCAGTTTTTCAGTTTCTCCCTCAGTATCAAAACCATTCTTGTGCTGTTAAGCTGAACATACTGATCCTAGCAGGAAATTACAAATTTTTAGTGACTCCCGATAACAGTCATATTTGAATATCTTCATACAGGCTACATCGACTTTCGTGGGCTGCTCGGTGAAAAAGGCTGATGTGGAGCGTGTCATTTTTTAGATGATAAACTTGTTTAATTCCACTGTACTTGACAGAGCGCTGAGAATATGCATGAGTGAGTATGCATTATTAAAACAGCCTGTTCAGGCACCCCTAATGTAATAAGAAGAGGGGTCTTCCATGTTAATCTTACCGGCATTCCCTGCTGCTGACTGTGCGTGTCTCAAAAGTTGAAGTGATTTTCCAGATCTTATTTCATAATTATCTGCAGTATTTGCATATTTTCCTGAAGATTTCAGAAGAAGAGAAAATCTCACACCCACTCCTGTTAATTTCTTTTGTAGAGAGATCAGAGAAATAGTCAAAGTGACAAATGTCAGTTGGCTGAATATATTAGCAGGAAAAAGGCATAATATGAGGCCAATTATCCTTGTGTTTATAGATAAAAGCTCAAATGGATATCTATTAGAGCTAATGTTGCAACTGTCATTTCGACTAATTGGTTTAAAACCCAAGATGCTTCTTTCTAGTCTCAGTAGAACTGTAAATGCTTTCTGCCCCTGCACTGATTCATATCACCTTTAGTTTTAGCAGAAACATATTTCTTTGGTTGCAGCTCTTATTGATTGCAAATATTTTTTAACAGCCAGACCACGGATGCGTCTAAAACTATGGGGAACAAATTTTGTGACACTTTGTCATCTCTAGTGTGTTTATCAATCTCTTAACAGCCCCTGAAAATAGACATACCGCTGGCAGGCTTGGGCTTTGAAAATGTCCCCAATAAACGTTTATCTGATTTGCTATTGTCACCCCTCGTTAGCCATCATTTCATTCACCTAAGAGCCGAGTATCAGCAAATCTTCATCTGCAGGAGTCGCAGCACAGGCACTTGTGTGGCTGCAAGTCCAAGGAGCTAAGGGAAGCACATGTCAATAACAGTCAGCCAATTAAAATCACTCATCATTAAAGCTGTGATCTCTATTGATTGGCCTCTTCATTTCTCATCTATCAAGTCAGTAGACTGCCTTGAAGGGTTCAAGGGATAGACTGTCTGACTAAATCAGTTCTAAAGCTGCCAATCCACCAACTACAGGAAGCTTGAAAAGTGAAATAACACCAATAAGAAATGTCCACTATATCAAGAGGAAGCAAACTAAAACTTTTGCCTGGCCAATCAAGAGAGGACCCAGGCCCCGCGATAGCAGCGGATCAAAAAGCTTGGTTATCTTCTGAAGGCATTCCCTTAAAGTCACTTTCAAGAAATTCTTCCAAATAAGGTTACCCGAATGAAATCAAAAGAGTCAACGTGTCATGGTCCACTTCAGCTCGTATAACCCTGTCCTCCAGGTCTGCTTCCTGCTTCTACGTCCTCTCACCTGTGATTCATCAGCAGTAATCAGCAGACCTGCATGTAAGAGCTGCTCAGACTTCCTCTCTCCACCAAATCATCTGCTGCCACATGATTTTACTTCTGTTTTGGACCAGCGGTCAAACTCACCTGTTGCTTTTCTGTTTTTTTCACTGACACTGGTCTACTCCACCATTACGCTACTGCTGAACACTCACCTGCTCTCCCCTTCTGCTCAATGCCTCTCCACGGCACTCTGAAAATAGCAAAAGCTTGGACGTCTCACCTGCCTGCCCTCCTGTTCGCAGTTTCCCCCCATAACACTGGGAAAGACAGAAAAGGTCAGACAACTTGGTTCATTCATCTTCGCTTATTAGTTGCACCAGCAAAAATTAAAGTGAACACACATTTCATTAGCTGACTAACAACTGCCACAATGTACTGATAGCTTGGATTTAGGCTTAACATTCCTCAATGACCCATTAATCTTGCTTAGCAGTGCACCTCTCGGGTACAAGTTCAAACAGGCAGTCTTTACTTGATGTTACAAGTGTCAGGTACAAGGGAATTTAACATGAGGAATGTCTGAGCATTTCATTCAGTCAGCAAAGATCTGGCAGAGTAAGGACACTCACCCAAGTAAGCTTCAGTTTGTCTCAGCAACTCAACTTTTCTGGCTTAATTAGGACAATCTTTGTAAGTGGTGAAATATCCTGTCACCTGCTTAATGGATTTATCACTCAAGACAGCTATTTTGTATAGTCAACTGTTGATGAGGAAGTGTCCAAGTTCTATTAACAAGTTCAAGTCCAAGTTCTCCCTCTACCAGACATATAAATAGTAACTGGTGATTAGTTAAACAAACTGGACTTACTCAAGCACAGTACGGACAACCTGGTGTGCGTACACTTAGAGTGGATCCCACACACGTCACATCAAGCAGTCAAATGCTTGGAAACAACAAGAGCAAGATCTTAAGTATCAGAAACATAAGACAAAAGTAAGAAACTAGAAAATTATGGGAACAAAAGGGCCTTTTGTCAGATTGATCTGTGCGAGGTGTGGTGAAAGATTGAGGACGCAAATGTAAGATGCAGTAGACGAAGGGTGAATGCAAAATCCAGAATTTATTCCATGAAAAGAGCTCCTAAAAGGCAGTCCAGAAAAAGGTTTAGGGTCAGGGAAAAGCACTAGGAACACCAAAGCTAGTGGGCCAACTTGACAAAAGGCGAGAGGAAACAGTGACGATAAACGTAACCAGGGAAGAGGAAACAGGAGAGGAACACAGCTGAAACTAATCACAGCAAAAGCCAGACACTGAGATGTAAACTAAATGCCAAACGCTAGACACAAGTAACCAAAAAAAACAGGAAATAACTAAATAAGAGGAAGATCACTCAAACTCAACTTTTTCACTCACAAACCCCATAAAACCTTTAAAAGAAATACACTTATTATTATTACAGAGTAGATGTCTTTTTACAATACTTTGGCTAATTACCACAAAAAATCTATTACAAACAATTAAAAACTGTCCAAAATCTTTATTCTCTGGTCTGAACTTCAAGCTCACTTGGATTAGTTATGCATATACTAAATAGTAGAAGCATGAGTCAAGTAATATGGAGATAATTAGCGACAACAAAACTGCTGTTGTATTTTTAATCACTGACAATAGTGAGCATCTGTCATCCATCATGCTTTTTATGTCAAATAGATACTAGAAGCTGAAGCAGTTCAAGCACAGAACAGCTCTGCTTGTATTAGTACACTGGCATCGGCTGTTTCACCCTTCACCATCATTGGCTCAGACAGCAGCTGTACGGCAATCAGCTGACTAGTCACATCCAATCATGTTCACGCTGTGTACAGCATGGCCTGACACTTCTCACTAATATGTTCATGCCAACACTATTTACTACCACATCCCTCTGTTCAACATCTTCCACCTTGTGTGCTACATTTTTAGAGCGGCAATTAGATTAAGATGTACTGGTTGTTTTTTAAGCTTACGGACTCTCTTTGTTTTCTGTGAGTAACTTCAAAGAGCAAAGCATTTGTAACCAGAATTCTTTTGGAAGTGTTTCTGACGGAAATTACGGCTTTTCTGGAAACCCTCACTTTAACCTTGACCTTTAGAGCAAATATTTTCAATCTAAAGAATTCCTGTTTTAAGATATCAAACGCAGAGACAAGACTGTTTTTGTCAGTGACATCAAAACTGCTAAAACGTCATCAAAGCATTTTCTGATCTAAACAGCAGGAAATGTGTTTAGGTCGAAGCCAAACTGTGGCCATAATTATTGGTCCACTCTTTTGAGCCATGTTGCTGTGCCTTAAGCGAATCGTGATGAATAGAACAGCATCTGTTGACATGACTTCAGAATGGGTTCTTAAATGGTGTCAAAAATCAGTCAAAAACAGTCTGCTTGATGATGACTTTTATGTGAAGGTCAAATAGAAGATCTGCATCGGCCCAAAGGCTTTTGTGTCCTCTTTTTTTTTTTTTCTTTTGACTCTCTCTCTCTCAAAAAGATGGAGGGGGTCAAGCAGCAGGGTGGGGGTAGGCGGTAGTGACTTGACATGAATTGTAAATGAGTGAATAAAAGTGTGGATGCGAGTGTCCCTCTACACAGCACTGCTTCAGCCCTTTTCCCCCCTTTTTTGCTTACTTCGATTTTATACTGTCTTGTAAGCATACCTAAATGTTAATAATTCTAGTGCTTGCAGATGCATTTCTACCGAGCTCCCTGTTTTCTTGCAGACTCAAAGGCCTTGAACTGTCAGTGTCTTCCCCCCTGAGCACATACAGCGCACTGTATCAACTTTCTGGTTCAGCAGCTTTGATAATAATCTGACCTCACCTGTTTGGTTGACTTGGGGAGTTACGATTTTCATTCTGCATGCTGTATGAACACCGCAAAGTGGGAGTAAGTATTCATCTCGCAGCCGCATCCTTGCTTTATTTTGCAAAGGTTATATTGTGGCAACAATCCTCCTGTAATGCAGTGTCATCTGATGCTGTTTTGTCCTGGATTGAAGCCATTTTCTTCAGATCACTGCCAATTAACATTAAAAGCTAGCAAGATATGGCACTCCGCTTTTATTAATGTCGCCTGATAAAGAGCGCGCACACACACAAGCACACACAAAGAACAACACGTGAAAAGGTCACAATGACAAGGTGATAAGCCGGTGATAGATATGAACTTTGGCAAAAAGCAAAAGCCAAAATAACCCCCAAATATTGCTGAATTTAATAGAAAGCGGAAGAATGTGCTCGCTCCATACATAACAGTATAGTGAGTGTCATGAAATAATGATATTCCTCAGAAATAAGTCGCTATTATGGATCTGATTTATTCAAAGTGGCATTTCAGAAAATGTGTGCACAGCTGACAGACCTGAAGTAGGTTATTTGTACTCCTACACCTAATACACTGTGAAAGTCTGGGGCACATCTGGCTTTCTTTCAGCTTTTACTTCTGCCTGGAGGCTGTGTTTCCTTATCATGCCTCATCTTTTGTACACTATGTTTTACTGCCCTGACAAGACACCAGAGGTAACAAGTACATTTACTCAAGTAAAGTGTATTTAAATGCAGATCTGAAGTTCTCTAGGTCTTTAATTAATTAATTTAAAAGGAGTGTAAAATATTTAGATTTACTTCCAACTGCTACAAACTTTAGTACTTTTACTTAAAAATTTTCCCTTACCTAGATTTTAAAAAAAGAACTGATTCCTTACATCTGAGTATATCATTCTTGGTCAAATGCTGCCAGAGTGATGCAGAGGGAGAATTGTAGGACACAGGAGATACTTCAAACTATCTTGAATTTATTCTTTAAGTAGAATAAATGGATGCAAACTACTATATGCCATAAGGCTGAATGCAAAGGTTTGATTTTGATCTGAGTGCTGTATGTCTTCCTCCTCTCTCTCTCCCTACTTTCTTGTATCACTTGGTCTTGTTGTCTAATAAAGGTGAAAATAGTTATCCATTTTTTCTCACTTATCCAATTCAAGGTCTCCGGGAGTGGTTCACGCTTAATATAATAATATAATAATATAATATTGCTTTATTTGGAAAACTGTCATCTAAATATGGTCATTTTGTACCATACACTTGCAAAATCTGACTCCTGCCTTTTACGTTTAAGTCCCTGAGATGCCGGCAGATGTTACAGTGGGATGATGGTCCTCCATGCTGCAAAGGTTTCACCATGGCAACGCTTTGGCATGTGCCAACGAGGCCCCTGGCAGCACTCGCTCTCCTCCTCAGCGATGTGGCAGCCCCGGTGTTCCAGGCCACCACATTGTTTCAGCAGTGATTAATTACTGTCCTGATGAAATGTGAAGGCTCTGGAAATGTCACAGGGATGACACGAGCTTGTCAGTGTGGGCCAGCAGGGAGCAGCGTATCGCATACGGACATTTGGAAGCGTACAAAGTACCAACCATTATTATCTGAGCCGGTATCAACCAATTCAAATTAATTTGTCATGCAACTATTAGCTCACAGCAAGAGCAGTAAACATCTGATTGTACTGGTTATTTTAATGCCCACAAACACTGAGCTCTTTGGTTTCTTTAGGCTGTAAGAACACAATACCATCTCATGCAAACATGTTTGAGATGTCTGCATAAGTCTTTAATCCATATTTTTTCTAGTGGAAAAAAAGCAGAGGAAGGTATCGCTTGATGAAAAACACAAATGACATACCGAATTTCCCTGATGAATCGGTCCATTTACTGAAATAAATTGAACTGATGCAAAGGATCCCAGAGGAGCAGAAAATTGTTCAGCTATGGATGAAAACTTTCGCCGAGCTTCAGCAGCTACAAGCAGCCAAGCTTATTTTGTGTTACAGAGCTACTTATTACACGTAAGACTTGTAAAGATGTGCTGACAGCCTCTGTTTATCCCACTTAATAAGAGCAGATTTTTTTTTTGTCTGTGAGCTAAAATGTTTGCTAATTAACTTGGGACAAAAAGAGGAACAAACGCAATTATTTAAATGAAAGACTCAGATTTCCTTTTGCCATGATATGAAAGATATCATGTGTTGAAGCTCAAATGATGAGCCTCCATCACAACAAGTATCTATATGGTAAAGAAGATTGCTAGTGGTGTTGAAACAAGTATTTCTGTGACTGAGCAGACACAAGCATTAATTCATGGTTTACCATATGTTCAAAAAAAAGCTGGAGATGCGTTGTTAGACTAATTACTTGTTAGGGTTACAGATTTCAAAGTCACTTTCAAGAATCCTTAAACGGCAGGGCGCATATGCTTGAGCCTGTGAGAAGCATCATTGTCAGAGTTTATTGATTTTGATTTTGTTTTCTTAGTTTCCTCTTTTGGCAACAAATAGTCGTATATCCATCTCTCGTAAGCGCTACACTGAGGTTGCGAAACATATGGCAAAGCACCAGAGTGAATGTGGGAGCAGATGCTTTTGGTTAATTGAAATGCATCTGATCTTGAATGATTAGTGTCCATCAGAGCATTTCCTTGTTTGGTGTGCTAATGATCGGGCTGCTGTGACAGCGTGTTTCCTCATGCTGATTTTATGGGAAATTTATCCACACGCCATTACCACTTCCAGATCACTGATGTCAGCATTGTAGGTCAATTTTTGAGTAGCATCAACTCATCTGGATAGACCGAGAACAACACAGTTCATTCAGCAACGTCAGTGCTGTATGTTTACTCGGGATGCATCTGTTTACTTATAAATGGATGCACCACAGCAGTCACTCAAAACAGAAGGGATCAAGATGGATAAACATGTTGTGTTTGGGGGTTTTCAAGGTTTAACAAACAAGTATTTATTTATTTACTTATTTATGATGCACCTATGACTCGAGCACATAGACCAGAGACGTCAAACTCATTGTACATTGTAGACCACATACTATACACTTTGATCTTAAGTGGGCTAGACCAGTCAAACTCCCCTTTATGCCAGTGTAAAGAAGCTTAACTACACATTTAATATCTTAAAAGTCTTAATGCGAGGAAAAGAGATGCAATTTCTACAGTCAGTCTCAGTTTTTCAGTATGAAAAATTTATGTTTTGTTGGGTGAGGATCGACCGTGATGACTTGTAGTGACTCATAAGCCTCTTTTCCATTATTACCTCCTCGGATCAACTCGCCGCGACTCGACTCGGATCGACTGGTTTTCCATTACAATTTAGTACCTCCTTATGTGCGTGGTTGTTGTCATAGCAACACGTCCGAGCTTCCCAGGTGGACGTCGAGGCACAAATATACCTGCTGCTCGGTCTGTGGCTTTTTGTCAGACTCAGGAACCACAACGTCATCTTTTGTAGCCATTTCCCTCATTGCCGGGTTTCGAAAAGGGCGGTTTTGATTTTCATGAATGAGAAACTCTCACGACTCATCGAGACTGACCAGCCAATAGGTGGCATGCAGTCTGATGACATCATATTTTAGTACCTGTTCTGATCATTTCGAGGCTGACCAGGTACTAAAAAAGTACCTGGTACCAGTTACTGTGACATAATGGTCAAAGTAAACTGTAGCACGATTTGGATGGTTTACGTCATTTATCTTTGAAGAAGTCTCCACTAGTTTGAAAGCTGCCCAGCTATCATCGTGAACTTTAAAACTTAAATTAGTTTGATGTTTTGTTTTTGTTGTTTCAGTGTTCTTTCATTATGCAGAGGTTGAATGCGTTCCCTTAAAAATGTACAACAGTCAGGTGAAAGACATCAGAAGTCTGAAACGAAAGACAGAAACTATCTAATCAGCTAAATGGCAAATTACCAACTAAAACAGGTAATTTCAATAAATATCTGATGGAGGATTTGCTCATTAGGCCCTTTAACTGTTACAGACAGAACCCATCTATTTCTGACTTGTTCATTTTAGACATGGAAGAGGTGGAGCGTGACATTGCAATTAGATACAGTGCGAAAGACTTCAAAGACACTAACAGTTTTCACTTAATTTTCACAGCATCCCTGCTCAGTGTCATCAAAACTTAGATTGGCATCAAACCATAAAGAAAATGAAAAGTCTTCAGTATCAAGTTTTTCAGGTATACAACTGATCAGTCACTATCAACACATGTTAAGCTGTTTGTCAGTCAGATATCGGTTTCCAAAGAAAATTAGGTTGCTGACAAGTGATTTTTAAGAAGACATAAACAGCATACTCGAGGCAGTTGCTGTTACATTTTAATCATTCTCGCTTCAAACCTTCTACTAACATCAAAGATAGCGTGTGAGGCAGAAGTCAGACGGATATCCACAGATTAGAATAGCGCTGGAGCTGATTTACAGGAGCAATATTCCTGCCGAATGGTAATTTGCTGTCTCATTTCTATATTGGCGGTGACCTCCTGCCTTTTGTGCTTTTGAAATGTTCATCTGATAGCGAAGGTGATGCTCAAAGAAGGAAATATGGACTGCGAGTTCTCCAAACACATATAGGATTATACATGCTTCCTGTTTCATCAGCAAATGATGTATAGTGTGGTCTCCAGTGGTTTTATTTTCGGCTTTGTGTTTTTTTAGCACATCTCTTTAAGTAATTTAGTTCAGACTGTGCAGTTTTCTCAGTTTCACGCTGGTCATCAGCATCAGCTCCTTCTCATCTTGCTTTATCACGTTGTTTACTTAAAATAAAATGTTTGCAACATTTTTTAAAAATTCAGACTTTGAGGAATTTGTAATAAAGTACACTGCTGAGTATGCAAACATCAGCTACATTAACACACTTCACCGGACAAATCTAAACAAAGCAAACATCAGCGGCTGTCCTTGGGCTTGGTTCAGGCTGGACAGAGGGGTAACCTAAAGACTCAGAAAGTGTGTAATGAGGATTTTACTGCTCGTGGGGACTAGAGGAAAACAGTAGTCTGCTGCCCTGGTGGCTTGTGCCGGGGATCAATGGTCATTAATCTTTCTAAAGAGACTCTGGCTGCACTTTTTAGGGGGTAGAAGGATTGCTGACCCAAGTACAGGACGTCTTTCTGGGTCCAACAAGCAAGGTTTTCTCTGTTTGGATGCCACAGCACTTCTCACCTGTTTTGCCTAGCTCAAAGCAGAGCTTAAGGTGGAGACAAAGAATTAAAGCCAGGACACAACGTGAAGTTATTGACGCTTTCTCTTTTTTAATTATACAGAAAAGGTTTTTTTCATTCAAATATTTTTCTGCAATTAATCAGGTCGTAGAGCAGTTTACTGTCACTGCCACTCTGTTTTTGTTTTCAGCTATTTTAGAGATTAAATAATATAATATAATAAAACCTTCTTGCCCACATGATAATATAATTTCCCCTTTCCAAGAGGATCAGCAGCTATAAGCTTGACTGCCATGGGTTATGGGTGATAGTATGATTGGACCAAAAAGCACTAGCATCACTATTATACTCACCCTTAGGAAAGGTTTTTAGAGTGCTGCAAAAAGCAATAACCTGGCAACTCGTGCAAGGTTACTAGAACCAGGTGTCTTGGTTTCTATCTTCTTATCACACCATTTTAGGTTTAGGCAGCACAATTACCAGTCTGTCCTTTATATATGTGTCCTTTATGTCTACATCACCAGAGAGGCCTCTGTAGCATCAACATAACACAGCAGTCTACTGCAGCTCAATTGGTGCAGAGCTAGATGCCTGCGGCTCCTTATGGAATAGGTCATTGCAACTCCCTAGGTACCCACAGCCCGCCTCAAGCTGGGCAATCCATAGCCAACAGTGTGCTCCCTTGCCACAATCCAGAAACTGACAGCATGTTGCCTCTCCAGCTCTACTCATCAACAGGACTAAATGTCTTAATCGGTCCTCATGAAATTCTGACTTCATCTACAGAAGTGGAGCACAATCACAAGACCAAAGTTAAGCAGTGATTAACACCTGGTCAAAATGTTGGGATGATTTTGGCTTTGGGAGAATTAAGATGACTGGGAAACTGCTGGTGGAGCTTTCGCTGTGGTCACTGGAAACACTCTGGATTCAACCACTCGCACTAGCATTAACTAATTCTTAAAAGGATCTCCAGGATACTAATCATCAAGCTCACACAAATCTAACAGACTGCTGAATTTGACACAAATCACTTCTCAGAATGCAATAAGCCAAAACACGCTTACTACATAAGTGTCCTCCAGGCCCATGCAAATATGGGAATACTTAAGGTATGTTCTGTATAATGCTTCCATGTCTACCTTTAGCAAGAAGATTCAGCCAACAGAAGTGACCTCAATTAGGAGAAGAGAAAAACCCTGTCTGCATAATATGCTTGCTCTAATGACTAACCCTGCAGGGCATCCTAAGTAAACTTCAGTGGCATGCCAGGCGATGCACCACTGGCTATTAGTTCAGGCTCTGACCCCAGATACAGATCACAGCTGACATAGGCATCACCAGTGGATGTATCATGGAGTCAAGTAGGCAGTGGATCTGTCACAGAGGAATACTGATCCTTTGAATTTTGCTTTAGGAAATTATTGCACTACTCCAAGTGAGGAGTACACGAGGAGAACATGGTCATTGAACATGTCTTCAGTGACAGTAACTGCCTGCCTATGTTCCAAGAGCTGACTAGAGACCCAAATTTGTTTAAGCTTAGTAACATCCCAGGCTTTTTTTTTCTTGAGAAAATCACACGGGAAAGCCAGGAGCCCTTATTAAGATCCTTCACAGGATCAGATGTCTACTAGACAACTTAACACCATCAAGTCCATTAATGACGACATGTCTAAACTGACATGTGTGTGCAAAATTGCAAGCTGGCATACCCCAGTTTACATTGTAAGCAGCACTGAGTCCCAAACTCCACAAAGACAAATACCAAATGTTTTTTTACAAGCACTGCCTCTAAATCGACCACATCCCTTTGCATTGCAAAATGCTAAACATCACCATACTGGAGAGAACATGTACATGCAAATAAAACAGAGATGGGGAATTCTGACTTTTTCTCAGAATTCTGAGATTAAAGTCAGAATTTGGACTTTTTTTCTCAGGAATTTGACTTTAATCTCAGAATTCTGAAAAAAAGACATCCCCAATTTATTTTGGTTTTTTTTGGTGGGTTAATCCTCTTCCATAACTATCCCTCTTCTGCATATGTCCAAACTATCTCAGCCTTGCCAGTCTGTCTCCAATTGCCTCAACCTGGACTGTCTCTCTTATGTACTCATTTTCCTATTTTCGATCTCATCCATCTTGGTCACTTCCAATGAGAACCTAAACATCTTCAACTCTGTCAGCCTCAGCTCCAGGTCTCACTAACTTTTCCACACTGAAGAACAACTCCAAGACAAACCCCAAATTACTTAAAACATATGAGTAAGAAATAGTTGAAGGTTTTGAACGCTCTCCTGAACTCCAGGGGTGAAGCTGTAGCCAGAAATGTATCAGTTTTAAGATGAATAAAACTCTCACCGATAGACGGCAGGGATGAGTCTAGAAGGGTGGCATGGGGTGCACCCCCACTGACAATGCAAGTGTGACACTGTTTTCTGCATATTTCAAAACATGTCCCTTTTTCAAACAGCAGAGTCACAACTCAACTGCAGATCGCATGTTTCTTTTTGGCATACAAAGTTAGTTAACAAAGTTCTAAAGGTGTGAAATCAGATTTTTTTTTTTCTTTGTTGCAAAGTAATATGCATAAAACTACTTTCACACTCACAATGGCTTCCAAAGCTATGTGACCTAATACTGATTTTAAAACTTGTGGCTGTACCTTTGCTGTATGTGATGGGCTTGCTTCATTTTTGATTTATAGCCTCCTAACTGTTATTAGGTTAAATTTGTCTGTTTTTATGTAAAGCTCATGGTTTGTAATCAAAGTAACTGAAATCTATACATTAAAGCAGAGAACAACATCAAGTGAAGAGCACAGACTTCAGTGTTTGTTACAATTAAATACTGTTAAAATTAATGACCCCACCCCCCAGCACAAACACCGTTTGTCCCCCCTCTGCCACCCCACTAAAGAAATCATAGAAACGCCCCTAATAGAGGGTCCTCCAAGTTTGAAGAGACAATGGTGAATGATGAACCTCTTCTTGCCTGAAGAATAAACCTGCTCAAACTTCACCTGTGCCACAAATCGGCTGATAGAGCAACACCCATTGCTGCACCAGAATTCAGAGCACAACTATAATTTCTTCTAAGACCTTATTGTAGCCTTTTTTTTTGTCATAATAACTGTACAACAGCATCATGATTCAAAAAGCTGATTTCATATTTAAACCAGTGATCTCATCTCAGCTTCACATGTGCTGTAGTTTTTAATAAAATATAAGTACTATAATTCCTCTGGCCTTTAGTAATATAACTACAGCATAATAGCGGAGCAGAAACACGCACAGGCGATCACGTAATGCATAAAATTACTGATAAACACTTGGGAGGGGAAAAAAACAGACCTCCCCACCGCTGTGAAATATATTTGAGGAGTACTTTTCACTCTCGAGTTTAATGACATGAAAGTAGTGTTTAATAGTTTAATGAACTTGCTCATACAATATAATGCCTGTGTGATTTAGCCACCCACACACGACTTTCACAGAGCAGCTAATGTGACATTATAAAGAATTATAAGCAGTCATGTGTGTAAAATAGAGCCCTCATCACAGAAAGACATAGTAACTATATTTTACACACTCTCTTGCCAATATTACTGTAATACAGCACTGGGTATTATACTGCATATGACATTGTACCATTAATGTAACCATGCAGACTATTTCAGTTCACATTCTGTTGAATATACTACCATAGTCTGCTCAGTAAGCACAAAAATGTACAATGTTATAAGGAGTTGTTTTGCAGATGCAAGGGACTCGCAATCTTCTTTAGCTGACCTCAGATGAATAACTAAACACCTGTCAAATGAGGGTTTTTTTTTTTTATCTTTTCAGTACTGTACAAAGCTGCATTTTAGGGAGGGAGACTGTAAATACAACCCAGACATCGCCAACAGGCGCGGCACTGTTTGACTGGAGTCAAGGGCACTTAGTGACATGATACTAATAGGGGTTGGCACTGAAACATAAAAAATACAAACACATTTAGTTAAGAGGGCTTCAAGGATCTCATAGGGCAAAGCTATAACTCTTTAGGCTACAACCAAATAATAGCACCGTTGCTTTTGTGGAATGATAAATATAAGGTTTTATCTTATAAGCCAACATAAAAAACGAGAGATTTCTCTAAATGATGCAAGCTTTGCACCAAATGATGGAAAGAGACATGCAGTAGTTCCCTGGTAAATTCCATTAATTGCATGTAGAATGAACTACATAGTAGTTTTTCATAATGTAAGGTTAAATACAAATACAAAATCATCACATAGTTATGATTACTTATTGTCAAACTGAATATTAATGAAACTCTTCAACTTCTACTGAACATTACATTGTGGAAATAATAACTCTCTCAAACTGACCATATTTAATATGCATTTTATCTGCATTATTGCATCATCTTCCCAATATTATTATAATACAGCATGGAGTATTTTATTCTGTATATTATACTGACTATGTTAGAACACGTGTTTTTGCTATAAAAGGGTGTGACTTACTTAGTTGCAATCATTTATGAGAGATTTTAGCACCTATATTTCCAGTAATTGATAACTTTTATCCTCTGGTTACAGTGAATGTCGGTTAAAATTGTATCCATCGAACAGTGAGGTATTTCAGTCAGGCCTAATGTGCTGGAACTAAAGATTTAATTACAAATCAGTGCATGACTAAAGTTGTATTTTTAGACATTTTGTCTTGCATCATGTTCATATATTTATGCGTCTTTTTCCACTTTTATTGAAATGACATTAAATCCAATGCAGATCACAGTGAACAGCTTCTTTGATTTTATTTATGCACAGTGGCAGATGGCATCCCTAGTCAAAGAGCAAAGCGGGCTTTATTGAGACATGTTATAGGCAGACGTAGGAGCAGCGAAAAGGCAAAAGCCCATAATTTAGACCAAATGCTGGGTTTATATAAGCCTTCAACTTTTTTGCTGGCTTCCTCACGACACTCTACTTTTTTTTTCCTTTGGTCAGTATCACAATGGCACCAAGGAAATATTTTATACATTCAGCTCATTATTCACTATGTCTAATTAATGCTACACTAGAAATAAGGAAAGTGCAATTTAGCATCTCTTGCTTGTCCCTGCAGGGGAATCCATTTAGGTGCAATGTAAAATCCTCTTTGATGTAGAAATCTATTTTCATTGGTATCCAGAACGGTTGATGCACAGCACAACAGCAAACTTTCTATTTTATATCCCAGAAGGAATTTATTTTGCCGCACCCCCTGTAGCTATTTATACTTTAATTTCAAGTTCATAATATTTTTCTGAGGTTTAATTGAGTGTATTCGCCTCCGTTCTGTCCTGCATTCACTGCCTCTTGTACTTGTCATCCATGTTGAAGGAATAAAGACTGGAGAACGTTACAAGCATACTGAGCTATAAGTTGCTGAAAATCAAACTTTCAGTATTAATCTGTTTTTTCAATAAATCTGTTTGATGAACAATAAAGCTATTATTACAAGTAGCTTCATCTTCTCTTTGTTCTTCCTTATTTTTTAACCTTCCTAGTCCTTCAGTTAAATTTACCCAAATTCTTTTGCCCCAGTTTTAGACATTTTTTTACCCTCTTTTTCCCCGCTTTCTGGTTTAAAAAACACGCTTTTTCATTCAGACAAAAAATTGTGCTAAGCAGCTTTGGTACTACTCTGTAGTTTTTGCAATTTTAAATAGGAATATACTTATTTATTATCATTTTATAGGTTTCCACATAGGGTCCATAGATGTATACCAGTCACTTATTAAACAATTACTAAACATTAATAAGCATTATTTATAATTTTTTTTCTTTCCATTGCTAGTATAGTTTTCATCAAACAACACATGAAGTGGTTTTTTAAAGTGCCCCCTGTCATTGTAATGTCGTTGTAGATTAAGAGTTACAATAGTTGTCTTCTGGAAATAAAGCTGAATAAAGTGTAAAGTAAGTAAGAATGTCCAAATAATTAAGCACTTTTACCTCAAAGTAGCACTTGATTAAATGTATTCAGTTGCTCTGACATGTCATTGTTGCAAGCGTGAAGGACGACTGACAGACTCAGTTCATTCAGTGTCCGCCTTTGTCTAGATGAGTTTGATCAAAAAATAATAGTAATAACAGAAAAAAATGAGGCTCCCCACTGAAAGATAAGGGTACGTAAAAAGGCTTTTTGTTACTGCATGAACTGAGTTTTGCCCTGCAGCATGCTGCGGTGGTTTAATATTTAATTTTGTTCTCCAACTCCAACAGCAAACCTTGGCTAACTAAACCTGTAAATAACCCCCAAATATACCATATTTATCAATGTAATGTCAATTGAAGACAGACTTTTAAAACAGTGTCTCATACGAGAAGTCGGAATAAAGTACGTCTGGCAAGGTCGACAGCTGTTTCACTTTCAAATTACAAAAAGTGGGTCTGTTTGAGTTTTCTTTTTTCTCTGTTTCTTGGCCCTCGGCCATCCGGTAAAAGGTCCAGATGACCCGGATCAGCTGAGCTGAGCAGAAAGCATAGAATCGCTGTGGATCTCATCTGGTCTTCGATGTGGACACATGAAGGACCTCAGCTGGATCTGAGTCTGCCACAGCATGCAATCACAGTAGAGCCAAATATGCTAATTAGTTACATAAAGAGTTGCTTTCCCAAAGTAGGTATCAACCATTATATAAAGCACTGTTAACCCTTTTTAAATGATTGCTGGATCACTGTGACGGCTAATAGCCCGCGCATTTTCTGTGGTTGTGCATGAAGCAGAAGACACAGGGAAATGTGTGTCTGTCTATATGCAAATTTGGTCACATGTAAATGGTGTTTGTGCGTGTTAGTCTTTGAGACTGTGTATATACATCAGAGTGAATTAGCATGTCTTAGGCTTTACAGTCGCCTATAAAATAGAGCTGATTTGTTGTCAGAATAAATATGTTACATCTGCATTTTCTTGTATAAACTGTCATTTTAAAAAGCTGAGAATCCTATTAAATCTCTCTCGCCGTTCTTTATGTTAATCTTTGCTCCATACTGCAGGTCCTGCCCTAAATTCCTGACAGGCACTATTCCCAGTAATTAGGCTGACGCCAGCTCCCGGTAATGCTCCAGCTTCAAGATTCCCTGTGACAGAACCGCGAGAAAGTGTCAGGTATAAATTATATTTACAATAAACTCAGCCAGTGGACCGTATTCCTAAAGCAAGCCAGACCTTCAAATGACATCATTTAGTCTTTTCTGTCACACAGGCTACTATTAGCAAGGAAACAGATTTTTTATTAGGTGGTTTTTGGCCCACATATCTCGACTTGAGCTTGAGCTGGACATTTATTGAATTATACTGCCTGTACCTCTACCTCATTTTGCTTTATGTATTATACGGACACTTCCATTCTTGTCTTTTGATCGTGCGTCTGTTTTTGTTTAAATTAATGCATCATTGGTACTTTGCAAAGTGAACAAAAGGAAAGTCCTTTTGTAGGAATCTATCATTATTTTTGGACTGATAAACACTATACAAGTAAAACAATAACCTTCCTGATTCGTGTTGCCTCTGGTTGAATTCAGCATTGTCACAAAAAGTAAAAAGAAATTGTGTTATGTGGACTGAGGCCAGAGAGAGCGGTTGTCTTTCAAAACATTTGTCATACGAGGTAATCAAGTAGAGGCAGCTACATTCATTAACTCGCCTCAGTTCATGCCCACTTGTCTGCAGACTTCAAGCTCCATTATTGTTATGGGGTAGCTCGGTGACATTTTGCTACTGCTCTGAATATTCATAATGCTCAGAGTGCGCTGTGAATGATCAGCAATACTGACATGCCGAATGTACAAACACTATAGTGACTGTGCTCAGAATTTGTGAATGAATTCCAGTGAATGAATGAATCATATGGGATCTGCTCTTAGAAGCTGTTTACAGTGATGACTACTTCCCTTAAGTCATGTTTTGTTCTGTTTTTTAGGGGACAGTTTGCCCCCAAATTACATCCGCATACAGTACTGTCTAAGTCTTGAGCTACTCCTTGTTTCTTTATATTTTCCTTCCTGACTTTGTTCTTTAGAGTTGTCTTTAGCAATAGTTCTCCAGGTCTTTTAAAGTGTTGCTTTATTCTGCCTTTTCACTTACCATTTTCTCTGACCATTTTCAGAGGTTTGTATTTTGTTAGTTTGCTTGTTTGTTTGTTTGTTTTTTTGTTTGCTTCAAAGTTACTTAACACTGACCTATAAATTATTAAGTTATAAAAATAGATGAACCAGTGTTGTGTCTACACGTAAGAGACAACTTAGCAAAGGACCAACTTCAAATGGATGGATGGATGGATGGATGGATGGATCTACAATGTTACTGGCCTTGCAGATCAGTTTATTGTTATTGTTTATGTTCCCATGGTTGGTCTAGTACCATCTCTGTGTTTTGTCTTCTGTGCATCTCGTCTGTCTACAAGTCTGTGTTTAGTAACTTCCTGTTTTATTTTCTTAGTCTTTGTCCTGTGTGCGCCATATTTAATTTTGCTTCCTTTGTCTTGTCTGCCTTGATTATTATCAGCTGTGATCCCGCCTGTTTCCATCCTCTCTTTATTAAGTGAGTATTTACTCTCTGCATCACCCTGTTTATTGTCACGACAGGTGTTCTCTACTAGTGGGGGGTGGGGAGGTGGGGGGAATTTTTTTGTTTGTTTGTTTCTTTCTTTTTTTCAGGGGGGGAGGGGGGGGATTTGCTCTATTCCACTTCACAGTCCTGGGTTCTGCATTTGTGTCCGCAACCTGCCTGTTACACAGCACTACATAACACATATCTGGATAGAAAAACACACAGTGGAAGACGCAGTCATGAATTGGCCCCCCAAAGCCTGGACCTCAATATTATTGAAGCAGAGTGAGATCATCTTGACAGAGGATGGAACAAATGGCAGCCAAGATCTAAAGAAAAGGTTTTTAATGTCCTTCAAGAAGCCTGAAGAACTATTCCTGAAGATCTTTTAAAGAACTACAAGAAAACTAAAAAGGGAGCTCAGGCTGTGTTGAAGAAAAAAGTGGTCATACCAAATCCAAGACTTTAAGCTTGTTAGAAGTCTACAAATTCTGTTTTTGCCTTATTTACCATATTTTCATGTATGTTTGCACATGTTTCAACAAATCATTGCACCTATTTCCCATTTTTTTAGTGTACTGGAAAAGAAATGGGGGGTGGTTTTAAGACTTTGGCACAGTACTGTGTTTTTCTCTGACTCCTTCTGCTATTTATGCACCTATATGGTTTTGTTGTGAGTTTTCCAGTGTTTTTGAGATATTGGCTGTAGAAATGTCGGCCTCCCTCTTGAATTTAATGGAACTAAATGGACTTGTGGTGCTCCAAGCACCGAAAACAAAAAAAAGAAAAACATTTTAAAAGCTCAGCAGCAATCGCTCTCTCCAGAAATAATGATCCAGTTACTCAAAGAAAAGAATTCACAAACTTTGTTGTGAGTAGTTTCATTTAGGGGTTATATTTCTCCCAAACGACATCTGCCAACTGCAGAAGGAAACCTGCGTCTACCTGTGATGAGAAATTGTTACGCTGCCACAGGATGTAAACATTAATGGCATCCCCCTCAGCTGACGTGTAATGTTAGCTAGCTAGCTGCACATTTCTTTTGGTTAGCCGGTGTAGCTCATTAGAAGGACCGATAACGCGATACTTTAGATAAGTGTGAAATTTTACTTTTAAACGCTTGGAAAAATAATCATATTATCAAATTTTATTTTATTTTGCCTTCATTGATGGTATTTGTCCTCCAAGCCCCCATCTTGAACAGCATCCCGCTGTGTAGTTTAGGGATTTAGCAGGAGACGTAAACTTAAAGCTAAAACCAAAACTTTGTGAAACATACTGACTTGTGAGTGTTTTTTGCCATGAGTAAAATGAAAAGATTTACATCTTTACATCATAGAATCATGACGTTAACGTCAGCTTATTTAATTTAAAAAAACATACTTTAATGCCAGCGCTGATTTTATCCACACACGTTCAAATGCATGATTTTTTGGTGCAATCAGGGCATAAAGCTGTAGCTCCCATTTTCCAAAAACAAAAGTAGAGAGGAGGTGCTTGTCAGTCCAGACGTCGCTCAGCGGAGGACTTGCTAAACACAGCAGAAATTCAGAGGTGGGTGGGATGCTGGTAAACAACAAGTCTCCCTCTCCTCTTGTAGTGAAGATGAAAGTAAGTGTCTCTGTCAAAATAAGGGAAGACAGTCTTACGATTTTCTTAGTAATGATAACTGCAGGCAAGATGTAAAAGATTAATGAGTAGATCCTGTCAGGAGCGAATCAGTCAAGTAAAGCTCATCACAGGCACAATCAGTCTCTTGCCTTCTTTCTTTCCTGCTTTTTTAAAAAACATGCTAACTTGCCTTTCTTTCAGTCTGTCATTGATAGACTCAACACTGAAGGTGAACTGTGTGGCTAATATAAAGAAGCTACTTTTTGCTGCTCCTTTATTTACAAGGGGTCACCGCAGCAGATAGCTTTGCATGTTTGAGTTGGCGGATTCTTTACACAGGACCCCCTTCCTGATGCAACCTCAAAGAGGCTTGGTGTCTCCTCCTGAGACCAAACCAGGGAACCTTTATTTGTGATGTAAATATGTAAACCACTACACCATGGATACCATGTAAAATATAGCCAAGGTTTCATTATGTAACCTTACATGCAATCGGAGTGATTGGTGTTATCCTGCAAAGTGACAGACAGTGAAAGGTCAAGCACAAAAAGTCCTAGACAGCATGTGGTAGTAAAAAGCTGCCATGACCTTCAGAATTCTGGGAAGAGGAGCGCAGCGTTATGATGTGGAGGTAATTGAAACATGGGGCCATGATTAGTGGAAGTATTTATTCCTGGCTTCATGGCAGTGAAAGGTCGCCAAAAAAGCCAGGGTTATTCATTTAGATCTTAGGCCTTGCAAGGCTACAATGTAACGTATAATCTGTGTCACAGGTAGAAAAGACTGCAAAAAGTGAAAGATTTTAAGATTTAGATTTTAGGAATTAAAGATATAGTTGAATTAAAGTGTTAAACATCCCTTAACTTGTCCTGGGAAATTGTTTTTGACCTTATATGGAACTAAAGTTTATATGATCAATAGTTCACAGCTTGCTTCTTATCAAGAGATAGTCAAATGCCTGAATTGCCTGGGCTTCTAATGTTTTTAAATGTATTCACTCCTCCGGAGGCATAGCCTTAAGTCAGGGTTAAGTAAGGTTATTCTACAGTGAGTCTATTTTTTTAGCTGGAATAAAAAACTTTGCAGGTAAAACCCTTCTCACGTCTGAGAAGGCCAAACATAAAACCATTAAAAACTAAATTATTTAAACTTTTTGTAATTTTTTTTTTATTTTTTACATATTAATGTTGTGTTTTCTTATACATTTATTTATTGTAATTATGTGTGCCTATGCCAAGAGGCACACATATTACTATTCGTCGGCTAGACAGCTAGCTAGCTAACTGGCTGTCTTTTTGACTCAGGGTCATAGCTGGACTTATTTTTCGTTTTTATGAGCCGATGAGGGGTTTTTTTTAGTAACGGTACAAACAGTGAAAGGCGGTGGATTGTCCAGATGCTGGTCGATGTGGAAAAAATAACTGAGTTGTTTGGTGGTCGCTGACGCGGAGCTACAACCGAGGGCAGCTATCCACCGGTGTGTGTCAGACAGAGCATGCAGGGAACGAGGCGGCGAGGCGACCGCCGATCAACCGGTGGTAGATCGTGGATCAGGGAAACCGAAGGCAGGAGAAGCAGGCGGCTGCCGGTCAGAGCGTGAGGTGAACTGAATTTCAGGTAAGAAGTTATGAACTGCACTCTATTTGGGTCAGATATAAACCGAGTTTAGGTGTAGTTTATTTTCGTTGTGCTGACTTTTTACAATCAGTTATAATAACTGGTACTGCGTGCTAGCTAGCACGACGGAGTTTCTATACAGCTGTGTGCGCGCTAAGTTACTGATGTTGAACTTTATGACAGCCTCCCCTGTCATTCTCTCGCCTGTTCAAACTTCAGTCATGAAACTGATCAATGATCGGCTTTTCTCTCTTGTTTGTTTATCGCGCTAAACAACAGCAGCACGTTTAAGCTTGATCAGCTGTTGTTAGAATTCATTTGATTTTAATTTCTAGTATCAGCTGATGTTTGCTGGAGCCACAGCTGTAGAAGCGGCTGGTGGAAACCAGGAGATGACCTTACCGAATCATTAGAGCTGAACTGGTGATGGAGAAACAGGTTTACCTTTTTTTTAGGTGACATGAATGAGTTGAAGGGAAGTTATGAACTGTTTCTGAGAGAAATAAACACCAAGCTCCTTTTTTATTTAGCTGACAGCTGGTAACTGTGCAGGGGCGGATCTAGCAAAGCTTTTGCCAGGGGGCCAGGTAGGGCATCTTACAACCAAAGTTTGTATAATAATACACAAGATTGTCTGTAGACCATTGTTAATCATTCAGAACACTGTGTAAAAATAACAAAAAACAAAAAGTGAATGCAAAAGTGCATAAATATTTATTTTACGTGCTTGATGTGTGTGGCGGGGCGTGGTCTGCAGTGCCGCTGCAGGGGAGGTGGACCCACCTGAGCGGCATCTGCAATCACGCCTCTCTGGCGTAGTCTGTGCTCTCTCGGCTGTTTTTTGGGTGTGTGTCAGGCTGTGAGTTGAAAAGCTACAGCCGGCTGTGTGGGTACACCAACTATGTGTGAAAAGTGGTCCATAACGTAATGCTTCAAAGCGTGTTCATGCAAACATTGTCGGGTCTGCCGTGGTACAATGGGACTTCTGCTCATGAAACTATGTGCACAGCGTCTGCAAATCGGGGCTGTACAAAGTCACTTCATCTTTACCCAAAATTGTAAGCTGTCATCTGTGAGGTGCGAGCGGTGTTTGTTTTTACCATAGTTCATGGTGGAGAATGGCTGCTCTGCTGAGTTTTGCTCTCTGTAGCTGTATGAATGGCAAACTACACTGTTTACCAGCGGCATAGGCACACTTAAAATTTCTTCTGAAATTTTCGCTTTCTAGTTATGTTTAATGTTGGAGTTTTTTGTTTTGTTAGTTTTTTTCCCATAAAGAATAGAAATTTGTGCAAACAGCTAGCCCCTTTTTGCACATGCTAGCAAAGTACATATGCAAAAAAAAGAAGAAATGTATATTTTTTTTGGTATGATGCTGAAAAAGCAGTAGATACAGTTAAATTGTTCATTTTTTTAGCCTACAAAAAATAAAACAAAAAATGATTTTCTTTTATGTCCAACATGAGAAATCTATGTACAAATCAAAGACTAGATGAGCTGAACTACAACAGAAGGCTGGCTTGCTCTATTGCTGCTGACACCCGGGGTAATTGCCCTGCTCCACTGCTGAAATGTCATGGCTGCTTTTATCCCAGGTGGGCTATTCCATCAACCAATAAATGCCAATGCCCCTCTCTCAGCACCAAAGCACCATAACATACTATGACACAACACTCATAAAAATCAGTGAATGACACACACCTCAAAGGAGATGTAATTACTTATCAAGCACTTAGCACTTAAAAAAAGCTCTAATTTACTGACTGCTAATATGGGGACTAAGTTGAATGTCACTGGTCTTTCAGTGGGATTGACAGTTTACCAGCGTTAATGTTGTCATTTAATGGTTAATATTTTAGAATAGAAACATATTTATGTAAATATTCTGACAAGATGCTTTACGTAGTACAGTAGATTTCTACATGTTTCAACAAATAGCTGCAGAATAAAGAGCGGTAATCTAGGAGTCACTTTACTGTAAAGCATCACGATTTCCTCCCATGCAGACAAACTGTCTCCACAGCCGGTCATTTCGCTTTAATTTCAGCCAGCAATTACCACAGACCTTATCTCATTTATATGGTAATAACACCTTTTGATGTGAGCTCTGGCAGCACAGATCAGAGCTAAGCAGGGCTGGCCTTTTGTGGCTGGGGCTCGTTCACTTCATTCCCCCGGCTGGCTGCACTGACCGGCAAAGAGGGGTCAGTGTCTGAGGGGGCTCAAGCAGCAGCTCCGGCCTTCGTGGATCGGAAATTTAATTTAGTGTGACATATTGTTGGTTGCACTTAAAGAGGTAACATGTCGTCCTTTGTTTTGAGACGTGAGCACATGGGGTAGTTTGACCTTCAGCTGTGTTTATTAGCAGCAGAGGTGTTGCTGTTCATTATGCCGTCAACCTGCATTGGCAATTGCAGAATAACAATACATGTGAATGGCATTAGCAAAATATGCTAGTTGCAGTTGAATTAGTCCTCTCCTAAAATGTTCTTCTTCTTTAATTCTAAATTTAAACTGTGTGTCAAATCATGCATTTGTGCACTTACATTATAAATTTTATCTACGTATACTTTAATGGTTTTGTTTTGGAAAGCACATTGGGTTGATCTTGTTAGTCTTATGTAAATAAACATACGTCTCTAGAGTAAAACTAATGGGCCTCATGACAGTCTAAACCCAGGTCACTCACATTCCCTTTTAGTGGGTGAACAATCTAACTGTCATGGTCCGGGTGATTGTTGGTTTCTTCCACAGCACCAGTGATTTCCACCTCTGGACGGAGTCGCCGCATCATCACTGACAGGCTGCACCTGGAAGTAATTTGGCTGCCGGCTTTTAAGACCAGCGCTCACAATCATTCTTCGCCAGAGTGTCTGCTAACCTCAGTTAGTTTAGGCCATCATCGCTCATGTTTAAGACTTCTTTATGTAGTTTAAGTTACACTATTGCTCGTTCACTAATTGTAAATAAAGTGTTGCTTTCACTCACTCTCACTGCTTCCGTGTGCTGTCTGCAGAGTCCATACTCCTGGTGGCCATTGGGCCGTGACACTAATGCTTGGTGAATTCTGCTTCACAGCAAGAGGTGACATCAAAAACTGGGTTTGCTAGTCGATTTTCCTTGTGATAACTTTTCTGACACCTCCTACTTAAAGCTAGGTTAGCCCTGAGAGGTCAAACACACTGCAACTTAAGAAAACACCAATGAATCAAAAATGCTGCAAAAGCACACAAAGGTTGAATAAAACACAAAGTAGAAAAAAAAAAAAAGATTTTTGGGGCAACAATAACGTAACAGAACAGCTGGGACACCCTTAAAAGAAGCCGATGATTCATCGGTGTTGTGAGGGCGAAAAAGATGCAGGAACTGTGTGTTTCAATCACATCATTAATGTTAGCTTTTTACTGTTAACCTGTCACTTCTGCAGTTGTTCCATCACATTATTGTGTCACCAAAAACACTTCTGTTTTGTGAATTGTTGTGTTTTTATTTGTTTTTTAGTTTAGTTTTTTTTTTTCCCCCCCATTCTGTTTTATTGAACTTCTGTTGTGTTTGTGTGCTTTAGCAGCTTTTTTCTATTTGCTAGCGTCTTCTTAAGTTACAGTAGGTTTGACCTCTCAGGGAAAAACCCCAAAAGTCAGAAGGCTCATGAGGCCCTGCTTTATAAAGCTGGTATAAAAGGTAACATTTGGTTATGTGAATCTAATCAACAACATCATCTTAACATTTGGTTGTCTGCTACCTTTGATGTAACCTAATACTGACTGTGAATCCTGTCCAAAAGCCTGTGCATTACAGGAAACTTAATCACAATACGGGAAACTAACCAGTTAAGCCTTCACCAAACTGTACAAGCTGCCTAGCTCATTTTCATAAAACCTTTGACTAACACAGAATTAGTATCCTTCAGTTTGGTTCTAAGAAGGCATTTTACAAAAGCATAATTCAGCAACATTACATAGATATAATATATAAATTAAAATCTCTAAAATAAATCAGGACATTATGTGTATGATTTAAATTTACATTTATAAAACTTTACTTGGTGAACATTCCTTATCACACTGTGCCATCCCCACAGTCCAACGTCATAGTTTTCCTAGCTTTCTGCTATCCCTTTTATCATTATTTCTATTTTTATTTTCACTAATATTGTCATTTATCTTTATTTATTTATTTTATTTTCTGTTCTTCTGATTATTAAGAAGTAGTAATAGTAGCTGTGGTGGTGGTATTATTACTAATGATATTATTATTATCAGTAATAACAACAATAATAATATGTTGTTGAATAGTGTATAATCTATAATATCTATATACTTACATAATAATGTTTGTGTGTTTTTATGTAGTTATTGTTATTTGTGTGTGTGTGTGTGTGTGTGTGTGTGTGTGTGTGTGTGTGTGTGTGTGTGTGTGTGTGTGTGTGTGTGTGTGTGTGTGTGTGTGTGTGTGTGTGTGTTTTGGCAAATAGAGGAAAAGACTTCGTTTTTGCCCAGAATAGATTAGCAGACACTTGGCAGGATAGACCGCTCCACCACATTCAAGATGTGATTTGAATATTAACCTGAAGCGTGATATCCGTGTCACACTGTGAGAGCTGCTGGTAACGGGAGGTCAGCCAGAGGTTAAAAGAAAGTGTGAGCCATGCCATGAAATATGGGATATGAGAGTAATGACGTTTCCAAATGTCTCCAAAAACTAAACATAGTTTGTGGAAAGTCTGAAGTTAAAGGAGTGCATTAAATGGAGAAAATATAAATGATGTCCCCAACTGCTGTTTTTGTAACAACAGACCGTTTTTTCCCTTTCCTGGCCTGAAGTGGCTGCCAGGTGCTCTGGTACAAACTGGCTGCACTGGGTTTGAGCTTTTTCCTTCAGTGAATCTGACCCGCCTTGTACACAGCAGTATGAGGACAATAATGAGAAGCACAGTATTGATTTTCTATGAAAACACTACACTGCTTTGTTGCATTTCCTTAACCTTGGCTTCCCTGAACTCAGAGCTGCCCAATTCAATTTTTCTCTGTTGGATTTTCATGTCTCTCTCTCGCTCTCTCTCTCTAGGGAAAATTTCATTAACTCTTTTTTTTCCAGTGGTTGGCATCTGCCGTCCTGCCCGCAGTTTAGTTGGGGCAAAAAAGAAAACACGGCTAAAGTCAACATCGTTTTTCCAAACTGCACTCTGTCAGTACTCAGAGGGATGTGAGAAGGTTAAATTTACATGTGCAGTTCTGACAACTTCCAAAATGTGACTTTTTACGTGACAGATCTGCACTGTCACTTCTCAAACACTCCTGAATCTAGAGCTCGCGGAGAGCAGCCTCCCGCTCGCAGACAAGCGTCGACAGCCTGTGTTTCACGCTGCGTTTTAAGCTCATTTGGGCTCAACAGTCTTGGCAGGTCAAAGCAGAGCTGTAAGCACCATCAGACTTGTCACTGAGCAGAGCTTTTGGGATGTTGGTGGTCTGTTTAACAGGCGTAACATTTATCCTCTGTCAGCCTGGCAGGTGGTTGAACCAACACTGTGCCTCTGGATGGAGCTCAAAGTTAAGTCCTGCAACCTATTTGCCTTTTGTCATCATGAGCGCTATTGTTATATCAACTATGATGGATACGTTTAGGAATCTTCAGTGTTCCACAGATATGACACGTTCAATAAAATTTAATTCTACATTCTAGCTGAAAAAAAAGGCTGTCAGAAGAGAGCGGTGAATGCAGGAGTTTCTTCCTTATAGTCCAGACTATAGATCTGCAAGTGTTCAGCCCCCTGCCCAGTGTGTAAACTCCTGATGTAAACTAGGTCGGTGCAGAGAGAGAGCGTGAGCGAGAGAGATGCTGCTGGGAGCATTGAATAATTCAGCCAAGTCCACTGAGCTCTGATAACACGAGCAGAACAACAGCAGTGTATGGGCTCTGTGCAGCCGGAGAAGTGAATCGCTTCATATGGACAATGCATTGCACCCTGTGTGCAGTCAGTTAGCTTCACTTGTGTTTTCAAATCAAAAAATGTGCGTGCAAAGGCTCAAAGTGAGCAAAATAAAGACAATACTTGGATCTGTATGTTACAGCCTGATTAGAGTGGTATTAAAATCCTTCCTCCTAATTTTTAAATGAGCAAAGGGCAAAAAAAAGCTTAAATGTCCTCCTCGTCTACACCCCAGCATAAGGCTTTGATCAGCATAACCTGCCATATGTCAGAGTATGTTTACTGCACTCCTATTATATGCAGAGGTTGTTAACTTTTACAACCTCTTTTGAATGATGGGGGAAGTGCACACGTCTTCACAAAAAACTGTTGAGGAAATCTCCTTTTTTTTTCTTCATTGCTGACTTTCTGCCGTGTCTGCCAGATCCAAGTGAATTAGATGTGGATGCAGACGTGCTCATAAATCTTACAAACACTGAGGTAACGTGTTTCAGACTTGCTTACCAGGTGTAATTTGTCAAGAATGGGTAACTCTATTCGACACAGAGCGTGTGCCCTTCCACCTCAGTGGCGTGCTACAGCCGATAGGGCTCAATGTTCAGTGTGGCATCTCGACATCAGGCCATGGTAGAGACCAAGACAAGACAATCCAGGCTTTTCTTCTGTATTTTTAGCTGTGATAAGTTGTTGTTGTTGTTTTTTTTGTTTGTTTGTTTGGGGGTTTTTTTATATTTTAACGATTCGGTTTTGCAGATAATATTTACTTGAGTAGCATTTTGCAGATTTCTGTATGTTAAAATGTGGTATTGCAACACGTGCAAGACGGTCTATGATAACTTCCTGCGCTGCTGCCCTCCAAAGGACTGCGAATACCAAGATTCAAATAAAAAGCTGATGATATGCGTAACTGTGTGTGAATTGTCAAGTATTCTTTGCAGAATGAGCCAATCAGGGAGTCAGTCAGGAGGTAAATCATCCCTATTATCTTCACAAAACACTAACTGTAGGGAAAACATCTTCAGGGCTTAGGGATGCTGCAGTGACAGTAAGGTCTTATCACTGACTTTAACTGCATGCTAATTAAGGGAAACTTTCAGCCAACAATGCTGCTCTAATCTTAAGTAGATTCCCTCCAAGGAGTCTGATCTGTAAGCACAACACAGCTGAGGGAGCAGAGAAGACTGTCACTCTGATAAACAAGGAATTACCTCGATATATCTGCACGCTGCTACCTGATGGTGATGATTTACTGTATGGGTGATGATGTCAGAAAACAATGCAGAGAAATTACTTTCTCTTTCACTTTTCACTTTCACTGCAGAGAAATGACCATAAGGTAAAATGATGAGGTTCTAGCTTGAATCACAGATCAGATTTGCCAAGTTTACCTTTCTTCTTCTCCTCTTCCTTCTTCTTCTTCTTCTTCTTTTTTCGCTGCTTCCTTTGTGGATTGCTACAGCAGATCATCTGCCTCCATCTCACCTTATCCCTAGCATCCTCCTTTGTCACGCAAACCCTCTAATAAACGCAGCTACAGGAGGTGGGGGGACAGTTTACTCCCAGTGACGAAGCCGAACCCTGAATAAATAGGGAGGGTTGCATTAGTAAGAGCATATGGCGTAAAATCTTGCCCAATTCAAACATGTTTATAAGAATGAAGTTTGTCATGTTAACACCTAATATTTGTGATATTGTGAACAAACCAGAAATTGAGATTATCCCTTGTTGGAGATGGGTGTAATCTGGGATACAACAAAATAATGGAGTAGATAAAAACTGTGCTCTTTGGCTTTGCAAGTACTGTTAGGCTACTACTTTCCTGTAGTGTTTATTCAACAAACATAACCTTTAACCCGTATCTTACATCTCTGCTCCTGTGTTTTTTGTACTTTGACAAAGGCTGAAATGGCAATACACATACACAATTCGCCGTCCAGTTTGTGTTTTGGAAAGTTCAATGTCAGTATTACTACCTGAAAATTCAGTAACTGTCTGGATTGCTTTGTTCAGATGTGAACAAAGCAATCCAGACAAAGATGTGATTAAAGCCTGAAGTGGCCTAGGCACACAACACAGCTGCAGGACCATGGTTCAGCTGATACTAAACTCTGACAGGTGGAGGATGTTTCACAAGGTTTAGGCATAATAAAAAATGCTTTACTTGTTTAATCGGGGTGGGGGGGCTTCTTCATTAGTTGTAGACGTAGATGAAACTAAGAGAAAAAGAAACTGAATGAGAAAATTTGTTTTTTGGGGGCTTTAAAAGCAAAGATTGCAATTTTTCATTTTCTTCTTCCTTTAATTTGTGAAACTTTTCTTAGATGTTCAAATTTAATTGAATTCCTCTCTCAATATCTGTGAGAGTAGTATTAGTTTTTAATACACTTTATTGGAATAATACCTTTAAGGACTATAAAATTAAACAGCACAAGGCTGTTTATGCAGCGTAGTGTTGCAATAGATGAATCACAGTTTGAAGAAATTCGCTGCAGATGGGTGAAAGTTTCTTTGCAGGTGGCCCTTGCAGGGATATCTGAAGTGTGCATGATAATGGAGCTGAGTTACCTCCGCCGCCTCCACACCCCCACCACAACTCTCTCTGTGGCTCTCTGCTCAACACTCTCCCACACACTCCCTCCCGCTCCCTTTATACTCAAGTCTAAATCTTTTCTCCTCGCTCGTCCTCTCTGTCACATCGGCTCTGGACTGTCACAGAAACGGCTTGTGATCCAAACCCTTCTCCTGTTCTCTTCACTTACATAAATGCCACATACTGTTGGAACCCTGAACCATATTTTTAGACTGGCATAGACAGGGCCGATAATGATGCCAGCCATCAACAGTCCTATTATGTAACATGGACAGGGAGAGGCGGTTGCACATGCGTGACACTTTTTTTTCCCCAAAACCACACTATACTTTTTCTATATCTGGCAGGTTTGTTTGAGGACAGGTACAAGCCTTCACATGCACAGTAAACACTGAGCTGTGTGTCTGTGTACTGCGTCCACACTACAGTGCTAAAAGCGATCTTTCAGCAACCCACCGCATACTATGTTGTCTGGCAACTCTGCAGCAAAGCCCAACATGGATGTTACTTTAGTGTTCAGCCACCTGTGAATGTTTTTTTTTTATGACAGATCAGTTAAAAACCAAGAGTTTGTTTCATAAAAACTTTCAAAAGGCAAGATGATCTGTCAAATATACAATGCACATACATTTTAAAGGATTTAGGGATCCAGGAAGGTCTGTGAAGAAGGCCTGTGGGCTTTTCCTAAGGCATGAAAGATGTGACATACATAGCTGTCTGGGTTTTATCAATTAAAGGGTACTTTCAGGACCATGGACAGCATCAAATTGGTGTTGCTTCCTCTACTGGGCATTCTGTACTTTTTCTGTACCTTCAAAAAGTTCTTGGAAGTGAAATACCTGGGGATGGAATCAGATCAACTTTCACATTCTCTCTGTTGTTTTGTCAGAGAGTAAAAGAGAAAAGGCAGGAAATCACTGACAGAAACGTTTCAAGGTCCTGTTCAGCAGCTGTTTTTGGCAGGGTGGAAACAGTATCACAGCAATAGAGGCTCTTTCTGTATTGAAAAGGTAGTTACATTTACCATTTAAAGAATTATTTAAAGCATTGATGAAGCAGGCAAATGCTGATGAAACACACAGGAGGTGAGCAAAATATGAAGCAAAACTGAAATGTTTAAGAATCTGTATTATCCCGGCGTCATTATTCCACTGTTATCTGTAGTTCACTGAAAGCTGAATGAATTAAGTACCAGTTCAATGAATAGAACTATTTGGGAAAATAAAACTTGAATAAAAGTCTACATGATCAAGGACCTTCAAGACTTTATTTCTCCACAGCTATGTGGAGAAATGTGTAGTAACACATTTGGAGTAACCAAAGGCTGATTTGATTTTGTCAACCTATAAATAATAACTTCAGCATTTATAATTACATGTATAAATATTACATTAATATTACAAGACAGTATAAAACATGCCCATGGCTTTGCCCGATCTGTGCAACAAAACGCCACACATAACTCTGTATGAAATAGAATCATAGCAAGAAAAGGTAAATGGACTGGCACTTGTGTACTTGTGCTTTTCTCTCAACTGGAGCATTCCAGTTGGAGTGCTTTTAGCTAACATTCTCACACTTTTGCCCTAATGAATGCATCAGGGGCAACCTTAGGTGTCCAAGGATACTTCAACATGCAGACTGGAGGAGCTCGGGATCAAACCGCTGACTTTTCGATTAGTAGGGGTGGGTGTGGCTCAGTGGTTCGGTTCCCCATCTGCTCATACACATGCATACCTCAAATTGCCCCAAACTGCTCTTCAGCAAGTTATGAATCTGTGAGAATGTTAGTTGGTTAATACCATTCTTATTATTCATAGCTTAGCGTATTAGGATTTCTCAAACATTCACTAAAATGTCTTAATGCATGTTCAAAAATCCAGCTACGTCCAGATGAACAGAATCAACTTTTTAGGATTCCCTAAAATCACTGTAGTCTTTATGCCCAGCTGGGAAGAAGCCCCAGGATATATCCAAAACCCACTGGAGAGATTATATTTCTTATCTGGTCTGGTCTGGGAACACCTCACCCAGCAGGAAGTGGAAAGTCTGGCTGACAAGAAATTTGTCTGGAATATCTTGATTAGCTTGCTGTCACTGCAACATGACCTTGGATAAGTGGAAGAGGATGGATGCTGTAGTCTTTCCACGAAAGATGTCTGCAGATAAGTTATTAGCAGTCCATAAAAGATAGCAAAGATTTTTTTAAGAATTTACCTCCTAATTCCCACCATTATGGCCTTGATTTTTAGCCTTGACTGTTTACAGCATGCTCGCACACGACAACAGTGAGGCAGTGGTGAGGTGTGTGGTATGAGTTACAGATAGGCTCAAGGTGGGCATACGGTTACATCAGGGATCATCTCTGAGCTCAGGGATGAATTTCCATGGAAATTTCCACGCATATGAAATTGCAAATCTGTAGTGAGAGTAATGAGCAGGTGGGAGAGAACCTGGAGAGGTGGAGGTATGCTCTGGAGAGAAGAAGAATGAAAGTCAGTAGGAGCAAGACAGAATACATGTGTGAATAATAGAAAGAAAGGTGTAACAGTGAAGCTGCAAGGAGTAGATGTAGTGAAGTTAGATGAGTTTAAATACCTGGGGTCAACCATATAAAGCAACAGACAGTGCACAAGAGAGGTGAGGAAAAGAGTGCAGGCGAAGTAGAGCAGGTGGAGACAAGTGTCAGGGGTGATTTGTGACAGAAGGATAGTAGCAAGAGTGAAAGGGAAGATTTATAAGATGCTGATAAGACCTGCTATGATGTATTCTTTGGAGATGGTGTCACTAACAAAACGACAGGAGGTCGAGTTGAAGATGCTAAGATCTTAACTGGGAGTGACCAGAATGGACAAGATTAGAAACGAGTACATCAGAGTGAAGTATGGCTAAGGTGAATAAATAGTGGATACACTGGACAAAGGAAGTTGACACAGAGAATGCTCATGGATGTAGTGAAGGAGGACATAGAGAGGGTTGGTGTGACAGAAGAGGACGATAGGGTAAGATGAAGGCAGACGACCCACTGTGGGGAGTCCTAAAAGGAACAGTGGAAAGAAGAAGAAGACTGTTTTCAGCATACTTTCAAATGTACAAAGACATGCAATGGGACCATTAAAAACAAGAGTGGGTGTGCAGGGTGACACATTCTTTCCACAAAATAGGCAATCTTTTGTAGAAAGTAGAAATTTGGAAAAGACAGAGGGAAAAAAGCACTAAACAAAGGATGCATTTAAAACCCATGCTCTAGGGGGAAAAGGTTAGCACTAGCCTGGGAGCAAAACAGTGAGTAAAAGGAGGGAACCGTAATATAAACATGAACAAGAGGCACATTTAAAAGGGAATTAACAGCAATAAATACAAGATCCAATAAACAGAATGTAGGTCAAGCAGAAAAAAATCAAACAAAACTGAAATGAACAGAGGTTTCAGCGTGACACTTCAGGATGCTGACAAACAAACCAAGTTTAATGCAGGGATTGATTGCCGTGTGTTTCTCTCCAAATGAAGCTTCTTACCGAGCAGGTAATTAGGAAGTGAGCAGATGCTAGTATTGAGCGCTCCGAGCGCCTGAGAGAGAGGCAGTAATTGTTTTCTGTTGATTACATGGCCTTTTGACAGAAAAATGGGTCACTGCAGCAGTGACCACTGGCTTGCCTGAGAAGACCTTCCAGGACACAGTTATAACCGTTAATAGTGGGGAAGTGAGAGGATCTCCAAAGCTGATTTCACGTCCACATGTAAAACACATGGCTGTATAAAGTGCCAACATGCTTTGCTTTTAACATGAAGTAGCATTTATGCAACTTATATACTTTTTCATACTTATTAAAGTCATGCTTTTTGCTGTTATTTGCTCTCATATGACCAATAGTTTGGTATTTATAATAATATGACAGGTTACTTGTGTCACTGTTACACTCACATACTTTCACTTTAAACTATAGAGTTCTTTTTTTGTCCTTTCCTTTCTTTTTTGTCTATTTCCTTGTGTCGGTTTCAGTATTTCAGTGGTAAAATTTTGCTTTTTTGTTTAAAATAGTGCCAAATGCATTGTTTTTCTTAAATAACTATACTATCACTAAAGGTATAATTTTATGAAATCCCATAGAAGGACCTCTAAGCTTTTCTTTTTGCTCTTTTCAAAAATAAAAAATGCATTTAGCTCATGAAGAGTAACAACTTGTCCTGTGCATGGATCGGCAGGGAAGACACCCTAATTTGCTTTTGTTGAATACTAGCTCCATCTGCTGGTTACAGTTTCACCACTTCTAGATATCAGCAGGCAGTCCTCCCTTACAGCGACCTGTCAGACTCTTATGCTAAGGAGACTTCGTTAACTTTAAAGGTTTGCAGGCTTGTCGCCGCTTCATCTCTGTGACGTACTTTTACCGCCATCACAAAAGCAAACGCTTTAATTTATGCTTGGTAATGTAGCAGATTAAGAGCTCAAAGATAAATACAGACGCTCCTTGTTCTTTTACTGCACTTCAACTCCTCTTGGTTGCACTGACTGTTGCCCTGACAACCTTATGTCACCCTGTGAAAGTTACAATATCCCTCTGTCTCAGCTCCGCTCATCTGCACAGCTGATTACGTCTACAGTATGTGACCCTGAACGGCCCTTTTATCTGACTGTGAAGGAGCCAACTTGGCTTCCTTTCCCTGTAGAAAATCTGTAATGTATCCATGACTTCAGAGGCATTATATGGCCTTGGATTCATTTCCTGCAGAATTACTCTAATATACTACTACATCCCTAACCTTAACCTTAAGGCATGCCGTCACCTTTAAATTTAAGTATTAATGTTTTAGCGACTTGTTTATGTTCATGAAAGGAAGCCATGTGCCCAGAATGTAACAATGTAAACAAAATGAGGTCCCCACAACATGAGGAAGACCTGCTCACCACACACATACACACACATTTTCTTGTCTGTCTTTGTGAGAACATTCAGCAGTGTGATATATTTTCTAGCCCCTTAACCAAGTCTTAGGCATCAAACTAAGAAGTGTGTTTGGTTCACTTGTTTAGGCTATACTTTAAACCTATTAAATTTACTTCTAAAACAGTAAAACCATAACAGTGCCTCTCAGTATTTTGCTTATGTTGGAAATGTTGGCGTAAGATCCCATATACACATGTGGATTTTTCTGTTACTGAAGGAAGTCTGGATCTGATTATTGTGAGGCAAAATCTGAAGTTATATAAAAAAAGAGGATTTTTTTTTTATATATCGTGATGATGAATCAATTTATATGACGTGGTCTTGCCAAAGACGGGTGTGGTCTTTTGTGAGGCTGTAGGGAAATATTTATATAGTCATATTTTTTCTATTAAAGAAAAGGGTCTGATTCAATGTGGTCCCCATTAAGACATCATTTAGGCTAAGAAAAAATAAGAAGGAATAAATTGCTTTACAATGTTGTGGTGTGTAGATCCTGTTGACCCTGTCCTATTAATGCTTGTCTACTGAGGAAAGAGGTCCAGGCAGTTTTACTGGAATGCCTATCAGCGGGCAGCTGGCTTGTTAAATACTCTCCAGAGATTTGGTTTTGGTTTTTCTTTTACAAACATATGGCAGTTTCTTTCCTTTTTTACTCAAACACAACAACAATGCTTTTATTTGTTGTCCTCCAAATGGAGCAGCTGAGTCATAATAATTAACATTTTTCACATATGCTGTTCTGTTGTTGGGAGGGAACAAAGGACGTTTGTATCCACAACACTGCAAAAGCAACTCACATGTCTGCTGATTCAGAGTTTGCATAGGATATGATGTACAAAGCTAAACCGAATCCATGGTCAGCGTTTCATAAACGCTTTTCCCAGTCTTTCAAACTTCGTCCATACTGGAGGAATATTCTTGAATCTGGAAGAAGTAAGAGAAACCACAGTTATGTAGCGAGCTGGGCCGTGGCTTCTATTTTGTGGCAGATCCTCCCCCTCGTCTGGAAGCTGTTGAATTTTTCTCCAGATGTGGCGGCCCGATCTCTTTAATGATACACCAGAGTGCAGTGCAGGCCGAGATTTAACAGAAGTAGAGGTTGAAAATAACATAAACGAGACTGCTCGAGAAGCAGGGCTGGAAAGTAAGCTTGTTGTTTAAGTTTTATGTTTGACTACTGTCGAAAAACAAGACTTATTTTCATTTAAGGAGATTTAATTTACATTTGGGAGAGAGAGGCAACATCTGCAGTATACATGCAATTTATTGCACAATCAGGAAGATGTCTCAGTTTTCCAGCTTAGCTCTGAATCTCCATTTTTTCCCCTAAAAGGCAATCTCTGAGATTATCCAATCTTTGGACAGCATCACTGAAATGAAGAGAGTCAGTAGTAGGAGGTTTTCATACTAAATGTGATCAGGATGCCACACAGGCTCTTCCGTCATGATGAGATGTAGCTAACTGCAGCTGAGAGTGTATGGAAGAAGAGCTATTTTTATATTTCAGTATCATTTTAGCTTTAAAAGTTTGCAGGTTAAGTAAGATTTGCCGACATGCTGCGTGTGTTCTCTAATAATCAGTCAGCAATACAGGAATTTCCTCAATGAGACATTTGAGACCTGCAGGCCGACTTGCTTTTTTTCTACTCTCACATTGCCAATTTCCTAAACGACAGGTGTCTTTGACTTGGTCAGCCTCCAGAGAGAACAGGTTGCACAGCTGTCTGGCACACACTTGCATGTGCACACACACACAAGTAAGAAAAGAGAGAGAGAAAATGAGGCACTTAATGAAAGATGGCAAACAAGTTACTTTGGTGCACTCTGAGTTTTTGTCAGACGGCTTTGGCACTGAGGTGCTCCTGTCATGTCTTTTGTATGCGCAAGTGGACCAAACAAAAGCTTATTGAGGAATCTCTGGGAAGCCCAAGCTGTTGGAAAGGAATGCCCTCTCTCATGGTCCAGCACTTTAATCTTAATCATTCACTGGAGGAAGGGGGGCTCCTGCATCAGGGTGACAGGAATTCACTCACTGTTGGCCCCAATAAAATCTATTAGGTGAAGAAGGGAAATAGGTTGGTCATGTTTCTGATACAGACAAATTCGACTAATTGTTCCTGTTAGCCTTTCAAAATGACTCCCTATCATTAAAGGGAACACGTGAATATTTACGTATATTTCCCTTTTTTGGGATTGGTTGCTTAAATCCATGAGAATACACAGGCAGATGTTATTTTTTTAGCAGTAGACACAATGGAGGATGTGTGTTTCCCCCTATAAGAAGGCGGAGTTTTCTCCCTGGGGTCCTGAGCCAAACTTGGTTATGTAAGGGATACACAGTTTCTCATCTTGATTTGGAGTTACTCGAAAGTTTACTGCCGTTTATTTTAACAACCTGTCTGTAGAAACATTTTAAAGAAAAGCTTAGTTTTTTGCCAAAGAACTGCCTGCCTATCGTAAAACTAATTGAAGACTGACCTTAACCACTGCCAAGGACCACGCTTTTGTTGGTTAATATTCAACTGCAAAAGCGCTTGGCGTGCCTCAGGAGCAATTTGGAAATGAGACTCCACTAGCAGCCCAGACACACGGACATGGGTTCGGGTACAAGCCGAGGAAAAAGAGTCGCACCTGCTTGTGTCAGCGAGGTAAACGTGACCAAAACGGGGGCCGATGTCGCTTCACCTCAAAAGGACAGCCGTCCGTTCAAGCCTCTTAAAATTCACTCAGTTTTGCGCAATGTGCGTAACCGTGCGCAACCTGACTGCCACAGCGAAGGGCAGGAGTCGGACTTTTCTGGGAACGAGGAGGATATTGATGGAGAACTGGACACAGTTATGGCAGATTACACAGAAAGAGAGAGCGCTTCGGTAAAGAAGACCCCTCCGAAGAAGACGTTCATCAGATCCAAAACATACGGACTGTGTCATTTCAGCCAGGAGGACGCTGAAGACGACTTCAGCTCTGCTTCGAGGCTCCGAGCGTCAGGAAGAGACCAAGAGCCACGTGTCACACACAGTGTGTCAAGAGATGTAAACAAGAAGGGCAACTCTGCCTTCGCGCACGTTAAAAAGCACACATCTGGGTGCCCCACCGAGCACAATGTAAGGACTTTTAAGTTTCTACTTTTAAGTACTTTTGCCAGGCTGTAATCCAGTTTATTAGAGCAAGTGAACAAAAGTATGCTTTTAAAGTAACAATAACCGCGAGTTATTATTGAATGAAACACAAAATATCCATCCTTCCCTCTCTGATTTATGTCAGTCCTCCTCACAGGGGTGTTTGACAACAGAGGCTTTGTCGGAAGACGTTCCCACATCAGAACAACAACCGTAAGTAGGCAACTTAAATAAATTATTAATTCCTGAGCTCAGTGGAGGAAAAATGCGCAGAGCCAGATCAAATTCACCTTAAAGGGATCGAAATACCAAATCCATTATTCTCAGAGCGTATCAGATACGCCAGATGTTTGCAAGCCGGGGAGAAACAGACAAGTGTCTATTGTTGAAGAATGCCAAAAAGAAAAACATTCATATTTCCAATTTTATTCCAACTTTCTCACAGCGCCATTTTTGTTTTGTTTTGTTTGGGCCTCTACACGCTGAGCGTTGGGTTAAACTGTTTAAATATGTGTCACATACATTTTCTGTTTGTAATCTTCACCTTCCTGATGTGGGTCTCTACATTTCCCAGGACGTTTGATAGCTGCCATGGCTCTTCTCTCACCACGCCAGTCATCCTGTACGATGGATCAGAAGAGGAGCTGATGGATACCATTGAAAGAGAGTTTAGTTGACCCTCCGAGCTAAGAAAGCTCTTCTTTTAGCAAGCTCCCATGACAGGAAACCGTTTGTATTCAAAGAAAGGGAACCAGGGTTTATTCTGACAAATTTCCTGCTAGCAGGAAAGGCTGCACAATCTGTATTTATGCAGGGTTGCCAGGAAAGAAAATAATGAACACAGTCTGTGTTGAACTTAAAACAGCATCACTCCCAGTCTGTGCATTTAGCCAAGTCTTATTTAACAAGATGCAGCAGTAATTGCAGAGTTAAAACACCAGCTTGAATATGTGCCAGGAAGCTCTCCTCACACTCACAAGGGTTGGGTTTCTGAAGCAGGTAGGGTGTTACTGTCCAGCTCGACTCCTACTGAGCACTCATTTGTTACCTATTACTAACATGGTTTAACATGTCTGTTTAATGAGACAACACAGACCCTTTCTGCCAGTTCTGTAAATGTCAGCAGGAGAGGTACATGCTTGTGATCTTTTAACAGTAAAGATGAACATGTTTCCACCAGCAGTTTTGTGTGAGCATAAAGTGTTCAGGGCTTTAGTTTCTCATGTAGCAAACCCTGCCAAGGTATGAGCAGAGAATGTTTACCTAACATTTCCTTCCTGACCACAGCTCCTGCACTTTCTCCACCCTGCGAGAATGTGGCAACAGAGAGACTTTTAGTTGGGCAAAGTCTCTGTTTCTGCTGACACAATTCAGCCATTGAAACACTTCAAAATAAAAGCCTGCTGCCACTTAGTGGCAGAATGCAGTTGTGTGCATGAATACAAACGTTAAATTTTATCAAACTTTTTAGAGAAAATTTCCAATATGAAAATTTGGAAGCAGAGTTTTACATTTTTTGTGTGTTTGAAATAAAAAACCAAAAAATATCAAGCTGTTGGTCATGTGACTACTCTGGGAGAAAACGTGTCTGTAGCTGCTCTGTTCTGCTGACTGAGACTTATCTGTGTAGTGTAATAATCTGCATCAGGCATACAAAGTGTCAATCTGTCATTTATTCAGCGCAGTCATCGCAGGGACTGTAGGCAGACTGTACAAAATAAAATATGAATTTGTAAAACAATAAAGGAGAAATATAGCACTTTAAACAGCATGGCATTCAAGGTCTTTTTAGCTAGTCATTTGCTTCTTCGAAGGCCTGTAGAAAGAGATCCTTCTCTGTAAGAGCTTCAGTAGCTTGCGAGGCAGGAGAGGAAGTTGATTTCGGAGCACCTCGTTGTTTCTCACATTCTTTGCAATGTAATCCTCACAAATCCTATTTTGGGAGACAAATGCATATTTAAAGTAACATGCCCTACAAAGCAGCAGATACTTTGGACAGCAGATATTTTTACTTGTCTCTAAGAGAGCTGCTGCAGGACAAACTTGTTTGTAGCAATAAAGTGAGAATAACGGTAGGTCAGGCAAGGCTGATGGCGCCTGTGAAAACGCCACCTCCATCCCACTTTACTTCCTATTCATTTTGCATCGGACTTAATAAGTGCTGCAATGCTCTGTGCCGTACAAGGGATCTCGCTTTTACTTTTCTTGCCTTAGCTTTTTCATGCAAGTTCCCAAAATTGGGCCATGCTCCCCCTTCTTCTTCAGTTGCTCCCTTTAGGGGTCACCATAGCAGATCATCTCACCCTATGCTTAGCATCCACTTCCGTCACACCAACCCTCTGCATGTCCCCCTTCACTACATCCATCAAACATATGGGTCAAACTCAAATTACTGCAGATGGAAACAAACATCTTTTGACCTCGGTGGTCCTTCCTGAAGTCATTTATTTCACTTTTCTTCAAGTCAAAATATCTGCAGTGCAAAATTGTTAGTATTTACTTTTTTTGTAAATAAAATGACATCTTGGTGGTAAAGGTATCACATAGAAAGTTTTTTTACCTAAACAGGGGATATGGTTGCGTCTGAAAAACAAGTGCATCATTGCAGTGACCCTGAAAAGAAATACACACGGTTTACATAGGTTCACATCCGTAGACATATTTGTAGTCTTCATTTATTCGCAAAACTATGTTCATTAGATCAGTTCCTTTAGCAAACATTCTCCATAGGTTTTTTTAATGCTTCATTGTCAGGTGTAGACTGCTCTGTAGAGAGAGAGAGACCTGATGCCTTTATTACAAAGCAAGATTAAGGGCTTAGACAGTTAACTTCATGGTTAACTCTGAGTTTTCAGTGTTAGAAAGGCAGTTCACTTCATGTTAGGCTACACTGCCATGGTAACTTGTACTTCAGACCTAAGGGGAGTACTACAAATCAGGATTAATGGGTTAATTTGCTAAGTCTCGAAATGGGCTGACTTTTTTAGTAATCTATGTTGAAAACACCCAGACAGGAACATGTTCGGTTTGAAATCATCACAAAGTTCCAATTTTTCCCTATTCTATTAATTCAGTTTGCTTCAGTTTTATTTATATAAAGTACTTAGTGTACTAGAAACAATCCCACAACACTCTATGAGCAAGTACATGGCGACAGTCGGAAGAAAAACTCCCTTTTAAGAAGAAGAAATCTCCGACAGAAACCAGGCGTAGGGAGGGGTGACCCTTCCACCATGACCAGTAGGGGGAGAGGGGAAATTTAGAAGGGAGCCAATATAGGGCAGCTCATAAGGGAGAAATATGGTCTCTCTTTCAAGTCCCTGTCAGTACACTCTCTGCACCACTTTGGATCAACTGGCTTTTCAGGGAGCTTTTAGGGCAACCTGATAATAATGAATTAAAATACATGAGCCTAAAAGTAATAAAGCATTAAGTGAAATGTAAATTCTGGTGATTCAGAAATTTTACAAATATTTTATACTCGATTTTAATCAGTTGCTAACGCTCGTTTACACATCTGGAATTGCAGCTACTAGAACACAGATCAGAAACTGTTCAGGCTTTTTATAACCAGGAACACTTATTCAATCAGTAAAACCTGCTTCACTTTGATCTGCAGACAAACTAACGTGATTTTCATTTGTCCTTTATTTGGCTATGGGACAGTAACCCTTAATGTTTAAATATGTCCAGTTTAAAGATTCCAAGCTCCAATGTGTAACTATCACCAAGAAACTCCAAAAGTTGAATCTGTTCATCTGGACGTAGCGTTTTGTGGGAGAAACGTTTCGTCACTCATCCAAGTGACTTCTTCAGTCTCAGCTGACTGCAGGTTTCCCCAAACCTTATAAACAGTACATTTGCATAATGACTGAAACCAGCCCACTGAAGGAACAATGGGCTGTGAGGTCAGTTCCTTAATCATAATTATGCAAATTCCCATGACCATTGATCAACAATCACTGACCAAAACCCACTGATCAAAGAACACTGATCAATGGCCATGAGGTTTGGGGAAACCTGCAGTCAGCTGAGACTGAAGAAGTCACTTGGATGAGTGACGAAACGTTTCTCCCACAAAACGCTACGTCCAGATGAACAGATTCAACTTTTGGAGATTTACATTCTTGGATGATTGAGAATGCATCAAGATATCACCAAGAAAGCACTTCGAAATGTTTAATTCAGCATTAATTTCTTGTCTTATTTGCAGTGTTGTATTTTATTGTGCTGTTATGTATTTTTTAATTTCTTTATAGTCTTTTATTACCATTATATCATCATCATTTGTCTCTGATTGGAGTAGGTACACTCACAGGGATTATTTTGTGCAGAAGAAAGGTCATGTGATGCATGAGACACCCCATTTTATGTGAAAGCACACGGTGCCTGAGGCAGAAACTGCTTCTCAACAGAGAAGGTGGATAACCACCTTGGTGATACCCATTACCTCTGATATAGCTGTGTTGAACTTGCTTCCTCATATAGCACTCTGACCTGCTCTGCAGGTTATGTTTCAGTTAAGAGATAAACAGTACAAAAATACCACCTGATCACAAATCAATTCTCTGGAAAACAGTGTCACCATTCCTGGAAGAGCCCATGTAAAGGCAGATCTATAGTTTAAAAAGACTGTTTAAAGTCTATGTTTTTTTGTTATAAGCATTAATTAAAAACATAGATCGTCAAGAACAAGCTCTAATGTGCATCGACTGCAGCCATTCAAACCCACTGACACAGTGCTGCTTCGGCTGCAGTTGTGGCACCTTTAGCCAATATTATATGTTCAGATTTTTCATATTTTCCTAATATGAAGAAAAAGTTTGCCCTTTCTTTCTGAAATATGCAACTGCGCTACCAGCAGACTTGTCCATGTCTATGATTGTTGTCTTTCATGTCATAGCTTGGAAGCGCTGGGTTGACTTAGTTAATTACCACCTTTGTTTGTGTCAGTGGAAGTGAAGCCAGATAAGCAAACGATAACTGTGCACGTTGAACTTGCTTCGAAGTACAAGCCCTGCAGTATAGAGTAAACCCTGTTTAAATTTTACATACCATACATGTAAACAAAAACATAGTTTTCATGTTGCACCTGTGTCATGATTTCCAAAGACGTGGAAAATTAAACTAACTTCACCTTTGTTTTTAGCTTCTACATGTGTCTCCCTCTGATACTTACAGTGTCGACAAGCAAGATGTAGTCACAACTTCCACCAAACACAATCACATCAGCATCTTTGCCTGGATTAGCTGTGTGCCACAACCTTAAACAGGAGAAGGTACCACTTAAAATCTGATCACAGTTTACAACAACACTTTATAACGTTTGTTCAGAGTAATAAATATTACATTCATAAGTTGTTACCTTGGCTTATTCTTAAAGGGATGCTCTAACTCTTTCCACTTCTTTGTTTCGACATCAAGCAACCACCCATCACCTAATCGTGCAAGGTTTGTTTTACTAAGAAGAAAACAACTAGAGGACATAAAAGGACCAAAGCAGCGAAGGAAATAAACTTGAACAAGAGGATACATTTTCTTACTCATTGGTTTGCAGTCAACACTGAGACCTCCAAACAGGAACAAGGTGTTGTCTGATACTGCTGTGAGTGTGTGCCATGATCTCCCCACCGGAGTTGGGGACAACGGGATTCTGGAAAACCCAATTGGCATGACAGACACAGTTAACTTGAAAACTCAAAATACTGTTCCTCATTGTGAGCTCAGGTTCTGCATATATCACGTGAAAAGGTACAGTTTAGCAGTAACACATGGCTACTTACATTTCTGACCATGTCCATGATTCAAGGTTTAAGCAATGGATGTCATTTGTCCTGGTTTCCTGCATTTAAAAAACAGCACAAGTAACTTTCTCTGATCAACACAACATGCATCCATAAACACTACATTGAAAACCAACTGGGACTCTTACCATAACTCTACCTCCACAAATGTATCCTCTGCAACCGAGCGCAGCACTGCCATGGGCTGCCCTTGGAGCAGGAGCTCGGCCCTGCAAGCAAAAACAGTGTATAGTACTGTGCAAAAGTCTCAAGCTACCCCAACATTTCTTTATTTTTTTGCTTCCAGGGACCCAGATGTTCTTGGAATTTTTTAAAGTTCTTGATGAGAAGCTCTCCAGACTTTCTGGAAGTCAAAGTTTTTCTTTGGATATTTGTTGCATTTTAACTAATTTCTCAGTCCATGTACCTGACTGTTTCCAGTGGAATGTTACATTTTCTGTACAACATTGAGTGTCTAAGAGCATTTCAACCAATGGTGTTTTCAAAATAGATAGCATTATGAACACAGAAATGTACCACCAGATTTTGTTTCATTTACTTATTTTTTAGCCATTCAGAGATAGACTTTCTAATGTGATCATTGTCCCTGCTGTATAACCCAAATATGCTTGAGCTTCAGTGCACAAAACTGATGAGCCGACATTTTCTACTCAATCTGCTCTCCATTAATTTCGGTAAGTCATCCCAGTCCCCAGACCATCACACTACCACCACCATTTTTGACTGTTGGTATGTTCTTTATTGAAATGCTGTGTTAGTTTTATGCCAGATGTAAAGGAATTCAAACCTTCCAAAAAGTTAAACTTTTGTCTCATCAGTCTACAGAATATTTTATCAAACATCTTTGAGCTCATCAAGTTTCTCCTTGGAGGTCTCCCATGAATGCTGTTTTTGCCCAGTTTCTTTCTTATTGTTGAATCATGAACTCCTAACTGAGGCTAGTGAGGCTGGCCTCTCTCTAGATCTCTAGATGTTTTTGTGGCTTCTGTTCTAACCTCCTGGATGAGTCATCAATGAGCTCCTAGAGTAACTTTGGTCAGCCGCCCACTTCTGGGAAGGTTCACCACTGTTCCAAGTTTTCTCCGTTTGTGTATAATGGCTCTCATCGTGGGTCACTGGATTCCCAAAGCCTTATAAATGGCTTTTCAACCCTTTCTAGACTGACATATGTCAATAATTTGATTTTTCAGTTGTTTCTGTAGCTTTTTGAGATCTTTTAGCCTACTTCACTTTGTTAGACAGACTCTATTTCAGTGATTTCTTGAGCCACCAGGTCTAAAGGTAATCAGTCTTGGGGTTGGATAGTGAAATTGAACTCAGATTGTGGTTTATCACAGTTAATTCCTTCTTAAAAAGGGGGAAATTCTGTTTTTCAGGTAGGTTTGGATAGCTTTTTTCCCTTAATAAATGAAATCATAATTTAAAAACTGCCATTTGCATTTATATTGGTTATCTTTGTCTGAAATTCCAATTTGTTTGATGATCTGTAATGACGATCATGTAATATGAAAGTAAACCAAATATGCAAAAAAAAAAAAATCAGCAAAAGGGCAAACCCTTTTTCACACTGTACATGGTAGCATTTCTTACAGATTGCACTGGATAAGAACAACACGCATAGGTGATGATGAAATATTGCATCAGCTGTTTCTGTTCAGCTGTGTAAGCATGCCCTGCAGGAGCTGCAGTCAAAGATGTTCCACATTTCTTATACACTGTCTTATCAAAGTGTTGTATAAAGATTGCATGTGCTCGATTTTGGAACATTTTGAGAGCAACAGTCAAACAAGCCTAGCCTTAGGTCTTAATAATAATCTTTTATTTATATTTCCACTTGTGAAGTTACTAATTAAAGTTTTATAGCATCAGGGGAAAAATCCCACACATGAAATTCCTGACTTCAGTCAATACCAGCATGAATTAATCTCAGACTGACTCACGTGGGTTCGCGGTTCACTCCAGCTGGACTGCATGGGGTCAAATATGTGAACTTCATTGTTCCATCCCCAAAAGACATCTCCCACCTGGCAATAACAAAAGAGCTAAGCAGGTGCAAAGAAGCTAACTTTTCTAACAAAAACTACTGAAAACTTGAAATAAGGTTAACCAGATGCTGAAATTTGTCAATATTTTTCCTTTAAAAAAATCTCACAGAGACAGCTCAAAGACTTGTAGAGAGTAACAAAAAAAACTACCCATGAAGTTTCATCCACAATAAAGCTTCCACTCCTCCGGTCGAGATCACTCAGTAGTTTGTGACCATAACCACCAAAGTAGGTGAGCCTGGAAAAATATCACACAAAAAGATCATTTCCAATTAACATAAAATTATACATCCAATCAAGAAAAGACGTAACGCTGAATAGTTTTCAAAACTCAACACAGGTTGTGTTTTTGTTCGGATGATGACTTTAAGATAGAGAATGGTAAAAAGATGTTGAAAGCCTGACAAAACCTGGATTTAACGTCAAATCCAAAAAAAGTAAAACCAAGATTACAAGATTAACTTATAAGCTTATAAGCTTATCGGGGGATAAAAAGAGAGTAACCGCAAAACATTGGATATAAAGTTAAAGACAAAAAAGGTTGATTGTGTGGACATCCAAATCTGCTCGGAAATTGGTGCAGGAAACAAAGACACATGGATAGCCTCTTCACTTCATGTATCAAAGTAAGATCAAACACCCGGCATTCAATTACAAAAATGAAAAAGACATGGAAACCTAATTTACCTATTTATTTGTCCATTTTCTTTCACTTTTCCAAACCAACGTCATGAGGGGAAAATTCAGTATCTAGTCCTCCAAATTTCTTTAGTACCAGTTTTGACAAGTAATCTTAAAAATAGATTTTAGTTTACAACTACTGATTGCCTGTAGTGATTTATGTGGTGACAAAATGCTGAAAATTAAACTTGATTAAAATTTCACTATGCTCACCGTCCGTTATAAACCCAGCAGGACAATTTGTCTCGGGGAGAGGGAGCTGAGCCAAACTCATGCATTATCCTCTTCCATGTATATTTCCCATCTTCCAGGTTGACGCAGTACATCTGTAGGATGAGAAACACTGATCAAATCTTCATTCCTTTATCTCTTTGCTGCATTTATTTATCAACATTTAACATTTTCTTTCAGCGTCTTTCAGGTCTTTCCACCTTAAGTTCAGGCCCATAGATACTTCTGTTTCGCACAACATTAAAAGGTTTATGTGGAGTTTTTGACCACTACAGGCACTACAGAGTAATCTTTAAATGATCAAGACTTCCAGCTACTGATCATGGACACAACAAACATAAAATGTACATTATTTTTAAAACACTATCTCTGCAAATGTTACATAAGGAAAGAAAGCATCGAGAGTGCTTGATAAACCTTAAGCATTCACACAATGTAAACATAACTATGTTTACAAAAAAACACGTGTCATTAACAGTCACTTCCTCAGATATCAGTCAAACCTGATTGGTCTGTCCATTGTCATCACAACCTCCAAATATGTACATGTGTCCATTCATGTAGCAGCTGCAGGTCCCAGACATGGGGGGAGGGACGTCCCCATCCATGTGAAACACCTTCCTTCAGAAAAATGGAAAAAGAAAAGAAAAATGCAGAAAAACTGCTTATATTCACTCACAACTCAGAAGTCAAACAGCCCCAGGAGAGTGCTTGTAAGTCCAAACATAGCTGAAATGTCATATGACTCCAACACAATTTCCACGAGTTGAAAAACAGAGTAAAAGTCAGGACTTAACAGGCATTGGTATTTTTGTTTTGCAAACAGAAGCAAGCAGGAAATTGTTCAGTCTTCTTACCAAATACCTGCGTCTAGTTCATACACCCAGATTTCATCATTAGGTAAGAAGACTTCTTCATCAGCAACAGACTGGAAAGAACAAAATAATTAAATAAATTAAGCACTTTAGCATAACGTCTCATTTAATTTTTATATTTTCTTCTGTCTCCAGAGAAGTGTCAGGTGTTTGAGTCAGAAATGAAAAACAAAACGAAATTAAATGAAACTAAAAAAAATATTTTATATTAATAGATGTTTCATCACTACTGATTTATTAACATATAAGAAGCATTATAATACAGGTGCAGGCGGTGGAGTTAGGTCATGTGGTTTGGGAAATGAAAGCAAAAAAAAAAAAAAGCAAGAACCTGTTACATAAAATAATGCACAGCAGTCCTCATTTATTTATGAATGTATTTTTATTTTTAATTTTATTAGGTATAAATTGGCATATATAGTTAATGCCACCATTTAAATATCACATGTTTAATACAGTACTGGAGAAATTTCCCTTCTCTTCCTTGTCATTTGTGTCTTTCATGTTTCAGTGTTTTCTCACCATATAGCCTCCCCACACATACAGGAGGTTGTCATGCAACAGAGCAGTATGTCCGCTTCGCTCCCGGGCGACGAGCTCCGAGCAGTGCCTCTCAAAGGCGGAATCCATAACTGGCTGCTATTTAAACACAGAGACGTAAAGGCATGCACTTGAACCTAAAAAGCACACAAAAATGGAAAAAATTCGTCTAAATATCTCACCTATGCTCAACTATATGTATTTACGAGAACAAAGGCAACAGCTAACTGTGAGCAGAAACTCGAACCATCCTACTGTCTTTGGTTTATGCTAAAGATTATTTGGTTATGCGAAAAGAAAAAAAATGGTAGTCTACTAATTCAAACGGCAAAAGCTCGAAACAGGTTAATACATAACCACAGTACAAAAACACTGAAAACTAACGTTTAAATAACCATACTTAGTACATACTCACGGGACGCAGCACGCTGTTAGCTGTCGTATATTATTTCTTCATGTTTTTAACCCTACATATTTTGGACAAAAAAGCCTCGGTGCCAAATACTGTAAACACAGCTACAAAATAAAATACTACTTCCGGTGAACCTCTTCCAGCATAAAATTTCTATTTGTGTTTTTTTATCTCAAAATTTCAACGTTATAACACAATAATTAAGACTATCTCAAATGTTTTATGTACCACATTACCTAACTCGGAATTTTGAAGTTATTGAGTCAAAATTTCGAGATATTAAGCCAAGAATTTTACTCTCGGACAGCATTTTGTCTTCTTATTTATTTATTTATTTATTTTTGTATAGATCTTTGTTTGGTTTTGTTTGTTTCAGAAAGCTTCCATAGGGTAAAGTTTGCTGTTGTATAATTATATTTAAATAATGAGCTCCCTTTTACATAATCTTACACTGGATCTCCAAATGGGAGACTGGAATTGGTGAAAATCACTTGAGAAAAAAAAATATAGATATATTATATATAGAAGTTATAATTGTTAAAGGGAAATTAGTGCATAATTACAGGGACCCTGAAAAAAAGCAAGCGAAAACATGTGTGGAGGTTTTTCATCTTTTCAGGACTCTTGGACAAAGCCATAAATCTCCCACTATTCACAGGAAAGTGCAAAGTATGCCAGCTTTGATTTAAACACACATCTGTCAGTCAGGAACATCCCAAAAAAAGAAGATCCAGAAAGGCACAGTTGTTCAGCTTGTACAACATGGACGGTTTCTCTGTCCATCCATTCATAAGCACTAATAACCAGTACTTGTGACTAATTACACTATATATTCAGTAATATATTCAAAAGGATTTTTTTATAAACTTGAATTAAGGCCAAACAAACAAATATTTTCCAAAATCAATTTCGAAATCAAAAAATACCATGAGACACATCTACAGTTTTGGAGCAGAATTGTTTGTGTCATCGATACAATTAATTTGTGGCAATAAACAATTACTAACGTATGGTTCACTAGGGTAGCTCACTGACAAATAATAAAATTACTATGTTTTAATAGACTTATTATCACAGTCTATAAATGGCAGTAAAATATAAGGTGACACGTGATAGAGTAATTGTATTCTGTTTTGTCAAATCACTATTAACATGCTAAGAAATATACAATATAAACAATATAACACCTTTTGCGCTTCGTTTTGATAACTTCTGTTATTATTGCTATTATTTTTGTTCTTCTTAAATAATTTATCCTTAAAAAGCTAGGTGATGTTTTATGTACATTAATGCATCTTTAGCATGTATTAAAAAACACAATCATGGAAATTAGTATACACTTAAAAGAGAAACTCACAGTCAAAATACGGTATTAAAAACATAATTTTGTGAAAATGATTCGGCAGATTTGTTTTCAAGTTCGCTTTTTTAATGAAATAGAGGCGGCCCCTAAGACGGAAGTGACGACACTTGCGGAAGTTTGCGGAAGTTGACATTTAGCGCCAAAGCTTGAGTCGGAGCTGAAATAATCATGGATGTTGCACGCAGAATAAAGACGAAAGTGTCTTCTGGCTTCAAGATGAGAGGACTTATGCTGCGCCCGTATGTATTCTTGTGTAGATAAAAATGTTTTTTTCTGCTTTGAAAACTTTCGAAAACACAACGACGTCTTTTGTTTCATCTTGAAGTGACGAACAGACAGCTCGCTGTGCAAGCCTTCTGTATTTTGCACTATTAAATACAGAAAAAATATTTTTAAAAACAAACAAAGAAAGCTTTTTACACTTTTGTTAGACTTCATTTTTTTATTGGATGTGCACATATAATTAGATTTAGTTGGACCGTGTTTATTCATGTAGTTGTTATCTTTGCTTATTTATTTGTTGATTGGCTTCTTCTTGTTCTGCGCTCCAGTGAGGCCAGCAGGTACCTTGTAGAGGTGCTGGAGTCCGTCAGTCATTCTGAACTTGATGATGTTATTGAAAGGGTCTTGGATGCAGTGGAAAAACAGCCATGTGAGTGCAGTACAGCTTGTTGTGTGCTCCTATGTTTGTGCTCCCATGTGAGTTTTTTCAGACTGTGACTGTACTGTTTTTTTCGCGCAGTGTCCTCCAGCATGATCGAGCTGTCCGTGGTGGAAAGTGCCGTGCAGGATTGCACTCAAACTTGTGATGAAACAATGTAAGTTTTTAAAAAAAAAATACCATTGTTCTAATATTTTTGGAAGGACTCGGGGTGTCCTTTGTACATCGACTGAAATGAAATATCCACTGGACTTATTACTCATGTAGAAGCTGACACAGTATGCGTAATGAATTGAACATAAAGCATTTTAATATAATGAATGCCGGTTAAAGTCTAAATGCTGGGACAGAAGTCATTCAGTTTCAGGTTCTTTGTAGAGTAAGGTTGGGATTAACTTGTTTACTTATATGAGCCGTCCCTTCCAGAGATAATGTTTTCAACATCATTGGAGCCTTTGGTGTGCCCAGATACATTTACAGTGTGGAGAGGAAGAAGTTTGTACCGTGAGTAAAACAACTGTTTGTTTGGTTGGTTTTTTTCTCTTTTGTTTTAAAGTTAATGTAAATTATTGTTTAAATAAAAATGTTTCTGCTGTTTTGCAGACCGCAGTGTGTTTGGCAAAGATTGTAAAGCTTTTATTTTGACTTCCTCTTTCAGCATCAGTATGACCAGTCATCCAGCCCCCAGTCTGTGTAGCCTGGCCAGAGACAAAGCTGAACTCTTCAGGGAGCGTTATACAATCCTTCAACAAGTCAGTAAAATCTGTCACATGATTCCAGGCTGACCTGCTGTCTTTACAGCCATTTTTAATATGTATAGTGTGCATGTCGTATTCATTTCTGCAGCGAACACATCGCCATGAACTCTTCACCCCACCAGCGATAGGAGCTGCTGTTGAAGAGGGTCAAAACAAATTTCAGGTATGACATCTAAGCTACTGTAATGGAGACTGTGTTCAACATGTGTATTACCTCACGTCAGCTGTTTTAAAAAAATAAAAAATGTAACTAACCATTTTTAGCATTATTTGTGTTTCCTAGCTGAAGACGGTTGAAGCATTGCTTGGTAGCACAGCTAAACTGGGAGAGGTGATTGTACTTGGTATGATCACACAACTGAAAGAGGTTAGTGATCCAGATAAATGTAAGAGATTAGGTTTTGTTTTCCATTTCACTGAATGTGATGAAAATTGTGAGTTTCCGTTCAGTTTGAGGATTTTGTTGTTGTTGTTTAATCTGGTTCATTTAACATTTGAAAACCATTCTTTTCAGGGTAAATTTTACTTGGAGGACCCAAGTGGAACAGTACAGCTGGACTTGTCCAAAGCAATATCCTTTGATGTTAATAAAAGTCCTTCATATTATGCAAAATCACATGGAATATAAAAGATACATTCCTTAGCTCCACCCTCACCAGTTTCATAATGGCCTCTACACAGAATCCTGCTTTGTACTGGCAGAAGGTAAGATAATTACTCTAGTAAAAATGGTAAAATGTGGATTTCATACACCCATCCAAGCCTATTTGTGAATTTGCAACTCACAGTTTGTCTTCTAGGTTGGTACGAGGACTCTGTGCTCCATGTCAATGGTTTCGGGTTCCCACCAACAGAGCCTTCATCAGCCACAAGGTCAGAGGAAGAGTCAGTTGTACTGCAAAATATACATTTTGACATTACATTCTAGTATAAAGTATGAGTTTCTGTGTGTGTGAGATCATGTTCAGACTAAAAGTTAAGGAGCTTCCAGTGAAGTGAAGTCATTTCAACTTGTCTTCCTTGTTAATGAGTGAAAATGACACTGAATTAATATGAAGGCAAATACTCTTTAAGTCAGAGATCATCGTCATTATAAGCTACACAGACATGCCAGGATCACACTTCTCAACAGCAGACTATAAAGACTGAATACAGTCACAGTATGTTACAGGAGTGCTTAGTTCCCCAGCCTTATTGTAGTCAAAATGCAGGACTTAAAAATGTTTTTTTTAGGAAACTCTTAAAGTGTATAATTTCAATTCAGTTACCATTAGAGGACTGTTAAGAAACAGCATCTTATGAGAACACGATGAGCAATTGTGGATTTGGGCTGTCCTGCTAGGGTCCACAGTATTATTTCATGTTTTACTTGAATTCCTTGGTAACTATGGCTCTATTATATGAGGTCCCCAGAAAATGATTCTGATTCCTTGGTGTAATTGTTATATTATTTCCAGAGCATACTATGGAAACATTAACTTTTTTGGAGGTCCATCTGCCACTTCAGTGAAAACGTCCGCGAAGTTGAAGCAGCTGGAAGAGGAGAACGAAGACGCCATGTTTGTTATCGTCTCCGATGTCTGGCTGGACAGTGTGGAAGTGATGGAAAAGCTCAACATCATGTTCTCAGGTCTGATAGTGAACTTTACAAGTCAACAGTACACTTTTGCGTGACACCAGTAACATTTTTGATGTCATTTCTAAATTGCAGGATATGCCGCCATGCCCCCCACCTGCTTCATTTTCTGTGGAAACTTCTCTTCTGCCCCGTATGGGAAGACACAGCTCAAATCACTCAAAGGTAAAGTCTCATAACACACTGAATATCTTGAAATCTCTGCTTGTGAGTTTTGATAGATGTTCTAAAATTTTATTGACATAGTTTTTTGTGTAAACACTGTACGGATCAATTGACTGACCATGATATGGAGCTCACGCTGAACGTAAGCACAGAGATTTCCTATCACGTATGTCCTGTGACAATTCCAGGAATGTTTATTTAAACAAGACAGCTGTGAAACGACGTGTCCTCTGCTGTCCGCTTTTATTTTGGTGTCTGAATCCTGGTGTGTGTCCTCAAAAAATTCCTCCGTGGAATGAAAACATTAGTGCCCCTGACATTTATACTGCATACTCTGACCATCTCATACTTCAGTGCACGTTATTTATGGAGCAAATATGGCTGCTGTGCAAGTCCTTAACTGTTATAGGAAACAGAGAGTGAATGAAGAGCCACAAGCCAGTGTTATTTGTTTAAAAAGATAAGAAGAATAACAAGCTGCTGGAAACACTCCTCAGAGATTCTGGTCCATATTGACATGATAATATCACACACTTGCTGTAGATTTGTTGGCTGGACATCCATAATGTGGATCTCCCATTCAACCACATCCCAAAGGTGCTCTATTGAATTGAGACCTGGTGATTGTGGAGGTCATGTGAGTACAGTAAACTCACTTTCATAGTCATATCTTGTTGGAAGCAGTCATCAGAATATGGATACCCTGTGGTCATAAAGGGATGGACATGATCAGCAATGATATTCAGGTAGGCTGTGGCATTTAAAGTTGATGCCACAGCAGAAATCGAGACTCAACAGACCAGGAAACATTTTTTTAAATCTTCTGTTATACAATTTTAATGAGCCGGTTCCATTGTAGCCTCAGTTCACTGTGACTAGGTGACAGGAGTAGCAATCAGAGAGATCTTCTGCTACTGTAGCCCATCTGCTTTAAGGTTTGACATGTTGTGCATTCAGAGATGCTCTTAAGGATACCGGGTTGTAACAAGTGGTTATTTGAGTTACTGTTGCCTGCCCATCAGGAAACAAGCCAGTTTTGTCCAGAGTTGGTTGTGTGGGAAAATCCCAGTGGATCAGCAGTTTCTGACCAGCTTTTTTGGCACCAACAATCACATCTGCTTAAATCACCTTTCTTCCCTATTCTGTTGTGTGGTTTAAGTCTGTTGTCTTAACTGCTTCCACATGCATAAACGCATTCAGTTGCTACCATGTGATTGGCTGAATAGATGTTTAGTTTGAATAGCTATACCTAACAAATCGGTCAATGCTAAAATCTGTAGAACATCTGAACAACTTAATAAAGGGACAAAGACAAAGGTTTTCAGAGGTTTTACTCATTTTTTTATTATTAATTTTGTTTATTGTTTTTAGAGTCACTGAAAGCCCTTGCTGATGCTATATGCTCATACCCCAGCATTCATAGCAGGTAAGATCTAATAGATTTTTCACTCTGTTCCGCTATTGTTTTGTTTTCTACTTACTCATGTTTCAGTGTGTTCAGCTTAAATGTGTTCATCTTAAACCCGCAGTAGTCGCTTTGTGTTTGTTCCCGGTCCTGAAGACCCTGGTCCAGGCACCATCCTGCCACGGTAAACCTTAATAGACACTTAGATTTACACTTTATTCTGTGAGATTTTGATTCAAGTGGTTTGAAAAAATGTGGGTAAACTATGTTTCAGACCTCCCCTGGCAGACCACATCACAGAGGAGTTCAGACAGAGAGTGCCATTTTCTGTGTTCACAACTAATCCATGCAGGTGAAACAAACATGTGGCTCTTATTTGATGCACAAGTATCTGCTAGTGTGTTTAATTAGGCTTGCATTACAGGTTTTACATGTGATTTTGAATAGTTTTAGTTAAAACCATGCAGACACATAATGTAATGATGCATATTTCTCTGACAGGATTCAGTACTGCAGCCAGGAGATTATCATTATCAGAGAGGACCTGGTCAACAAAATGTGTAGGAATTGTGTCCGATTGCCCAATAACAATCTTGACATTCCAAACCATGTGAGTTTCAACTTTTCTTAACAAACCTGTTCATACAGGAAGAATCATCACTTCAGCATTCATCATGTTGTCAGAGGTTTATAAGCCTTTGTTAATCATTTTTTTGCTAATATTCTTAAAGCAAAAAGTAGCTTTTAGTAGTGATAGTAGTATTTTTCTTTCTCTTCTCAGTTTGTTAGGACAATCCTATCTCAGGGTCACTTGACTCCACTGCCTCTGTATGTCAGTCCTGTATTCTGGGCCTATGACTTTTCCCTGCGAGTCTACCCGGTACCTGACGTCATTGTCTTCGCAGACAAATACGACCCCTTCAGCATCACTAACACAGACTGCCTCTGTGTCAACCCGGTATGAATGAATGACAGATTCTTTGTCAGAAAATCGTAGAGGATGCTTTCTTCTAATATAAGCAATATATTTTTTAACCTGTTTACTTTGTCAGGGTTCCTTCCCAAAAAGTGGATTCAGTTTCAAGGTGTACTATCCATCCAACAGGACAGTTGAGGACAGGTGGGGTGTAGTCTTTTTTCCTCTCTCTTTGTTTTTGGTGTATTTAACAGTGACAATGGTGGTTTTAATGGTGATTGTGCTCAAACTAAACAGTTTTCTTATTTCTCCACAGCAAACTTCAAGGGCTGTGAAGAAAATCCCGGATTTACAATTTGACTGTACATTACTTTTGTATGATATTAGATGTTGAAAATTGACTGGTAATCAAACCATTTTATGTATCTGAGTCTTTGTTCTATGAGGAATAATAAAGTTTTTATGCTTTGTACTGAACTTTCTGACCTTTTTGTGTCTATGCATTGAATTGCAACTTGAACCATCCTGAGTAGTCGGTAGCATTAAGTTAATAAAATTATCAACTCCTATCTGTTTTACTCTCTACAGTCACCATACCATAGCTTTGTAAAATATGTTTTTCCAAAATGGTTTCAAAAGGACTGACACATTTTTATATGTGCAACCAATTTTACTCACCTAATGTGCAAGTTAAATACCAAAGAGTGGCTCTTGTGATAGATGCATCCTGTACCTGATACAGGCATATATGCTGTTGGATTTAGCACAGTCAGAGCTTCATGAGTTCTGCTGTAGCCTCTCCCATTCAGCTTGGCTTTTTTTTTTTTAAATAATTTTATCTTTATATAACATCCATTTCATAGAAAACTTTAACGAAACGAAAAGCGTTGTCGCGTTTTGTTCTGCGTTTGGGAGTCTTAAATTTTGGGAGTACTTTTCCACCCTTCTATTAATGAAAACAATTAAATATGGAGACTTTTATTTTGAAAAGAAAAACGTCTCTCCTTTTGATTGTGACCTAATTGTGCGTACCTGTTTCTTATATGAGAGTTGTCCTGTAGCAGTAGTGACTTCTTCGTAGTAGTAGTAATTATAACAATAATAATATAAATAATAAAACCTTTATACAACGTGGGACGGCCTAGCCAGTTAATTCCGACCTTATAAAGATGGTGGATTTAAAAAGTCTGTAATTTCCGGTCGTGCCCCCCAGAAGATTGTGATGACCTTACATAAATGGCGCATTGCTACTGAAATTTGCAAGGAACCCTAGTATCTGACAAGGTAAAGCGATGAAAGGACTGGCTAGATTTTGTGTAGGGCATTTACATTCTGGTTAGTTTAGACATAAACGAGGTAGATGTTATATCTGAGCGGTATTTAGCGCCCAGTTTTCGGTGTGTTTTTCTTCTGCAGAGGGAAATAACTGGTGCTTGCTAGCACGAATTACAGCAAAGCAATTAAGAGAGTTTTAGACAAATATATGAATTAACAGCATTTTGTTAAGCTGTTATTCATTATAAGTCTTCCATGTAATATTAGAGATATGCTTAAATGCCAGCGTTGGGCTAGTAGCCTAAATAGTTAAGGTAGCAAAGTAGGTCAGCATTTGTCGTGCTACTTGCTAACATGATACAATCCGCTGCCATGGTAAATGATGATGTGACTTTGGCCTAGCAACAAGCAAATCTCTACTTGACACAAAGAGAGCATGTTCTATTTTTATGGCTAACTTAAAAAAAACGCATTTTGCTCACGTCCACTGTTTTAAATGTGGGTCATTTCCTTGATTGTTTATGTTTTTGCTTGTTTTAAAGATTATATTTGGCCCGGGATTAACGCGTTAATAGAATAATCCCATTAGCAATAACCTAGACGATTTCTCAGAACTTCACTTCTTGCTTTGATAGGAAACAAAAGAGGCTGGCATGGCAGAGGGAAGGGCAGAGATGGAAGAAGACAGGGGAGATCTGCCCAACGGAGAGGATGACAACGACTCGGATAGAGATGAAGATAACAGATTAGTTGGTTGGATATTACATGAAGATATGGATGAGGACGAGGAAGATGAGGAAGTGGACGATGAGCAGTTATTAGACGCTGAAGCAGTTGAGCAGGACGCCCCAGCTGAGCGCAGTGGTCATATAGCAGTGGTTGATAGAAACATCATGTATGTGTGGGGTGGATACAAGGTATGCTCCTAAACTGCATTGCCATTATGTTTCTGTATCTTTCTGACATTTCCATAATTGTCTAAATTTCACTGTATTCATCCTCCTGAACAAGAATGCTGAAAACCATGGATTCTTCGACTTGTATCTGCCGAGAAACGAGATCTGGACCTACAACATGGAGTCAGGAGTCTGGTGAGGACATCTGCCTTGCAAGCAAATCATACCTCTACTTTGTAATTGTGTACAAAAATAAATATAAACATATATATATTTATTTTTTTCTATTTAAAGGACAAAGCATATAGCTGGAGGTAGCCTCCACACATCGATGTCAGGCAGCTGTGGGGTGTGTGTTGATGGAGTTCTCTACCTTTTCGGGGGGCATCACGCCCGGGGAAACACAAACAAGGTAGGGTGTGACTAGGGTTAGACTAAATTTCCTATCTGCTTCTGGTATTTTTAAATAGGTGCTTGCATCACATTACCTTAAAAACATATCAGCCAGCTGTGCGAGCGGACAGTCTTTACAAAACGTCTTTGCTCGTATAGATCTACCGCCTGCCCTTGAGAACTCCCAGCCTTGTGTGGGAGGAAATGAGGGATCTTAAAGGACTTCCGCCATCATCCAAGGACAAGCTGGGCTGCTGGGTTCAGAAAAACAGGTGACAGGATAAGGGTTTTTGTTTGTGTGTTTGTTTTGGAGGTTTTTTTAATGCAGGTTTTTTTTTTTTTAAATGTAGTTACTCATTGTGCTTGAGAAAATAAGGCTCAGTTTCACCAATCCTTCATTTCTTTTGACAAACATGTTTTTAGATCAACTGTGAAATGTTTTTGTTTCCTATAAAAAGGGTAAAAACAATAGATTGTTCTTGAGTTTACTTGAGAGTAAAATGGCATTAATTTTGACACAATGATGGTCGTTGTTTTAGAAGTTTTATTTCTGTATAGTTTACATACTCTAATTGTAGAAATGAATGTTGTGGTAATTTTTGGCTTTTAATTATTTCTTTTTCCAGGATGGAATGATTGTACGGCATACATCATTAATGACTGAGTGCACAAGTTTGAATTTATTTTGGATTTCCTCTAATCCAAACAGGGTCAAATACATACATACACCCCCGCTTAAAATTTGATAAACTCTCCCTTGACTAGATGCTGTTTCTAGTCATCAATACTTGCTTCATTGTGGACGGTGACACTAGCGCTCCAGCAGTTTCCAGTTCATGGCAGGTTTGAGCCTTGGTGGTTCCTGGGTTGTTCGTAAACATCCTAACCAATTTCCTCTTATCTGAAGGTGACAGTTTGCTTCTTCCTCTAGACACTGGACAAAGTGATGACACATCTGAATGTGTGTGAATCTAAAATTTTCCTTCTTATATCTTCGCTGATATCCTTGAAGTTTCACATTGTTCTGAGTATTGGTCAATCCAATGACTGCTGTCAGGCAAATCCTTTTCAATGCTGCACATAGAAACTACCCGTTGTAGTCAATCACGATCACCAATGAGGCCTTTGGCTCCAGAGCCACTTATTAAAAGATTTAAGTGTGTGTGTGTGTGTGTGTGTGTACACATATATATATATATATATATATATATATATATATACACACACACACACACACACACACACATATGTTTGAGCTTGTATGTATACTTCTGACACTGTGTGGATTAGAGATTTGTTTGTTTTTTAAAGTCATTAAAGATACATGTACAATCCTTCCACGCTGGAAAAACAGTCCAAAGAAATCATTAAAAGTCCAGAGTTCATGCTCATGATGAATCTATGGTAATTTCTGATCACAACACAATGAGAAATGCTTAAGAGAGATCATTTCTGTAAGATCTTAAATATGTATGTAAATAATTTGTCTGAATGATTGCAGAATTATATACTTTGGGGGCTATGGCTACTCTGCACAGGGCGCTCATCGAGGGACTTTTGAATATGATGAATCGTCTTCTCTTGTGGTCTGTAAAAACAAAAATCTTATGACAAATGATGCATTTAAACAAAACTATTATAAAATTATGTCTTGAAATCCATTACATGCTGCTTTTGCTAATTAAATGTACTTTTAATAGCTGGAGCTTATTGAATAATTATGGCTTAATATCTAAATGTATCCCTCTGCCTTGTCCCCTTTGTTTTCACCGCTACAGTGGGACAGCCCTGGGCGAGGCTGGAACAACCACATCCATATCCTGGATCTGGAGACATCAACGTGGAGTCAGCCAATTACCACGGTAAAAACACTTCCTTACAACTTCAGCACATTCGATTTTATGCATACACACAAATGGATGTATCACATTGCCCTGCAGTAAAACTTGGAAACATCCTCTGTAATCAAACAGCCTCTCCCTTTTTCTTCTAATTAAAAAAAAAAAAAAGAGAGAGAGATCTTAGTGATCTTTAAACAGTATTTTCTTCTTTTTTTTTCTTTTTTTTTTAAACCTGTCCCGTTTGGTTCTTTTGCCATCAGAATTATTGTCTAAAGGCGAAGAAAGATGCCCAACGGATTTACTTTACCAAATGGACCATCCCAGCCTTGCCGTAATGGTCCATTTGATTTACCTTTTATTGTTTATTTTATTTTATTTTATTTTATTTTATTTTATTTTATTTTATTTTTTTTACTTGCTAGATACAGGACAGGGGAAAAGAAAAGGGAGAAAGAAAGAGGGGGGAAAAAACAAAACAAAACAAAAAAAAACAGCGGAGAAGAGGGACGGGGATAAAGGGCAAAAAACAAAAACCAACAAAATAAGCAGACAAAAAATACATATATCGATCACCTGTTGAGAAAGAAAAAAGAAAACAAGCAGAAGAAAACGAGAGTAATAGAATAAACAACATCACAATGATATATGGGAATATAACACTAAATACTTAATATTAAACATTATTGTGCAGCACGTAAGATCGACAGCGCACAGTGTGCTTTGAGGTAGGAGCCAAAAAGGGTGTAGTTTGTGTGTGTGATCACCTGTGTGTACACCTGTGAGCATGAGCGCGCTTGTATTTAAAAGGTTCCTTAATGTAATGATCTGCTAGAGGGTGTGGGGGGCCACAGTCCCATCCTCCAGGGCATGAAGCAGGTATGGAGGAGATCAATACTCCAGACATCCATTAAACAGTATTTTCAATTTGTCTTGGTTTGGCCTGATGCAGGGGGACACTCCTTCACCCAGAGCAGCTCATGCCTGCGCAACAGTTGGCAACAGAGGCTATGTGTTTGGTGGCCGATACAAGGTAAGCATGGGCAAAAAGTGAGATTTCAAATCAAAGCATCACTTTTCTTCTTTTTTTCCACTCCTAAATTATGTGCATAAGTGTGTGCGCTCATTTGAAGATAAAGATGTTTTCAAAATAAACAAATGTACTTTGTTTTGTTCACAGAACTACAGATTAAATGACCTGTACTATCTTGACCTGGACACGTGGGAGTGGCATGAAATGTAAGTGCTTCTTAATGTGCTGTGGTATGTAATACACACTATAAAGGTTTTTATTAATCAGATCATACATATTATACGGATTATAGCAAAGGTTTTGAATTGAATCTTCTTTTTCTTTTTTTTTTTAATATCACGTTTCTAATTGCAAGACTATCTGATCGTGTGCACCGAGTTATCCACCTTTGCTCTGCACGGTTATTCCCCTGTGACCCACTCTGCCTTGCTCTAGGAACGTTCCCCAGCAAGGTCCAGTGGGCCGTTCCTGGCACTCCTTCACTCCTGTGTCACCAGACCACATCTTCCTATTTGGAGGTTTCACCACAGACAGGGAGACGTTGAGTGAGTCAGACACTCGACCTCAAGGAGCAAATAATCAGAGGTCCTAAAATAATACCTGATCTCAAAGAGATTATTTTTCTGTCTTTTAGGTGATGCTTGGCTGTACAGTGTGAGCAAAAATGAATGGAAGCCGTTCAAACACAGTCACACAGAGAGCCCCAGGTGACCATCTCACGTTACTGTGAACAGTTGGCAGTGCGCTGGCAGTTTTTCCTGAGCTAAAATGTGGACAATGTTTGACTTTGTCATTTTTAGGCTGTGGCACACAGCGTGCGCTGGTCCAGACGGCGAAGTGTTTGTGTTCGGAGGGTGTGCCAACAACCTGCTGTCGCACCACAGAGCTGTAAGATAGTCATCATATCTCAATTTAACATTCAGTTAATGCAAATTTTCACTTGGTGAATTTGATTTTTTCCTCCACTTCACAGGCACACAGCAATGACCTGCTGGTTTTCAATGTTCAGCCCAAATCATTAGTTCGGTGAGTGCATACAGATTTGAAATCCATTTCAATTTATTTTGCCATCATGTCGCGTTCATCTAACTCTCCAATTTCCAGGTTCTGCATGGAGACCATCCTTCAGCACAGGGAGCGTTTGTCTAGCTACTGGGACTGTTTGCCTAAACACCTCCTGCACAGCCTCAAACAGAGAATGGCACGTGTCAATACACTGGGCTCTTAGTTTAAGAGGACAATTAGAGGACAATATGTATGCGTGGAAGGGATACATGCTTTCTGAAAGCAGGTAGTCCTTTTCATGTGAGTGGATACTTTCATACATAAAAACCTCTCCAGGGAATGCTGAACGGCTTCGGATTTGTTAGAAATGCGTCCCACCTGACGCATGAAGGTTCACAGGCCATCCTCAAAACTGTTAATCACCTTATAGATGTTGCCGGGACAACCATCATTGCTGAGTGGTGGTGATGCGATAGCACATAAGAGGAGAAACCTCTCACTACTTTTGGGATTAGCTTTTTCTTTTTTTTTCTCTCTCTCTCTAAACGTTCTTTGCCCATCTTAATTTTGATGAGTCATTTCGACAGTAGTGATGAAAAGCTTAAATGACGGCGTCGTTTTCTGTCTAGATTAGATGCGTCTTATAACGACAAACGTGAACTAAAAGGACAGAAAACCTCTGCTCTCATGTTTCAACCTGAGAAGCTGTCCATGTTAAATGTAACTTCCTCAAGGTTTGGGGAGATGGATCAAATTCTCAAACAGGATTTTCTCAAAAAAACAAAACTTAAATTCATTAAGACAGTGATTCCGTATCAAACAACAAATTAAAAATAAGTTTGCTGTAATTATTACTATAATTTTTGAGAATATCTTGAATACAGTGTTTATTGATGTTGAATGATTTTCCTAAGTTCTCACAGACCTAAAACTCGTGCTTTATGCTACACATGACTATCTACTTTAAGGCACAGAAATGCTAACTTTAAGTTTTTATGTGTATATATGATTATTTATATAATTCTGTGTGTGTGTGTGTGTGTGTGTGTGTGTGTGTGTGTGTGATTCTGTACTTTCAAAGAGGCTTTTAAAGCCTGAAATTGGAGAAAATAAATTGTTGAAAGTGGCTACTGTAGCATACGAACTTAATTTAATCAATAACTCACTGTAAGTTTATTGGGGCTGCGGCTTTGTTTGGAATTGCCTGGTTTGCACAAAATTCCCTTGATTGATTTAGTTTTTCTTTTTAAGTGTGGGATTAAAAAGGCATATTATTACTGCAATGCATAATTTGTACTCAGAAAATAAACACATGACATATTCAGCTTTGTTACATGTTGTGGTTCACCAAATACAATCTCAAAAATTCTGAAAAAAGGGCACACCACTGACAAATAACCACCCATGCCCGAAATATAGGTGAAGTCGGCAGAGTCTCAGTGAACCGGACTGAGGTGCAGTTCCATGCTGAAGAAATGCTGTAAATTTCAAAAGTCTCGCCGGCTCGTGTCTTCTATCCTTCATTTTTTCTTGGCAGCCAGCAGGTTTGGAGCAGACACCTTGACTTTTCCCGGCATGTTTCTGGATAGGTCAGAATCCTGCGGCACAGCGTCGTGAGAAAAGGGACAGTTTGAATTGTAACTCAAGGGAAAACTGCTACCATGCCATAACAGTTTCAAACAGTTATAGATAAGATTATTCTATTTTTACAGTTTGTTGGGTGGAAAATGTGAAGTAAAAAAAAAAAACCCCTGAAACATCTGTTTGACCCTAAATGTAATCCAATAAAGATTCAGCAGCAGGTGAGATGACAGTGTGCTGAAGTTCATTCATTTTAATCTCATGAAATGGCTACAAGTGAGGCGACTTTATTAAAATGCTTCTTATTTTGTGACTAGATTGTAGTTATTTTCTAATGGATACTAACTATATAATTTTAGCAATACAAATTAACAGAAAGCACTCTTTTTAAAGGCAAGAATAGTTTGGGGGGTTTTTTGTACCTTGACGCTGCGGAACAGGTCTTTTTCTCTTGGTGACACCTCTTTGGCTTTCATGAAGCTGAACACTGCAGTGCGTGCAGCTGGTAGGAACACGAACAAGAATTTGCCATCAGCTTGAAAGAAACTATCTTTACAGTAATGTCAGTCAAAAGCTTTCTGAGTTACCTTTGCCTTTTTTCTGAGAACCTGGTGTCAGTTTCACTTTGTGTCTGCAGAAGACAAACAAGCAGTTAGGCTTTGGTCTCTTCAATTTGACTAATACAAGGAAAAGCTGATAACACTCACTTGTAGTTGGAAAGAGCAGTGTACGGAGCGCAGACTGGCACTGCAAACAGCAACACATCCTCCGGATGCGGCTGGCCTGTTAGAGAGGTGAGCAGATTCTCTGCTTCCTAAAGTAACAGACAAAAAAAATCCTTTAAAATAAAGCTATTCTTTTTAGTAGTATTTTTAAAGGGCACACAGATTTCTTTTTTAGGATTAATAATCCATATTTAAATATTTATACTGCAAACTTACCTCTGCTCCAGGATTGTCCTGGTCCACCTCATCTTCCTGAAAGAGAAGAAAGCATTGTTGAACCTTTCCAGCTACCAGTCTGTGGCCATGAGTCACCAAAAAGCCACAGATAGGTTCGTTTTAAATACAGTATTGTGTAAAAGTCTTGAGCTACTCTTAATTTCTTTATATGTTTCTTCTAAGGAGGCAGACTTTGATTATTTTTTTAAAGTAATCTCAAGCAAGCAGCTTTTTCATTCATTTTCAGTCTGGTCTTTGTACCAGACCATTTTTGTTTGTTAAGCCACTTAATGATGACCTATGAATCATTTAAGCACAGAAAAACACACCAAACTCAAGGGACGAACCATTGATGTGTCTACACATAACAGACAATTTAATGAGAAGAACTAATTTTGTTACAGATCTGAAAGTAATTTCCTTTTTGAGGTTTTAGAAAGACCTCAAAGTCTTTCAACAACCTTAAATGTGCTTGTTTTTGCCTTATATGCTAATATATACACACCTATTTCAACATCAGTATTAAGAACCTGTGTGTTTTATTTGCAGATAACTCTGTAAACATAATCAGATATTATACATACACATACTGAATCCTTTCATTACCTTATCCTCCTGTTCTGCAGCACCTCCCTCCTCTCCGGGCTGCCTCTTCTCCTCTTCCTCCTCCTCCCCTCCACCCAGCTCTGCTTTCTTCCCAGCAGTCTCCACATTACGAGCTTTCTGATGTTGTTTCTGAGCGGCCGGTTTCCTGACGGGCTCCTCTTTCCCCTTCCCTTTCTTTCCTTTCTTCCCTTTATCTTTCTCCTCCTTCGTCGAACCAGCTGACTAAGGAAGCAAAGCAGCTGAAATGTTATTTACTGTGACACCATCAAGAACCACGTGCACAGGGTTTTTCTATTCATTCTCACCCCAAGTAGCTGCATCATCAGCTCTCTGTCCTCTTCATCCTGATCTTTATACTTTTCTTTGATCTTCTTCAGTTTGTTCTGTAATGACAAAAGAGTGTGGCTGGTACCTTTAGCCCATTTTTAAAACTAAATGTAATCTTATAATCTTCTCATTTAGTAAAACTTCAGCTCTCAATTAAAAAAAAAAAAACCTCTGATGCTTGCACAGCACAAAAAAATGCTGACTTCATCTATCTGTCTCACCTTTTGACCTCTCTTTAACGGCTGCTGAGAGGGTCCACTGCCACTTTTGGACCCCTGATCCCCCACCGGTCCACCGGATGACTTGTCAGGCTTCTCCTCAGTCTCACAGCCCTCCTGTTTCTGCTGCTGCTTCTTCTTCTTCTCTTCTCTAAGGGAGGAGGCAAAAACACAGCGACTGGTCACCCTTCTCTGCTCATGCTGTCATCATCCGCTTGTAATATAAAACTGGATTTTCATTTGGGTTATACGCTCACCTTCTCTGCTTGGCAGTCATGTGTTTTTTCCCCTGTGAATCTACATCATCCTGAAAGTTAATGAATAAAAAATTGCTATTTATTGTACTTTAAATGAGATGAAAAAAACTTAAATGTCCAAAGATGGTAATATTTGCCTGAGCAGTTGTTTCTTTTTTGAAGCCGGCATTCTGGGAGCTCCTAGAAATAAGGAGAAATGTTATTAAAGTACTTTTAATTCTGCAAATATACATCTGTTTGGCTTTTCTTTTGCTTGGTTAGTGGTACTACCTGCTGGGTTGTAAATGAGAGAGGGTGATGGTCGTATCTGGAAAGCTGAATTCTTCACTCTCTTCATTCTCTTTATCCATACCACTATCACTCCGCTCTGACACCTTCTCTCCTGTATCTGCTGCAGAGTCTACTTCTCCACTCGCGCCATCATCCTCCTCCTCTGTGTCGTCCTCCTTTTTCACCTCCACCTCCTTGGTCTCTCCATCGTCTGCTCTTTCTTCACCCTGATCTTCATTACTGCTGTCATCCCCTAGAAAGGCAGCAGAAATGGCTCAACAAATGCATATAGATAGATATAGACAGAAATTACATCATTGATGGCTTCTTCCTACCTATGAGCTCCTCTCCCTCATCTAATAGCTCGGCAGTTCTGGATGTGGCCTCCTCCATGTCTTCCTCTACGGTTCTCACCTTCCTCTCCCCTTGGTGCCGAAACACACTCTGATCATCCACCTGTAAAAAGCAGAAGAGACATTAGTGAATTCTTTACAAATGATAAAGGCTTGAAAATACACTCACAGCTAGTGATGGTACTCACCTTGAAGAGGAACCCAAAGCCCATAATTAAGTAAGAAGGTGGCAGAAAATTTTTCTTTCCTAAGGGAAAAAAATTACAAAAATGAGTCCCATCTGATCTCTTTGTAGTCGGTCTTTCGTGCATTCGAATTCTGCTTTTTGATACCTCTGATCATGAAGCTTCCAGTTGTCAAGTACTCGCCAGTGGGAGCAGTTTTAGACACCTGGGGGAGAAAAAACACATAATACCACTTATCAATAATAATAAACAATTATACTATAAAAAACACCACATGCCTGTAAGTTCAAAGGTCCCAGAGAGTGTTTAGACTTTAGTATGGAGCCATTTTGTGAGTGTATCCCTGATTTAATTACTGCAGTCTTTGGCTGCTAACAGGATAGCTGCTTTAAAACTAACATATCTGTGAGTAGCTTCTCATTTCTTAAACAGCCATGTCCAAAGACATATCAAAATACATAATTACTGGCCTGCTTCAAGCAAAGGAAACAAGTAAGGAAACTACAGAAACTACAATAACCTGGAGAGATAGTGGTTAAGAGGGATTGTAATCAGTGATCGCATATCAAATCAGAAAAATACAACAGAAGAGCTCACAGCTTTGATTAATAGTGAAAGTAAGAACATTTCCATGCGGACAATGGAAAGACAACTCGAGACTAAAGAATTAAATTAGGAAAACCACTTATCAGTGTAGCTAATAGGGAAAGGAGGCTTCAGAGTGCTAGGGAGCATAAAGATTGGACTCTGGAGCAATGAGGAAAAGGTCATGTGGTCTGATAAGGCCTGTCCTGAAGTGATGGGTGCGTCAGGGTAAGAAGCAAGGCGGATGAGGTGATTCACTCATCGTGCCCAGTGCCTACCACAGAAGCTTGTGGGACAATGTTATGATCTGAGGCTGTGTCAGTTGGTCAGGTCTAGATTCACCAATGAGGCCAGCTGACTATCTAAATGCACTGAATCACCAGGTTTTTCCTTCTCTGATAGCGCCTGTATATTCCAAAATGATAATGTCATGATTCATTGGGATGAATCATATCACTCTCCTCAATGATACATACATAAAAAACATGAAGAGTTTTCTAGACTCACCTGATGATGATGAACCCACCAAGCACTGGTGACAATCTTGGCATCCCAAGCAGCACTGTAGCACACAGCCATGGTGCCAGCTTCTGTCAGAGTACGGGGAGGGATGGGATTCCCTGGAGCAAGATGATGAGCAAGTGGAGGGTGTAAGGAGAAACTAGTTTAACTCAGAGAAACCTAAACTAACTTAGTGGGGAAAAATGCATTGAAAGATGCATTTTAAGTTTACCTGAGGGGTTTTTGATGACACAACTAGTTGCTCCATGGAGGTCAGCATGAACATAGATGTCACCTGAGAAAGTATAGAACAAGTGATAAATCAGATTTTGACAGTATTTATTTTCCAAGAGAAGTGTGTAGAAGCTTCCTTACCAGCCCGGAGGTACCGTTTAACGATCATCTCGTTCTGCTGCTGGTCCCTTCCTGCAATGACGAGATAGTTCTCGGAGCTGATGAACCACAAGAACTTTTCAAACCTGCCAAACGGGAACAGACAGTTAAAGCAGAGTCAACAGATCAAGCACATTATAAAGTTTGCACACATACGCATCCATGTCTTACCAGTAGACTTTCCTGGCCTTCTGAATGGTGGTGACTGTCTGGACTTCTTTCAGGGTCTGCTGTGTTTTTTTCTCAGCTGATTTCATGGCCTTTAGTGACATTAAGTTAGAAAAATTATCAGTAAAATCTAAATTTAAGTATAAGAGTATAAAGTATGTTATTCTGTTATTTCACAACAGATGTAGCCTCAAGGCACTTTATTGTAGCGTAAAGACCCGGCATTAGTAGAAAGAAACTCATACAATCAGTTGACCCCTTGTGAGCAAGCACTGTTCACAGTGGGAAGGAAAAACTCTCTTTTAACAGGAAGAAACCGCCAACATATCCAGGTACAGGGAGGAGCAGCCATCTGTCGTGACTGGTTGGGGGTATGGGGGAAAAATAAAAAGAGCAATTGTATTTATGATTAAATACAGCAGTGGTGTACAAACACATGGGAAGCAAAAAGAGATGAGTAAAGAAGAGCTGAAGGTGACGGCTGGTCGGCTTGTGTACATTCCATTCTCCACTGCAATTAGTACCAGGTCATATGTCAATCAGTGGTAGCATTTTATTCAATGGTGGTCACTTCAGTCGCCCCATCTCAGAAGAGATAAAAGTGTATCTCAGGTCACGCCTACCTCCCATTACCAGTGGTATCATGCGCTTTGTACAGTCAGTGGTTCAGGGTAACCTGATCCAGCCCTAACTATAAGCTTTACTAAAGCAGGAAAGTTTTAAGTCTAATCTTAAAAGTAGAGAAAGTGTCTTGGCTCCCCCCCATAAAAAAAAACTGGGAGTTGGTTCCACAGGAGAGTTTTTTAATGCATAAGAAAACAACGTTCCTTAGAAGAACAGATCCGGATCTTGCTTCCTGCTGATCGTACAATCACATCATGGCATATGGAAAAATGAAAAGACAGTTTTCTTACTTTATCTGCTGCTTCAATGGTTTTCTGTTCCTTTTTTTCAGCGCTGCGTTTGGAGTCGTAGTACCTAAAAAAAAACACAATAATAAAGTCTATCAACTTTCGACACATAATGCATTATTGTGTGCACATCACACATCAACCTACTTTTTGGCATTGGCATAAGCAGACAGCCCAAGATCCACATCCACCAACATGGGTTTGTTCCTCTGCAGCTTCTTGTTCTGTCCTTTGTCTTTATTTTTGTTTTTCTTCCCTTTCGTTTCCACGATTTCTTTCTTTTCTTCCTCTTCCTGATCCTCCTCAGAAATATACGGATTCCTGGATGTGACACAACACAATGCCGCGTATATCAATCTGACTTCACATAAAAATTACGACAGTTAAGTTCATTGCTTATTGGGGTGATCTCACTTTAAAAGCATGGTGATGTGGTTGGTCTGCAGCTTGAGCTCTTTGATGGCACAGGCCACGGGGTCTCCAGCAGCTTGTGCTTCTTTGACAAGAACACCGATCTCAGTCCAGTCCACCTGATTGGCCAGTGCGCTGCGCACCACCTGCAGCGCCCTCTCCACCACAGGCAGGTTCATCTCCACTAGTTCACCCTTTATTCTGTCCACCTCCTGCAGCGCACAAAACGAGATTTCAGCAAAGTCACGATCAGCTGAGTGGTTATTGTCCTCGACATCTCCTTGTGCATACAAGCAAGAATTATTATGTAAAGCCTTTGCTGCTAACCTGTGCTTGGTGCAGGGCCTCCAACCTCTGCTCATGGTCCTTCTTAACATTTTCCAGCTTTTTCAGAGCCTGTTTCTCCTGCTGCAAGGCCTTCAAGTCAATTTTTTGACTCTCCATCTTGGAAAAAAACTCATCTACTGCCTGTGTCAGATTATTGTGGTGGATTAGTCTTTATTTTTCTTGAAAAAATAACTTAATTATTATCCCCCAGGTATGTAGCTGCGCTAACATGTACCTTGTCAAAGGTATCAAACTCCAAATAGGGGCTTTTTGCATGCTGGGCAAAAAGGAATGGATGGAATTCATCGTATCTGCAAGTAGACATCATACACATGAGCTAAACAATCCTTCACTTCACAACCAGATGAAAAAAGGTACCTCTTGATGTAAAAACAGAGTCATACGTGAGAAGCTCTTCGCTGGGTTTGCCAGGAGTTAAACTTGGTTTCTTCTCAGTCTTTTGAATGATGTAACCCTTGTTATAATAAAGAAGAGTTAGTGAATTCAATCAGACTACTACAGAATCTTAATCTAAAAACTGCTTACTTTGCCACTGAAGTTCTCAGTTTTTTCCATGTAAGTTTCTGCAATCTGCATAGCCTCCAGGATTTTAGGAGCAACTGAAGAAAAAAGCAGGGAGACCAAATTTAGTTGGAGATTTATAGAAAAATATAAGAGAAATAAAATAGTCTCTAACTGCCCTACTATACCTTGGACAGAATCAACTTGACTGTCAATTTTGATAGAGCCCGACAGTCCTGCTTCTATCAAACTGTGCTCTATCAGAGTGGCTCCATATGCTGTGGATGCGTTTGGAAAGGAAAAAAAGATTCATAGTCTTTCTACATGTTGAAACAAAAGATTAAACTCGTGTATCTTTTGCCTGGATACTTACGAAGGTGAGGATTCAGGACCCTTTTCACTTGTTCCCCATTTGGTGCTTTGCTAAGGATTTCAGTCAGCCTAAATAAAAAAACAACAATAAATCATTGATATAAGGTTCTGAGTTTTGTTTTGTTTTTTTAACTGAATTTTGAACCATGTTCAGTTTATCCAGAAACTAGTAAAGAGGTCCTTGCCGCTCCAAACTGATGAGAGGTTCGGGGGGTCTGGCGCTCTCCACAGGGTAGCGCTCTCTCACAGCAATCTTAACGTCTTCTGCCTCTGCTGTCCGAAACCTCAGCAGATTCAGGATGGTGTACTCATGATCTGCAAGGATGATGTTACCCTGAAAATGGAGATGAACACCCCGACAAATAGGCATAAACAGATATGCAGTTGCACGTAAGTAACAGGTTTTGAATATGAACATGAAATGTAAGAAGCATCTGAAATGTTTTCTGACCCTGTCATATAGTTCGATAATCAAGTGGTAGGCAGCTTCATCTGAGCCAAACTGGATGTCGACAATCCGGTCAATCCCAAGCTGCTTAATCTGGGTCAGTCGGCGTGTCTTCAGGTGTTTTCGACACTGAAAAAAACCTCTTTAACATCAGTTTCATCACAACAAGTGATCCAAAAACAAACAAACACAAATGTAGTATGTAAATAAATCACAATAACCACAAGTCATTGTAATGACATTTACATTTACTGTACAGATCCATCTATTAGGGACAGGCAAATCAATCCAGTCACTGAATTTGTGCAAGTAAGGATACTAATTAAATTATTTATCCACAGTGAAGCCAATGGGACAATAAACTGATTACATCACAATAAAAATCCTAAAATATCAACACAATTATATTATTTTATGTTTTTTAAATAGTCTTACTTTCATCGCAAACCCTGAAGGCATCATGTTCTTGGGCCATTCAAAGTCTGTGGAATGAATACGAGTCCCAGACTCGATCAGGAGAACAGCTTTGCTGTCAGGCCTGCCGATGCAACACTCTGTTATTCTCACTGATTCAAAGTGCTGGAAACAATTCAGTAAATTTACTGTTTAATTTTAAAGTACTTTACTTGAGTACTTCCATTTCCTGCTCTGGTATCTCATTTCGGAAGGAAAATATCAGTAGTGTGCAAAAGTATTGAGCCATCTGTTATTTCTATATACTTTTCCAAGTATATCAGGCTTTACTGACTGACCTAAGGCTTTCTGGGGCTCTTTCAAAGTTTTCCTTGGAGACTGGTTGCCTTGTTATTTATTTTCAGTCCAGTCCTTGTACCTGACCATTTTCAGAAGAATGTTGGTTTTTGTTGTTGTTTTTTTAGGCACTTGACACTGACCTAACAGGCCAACACATAACTGAGGATAAATGAGTGATATGTCTAAAATTAATTTTAAATTGTATTTTTAACTCTGTTACTAGCAACCTGCCACAAAAGCACACATTTGTTCCAATTTCTGTAGCTGAAGCTATGCAAAATACAGACATCACAGTTTGACGGGCATAAAGTTGTATTTTTCCACTAACAAGGTGATTACTAAGGAACTATTAGTCAAAAGAACAAAAGAAGAATTGGCAAGTTAAAAAAAAAAACTATCTACAGCAGATGAACATCAACTGAAAGAAATGAGGGGTGGCTACTTATGCACAGTATTGTAGATCTCGGCATGATTTCAGAGAGAAAACATGAGATAATTCTTTTGACTTCGAAACATTTATCTGACAGCAGAAGCTACTAAAAAGACTCAGACACACTTGAAACATATTTCCGAAGACGATGCACGGTCGTAGATTAGAATACTGAAGTTTACAAATATATCTTATGATTCACTGAAATCTGGCTACTTGTGTATGAATGCATCAATTGTCATTAGCATAAATTAAATGCAAAACCTAACAGTGTCATTCTGCTGCATAACTATTTTTGTGATATTTCTGTTGTATTTACTAGCTTTATTCATTATAAAAGAGAAAAACTTTCAGAGGACAGTTTTCTTACTTTTGCAAACGGATGAGATACGTCTTGTTGTCGATGTCATACACATTATAGACTCTCATGCCAATGTAGCTGCGGAAGAAAGAGGTAAAACTTCATGAATAACTAAAAGTGTGTGAATATGCAGTGGACAGCCAGTCAGACGAGAGTTAATCTTAGCTTAGCTTAACAACAAGCACCTACTTGGCATTGATCTCGGCAATAACGGCCCTGATATCCACAGTAGTAAATCGTGTTTTCATCGTGATTTTAATTCAGGGTACAGCAACAACAAAAAAAGAACTGTTCAAAGTGATAGGGAAAATATTCACATTTCTACAGCAAAATCGGCAAAGAAAACATGCAGGTAATTCCTGAACATGCGCACATATGGCAGTTTTACGGAAACCGGTAAGGCACAAAAATGATCAGGTCCACGCCTTTTGCGCACAGTGGTCGTGAGTGAATAGGACTCTTATCTGGTAACGTTATTCTTGTTATATGAATGTAGGTGAAGCGGCTGCTTTGCTCCAACGGGACCTGTTTCTGTATGCTTTTAAGCTAATGGTCTGGATTTTACCAATAAATGTTTACCAATGATGCACTACTCAAACTGGCTCATTGACGTGAAAAACAGGGCAAGCCTTCGAAATGAGTACAAATCACCACCTAACACCGACTGGATTAAGAGGGGGAATATTGCGGACATGCAGAACAACAACCCGCATCTTAACGAAAAAGCATCCGAACTAGCAGCTGCCATTCATCTCTTGAAAAAAGGTAAGAAATCGATTTGTAGCTATATATCTGGGCCTGCTGCGAATAATTCAGCTCGAGTGGCACTTTTCATACGTGACAGGCCATATTTTGTTGTTTCTTTTAATTCAAACCATGTTCGGACTGATGTGAGGGAAGCAGCTAGAGTTTCCAGTTTCCTCCTTCAGGTCAAAGTGGAGGGCGAAGGCGTGCTCCGTTACCAGGGCGACGGTCAGCTAACAGGACTCACGCTAACGGCGCTAGGCTAGCACCCTCAATTCGACTTCAATGTCCTTTTGACGCAACAGTACGCTAAAAAAAATATTATTTTTTTTTAAACTTATGAGCGAAATGAAGCATCCACATATGCATGTTGTGGATAGCGGACGCATAAGTGGTGTCTAAAACTCAAAGGAATGCATCGTAAGTAACTAGTTAGGAGCTGAGCGGAGTGATGACAGGTCTGTCTGGGTTACACATCGATTACGTTTCTTTACAAATGTCTTTTATGTATTTGCTAACTATGAGCTGGTTTAACTGTAACTGACTAAATAAATGTTATTGTTAGTTATATGTTTTTTTTCCATACATTAAATCAGCATTATACCGATAATTGGTAACGTTAGAGTGGTGCGAGCGTCCTACACGCCCGCCCGTATTTGCCATTTCTATTGCCAGACATATACATCGAGACAGAGAGAGAGAGACTATAAACAGTAGTCAGTAATTAAAAGAAAAAAATAAAATAGACAGCCTATATATTAAAAATACTTTTCTTATTAATTTAGGATAGTTAAGACATTAAAAATCAGCTTTCTTAGCAAGAAAAAGCATTAAAAAATGATGTTATCTGGTTTGAATTTAGCTATACAGATTGTCAAAGCTGCAGTCACACAAAAGTAAATCTCCTTTATAGATGACACGAAGTGATTTTGCTCTTGTGGGTTCTTTCGTGTATTTATTATGTGTGTGAATTAGAAAAAGACAGATACAAAAGGCGAGACTTCCACTTTTGACATTTCCATACTACAGACGTTACAGCTTTTGTTATACAAAATGAGTTGGTACAAAAGATGAGGATGCAAGGAGTAGAGGTAGTGAAGGTAGATGAGTTGGGGTCAAGCGTCCAAAGCAAGGAGCAGTGACCAAGAGGTGACCAAGAGAGTTCAGGCAGGGTGGAGTGGGTGGAGAGAAGTGATAGAAGGAGTAAAATAGTTATTACCAGTTAGTTAAAATCATTAAAATTAAAGCTACATTTGTAAGTAACAAATTGTGAAAGACCCTAGTTTCTATATGGGTAATAGGTTGACCTCTGCATTCTTTGACTGTACACTGACTATCTTTGGGTTTTTGACTGTTGCATGTATGAAAAAAATGATTTTATGCCAACTTACATGTTTGATAAATTAATAGTCTTCATTGTTGTCTCACAGTTTGAAGACAAAATGTCTTCAATTGGATGTTGAGGGCTATAAATTAGAGAATGACAGCTCCCTGTCTCCCACCAAAATTATCATGGGCTTTATTGTCCAATGGGGCGTGTTCTAGTTTTTACTGTCTGTGGAGCACAGGATTTCCCTCTAGATTAGGCAGACTTGTTTTTTTCCTGTGCAATTACACACACAGTTTAAATTATTAATTAAATGAGAAATAATGTATTCTTGTTTTTTGAAAACCTTTTATATGTCTTTTTTTATGAATTGTTGCAGGCTACAAAATAATCAAGAAAATTGGGGAAGGCACATTTTCAGAGGTCCTGAAAACTCAGAGCTTAAAAGATGGGAAGTTTTATGCATGTAAAACCATGAAGCAGACAATAAACAGGTATGTACTCTGGAACTAGCTGTCAGTTAGTAATGTGCAGTTCCCCCATGCTCTGCTTTGTAAGGGCAATTGATACATAAGTCAGCAGTTGAGTATTCTGTTCACAATAATGCACCAATTATGGCCATTAAATCTGGTAAGCCTGGTGTAGCTCACTGAATTAAGAAAGCAACCCATATATGTAGGGGTATCGCCCCAAGGCCATTTACTGAGTGTCTTCCTCTGCACTCCCTCCCAGAGTTCCTGTATTATTGCAATAAAAGCTAAAAAAAGAAAAGAAAAAAAAGTACATCCTCTGTCAGCTCTAAGGTTTTATGTGTCAGGACATAATAAAAATTCATCTGGTCCTCACCGCGTCTTAAAATTGGGTAAATACTATCTGAGATGAACAAAAACACATGATATATTATAATGTGTCAATACTTATTGATTTAACCAAAGTTAAGCCAAAATGCAGAAGCACTGTGTGAAAAACACCCTGTGATTCAGTATTTTGTACAACCACTTTCAACAGCAAGTCACTGGAAGGGACCATTTCCTGTGTGACTTTAATTCTTTTGCCCGCTGTTCTTCACAGCGTTGATTCCCATCATTGCATTTCCTCATTTAAGCACTGCTGTGGCCAAACATCTCCACTTTGGTCTCATCTGTCCATAGCACATTGTTCCAGAAGTCTTATGGTTTGTTCAGTTGCAACTTTACAAACCTAATCTGTTTGTTACACTGTACCAATGCTTTTGTCATATATACCTAAGATATAGAGCTGCATGCATTTTATCCACATCCCTAAAATGAAATTTAGCTACCTTGTGACTTTTTTTGTAAGCAACCTTTATTTAAACAATGGCCATATTAAATGTGCTAATGGTTTACTCTGTTGTTAAGTCTGGAGCAGGCCAACAATCTGCGGGAAGTCCAGGCAATGAAGAGACTGAGCCCTCATGCAAATATTGTCCAGCTACATGAACTGATTTTGTAAGTGTTGCCTGTCACGTAGTTAAACCTCTGTATGATATGGTACGTCATGTTAATTTAGCAAAATGTTTCAGTGACAAGGAAACTGGAAGGGTATCTTTGATATGTGAGCTGATGGAAATGAATATCTATGAGTATATACAAGGTAAGTTTAAATCTGGCAGGGAGTCACTTTAACTTTTAGGCTCACTTTGTAGCTGTTTAAGGATCAAAACTGTTTTTATTCCTTGCAGGAAGAAAAACACCTCTGCCCGAACATACAGTAAAGCACTACATGTACCAGCTCTGCAAGTCGCTTGAACACATGCACAGGTAAAAAGGAAACACTCAAGTTCACATGAAATGATTAAATAAAGGCATTATTTGGGTATCCTGAGGCTGTGTTCTCTTTTATAGCTGTGGGATCTTTCACAGAGATGTAAAACCAGAAAACATTCTTATAAAGGTGAGATGCATCATTGCAGTAATCAGACTTACAAGAACGTAATAGTCACACTTTTATTTTCAGTGTCATTTTTAACATTTATTTGTGCAACTCGCAGCAAAACATTTTGAAGCTTGGCGATTTTGGCTCGTGTCGGAGTGTGTACTCGAAGCCCCCACACACAGAGTACATCTCCACACGCTGGTACAGAGCCCCGGAGTGCCTGCTCACTGACGGGTATTACAGCCTTAAGATGGACATTTGGAGCGCCGGTTGTGTCTTCTTTGAAATCATGAGGTATCCTGTGCAGCACAGAATTTCACCTGTAATACTTGAAGTTTGGCTAGAGGGCATCGCATTTCAGTTAAACTTCATTCCTTGTACAACAGCAGTGCCTTTGCCCTTCTTTGTATTCTCAGCTTTCTGTGTAATTCGACCTCCTGTCTTCCCACCCCCAGCATAAACAAATGTGAAATGAAACCTGTGTAAATGGCTTTGCTGTGTCAATAATACCTGTGTGTTTCAGCTTGAATCCTCTCTTCCCTGGAACCAACGAGTTGGACCAGATTGCCAAGATTCACGATATTTTGGGAACACCAGATCAAAGTCTGCTCCAAAAGTTCAAGCAGTAGGTGGTCATTATGTTTATTACAGTTCATTATGGTTTTTACATGTGACCGAAAGCGGCACAAATAAGTTGTGAATACAAGTCCTTCCATTAATGCTTGAACTGCATGAATATTATAGATTCAGCTGATTCTTTTTTTTACAACTTTAAGAAATGTAATGAAGTACTCCAAGTACACTAGGGTGGGATCTAGGGCTGAAAATACATTTGAACTCTGTTACAAACTTTATCCAAATTACACACACAATTTTAGACCCACTCCAATTATCACAAAATTCTGCATGGCTTCATTAAATATGCTAAGGTTATTACACAAAACAAAATCAGCTAATCAGACTTCACTTTTTTCTACAGAAGTTTAATGTGCTCAGCTATGCTTGTCCTGGTGTTGTAATGTCTGTGCAGGTCTAGAGCGATGCATTTCAACTTCCCTCCAAAAAAAGGCACTGGCATCTCACGGTTAATCCCCAAATGCCCAGCTCCAGCTCTGTCTCTCCTCTATCAGATGCTTGCCTATGACGCCGATGAACGAATCACTGCTGAAACAGCCCTAAGGCACACATACTTTAGGGAAATAAGGTGAAGTGCTTAATTGTATTTATATATCTTAACTGATAACTAATATTTTCCAGAAGTTAAATTATAGCCTTCCTTGGTATCAAAGTCACAGTTTGAGTGTATTGCTTAAGGACTTTAAATAAATATGCTCTTGTGTTTCTTCTCCTAGGATGGCAGATAAGAAGGCCGAGAGTCTTCACAGAGTTTCTGGGACTATGGATGTAATCGGAAGCTGTGTGACACAAAACTCAGTTGACCATATCTGTCGACCAGCTCGAGTTGGGAAACAACTGAGAGGGAGACACACAAGACAAACACCTTTAATGAGTGTAAGCTCAAGCTCTAAAAGTTGGCTCCAATAAAATCCCCCAAATTACATCTGATACTTTCTCTATTTCCAGCACAACATGAAGCATGTAGCAGACACCCTCATCCGACGGAACATCCCTCATTATCCAGCAGAGCTGCCCAAGCTCAATGTGGTTGTACCGGGACCGCAGATCTCCTTCCCAGTCTCCACTATGCCCGCATTTACCGTCACTCACAGAGGCACACTGCCAACTATCACATCCAAAAAGTGCCAGTCACAGTTGGCCAAGGTAAACACCAGTATGACACAGACATCAGGATTTTCACGTTTTTGAATTCTTCATTATACCTTCTGGGAATAACATCTACCAAGAGCATTACACAAATGCAGTAAAATAAAAAACAAAAGGCATATTAATGGTCACTAGAAAAAAATGTGAAGAATCAAATTAATACCACTAACCAAGTGCCCCGATGATGCTTTTTGATATGGCCTTTCATTTGGCTGCATCTACTCTCTTCACAGCCCCGGGATGACTCACACCATGCAGCTTTCAAGACCTACTATATGCCACCTCTGGATAGAAAACATGGAGGCTGCTGAGAGCCAAAAAACAGGAAGTATTACATTAAAAAAAAAAAAAAAAAAAGCCTTTTAATACTGGCTAGACCTGTACTGAAATGGATAACTTGAGAAGACACGTCTGTAAAACATCACAACTGTGCTTGAGACGCGAGTCACAGAAGACCATAAAACCTGTTATCTCAACACTTATAACTACTACCCCAAACTGACAACTGAAATTCATAAACGGCATATTCTTTAATTAGATTAAGAGCATGGAGGTTTAGTTTTACTTGACTTTGTCAGGTTTTATTTGTTTATGACTCTTAAAAATTGAACACACTGTACAGTGGGAACTTCTTGTAAAGCAATACGACACCTGCAAAAAGCAGCCACACCACTTGGGCTTGAGTTTTATTATTGTACAACTTTGAATCAAATGATTAAGCCAATTTTAACATTGCCCCAGATGTGCACACAGATGTCTTCAATTTGCTACCCTGCTCTGACCTCCCAGCTATTTTTACAAAAACCACTTTTAGAAGTTTAAACGTTACTTGAATGAGACTGAGACTGCCTCTATATAATTATAGTTTGACTTCACTGTAATACTCTGGAAGTTTCGACAGCTGGGTGGGTTTTTTTTAAAGGGACATTTCAAACAAATGTCCACTAACTTTGTTGACTCATATTTTCCCAGAAGCTGACAAAGATTTTTGAGGAAAACCTGAGATCAGGGAATCCCCCCCCCCCCAGTAAGATAGGAGAGGTCCAGTTGGAGAGTGCGCTACCTTACCTGGAAATCTTCACATTCCACACAGTAGCTTTGATTAATCTGCTGGGATTCAAAGTTGTAAAAAATAATAAATGTGAAAACATTCAGAGGTGGCGTTAATTTTTTTTTTTTAGATTTCTAGAGATGTGATGGAAGTCCTTGAAATAAACAATTTTTTAAAAAGCCCAGTCTTCCTGTACAAATGTCAAGAACCAGAACTTAAACAGCCCTCAGCATCAGTGTTGTGTTTGGAAACAGATTTTGCACAGTTATGCTTAAAAACTGACTGCAGATTGGGTTTAAAAAGGATATTTGAATGTTTGTTGGATGCAAAAATGTAGCTTGGCCAGTACCTCCATACCCCTTCACTCGAGGGACTGTTGCTTTTCATTTCTTTCAGAGCTGTGAGCTCTTTAAACCAGACTGTGACTCAGTCTGCACATCATTGTGAAACATTACTGGAGTAAAAAGAAAAACTCATCAAGCACCATTTGTATAATGTTGTCATTAACCTCTGCTCAAAGCTGGCATATTATCAACAAACTCCTGATGTGCTGACAGAATAAACTGATGAGAAAGTGGGTAATCTAAGCTCCATCAGCTTTCCATCTAATGCAGGGGTCACTTATGGCATTATTATCAGTGCATTAAAAATGCATAACTGTCAAATGGGAACGCCTCCTCCTTTGTTGTGTTTGTCTGTTTTTCGTCTTTCATTAGTTAAAATTTCAATCTGGAGAAAAATAATAAAATAAATTTAAAACAGCAGTTCTGAAGTTGAGCAGCATTAAGATTCAAGTATCTGCCAGACTTTCACTGAGAATTCCACGCAACAGACATTACAGCTTTTTGTTATACCAAATGAATTAGGCGTGAGTGCAGGAATGAATGAAAACAGCAAACAGTGTATTCAAGATTATTTTAATATTATTAATATGTATACTTTAGGCTTTAGAAATATAACTATCAATGACAAAACTTCCACTGGAATAATGGTAGTTTGCTTAGGCCCCCATCAAATCAATTAATTACAATATACACATTATGATACAGAGCAGATTTAAATCTGAAATAATATTAAAATAAATGCTCAATAGATAAAGGTTTTAATTGTATTTTTTATCATTTTCTTGACCTACTGTTAGCCATCTGTGAGTTCTGAGCACACCCAAAAAATGTAAAGCCATATTCTTCTATAAACTAATTTAAGTGCAAACCTTTTTTTTTTCTTTAAAAAGACTATGATTGCAGCATCCAGCTATATAGATTCAGAATTCAAGACTGAGGATGGTGAAGCCAAGTGGAACGAGGCAATCCTCAACTCTCTTTTTTTGTTCCATTAGAGAAGTTATAAAACAAAAAAACGACAAAGTAGCTAACAAAAATCAGTGCAAAGTCATCAACAGGGAGATTCTATTCAAGAAAAAGAAGTGGTGGGTGAATGTGGATGGATGCAAAAATTTCAGATGCTTACGCACTTGGTCATAAAAGGATAGTTCTTCTAAAGTTCATATTTTAGTCAGTAACCCTGAGTTGGGTTAAATGAGAACATTAAAATAAAAAAAGAGATGATTATGAAAATTAAATGAACTATCCCTTTAGTCTCAAGCCACAGTTGTCTGGTTTGCATCTAACAAAGCCAAGCATTAATTCCAGAAAAGCCTAATGAGATTTGACACGCGCGCACACGCACGCAAACACACACGCACAAACAAACAAAAAAGATTTTTAAAAAAAAAATTCTAAAATGTATTAAAACTCGAGAACAAAAGCACAATAGTCCACAATTGCACCACACCTTTTCCTGTTCCATTCCTCCTCTAGGTCGAGTGAGTGATAAAACAAAAAACAACAGAAAAGCCATTAACAAAACTGGGAGAGGGAGGGGTAGAAAAGAAAAGGAAAACTTGCAATGCTTGCAGGGTGAAGAGCAGCATCAGACTCTGGGTTGCAGGGTTCTTTAGCAGCAGAAATATTGTGGCTATACTACTGTTCCACTGGGAGAGCTGGCTTGGTTTTGGGATGACAATAAACCCTGAAAAAAGGAAAACAAGGAGATTTGCATTGGGAAAGTCCACATACTGAAGCAAAGAAAGGAAAAAAAAAATCAAACAACAAACAGCTCATTAGAAAATGCGTCCCATCTTTCCATATTCCAACCGATGCAAGAAATGAAGAGCCTGTGCACAGCGGTTTAAATAAATGCTTGGTGTAATAACATCCGCGATCAAGGCACTTCACTTTATAACTAGCCTTATGACCCTCCTGATGGGACCTTTATGAACATTTGACATTTTATTACATTTCTAATGCACCTGGATCCTTAACACAGCACACTTCTCTGTAGCCATGGGTTTTGTATTAAAAAAATAACTTTTTCACAGCCTCAGCATTAAAGCATTTTTTAACCATATGTCTTTTCAATACAAAGTAGACTTTTAGTTATGCTGCATATTCCAGACTATATGTGCAATTCTGGATATGCAAGTGTGCACAAACATATTTTGCTGTAAGCGTGTGAGGAAGTGCAGAGAGCCTGGGCAAATACAGAGCCATTAGCATAAAGGGTGAAATATGAGCAGGGTTGGGATTTAATAGCAGTTTGTCAAATCCAAACAGTTTCAGTTTAGGTCTGCGATCAGCTGGCCTAAACTGGTCGCAGCTTTAATGAAGACTAACAATGATTAAGCCAACCTGTTCACAACCTGCATCTCAAACCTGAAAATAAGATCTAATGTTGATAACTGATATCACAGCTCAGACATACCGACACCACATAATTCACTTGCTCAAAATGTTAATTTGATAGATAATTGTCTTCTGGGCAACAAAAATCAACATAAATAGTGGTTGCAGAGTGATAATGTCTTCATCACAAAAAAGTCAGTGGACTGAAGAAAGCACATTAACCAAGAGACAGCCTAAATGGAGCCTTTACAGAATTAACAATGTAAGTGTCACTAATGGTAGAAAATTAAGTCATTTTAACTGGAGAAATCAACAGTCAGTCCATAACTGAGAAGCTGCTTATATCACCTGCATGATTTGATCATTGCTTTGCTAATGGGAAATAAAAACTCTAAGAGATTTAAAAAAACAAACAAACAAAAAAAACAAACAAAAACAAGTGTGCACGAGATTTGAGAGTGTCTGAGCTTGATGAAATTTGACCATCTTGTTGAACGGGAAATGCATTTGATGACAAGAACCCAACCATAACCCTCTGAAGGTGATCACATATGCAAATGACTTGTTGGCTATTCATTGCGAGATCATTATGGTGAACCAATGAATACATCTTATGTCTTCCTTCATCTGACAGGTCCACAGAAAATTCTATCTTATTGGATTATATAACCACAAACTGTATTGTCATAGCATAGGATGTTTTTTTTTCTCCCCCTGAAACTTGGGCATTGGAAAGCAGGTGTACATTAAACCAAGTCTTATAACTTATGTTTATTACTTCAGTGGCAATTTGACTATAAAAGCTATAAATCGTATTCCAAATATCCACAGTTTAACGTATGCGTTCAAAATAAGTTTAGTTTCTTAACTGCTTTATCGACTCATAAGCGTCATCATTTTAAATTTCCTCCCATTTCCTACATTAAAAAGAACTTACCACTTTGCCTGGCCTCGCCCATGTGCAAATAAATCCCTCCTGACAAGCAGTCACTAAACAGTCCTCTAAAAATATGAGTACAGTCAGTCTCTCGTGTGCTATTTTTTTACAGATGAGGGGCTCGAGGAGGGGCACGTCCTCCATGCGCGGGCACAGCAGAGTGCCCAGAGTCTTGGCAGGGTCTGTTTTGGTTTTTGTCAGCAGGTTGAGCTTGTCGCTACTCTTGCTGCTGATGTGACCCATGCTGTGGTTGCGTTTGTGGTCCTTCTCGTGGTGGCGCTCCTTCCGATCATGGAGTGACAGTGTAGCAAACTTACTCACACCTGTAGCGATGGCGCTGTCCATAATACCACTACTGATTCCACCGCCACTGCTGGCTTTGTTGGTATTGTTTGCCGTCGTTGTTGTGGTGCCAGCAGAATGGGGAAGGCTGTTGGAACGTGGTAAAGTAGTAGCGATGGAGTTAATGCCAGGAGTATTGGCACCACTGTTGTTTCCATTAGTAGTGTTACTAGAGGTGTTAGTGATTATTGTAGCACCTGCAGGAGGGCTGGTAGCATTCATCACATTGGTATGTGTCCGTGTCCGTGAGAGGGGAAGATGCGGGAAAAGGATGTCCTCAGTGAGGTCCCATAGGCACAGCTGAGTGTCCTGCCCCACTGAGCCAAACCGGTATGTAACACTAACAGGCCGGCTGTCTGTGGAGTTACGCTTGGACAGTCGAGACTGTGTACTGTTGGCCCGGTCTCGTCCAAAATGGATCATCTGATCCTGGAAGTCCTCATCGCTGCCACTGAACTCCATCGGGTCGCTCTCCTCCACACTAGTGGTGTAATGGTCAAAAGCCACCACACTCACCCACGACTTGTGGCCGTGACCTCGAGCAATGACCCTGCAGTCCAAGAACGACCACACAGTCACTAGATCGTCCTCTCCACCCGCAACTATATATTTTCCATCAGGGCTCCAGCACACGCACAGCAAACCACCAAAATAGCTCTTCATGGTGCCGTGAAGCTCAACAGCATCAAAGTTGAACACCCGTAGGAAGCCGTCTTGGCTTACACAGGCAAGGAACTTCCCATCTGGAGAGAAGGCAAACTCATTCAGAGCTCCCTCTCCTACAGTCCATTTAAGGAGAGGGTTCCTCGTGGATTTACTCTTGCAAGTGTGCACAGAGTAATTCTCTCCCTGTTTGAGTAGCTGGTAGTGTGGCGCTGTGGTGCCGCAGGTATGCTCCACATTGTACAGGTACATATTCCCACTGGCATGAGACACTAGAAACAGACTCTCTGAGCCTGGCACCCATTTCACACATGTTACTCTGGACTTGTCTATTAATCTCTGTTAGGAGAAAAATTAGGTTGAGGTTTGAGAGGCAGGAGAGAGGAGAAGAGAAGGGGAAGACAAAAAAATAATAATTTTAATACAGTAAAATTGACGTTGGTATGCTCAACAAGCTTTAAGTTTTTAATACAACAAGCTTTGGGCCATTTGGTAATGTTCTGGTCAAGTAAAAATTACTAATAAATAAATTTTTTTTTTCAATAAGATGCATTAAATACATAAGAATATCAATGCATTCAACACACAAAAAATCTTATCAGTTGTAAATTGATTATCTTCTACTCCACAATTAATTTCTGTGGGATTGGATGACATGCAAGCACCATATTGTCACCATATTTTTTTTCCTAAAAAAAAAAAAAAAAAAATGTACGGTGACGGTAAGGTGCAACCTTAAACAGTATTACAAAAATAGTACATAGATGTTATTCCAACCTGTGTCCTTTAGACTTACCTCCTCATTGAAGAGCTTGCTTGTCTCCTTCTTGATAGGGTCAATGAGCTGTACCTGTCCTGCTGAGAAACCCACCAGCAAGGACACGCTCTCTGCTGTAGCTGTGAGGTGGTTGAAGTCATGACACGTGGGCTGCGTTCCCTTGTAAATGCGCTTGTCTATGGGCTTGCTCAAGTCAGCGGCCTGAAAACAGAGACCGAGATTGCAAGGGGGGAATGAATGCATACAGATTGCAGCAACCTTCAAATATCTAAAATGCCCAACTACTCTACTGCATGGCAAAATCTATACTTAGTCACACTACCAGTAATAAACCATAGCAGCTGAGAGTGCCGTGTTTTATATCAAACTGAAAAAAGCCAATCAGCTCTGCCTTTAAGACTGAGCCAGTGCGTTTTAAATCAAGCATTTTGAACCAAGCATATAAGACAAGTGACTGGAAGCAAAATACTAAACATTGAAAAACACACAGAAGAGCATAAAGAGCATGAAGAGCAAGAGCATGCCTTTTTTCTATAGAGAAACTGATCAAAAAGCAGTTGTTTTAGCCATTTTAAGGAAACAGCATTATACTACTGTGAAGAAGCTGCAGTGCATACATTGCAGACAGTTAATATAACACAACAGTTAAATTTGTTAATGATTAACAGTTTGAACAACTGGTAGAACGGAAAATTCTTTTCAGGGTCAGGTGATGACTCAGGGGTTCCTCCATTTCAATGACATGCGTCTTTGACTGTTTTTGTCTTGCCTCAAAGAGCAAACGTGTCAATGGAGGTCTTGATCAAGAGTCCACTAAAAAGTACAAAATAACAAGACTTCTGCCTCACAATGGCAGAAACAAAGGCTGAAAGAAAACTTTATCATGTTACAATACAACTAAACATACCTGCTGTATTACACATTGGCTTGAGGAGTGACATACAGATGTTATCCAAAAACCAGTATGTGCCAACAGTGATGGAAGTAAGACTTTACAACTCTAGCTACTGTACATTTCTAGTTTGTTTGTGTTTTTTGTTTTCAAAAAGTATGTCTGCTACAATATATCAGAATACATCTCTTACCATTTCTTACTTACCAATCCTTCCAAAATATATGACTTGAAGTAATTGCCAACTGTGTAGTAACCTGGCATTTAACATTTTCTAACTATGTTAACTTGCACATATTAAAAACCCTGAGGTCACACGAGTTTTTTCCTTTTCCCAATTGCTTCAAACAGTTCAAATATATGGCAGACCTTCAACCAGGATACAACTATTTCCCTCTGAAAAAATGGCTACACATGACATGTTTGTGTGTAAATATGGAAAATGCTTTTATACGCAGGTTCAATTGAACAAAGAGCTCATTCAATCTGTGATGTCAAATCAGGTATCCGTTAATAACCACATTAAAGTGCGACAACGTATTTTTTATCAACAGTAACGTGGACAGTTAATTTTTAATACTGAATGACAGCGGAGACCTGTATTCATATTAATTGCTATGTGATTTCCACATTATGTTCAACTATTGGGTAGCAGATCACAATAACAGTATGTGCCCATTGATTGTTATTAAATACCAAAAGTATACCAAATCAGCTCAGTTTGATTAGCTCAGCCTCTCAAGAAGAATTCTTAAGCCAAAATCAGAGTGCCATTACGGCAGCAGTTAGTCACATGAATCCGCATCACCGTGATTGTCGACATCTGTCAGTCAAAAGGTCTTCTACAGGTGTCAAGGGTGGCAACGTAAATCTGTCAATGCTGACACTGACAGTTTTATCACAAACCAAGCCCGTTATAAACGCAATTTAAGCTCTGTCAACTTGAACCGTTACAGTAGGTCAACTTCACCAACATGATATTTGCAAAACTACAAAAACCCGCCATCAAGTGAATCTAAACAGAGTGACGGATAGGAGACAGGAGTTTTAGCCCCTGGCCTCGGGGTAGCTACTGGCTTGCTAACGTTAGCCAGTTACGCTGGCTAGCTAACTAACAGGCTAGCTTTGAGCTAAGTAGCTAGCTGCCAGCTAATTTCAAAGTCAAGCACCTGTCAGAGTGACTTGACACGCCTAAACTCCTGCAACACCTCACACAGCAGTGTGGTATTTTAACTTGCAGCATAGCGAATTTCCGCAGGCATAAGCCACATTAGCATGCTACCTTTCTAACGCCTTTGTAGATGTAGAAGTAGAGCTCACGGCCCACATTGAAACAGATCCTGTCGCCGTTGCCTGACTGGTCGTTGACGTTCACGAAAGAGACCTTGACGGGGTTGGAGCCTTGTGAATTGAAAGGCACCCTATTAGGACGGCTGTATTCGGAGTGAGTGAGGAGTTTGTAGACGCCTTCCCGAGTGGTGAACTGAGTTTTAATTTCGTTCATCTCCTTCCCTCCTCCCTCCGCCGCCATCTTTGAAATTAACATTCATCCCTTTCCCCCAGGCCGGATCTTACGCACGGATGTGAGCGGCCGTTCCGACTCTCCCGTTCCCCCCAACGGCTCACGGTGGAACTGGTGGAAGGGATGCGACTGGTTTCAACAAGTTGTGACAGCTTTTATCTAAGACCTCGTATTATCAACTTAACACAGAAGTTTGATTCAGACACAGATTTTAATTGTGATTTTATTTTTCGCCCGTGAATGAACATTTACATATCTCGAAATTTCAAATACTCAGGAATAAGTTTATTTATTTATGTTATTTTTGTTGTTTTTAGTTTTTTCAGAGACGGAAACAAGCTCCCATAAACTAGACTTGATTGTATTTAAAAAAAATAAAAAATATAAATACATTTTGAAAAATAAAAAATACAAGTTTTAGATATTTGCACTGCTTATATATAAATATATAGTAAGTTACTACTCGATCAACCCCACGTTTAAGCTTATTATCAAGTTGCTGTTTTTGTTTTCTTGAAGTACAGTTTACAATATATATTTCATACAAAAAAATATATGTTTACATTTTAGTTAGAATAAGCTTTAAAACTTAAAAAACCGCAGGACCGGTACACGTTTTATTTTGAAAAAGCAACTACCGGACGTATTATTTTGTCACAATCTTGAAATTAGCCAAATCTGTGGTGTTTAAAACTTGTGACAGTGCAGTTGTGTAGACTGCTCACCTGACTGTGGCCACACTTGGCTGTTTCTTATTCAAGGCACCTGCTCTTTAATTAAGCTGCCAGCATTCCTGACCATCTTATCTCGACATATTTGCGTTATTTCCAAAGAAAATTTCTTTCACGCGCCAAATGTCATGGCACACAGAAGAAGAAGAAGACAACGTTCACTTCCAGGTATCAGTGATTACTATTTAATTTTTTTTCCTCCTTGGACGTGGTATTTTCCTAGTTAATTCATTTTCATTTGTGGTGTCAACGTACCATGTGCACAATCTTTTCCAAAAAAATAAAATACATAAATCACCCGTATGTTATTGGCTGTCTTTTGATTTAATCATTATTGCATTGTAACCTACATATAGTTTTCTACATTCAGACAGCACTGATAGACAAGCACCCAGCAGTATGGACCAGCTTACTTTAAATTACATGGTAAGAATACTTACCCAATGCCCATCTGCAGGTGCTCTGCATTCTTCTTAGACCACTTGCATACTTTTGGACTGGTATGACCTTTGTTTTTTGTTAGGAGATGTGCAACATGGAGTCCAGCACAGATTCTGACTCTGAAATCAGTCCAAGATGGTCCGACACCAGTACCATGGTACTGCTTGAATTCATCAACTGGGCAATACATGCACACAGACACTGACATAATAAGCAAATTTGGAAGTATATAGTATAGTTTAAGCATTTTTCAAATAGTAGGGGAAAAAACAGTTTCAGTGATCATTTAACATATAAAGCCAGACATGCACCGATCTTTGTAAAAATAACTGCCAACTTGTTGATGTTGAACCTCTGGTGGTTGTGTTTAGGGATGTGTGAGCAGTGCACCAGAGAGTGGTGCCTCAAGGAGGGCGTTGCCTTTAACGCTTAAGCCTGCAGAAAGGCATGGCTGTTATTCTTTGGTATGCACTCTCCTCTCATTCATCCATTTGTGTTGAAAATGCACATTGCTGATCATGAATTAAAATGTGTGCGCTTGTTATGATTGTAGGATTTGGACCCGTACGATGGGAGCTCTGAGGATTCTGACGAGTCAAATGTCAATGTCTCCAGCAGGCAATCGAGGCAGCAGGCAAAAGGTGGTGGAAAAGGAGGATGTCGACTCTCGGGCCGAAGCAGGCGATATATCTTTAATCACTCTGCTTCTGTTGCCCTCAGAGAAGGGGCGAAAAATGACAAGAGAGACTGTCTGAGAGAAGAGCCGAATCTTCTGGATGTCCAGATGAAATGTGGAAGTGACTCTGACCGGTTGGTCTGCGAACTGGACACTCTTCCCTCTAACAGTGACAGGGATGCTTGTAAAAATCTTCCAGAAGAAAGGGTAACTGATTCAATAACACACAGACAAACCTCGGATATGGAATTGCAGCTTGATGATTCAGGCTTGCGTATTACAAGATCCTCCACACTTCACCCACCTAAACCTCAAAGCTCAGTGGAGGGGAGTTCATCTCATATGCTGGGTTGCTCCTCTGAGAGATCTCCCTGCTTGTGTAACCTTGGATCTCTGTACAAGAGAAAGCTGAGTCTCCCTGGAACAGACATGATTGAGTTGGGACACAGGAAGAAGCAGTGTGTCTTCAACATGGAGGATGAACAAGAAGGAAACGATTCTGCATCTGAACCATGTTAGAGTTCTTTAACAGTTGAGATTTAAGGTGGACTGAAATACTGTAAATAGTTATTTGGAATTGCACTCTGTTTATTCATGAATAGTTAACTTTGAGCACCTCCTGATCGTTAAGATGGCATTTGGTTACCACTTGCTTAAAATTTAGTCACAGGTGACTCATCAAAACCTAATTTTTGTTCAAATGAGCTGCTCAAATCCAAATGAATGAATAAAGTAAAATATTTAAGTCTCCAGTGGTTCCCAACATGTTATTTATTTTTTTAAGCCATTCATGTGTTAATTTCCCCCACATATGTCTGCAGACTGCAGGTTTATTTTGTGCAGCCTAATCAGAAACTGGAAAGTCCTTTTGGAAATGAGTGTCTGCAGTTAGGTCAGTAAGCATTTGAACAATGTAATGTTACCTCAAACAGTTAATATGTGATTTTAAGTGCAAACCTTTAGCTTTAAAGGGTTTTAGCAAAACATAGTACACAGTCCCCCATTTTCAGAGGTCAATCTACATCCCTACCCTCACCTGTAATCACAAACTCTGGATGGTGACTAAAAAATGAGATCACACATACAAGTGGCGAAAACTTTAAATATAAGGATTATTTTAATATTTGGATGAAAAGCCTTTGCCTGCAGTCTAGAAGCCTGGTACTTCAATCAGCAGTCACATCGTAAATAGACATGTGATAATACTACCTCCACATGTGATGTAGCATGCTTCAGTTCATAAGTTGTTTCTCTCCATACTTTTCCCATGATTCAGATAAAATTAATCTTGGCTTCATCTGTCCATATATATATATATATATATATATATATATATTTTTTTTTTTTTTTTTTTTTTTTTTTTTTTTTTTCCAGGACTTTGCAGACAGTGTTCTCGAGTTGTTTGCACCTGCTATAAGCCCTCTGTGTTTACATTCATGAAGGCATCTCTTGATTTTAGTCTTTGACAATGATCCATTTACCTCCTTGAGAGTATTCTTCACTTGGTCAGATGTTGTGACAGGTTTTTCTTAACCAAGGAAAGAATTCTGTGATCATCCACTTTAGTTGTCTTCTTTGGTTGTTCAGGCCTTTTGGTGTTGTGCTGGTCTGTGCATTCCTTCCTTTTAACCAGATGGTTCTGTTGATTTGGCCACTCCTTAGGTTTTTGAGTAACAGGGAAACTAGGCTCACCTGGCCTTGTCAGTCTATTGTCTTCTACTTTTGACCTTCTAAAAGTGAGTGAGTGTATAAAAATGGTTGTGCCAAACAGTTATTGCTGTAACAGATATTTTATACGTATTGTCATGAAACTCTATGGCTCATTCTCTGCTATGTTGAGTATATTTGGGAATATACTTACCCCTCCAACCAGCAGGTGGCAGTAATGGACTGATTATATAGTTTTGCCTGGCAGCTCAGTGAAGGTTTCATTACTATATTAACATTTTGGATCACAAAAAAAAAAAAGTAACTAAAAGGAGGACTGTGACAGAGGGCAAAAAACAAGTTTACATTTGTTATTTCTTGGTGAACTTTGCTTTTGTGTCATGTTCACAGTCCAGATGTCTTTATCATTTGGAAAAACTCATTCAGGAAAAAAACTGTAAAGTTACAATGCTGATATTTCATTTGGGACAATCCATATCAGCTTCACAAGAAAGAACATTATGTCACTGATATTTCCTTTGGCATGTGTGTGATTCACTTCAACATTTCCTTTAAAATACTTCCCAGTCTGAACAGGCTCCTAAGAAGAAAAGAGCTCCACAGCAACAACCATGTATGACATTAATTAAAACACAAAGACCAAGCAGTTCATTCCAATGAGCTTTATTCCATCTAAAAACAACAACGTTCTGGTTCTTCCATTAAAACATCTTTTTTTCCAACTTTCCTTTCCAAATTTCATTTTCTTTTCATTAACCATCAGACAACGTCTCCTCAACCTTCCAAAACACTTTCTAAGAACACTAAGAACTGTTACATGTTCACTGCAGTTCCACAAACATCTCTAAGCAGGTTTCATATTGGAATGCAACAGACTACAACTACTATTATGGGGTAATGAATGTAAGTGATTAAATGTGGTTTGATTATAATCAAGACTTAGAGTGAGGAAACGTCTCGTTTCATTTACTCTGTGCACAGGATGGCAACTCCACGCTCGTAGAAGCTGTGAGGATCTTCCTTGGTGGCGATGTCGAAGTCGACGGTGAAGATTAGGTCAGACCGGGTGAAGTTCAGGTACACGGGTAGAGTGACCTGCAGCGAAAGAAAAACACAAAAGGTGAAAAGGACAACTCCATAGCTATATTTCAAAATCTAGCTTTTTAGATCCCAATGGAGCTGTTTTGTTTTTTTTACCATGTGTCTCTTCTCAGCATTACTCTGCTTGATCCAGCGGAGCTGAGTGAGAGGCAGCTCAGTGGAGATGGAGGTGGACAGAGACAGCTTGTTGTTGGCACAAGTAGCTCCCTGAAGCTTCAGACCTGAGGGTGCAGCAAGCAAGATTGGAATGAGAAAAAGAAATTCATGTCTTTACAACTCACTACATTAGACCACAAGCACAGTTGGTAGCATGTTTCCTGCGAGCACTTTTTTAGGTTAGATTTCAGTCCATATTAAACAAACAAACAAAAAAACATGTTATGATTTAATTACAACGCTGTCTGTTCAGTCTAACGGGCACATTGTTATCTGATTTGTGCAGTGCTTTTGCCACCAACTAGATCAGATGATATGTGTTAAGTCTAACCTTTGATGCCGAAGCTGCAGGCATCCAGTGAGGCGCCCTGAGCAGTGGTGACGTTAACCTCGAGACAGAGCTCTTCCAGGGACCAGCTGTTTGCCTGTGCCACATACTGGCGGGTGGCGGTAATGTAAGCCTCTGGCACAAACAGGCTGCCCAAGCACACATGGATGTTCTGGAAATGATGAGAGGAAGAGACGAGGAAGTAGAAATAAAAAGAAAATGAAAACACATTTTGTTTTCATTTTTAACCAAACTATTTAAGAACCGGAGCTTTTTTGAATGTGTGCATGAGCAGTACCTTCAGTTCCTTTGCACCCCCGCTGGCAGCTGCCTGGGAGATCTGCTGCAGCTGTTTGATACGCTCACTGAAGTCTGACACCCACTGGATTACAGTCATGGAGACGGGGACTGTGTACCGACACCAGCTGCGAGGGAGGATTCCTGAACAGACAGGTGTATACCACAGGTATATAAAGTATTCAAACAAATAAACAAATTCATTAAAGTACATCAAAAAGTCTGAGTGAAGAACCTTTGACAAGGTCACTGATGAGTGTTCGCAGGTAGTTGGTCTGCTTCTTCTTGCCCTCGCACACTTGCACCACGTCAGACAGATCCTGACGGACCTCCTGAAGCATCTTACCTCCCATTTTCACTTCACGCTCAAAGAACCTGAACAAGGGGTCCTGGTATTTGGACGAAGATAATATTAATGCCAAAACAAAACCATAAAATAGAAGCCAGACAGATGTGCTTTGGTAAAACTGAAAAAGAAAAATGTTCATTTACTGAAAATCAAACTTTTTAAAGTCAGTTATACCCGACTACCTCACAATTCAGGCACAAAGATTGAAAATCACCCGATGGTGAAACAATACCTTGGTTATAAATGAAAGAAGGATATTGTCAGCACAAGCCTGCTTGCCAGCCCTCTATTCTCTGTCATTACCTTGATGTTCTCCACTGTGCGTTTGAGAGGATTAACCGTTTGCGGCATGAGCTGCAGCCAGTTGCAGGCGGTGGTGTGGAGGGTCCTCATCCAGGCTGGCTGGGTGTCAGATGTGGATGAAGTGCGCTCCTTCTTCTCAGTCTCGTAGGCAAGGTCATCCTCATCCTCCAACATCTGCATTTTCAGCATCTTACCCATCATGTCAGTGCCTGCGCAGCCCGGCAGGGGGAGTGATTGGGCAAGGAGGGAGGTGGAAGACAAGGCCATGGTGGGATGTAGGAAGGGGAGAAGAAATTAATCACAGAAAAGAAACAAACACCTTACCTCAAGGATGGGTTAATAAAGGGTTTGTTTTATCAAAAATAAAAAAATAAAAACAGGACTACACTGGGTCAGACAAAATACACAAGGCTTCAGGCAATAATTCCAACACATGTAACCTTAAACGAAATTGCCAAGTGGATAACGATCCACATTTCTAAATGACTGGATCTGTAAAAGAAATCAGCACAACCCCCAAAAATAAATAAATAAATAAAAAATAAAAGGGGGCGGGTTTTAAGGGAGAAAGTTTGGGGTGGAGTGGGGATGAAGGAAGGGGAGACTGGACCATGTGTTCAAGGGATGGATGCTTTGGCAGCCATGACTGTGGAGGTCAGAGAGGGGGAGTGAAAGGATGGGAAGCAGGCATGGTAGGATGTTTGAAGTCCTAATCTGCAGGTGGGACAAGATAACATCTAAGCAAAGCAACATGATGGCTGTGAAATACAGCTGCTGAAGGGTGAGGAGACCCACACCCATCCTTTGGGAAGAAAACCTTTTAAAGTAAAATGGCTATGACTACAGCTACGCTGCACATTATAGCTATGCTACAGAAGGCTGCTTCTGAAAACTAACTGGTAAAGAGGTGAGAGAACTGATGGAAGGATGAGAGATGAGGAAAAGGAATGTTTTTAACATGTTTTTTGACACCCGGCACACAGTGCTCTGTCCAAAGTAGACGCAAAAAACAACAAAATCTAAGATTTCGACCTCTCACTGCATGGCGACAGCCTGCCAAAGTACGAGTTATGACACTAGAATAGAGAGAGAGTTGGTTAATGAGCTACCCAGTGAGAATATTCAATCTCAAGTATAAATGGAACACAGACAAAAAACAAGCTGTCGTTCAGTAACAGCAACAGCAGCATACCCTGAGTGGTAAGCAGGACCTTCTCTGCATTGCTCGGTAATCCGAGCCAAGATGGCGTCTGAGTGTCAGGAAGCATCTCCACCCAGTGCATGAACTCCTCACGTCTGTAACAAATCAAAATGATCAGAGGCTAAACAGAGAATGTTTTTCAGAGAACAACAAAAGCTAAAACTTATCAGATACTGACCGAATGCCGTCAGGCATCTTGATGTCCTTGTGTCCGTCAACTTTGAGAGCCAGTTTGAACTCACTGTCAAAGCTTCCCTTGGTGAAGATGCGGTCCAGGAAGGTGTTGAGCAGCCGCTGGTCAAACTCATTGTCGATCCGACCTCCATAGATTGACTGGGCCATCAAGGTTTTCAGAGCTGCCCAGGGGATCTTGTCTGGAGCGATGTTCTGACGACCCTGTGTGTGCATGAGTGTAACGATTGGAGTGGAGCAAGGTCATATTATTTAAAATTGACCATTATCTAATAGATTTAGGCAACAGCTACAAGGAGGAAAGGATTAGTCATGCAAAAACTAGAAAACATTTAAAGTGTTAATTCTCCAACCTTAGCAGTGTCATCCAGCCAGGTGTCAACCGTGTCACAAGCAGAACGGAGGTCAGACTCTCCAAACTCGTATTTCTTGGACCAGCCCAGTGGTGCGTAACGCAGGCGCTCCTGGATGACCGCATGGAACCAAGCAAGCAGGAAGTAGAGACGCGCACGTTCGTTGGGGGCCTGCGTGGATATGGGGAAACATGATTTACATGGAGAATGTTTGGACAGCACTGATCGTTTATTCTTCACATTTGTGTGTCCATTATGTTACCTTGCACATGCGAGCCACTGGGATGCTGCTGAAAGTTCTCAGCATGTTAGCCTTGACGCCAGGAGGAGGCTCAAACACAAAGATACGGCCAGCACGAAGCAGATTCACTGGCACCTGGTGGTAAAACACAGCGGCATGAAAAACAGGAACTAGTGAGAACTAACAATGAATTAATCCAAGTCTAAATGACAAATCTAATGAATGATGTGATATACCTTGGGGTTGATCTCCATTGTGAGGAACAGCCTGAAGCTGGCATGAGGCTGCATAGAGTGAAGCTTTTTCTCCAGCTGCATCAGCCACCCAGGGGCCAGATGGACGTTCTCCAGCATCACCCACCTGCAGGACAAGGAACAGTCAGGATATCAGTACAAGAACACAAACTGTACAGTCTCACAAACAAAGAAACCACATTAGTCACCTGCCAGACTTGACAGCAGTATTGATGTCTCTGTCAGCCTTGTTGAAACCTTCAGCAGAACCTGTGGAAAGCATCAGTAAGCAGTTATTTACAATATCCTCAAAATTTCTCATTAAGCACCTGATCTACATTACTGGTAAACCAAAAGTTACGTTTATTTCCTTCTTACCGATAGAAATTGAGGTGATTTGTTTGTTCTGCTCAGCAGCCAGATCTCTGACAAGCCCACTGGCATCATAACCTGGCACAGAACACATCAGCACTGGAGTGCTGGGCTTCACCTACAGACACAAAAAAAAATAAGAATTATCAGCAAAATGTGCAAGAGTGACAATGGGAAGGTCACTGATCTGAAATAAATAAGTGATCATTACCTCACTGTCGATGATATTAGCTAGATCAAGAGGCTGCTCAATGATGCTCATGAATGTGTCTCCCAGCACCTTTGATACAAAAATGTGTGACATGGCCAGGAGACGGTCGGGACGGAAGGCCTGAATCAGCAGGAGCTGGTGCAGAGCTTGGCCAATGGTAGCTGAACATATAATGGACAGTTCAGGGCAGATATGATTTATACAAATATATACACTGTAGTTTGTTTGTTTTTTTTTTTGCTTGGCCTTAATGTTTGTACACAATGTATATACTCACTGGACTGCTTCTCCTCTGACCACAGGTATGGAACAGCCAGCTCTGGAGTGTTGCTCTCAATCCACATGAAGAATTGCTGAAGTAACAAGCAAAACAAATGATTACTGATACAGTTTCTAAGAGTCAAACTACAAACTACCCATCGGCCTACCATTACTCACCTCGTCAGCCTCGACTTTTTCAACCAAGTCTTTGAAAGCTGGCAGGCGGCTGAGTCGAACCATGGCCTCACTCTGCTCAGCGGTCAAACCCTTCACCTTGGGAAGTGGTGTGCCTGTCAGTACAATCTCCTTACCACGTAAGAAGTGCTGGAACTCTGGATCATATGGCAGCTCACTGAAAAAAAGAAGAAAATAAATAAGTAACGGTGCTTCATGCAGTATGCCATGACTGCTTGTGCTCCATTAGTGTAACTCAGGTGTTCTCTTACCTGGTCATGCCCTTTAGGCTGATCTTAGCCAGCAGCATGGCAAATGTAATGTGGTCCTGGTGCAGCATACCTCTGGCAACCCTGTTGAACGCCACCTAATGCCACACAAATCACATATAAAGCGCATGACTGTTACATTCACCCCCCCCCCCCCCCCCCCCCCCAAAAAAAAAAAAAACAACTCTTATTCATAGGGGTTATGTTACAAACCTGGAAAAGATCCTTGGTGATGACAGCAAGCCTCTGTGAATGATCACTAATGTTCTTGAGGTTGGCGTTCTCATACAGCACTGTGTGATACGTGTCCAAGAAGAAGTGAAGAGAGTACTGGTAGAGGAAGTGCATCTGAAGGGAGAACATTTGCTCAGTTTAATTCTGAGTTCCTATCTCTGTGTGCATTGATGTTATAGCAATTTTGAGAAAAGAAGACAATACTACCAACAGTACTAAGTACAGTAAGAGTAAATGAGATGTGCCCAGACCTGGTTCAGAGCCTCCATAGTGAAGTAGATGCTGCTGCAGGCAGAGGACAGAGACAGGTACTGCTGTGACACGGCCTCCACCTCAGCCATGATGATATCAGTCTCCTCCACCTTCCTAGTCACCTCAGCTGCCTCCTTCTTCAGATTCTCCAGTGTGGTGATGATGGTGTCATCGTCAAGGATGCGACCCTTAACCTCATTGAGGGCCTGCAGCAGAGATTTCTCCAGCTGGCGAAGACGCAGCTGGAACTCGCCTGAAAGACAGTCATAATATAAGTTGAGTCATTAAAATTTCACCAATCTCTTTTCCCACCACCTGTGTCTTATCATTTTATCACAGAATCTCAATGTTTCTGTCTCACCCTGCAGTTTAAGGAGGTCTGAGCGTTTCTCATCCACGTCAGGTCTCTCAGCCTTTAGGACCTCGTTGAGACACTGGCTCTGAAGGCTGCTGCGTGTCACAGTGAAGTTGACAAAGGTAACACGAGAGCACAAGTCTGGTGGGAACTCAACCTGCAGACACAAGAGACCATAACAATGCAGATAAACTCTTTTGTATAACTGTTTTGTTTTTTTTGTTTTTTTTTGGGGGGGGGGGGGTTTAAACAAAGCAAATAACAATGTTAGTTGATCAATACTGATACAATAAACAGTGCCCTTACCGTTGGGTCTCGGGTGGAGAGGAAGATGACAAACGAAGGTGACAGATCAATGTCCTGGTCTCCAAGGGTGATGAGAACACGTCCTCCAGTCCTGCGGACCTCTCTGTTCAGCACTGGGTTTAGGATGGGGTCATAGCTTTCTACGTCCTTTGGAAATAAATATTTCAAATTTAATCTCCCTTGAGATTAAAATCTATTTTCCAAGTTGTTTTTTTATTTCCCCCCCAACTCTAAACAAACTAGTCCTTTGATTATGGGAGCTTTAGAAAATTATCAAGCAGCAAGCACACAAGGAAAACACTGGCAGTTGGAGAAGGTAGCTCTTACCTGAACCAGCAGTGGGTTTCCAAAACGCAGAGCACTCTCCAAGTTCTTCCTAAAGGCATCATCCAGGAAGCTGGTTCTTGTGATCTTGCGGTCTTTGTACTCATTCATGATGAACTCTGTGGCTTGGCCTGATGGATCGATTATTAGTGGGTACCTAATAAGAGATAAAGAAAGATCAAAGATGTTTAGAAGTAAGTTCAACTGAACACACAGCCTAAAGGAGATAGGTGAGGTTTGCGGACCTGTTGAACCGTTTGAGCATGATGGCATTTTCAGTACAGAGGTCATCAGCTGGGAGAGAGTTTGCTTGCCAGCGGAGCCTCTCATCTGCATTGGACAGGTACTCAGTTCTAGCAATATCTGTGCGGAACTGCGGGAGAAAATCAAGTCAGTGAGCACCTTGAAATTTGATCTATTGACAGCACTCTTGCTGGTGACTATGGTTTATATTAGTAATCACAATGAGGCTGACATTTGGAGGCGTGTTGATCAAAAATGACTGGACATGTGGATCGGAGTAGGACATACCTGAATGTTGGCCTGCTGCAGGTGATGAGACCATGTAGTGAACAGGTTCTGCCTCATCTGTTGTTCAAAGTAGCCGGCATACGTGATGAATGCTGCAGAAAGCAGACAGTCGCCTGCGATGGTGGACATCTGGTTCTTGAACGTCTCACTGGTCTTCTCCCAGCGGTCTCTCTCTGCTGACAGACTCTTCAGCAGGGCTGTGCTGCGGTTCACCTGGGAGTAAAGAATATAATAAATGAGATTTTTTTTTTCCTCCAAGAAACTTCAGTTTAGTCCTGAACAGATGATCTGAACAGAACCAGGAATGTTTTATGGACAATTACCTTTGCCTCGACTGCTGCCAGATCAGCCTTGATGGCCTGGGCCTCGGAGATGAGGACAGCGTATTCCTCCTTGTACCGAGCAATGCTGGCCTCCAAGTCTCTGATCATCTGCTCCACCTCTTCTGCCTTCGTCTTATTGTCCGTGGCATCATCCTCAAGCTTCTGCAGCTCATTACGCAGAGGCTCCACTCGCTTCAGCATGTCAGCATAATTAAGCTAGAGGAGTGGTAGAAGTGTACATTAGACGGAAACCCTTATTACCCAGTTATAGTCCTTATTTTCATATTGTTCAGGCTTCTCTACCTGAGCAATCGCCCATTTCACCATGGGTCCACAGGCCAATGATGCCCTATTCACTTGGTCATAGTTGTAGCTTGGGTTGGAGAGATAGTTCTTCTTCATCTTCTCACGGATGGAGTCGCTGGAAATAGTAGAAATAGTCCAAGGAGTTACAATACAGCAGCACTCTGTGCAGTCAATAATCATTGAGAAAATCAAATTGTGGAACAGTGTAGAGGATTATTTTGAATTGGGTTTGGAGTTGGGGATGGGAACAATTTCTACCAATTTCTGGCTGCAAGAAATCACAAGCACAGTAGTTTTTACCATCAGCTTATTCTTAGATTTAAAACCAGCCGATTACACTTTGTTCCAGTAGATTAACACTGATTGCTAATCACAGGTGCCACTTGTACTGATTAAATGGCATTTGTGCTTCCATTAGAAAAAAAAAAAAAAAAAAAAAAAAAAACACACTGACACATATACCTCATTTCCTCAGAGGAAAAGTTGACTATGCTGCTGATGAAATTATCCCTGATAATAACTTGTCTGATTTTTTTCCAGTCATTGGTCTCCTCGCCCAGCATAAGGCAGATAGACTCCAGGGCCAGTTTGACTGCAGCTGGGGGGTTGGTCATAGCCCGTACTTCTACTAGGTGCTGCCGCTTAATAGAACTCACGGCTAGTTAAGTGAAAGGAGGAATGTGTTTGCAAGATACAAATAGTAGTGTTTGGGGCAAGAAGTGGGAAGAATTTGGAAAGAGGTTCAGGGGGGCAAAGACAGAAAAACATGAAGGAGGGGGAGAGAGGGAGACAGAAGGGGAAATTTTTAGTAAACAATTATAAACAAAGATTCTCTCATGTCACCTGATCTCTTCAGCAGAGAAGTTAACAATGGTGGGGATGAAGTTCTCCCTCATGATGATGGAACGGATCTGCTTCCAGTCCGTTGTGCTCTCTCCCAGGAGCAAACAAATAGACTCCAGAGCAAGCTTCACCGCTGCGGGTGGATTGGCCATGGAACGCACCTCCACCAGGTGCTGCTTCTTAATGGACTTAACAGCTATCAACATCAGGTGAGCAAGGATGAGGTTTTATGATGAGGGAAGGGGGCATGATGATGGGAGGATGTAAGCAGAAGATGTTAACAAAGTCTACATAATAATCCAAGTGCTGCTGTACTGGCTCTGCTGGTTTTATGACATCAAATGACTGAAAGAATAATCTTAAATTTAATTTTTTTTTTTAAAAGACACTGATGAATAAATGAACAAGAATCACTGTACCATTCTGAGCCTCAATAACAGCTGGCTCCACTTGGTCCAAATCCTGTTTGACACTCAGCTGTTTGTCCTTAATCACCTCCTGCTGCTTGTACACAGCTTCCTGAATCTCCTGGCTCATCACCTTGAATCACAATGACAGAGTATATAAATTAAAATCTTAAACACTTAAACACGTAATTGCAGGCCTAAGCAACAATGTCTAAAGCCTTTAAAAACTAGTCATTTCAAAGTTCAGCCTTCCTACCTTTTTCTTCTCGGCCTCCTGCTGGTCTTTCACCATCTTCTTCAGCTTGTCATTGGCAGCAGCATTCTTTGCCTCCAACTCCTGGCTCTTAATTCTCAGGTCACGACGAAGTTCCTCCACCTGTGAAAGGAGACAAACGCAAGCACTTCTAACAAGCTGACAAAATTTTCATTGGGGAAACTAATCTGATGGCTTTTTAAGATTTCATGAAACGAAAAGGCTACTTCACCTGATCCACAGTCTCCTTGATCTTGCGGAGACCAACGTTGAGGTGCATCTGCTGCTCCTCCAACTCGCTGCGCTTCTCATTGAACAGGTTGGCATACTGGTTGATGAAGTCAAGGTAGTGACGAGGAGTAATGGCCATTGTGTGACCGCCACGCTTGGCCAGACGGTTGTTTGCCTGAAAGAAGTTAAAAGTATTATTTATGTACGTCTCAGAAAATTTTACAATCATTTGTATCTAAGAACGTTCGCAAATTTGCAACTGCTGTTGAAATAACAATAAAGTAGCTCATTTGCTGGAAACAGCTCTACCTGATGAAGAGTCTGATGTACAAACACACAGCCATTGACGATAGCTTCTCGGTGAGATGGTGGCTGGGGCAGTTTGTCGTAGACGATGGGCATGTAGTCTGGCACTTTGTAGTTGGGCTTCTCCAGATCCATCTTGCTGGTGAACTCCTTACCCACCTGATATAGGGCCTCTGTGGACCAGTCTCCAAACCAGTTCAACACACACCTGACGCAGAGGAATGTTTTCAGTGAACACGGAAACTCAGTGCATTTTTCTTTTTCCTCACATTTATTACAATCATCCACTCTAAGTGTCTGTACCTGTTGAACAGGGCAGGAGATGTGGCAGCTCTGTCCTTCAGGCCCTCTGATGAGGGGTTCATGGTGAAAACCACATGAAGGTTTCTGATAACCTGGCTGGTGAACCACTTGTACAGCTCCTCATGTGTGTCAAGCATCAGACCCTCTTTCTGGGCTCCTTCCTTACACTGAGTCATCAAGGTGGCATACTCATCTCCCTCAAACAGCCCAGGAACCTATTAAAAAAAGAAAAGAAAAAGAAAAAAAGAAGGATAACATTAACACAATAAAAGCCAGAAAACAATGGACATAAATTGACCTCAGAAAACTAGAGGCAGTGTTGTCTTTTTTACACTCAAATGAGCAAAGCACCACAAATAGGAAACTAGCAATAAGTTACCTCTCCATTGGCCAGAAGTGTGTTCATTCTCTCAAGGAAACCAGAATCCAGCACATTGGACTCATCCATGATGAAGGCGATCTTCTCGTTCTTACAACCTGAGCGACGCAGCACAGTACGCAGGTCTTCATCAAAGTCCTCCCCAGTGTATTTCCTGTGTACCTGAAAACACAAAAACACACTCAACAATCCATGTAAAAGGCAGGGAAATGTTCTATGACTACAAATCACTTGTATCTACCTTAATCTGGTAGACGCTCAATCCGTTCATCCAGGCTACAAAGCGGGACAGCGTGGTCTTTCCTGCTCCACTCACACCAATTAACAGTAGATGTCCCTGAGGCTGACGGAAGATTCTAACAAAGGATAACGATTTTAAAAATGTAATCCAAAATTAATATTTATTTTTGTCATTTTTTATAATTAAAGTAACACTGAGATGACAACGCTCAGAAGCCTTTACTCACCGGTCAATTCTGAGGACGTGGTCCAGAACCTCATTAAAGAGCACCAGAGGAACATCCAGCTCCTCCTCATAGAAGACCTTCAGACGGGCCTTCACGTAATCTCTCAGTTCCTCCTGTTCCACTGGGATGTAATCCTACATACACAAAAACACAAACAACTCAGTAAAATTCTTACTAGAGCCATTAATGATGAAGTCAATTCTTACAACTCTTTAGTAATTTAACAGCAGCAGGATCAGAGTTTGGCCATCATATTTCTAATGTACCTTGGAGAGCCAGTTACTGTAGAGGATAGGCCTGTTGAGAGCCTTCTCCTTATCAATGTTGGGGAAGTGTTTGAGAGCGACCGTGTCAATGTTTTCATCTGTCCACCTTCTCTCTTCATCACCTACAAGCCTGAATGACACAATCAGATATGATCACATTTTAAATGTTACTATCAAAAATGTTAAACTTTATAGCTGATGCAGAGCAAGCACAATTAGCCTCACATCAGTGAGCACCCACCTATCCTGGAAGAGACGAAGGGCTTCGTGGGCCCAGATGCGGATGAGCCCTTCTACAGGAAGAGTCTCAAGTGGCCGCAGGGCCTCGAAGATACCCCTTACCCAGCGGGTCATCTCTCTGGGAGAGTAGATGTAGTGGGGTTGTGTGTCCTGGGTGAAGCGCTCCTGAAGTGGAAAAAAGAATAATATTCAATATTTTTATTTATATGAAAAAAAGTCTCCAATAAAATATGCATATTAAGAGAAATGTAATCATCTTTACCTGAGACATGGTGTAGAACTCAACCATAGCGGCTGTAAGAGGTTCAGCGTAGGTTCGCAGAGAGGGGATAAGGCGCAGCATGGCACGGTTAAAGGTTCCATAAATCTGGGTAAGGGAGGCTGGGCCTGGATAGTCCACATACACCACAGGGACGTGACGCAGGAACCTAGAAAGATTATGTGGTAATATGACCACTGTTAGAGCCTGCCTTTTGCATTAAACATTAATTATACTACAGTTCTAATCAGATGTTCGGTCTGAGTGCTGTACCTGTGTGTGAGAGGCTTTCTGCCAGGGTCAGTGGGAGGATTACAGGCTCCAACAAATTGAATCCTCTCCAGTTTGACCCAAGTCTGGTCTGAGGTGCGGTAGAAGCCTCCATGTTCCACCATCTGCACAGACATAGGATCCCAATTTGATGCAGCAATGACTTAAATAAAGTGCTTAGACATACTTAAAAATACTAAGGGCTTAACACAGAATCATTTTGTCATACCTGTCTGATGAAAGAGATAACTCTCTGTGTGCCATACTTGTCCATGTCTGGCAGATTGATCTCGTCGCAGAACAACACCAGCCACTTCCCCAGCTGGACAGGGGCGAGGACCACACCATTTGGAGTCCGCCGGTACTCGCAGTAGTGGTCAAACGTCTTCAGCAGCAGTTCTGGGGTGGTGGCACTGGAGAAGTTCAAACCAACAACCTGGTAGAAAGCAGCAGTAGACATTTTGGCTATTAGAGGGGAACAGCTTAGTTACAACAATAATGCCAATATCTGATTAGAATTGATTGTGAATATTTCAAAGATCAGGCAATTAACGTGAAAATGATTTCATAGCCCAGTACCTCCATATCAGGCAAAGCCCTGAGGGCACTGAACAGGGTCATGGTCTTTCCAGAGCCAGGTGGTCCACACAGCACCAGTGGTTTGTGCTCGGCCAGCCATGTGTAAAGCAAAGCTTCATGGCGAACAGTGTCCAGGGTAGGAACAACAACATCTGGGGATGCCACTTTGTGGGTCTCCACTTCAATCTGGGGCACTTTGCCCTGCCAGGATTGCCACTCTCCTGAGATGCACACCTAAACACAAATAAAAACATAATGATTAATCTTTAAAAAAAGTGGATGTAGGGAATTAATAGCAGCAGCAACTCTTTGACAAAGAAAGGATGTACCTCATAATCAATGATGGGAACATTGGGTGCAGTGGGTAGTGGCACAGTGGTGATGCGACGGATATACTCCCCAAGCTCTGCCCTCATCTTCAACCTTCCATCACCAGAGAAGGACCAGAGCACAGCGTAGATCAAATACCTCTGCAAAGAAATTCCATGAAAACAATTAGTTTTAGGAAAGCACAGTAATCATGTTGATGCAACACCTCAGCATTTATACTTCTTTCATTACAGAGCAAGAAAAAGGAGAACATTACCTGCATGTACTTCTCCAGCTGATCAATGGGCATGGGGAAGTCAGGGTGGTTGTTGTTGTACAGAGCCACATTACGGCAGGCCTGGTGCAACATTGAGAACAGTGAGCCCAAACATCGCATGCGGGTGAAATCCATGATGTGTTCCATCTTCGAGGCATGCTCCAAGGCCTTGATCACGAGGCCAGTGGAGGTAAAGTACGGCTGAAGGATCGATGCAGCATCTCTCTGGATCTAGTTTAAAGCAGAAAGTAGGGACAGCATTAGAGTGTTTTTTATTTGTTTGTTTTTAAATACAGCATGTGTTCTTCTCTAGATTTACCTGCAGCATTGGTGAAGCAGCCTCTTCCTCATCCTCTGTGCCTTTCCTCTTGCGCTGAGCTTCATCCTCTCCCTCGTCCAATGGGATGCTGCGAATGCGAGCCAGGAAGTTGTTGAAGATCATGTCAGTGCTGAGAACATCCTCACTGAACCAGACCATACCACACCGGGACACAGTGGCTAGGGTGGCATACTTCAGATCCTGCACTTCAAACATCACACGCACCTGGACAGAAAAAGAATAATTTGGGTTGAATACTTAATGAAATCTCCAGGCCAGACTTCATTAAGAAAAGAGAAAAAGAAATTTGTGTATAAACTGCCACGCTCTTACATTTGGTGGCAAGCTGAGACGCTCTCCATTGGGCAAGGTGAGCAGCTTGTTGTCATCCAGAACAGAGTTCAGATTTTCAACCCACTCTGGGTCAACGTCACCATCAAAGATGATCCACTGACGCTTCTGTAGTTCACCTCGGACATTGTCAATGATCCTGAAATTGAAAGAAATCGTTCATTTAAAGATTAAAAAGAAATTAATTACAACAATTAGACTAGCTTGGAAGATGTGTAATTACTCAATTATTACAGAACTCACTTCCTGAGGATGTGTGTGAACAAGCCATCAGTCCATTCACGAGTGTTGGGGTCCAGGGTTCCGTACAGGTGGTCTTTGCTGATGGCCTTGGGATCGATAATGTGGGCCACGCCCTCCACACCCTCCAACCTTTCCAGGGCTTTGAGCAGCACCCTCCATGCCATGGTCTTCCCACTTCCTGAAGGTCCCACCATCATCAAACCGTGGTTGATCTGTGTGATCTGGTACAGCTGGAGCACCTGGAAAAGGTTGAACGACAAGTTAAATGTTAGTATATGTGAATCTTATAACAGGAAAAGGTTTAAAGCCCATTGAACTAAAGTATATCAGTTCCATTCAGCTTCATACCTTCTCTACCCACATGCTGCCTACATCGTCCCCATCTCCATAAGTGAGGTACATCTCTCCGCAGACCTTCTTCAGCTCCTCCCTCAGAGCAGTCATCTCTCCCCTATGGTACTGAACTCCAGGGAAGACGTCCGACAGCAGGCTGAACAGCAGAGGGATGTCTTCTGCCACCAGCTTGGGAACCATGGTCTCACACACACTCTGGATCAGGATCTAAAAGAAATGAGAGACAGACTGAGTAAAACAACTCATTTTCTAAAATAAGTTTGTTATACTTGCAAAAACTCTGCCCTGAATAAACATGACCTCCATGTCCAAGAGTCTACTTTACATACCTCCTGTTCTGGAAGGTTCTCTGCAATCTCATTCTCATCAACATCCTCTCCACGCTCAAGCTTCTCTCTCTTGATTTTCTGGATTCGCTCACGCTTGACATTGCCAGCACTGATCAGCACGCTCTTGAGTGCTCGGAGACCGAAGTCGTAATGGCTCTGGGAGGAGAGCTGCTCGTCGCACAGTCTTTAAAGAAGCAAAAGATTAAGTTGTCATACCTCTGACTTAAAGTCCTGTTAAAGTTACTAACTAAAACAATACATACTTGAAGAAGGGCACAATCTTCTTGGCAAGGGTCTCAGCTGTTCGGAAACCTTGAGAGTAGAGCATGACCTGTGCAATGAGCTGGCGGTCAGGCTTGGTCATGGCCAAGCTACGGAAGAGCTTCTTCAGATTGTCAGGCAGGTTGGAACGGCCAGCATAGCCAGGGTTCATGGTGATGAAGATGGCCATGTCTGGGCTCACCTTGACCTGCTTGTTCAGGAGCTCTGTAGTGACAGGTACGCCTAGGAAAGTGACCAAAAGGAAAAAGAAAGAAAAAAGACTTAATTATAATACACTCCCCTGGAAAAACCTAATCACTGGTGATGAATATTCTGGTGCTATTTTTCCTCAGCAGCATGAAGTGTTGAAGAATATTTGTTTTGCTGCATTTTATTCTCACAAATGTCTAAGTCTGGATATTTCTCATTAAAAGGACAGCCATCTTTCACAAATATTATGCATACTTCTGTCTCTGTTGGGGTTGCTGTGCTCCCTCAAGGCGACCTGGATGTACTGGACCTGCTGGGAGACGGCCGACAGCATTCTCTCTTCCAGACGGTTGAACTCGTCGAAGCAGCCCCAGGCTCCTACCTGGCACAGACCCACGAAGATACGGCCCATGGCCTGAAGAAGAAAACGAAAAATGATCACTGAATTAATAAGCAATAACAGAGCACAGTGCTTAATCTCTGATGGTATGCTGGTGTCCTGTCATAAAATTGCTAAAATGATAAATTTACCTGGAAGTCAAAAGTCTCGTCACAGTTGAAGACCAGGACAAAGCGTCCAAGCTGGTGACCGAGGGCTTTCACTGATTCAGTCTTCCCAGTGCCAGCAGGACCTAGATAAAGGACAAATTCAGTCAAGGTTGGGAGGGTTGTTTCCCTCTTTGCCATGTTGTAAAACAAAAAGTTAAACAGTCGTTCCATACCAAATGGAGATCCACCAAGGCGAGCCTCCAGGGCCTGGGTCATGGTGAGATAGCAACGGTCAGTCAACGGGGTCTGAACAAGCTTGTCCTGGACACCCAGGTACTCAAAGCCGTAGTTGAACTTGGCATTAGCCATCTGAATGGACAGCTGCTGCAGGACATCTGTCTGCTTGGGATCAAAGTAGAAGCGCATCTGGCTGAGCCACTCAAAGGACTTGGGGTTGTCAATCTTGTTCTTGATTAGAGTCCTGGTCACATCACGCTGGTGCACCAGCTCTGTGATCTAAGAATGGAGAGTGAAATGGATTTTAGACAATTTTTATCCAACAACAATTTTTCAAAAATATTAAAAAAAAAAAAATTGTCCAAACTCACCAGATGCTCCAGTTTCCTCCTGCGGATTGGAGGCTGCTCCATCAGCACAGTGTCAGCCAACACGTTGAGTGTAGCTTCCACATTCGACAGAACTCCCTGCAGTGGCGTCATGTCCCCACCACCAGAGATGGTGGTCAAGGCAGACTCGATGTTCTCAGACCAGGCAATCTGGGCGGACAGGACCACCAGCTGGGCCTGTGAAACGAGAATAAAGATAAGGCGACATTAACACAGTTCCAGATTTCAAGAGTGTTTTGAAATTAAAACAGTATAGAATTAATTATTTAAATCCCAACCTGGTAGCGATCAATCCAGTTGATGTATTGGCTCAGGTCAATGGCTGTGCCCTTGTTAAAAGTAGTGACCTCTGTGACAGACTCTGCCAGCAGTTTGGCCAAGGTCACCCTCATCTCCTTCTCCACCAGTGTCAGCCACTCATTTATCTTCGGGTGCTCTGTGATGGAGACCGGTGTCTTGTAGATAATCTCTTCACCCTCACGTGATGAGATTCCCAGCACCTCAGTGTTGTCCTCATTGAGGAGGATGCTGGAGACACCAGCGAACATCTTTTTGAAGTGCTTCTGGAGTTTGGCCACGTTCTTGCTGTTGCCAATTATCTCAAGCAGGTCCTCGTCTCCCACAAAGTAGAACCTGCCAACAACAAGAAAGTAATTGAGCAAATCATTGTATTAATAAATGCATTCAAAATATCCGATACACTCTTTCACTTTTAAAATGCATTCGAAGACATGTTACACATTCCTCCTTCTGTTTGCTCAGCTTTAGTATGCCCTTCATACCTGGGGAATGAGGATCTTTCTCTCTCCAGGTATTCGCCAAGGGCTTTCTGGATTTTTCCAAGAAGATCAGCCAGTCGCTCCAGGGACCTCTGCACTCCCTGTATGTTCAGGACATCCATCACCAGAGGAGACTTTGTCACCTTCTTCATCAGTGCCAAGAACTCAGTGCTGATACTGGAAAAAGACAGAGACAGATTACACGAGAAGTTAGTAGAAAATATTTTTATGGAAGGAAATGGGGACTAAACATGAGTGTGCCAAATAAATCAGGTTATGATTCTTAAAGTTTACTTATATATATATTTTTAATATTTTTAAAATGCTGACACGATTTGGCAGCATTTAGAAAGACTTACCTCTGGAATCTCTGAGTTTCTACAGGCAGAAGATGTTTGATGTCAGCACTGCCTGTAAAGATACCTTCCAGATAGACCCAGCGACGCTGCACATCAATCCAGACATCAAACAGAGCCATGATTCGATTCAGCTTGTCTTCCCAGCTCAGGGCATCTTCTTCAAACACCTGGGAGAAAACGGAAAGAAAAACATGGTACTGATGTATGCCATCCTGACTGGCTGAAATATAAAGGGAAAAAAAAAAAAAAAAAAAAAAAAAAGCTCAACTGCCACCTTAATAAACTCAACGTATAGTTCTGTTTACCTTGTAGTAAGGAGACAACTTCATGGCGGACACACTGTTGATATGTTCTTTGACCTTGTTGAAGAGGTCATCCCAACCTCTAATCAGACGGCACTTGTTCTGGTAGTTCACCAGGTCGAGCTCGTAGGAGTTCCACACTTCACGGATCTGAAAACCAAAAGAAGCATAAGTACAGTTATAGCATAACAAACCACAGAGCTATTTCTAAGGATGTAGGCTATAACTGCCCATCTCTTGCAAATCTTCTTTACCTGTTTCAGGAACTCCTCCAAAGCCATTTCTCCCTGGGCTACCAGAAGAACATCCTTCACCACCATCTCATTCTTCTGCAAATCCACATCCCAAATCTGTCCAAGAGTCAGCTCTGACAGGACCCAGTTCACATGCAAGCGCTTCATCAGCTGCTTCCAGTGGCGGTCCTTCAGAGCCTCTGATTTAAGCTCAATCACCAACATGTTGACCTGGAATGAAAAGGAAACCACAGGAAATGTAAAATGCAAATTTGTCGTGTAAGTTAGAACTTTTGATTAGTTTGAGGGAAACTAGTTTACTGACCTTCAAGTAACCTTTAAGCATCCTCTGTACATACTCGTATGAAGCATACTGCCTCAGCCTTGCTTGGAAGTTCTTCAGCTGGTTCAGAAGTGCATCAAGACTCTGACGGAGCTACACGTACAAATAGATAAACTAATGTTATATTCTGTGAAGAATTTAAGGATCATACAGAACGGCACAGGGATTTAATCTAAATGTTTGCTCTGCTTTTGGTACCTTGCGTGGTTGTACAGAAACCCATGGCTGCTCTTTCATTTGGTCAATCTGCTCCCAGATCTTTGACAGTTCAGACCACACCTCTTTCAGGTCATGCAGCTCCTCCAGCGCCACCTACAGGTCACCACAAAGACAGAAATGGTTCAAAATGTTCAGTTAATGGTTTAATTTTTAGTTTATGGATAATGAAATACAGCCAGAAAACGGAATGAATGAATTTTACATTTATCATTTTGTAATTTAACCATTTATGTAAATGTGCGCTGGCATTACCTGCACTCTCTCCTCACTGCCACTGAGCAGACCAGTATCAGTAAGCTCCAGGGCCTCTTTGGCACGGGCACACTTTTCCCTTTCAACCTTCAGACGACCAAAGTTGCCTTCATAGATGGTCAGAGACTGAAGGGCCTCTTCAGGACGCAGGTTACCCTAAGGGAACAGATCAGACATTATAAAAAAAAAAAAAAAAAAAAAAAAAAGTAAGTCAGATTTATCTGCCATTTCTTTACACCTAAGGTATCATTAAGTTATGCATCTAAAAATATTAACCACATCTAGCATTAAATGTGCTATAAATAGAAAACTAAATTTATTAAGATAAATATTTCTTACAGCAACTGGTTTGGTCTTCTCCCAGTCATTAAGCAAGTCAGTGGTGCGGTTTTCCACAGCTTTGTCCTCTTGGACAATCTTCATCTGCAGGTTGGCCACCTGCTGCTGGATAGCGGTGTCCTTGCGCTTCATTATGTCACTGAACGCACCCCATTCGCCTTCAATGTTGTCAATGTAGAGCCAAGAAGGAGGGAACTGAAATCTCTGCTTCTCCAGCAAACGCTGTCCATTACGGAATAACTACGGGTAAAAAGGAGGGAGATTGTGATTAAAAAATGATTTTAATTTAACCGATTTTAAAAACAAAAAACATAGTTTAGAGTACTTACATCCACATTTTTCTCAAACTGTTTGATCTTTCGCTTCAGAGTCTGGACATATGTTATGAAGTTGACAGCATCTGAAGTGCTAGCCGTGTCCACAGAATGTTGTTCGAGATCTTGACGGGACTGGTGAGGAACAGCAAAGCATGAGTCATCTGTCCTGAATAACTGTTACCCTGTGTGTAAGTGATCCATGCAACTATGTTGGTAAAACCATACGTTACCTTGGAGATCTGAGCATGGAAGTCCTGCATGTTCTGTCCCAGCATCTGACCAAACTTGCTGAGAACCTCCTTGTGCCAGGAGTCATACTTCAAGTTCACCTTAGACTGGACCTGTTATCAGATAGAAATATGAAAATTTAATGTATAGCCAACACATGGGGGTTCTGGATTGTCAAAAATACAACTGCACGAAACAAATAAGGGAAATTTTAATGTGGAAATGTATTTCTCCTGTATGTTCTCCTCCTCCTACTTGAACACAACACCACGAACCGTCAGTCATTACTACCTTGCCATAGTCGATGACCACTGGTCCAAACTCTTTTCGAGTTTCAGCATTGTCAAAGGTTCCCCTAGCTTTGCGGATCTGGACCAGCAGGGCTTGCCACTTTGTGAGGTCTTCACCAAGACGGTTGTAAATGTTTTCAGCTTGCATGTCCCACAAGCACTGGTACTGCAGCCAAACCTGAACAGCAGTAACAAAAATAAAGCATATAAACAGTGAAATAACCACAAATGTATATCCTGTATGTCCGAAGAGTCATAAAAGCTAAAGACAAACAATAAAAAATAAATAATCAATAGCTATCAATTTGTAAGGTAATGTTTTATTTTAAAATAGGTGCCCCTTACCTTAACATACTGCTCCACCTCATTGACAATGTCTTCCACAGCATTGTAGGCCTCCTCTAAGGCCGCAGGTCCATCAGGCATCCGTGTGAGGGCATTACGGTAGAACTTTTCCTCCTCTGAAAGCTCGTAGTGAACACCCACCTAACAAGGAGGGACAGAGTGGCTTAAATAAAAACAGTACAAAGTACAATAGGCCAAACCATCAAATATCATTCCTGCCTGAGTAAAATAAAGACATTTTGTGTAAAAAGTGGTTTTACACTACATGATCATCTACACCAGATATTCACCAGTGCAAATAACAACTGTTTTAAGATGGCTACCTGGTATCTCTGACTCTGGATCCTGGGCAGAGAAAGTATAACCATCTTCCAAGCAAACATCTCCTGGTAGAGCTTGTAGCGACAGTCTTCAATTGGTGGGTTCAAGTAGATCACCTGGTTAGTGATCCTCAGCTCATGGACCACATTCTAAGAATAAAGAAATAATAATAAAACAGCAAGCTGTGCTTAGATATTCATGGTTTTCCAAGATGTTAAAAGAAGTGTATCAACATTTGAAAAGCGTGACAAAGCAACACAGTACCACTTCACAACTCTCACCTTGATTTTGGGCTCCCCTCCTGGTTTGTGGCTGACTTGTGGAGCCTCTGTGTCCATGTCCACATCAGCTTTGTCTTCTACCTGGCCACGGAGGACCTGAGTCCAAGCCTTAAGACCAGCCTGAAGACGCACTCCCAGGATACGCTCAATCTAAAAGAACATCCATTTTAATAACATAGCAACAAGCACCCTATAAAACGAAACAAAGGTTCAACTATACACCAAAACATTCCAAGTATTTCCATTACTTTATATTAGTTACAGAACAATATGTAACTTTCAGTACAGACCTCAATGTCAAGCTTGTTGACCCAGATGGGCAAATTGGAATAAGAATGGAGGTTAAGGTCATCCACGGCTTTCTGCACACGGTTCAGGATGTCGGAGAAGGTCTTGTGGTCAAACATGCAGGTCTCCAGAGAACGAACCTCCAAGTCAATCTTCTCTTCAATCAGTAAGAGGTCGTCCACCTGAAAAACAATAGGACAAAATTGTTTGATACAACTTGTCATTTAAAAGTTAAATGACATTTTGGAGTCTGTGTTCGTGCATATCTGTAACATCTACTTCACACAGACCTTCTCCTGGAAGTTGAAGACCGTCTCAGCTAGTCTCTGAACATAGGGATCCAGCTTGTAAGACTCCCAGACGAGAGTAATGCCCTCAGTTATGAGAACCTGAACCTCTTTCTTAAGCCCAGCAACCAGCAGGGAGATGGAGGACCGCTCCTCTACTTTCTCACAAGTACGCTCGTAGGTGCGAACGCTCTCGATCAAAGAGATGGCAAATGGGTACAGCTGATTAGCTTGGTGGGCCTTGTTGACAATGGCCAAAGGAACACGGAAACTCAGCCACTTGAGGTTGCGGACCTCTTTGGAGAGGGTGATGATCTCAGGAAGAAAGTTGACTTTAAGCTTAAGCATGTTTCCTCCCCTTCCACGGGCCCGGGTACTTTCAATGGTGAAGATACGACCAGACACACCAAGGTTACGCTGCTGAACCTGATTTAGAAAAGAAAGGGATAACAAATATTTTGAATTTGCAATTAGCCCAAAACAAAGGAAGCAATATGTAAGAATTACAATCTAGAATATTCTTCCAAATGTCTGAATCGGTGTTGACTAAAATACCTTGCGGGCCCAGTCATCAAATATCTCTTGAGTGTTGAGTTTAGCCCGGAAACTATCTCCATCCTGCTTCAGCTTCAGCCCTTCCACATGGTTCTCCCAGCCTTTTCCCAGAACATCCTCAACCCTCTTCATGTACGCAGTCAGCTGGCGGTCTATCTGCTTGGCCCAGATGATGGAGCCAGACACCGGAGGCAGGTCCCGGACATGACTCATCTTACAGGCCTGGCTCTGAGGATACTGCACTTTGAACTTGTCGTGCAGCGATTCGATGTCATCTTTCACACGCTGGATGAGCTGTGTCTGATACTCCCGGATGGCACCACGGATGTGGGGGCGCACGAAAAGAGCATTGAAGCGGGAGAAGATGCGGAACATCTCATTGGCATTCTTGGCAGTACCCAGCTGATCACGCAGGCGGGCCGTGATACGGGTCTCCACGCGGTCGATGCGCTCATCATAACGTTTCATGGCGGCTTCCCAGGCCTCCGTGCCCTCCTTGGACACATCCAGGCCGTCGACCTCTTTCACATTCTCATATGCCAGGTTCACCTCCTCAATAGCATTGGCATCAGCAGCATCAAAGAGAACTCCAGCCACCTTCATATCTTGAGGCTCAACTGTCTCTCCAGGGGCATGCTGAGGCACTGCAGATACCTTAAAAAACAAAAAAACAACAGAAGAAGAACATTAAATCTCTTAGTCAAGATGTGATTAAAACAAACAAACAAAAAAACAAACAAACAAAAAAAAAACAACATCATTTAAAGGTTTACCTGAGGCCTCAGCACACGGACGATGACAGCCCTCAGCTGCTCATGCTGCCTTCTGAAACGCCTCATGTGGTCCAGTCGGGACTGAAGTTTCCTATGAGCAGGGCTCAAACGCCACACCATCTTCAGGTTCTCCTCCCTCTTCCTCTTCACAATGTCCCTCAGAAGCACCTGCAGTTTCTCATACTCATCCTCCCAAGTCTGGAACACCTCGAAGCAAGCCACCATCACCTGCACAGACAAGCGTAAGGGCATTCAGGAAAATGTATAATACTGTGAGTGGCTAAGGTGTGTGTGTTTGTGTGTAATTGTGGGTGTTATTTTATGCTGGAGACAAAAAACCACACCAACCTTTTCAAATTCCTCATAGGCTACATGCATGAGCTTCCTGGTGCCCAACACCTTGAGGAGCTGGGAGCTCAGGTCCCTGGAGATGGCCTCTACTAGGCGTAGTGCTCTCTGGATGGGATACTTTGTGTTCCTGATCTTTTTCAGGTGAGTAAATATGGCCATTAGAGCCTGACGGATCTTATCAAGCTCTGAGGCAGAAAGCAGGTCATTAAGAGGGAAGTCTTTCATCAGAGGATTGTAGTCATTGACGGTTTCCACTGCCTGTTTCAAACCTGCAGGAAGAAGTAGAGGAGAAGTGAACATTTACTCGTGCTTCTCTAAATGCAAACATGTGTTGAGCCAGCCAAGTAAAAACAGCAAAGTTATAACTTGTGTCACTTACCGGTGTCTGTGTCAAAACTGACAGTAGCATGGAAACGTTTCCCGTGTTTCAGGATGTCCAGAGTGAGAAGAACCTCTGGGCTCTCTCTCTTCTCTTGGATCCTGTTAAGGGCTCTCTCCAGATTCAGCCAGAAACTAATTTCCTGCAAGGCTGTGCCCGAGGCTGGGTCACGATCGAGCTTAGTCACCTAGAAGGGCGCGAGCAATAATGATAGCAACCATAAATCAAGTGTTTTTCATTAGAAAGGTTTTTTTTTTTTCCAAAGACTGGTTTTGCTTTGTTATATACTTCCGTCGTGGACTTTTAAATTGGGACAAATATATAGAAATTCCTCCTACCTTTTGGATCTCCCTGATCCAGCGGTTAACTCCAGATTGCAGCTGGTTCAGGAAAGTAGGATCTTCCACCTTGTCGCCAAAGTCAGTGACTTTGGGCTTCTCCCCACGCTCATAGCACTGCTTGGCGATATTTGTGATGATGGGGTGGATGAGCAGGCTGATTTCAGGAATCTCAATATTTTGCTGCAGGTGGAGAAGGCCCATCTCCAGCTCAGCAATCTTCTTCTCAACAGAGGGGGCCATTTTATCCCCATCTCTAGAAAGTTGTAACAGATAACAGTGTTACAATGTTTTTTCCTTCCATTACATTTGCAATTCAATGCCAAGTTCAGGATTTAGTTTATTTAAGGAAGGCTTTGCAAAGTAACATTACCTGTCGGCTTTCCCAGACTCACGAATGTAGGACTTGAAGAAAGGCGCGACAGCATTGCTGATGAAAGAGTGAAGCGTCTCGTAGGGAGAATCCTCGCTCAAGGTCAGCACTCGCACCTGGGTTGATATCGGTTTGTCTGCATCAATGACGCCCGTCCTCTTGATCAAAGCCAAGCTATAGGGTAAAGAAAAGGTGAATGTATTCATCCAGAATAGCCAGAATTTAAATAACTGAAGGATCATATGCAGTATTACTTTTTCCAGTGCATTATTTACCTGTTGGACTTGATCCCATAGTGGATGTCAATGCTGACATTATAAGTGATGCACTCTTTCTCCTCCTCACTTTCATCTCCGACCTCCTCTGTGAGGAAACAAAAACATATATCAATTTAATAACTAAACAGATGACCCATCATTGAATGTGTGCATCAGGTTCTTCATACATATTACGAGTTAAACAAGGTCAAAGTAGCACATTATACCTTGTCAATGTCAATATGAGGACACCACAGTGCAAATAGTCTTGCTTTATTATATTTCCATTTTCCTCATGTACAATAAGGAAAATGTGACTGCTTTTATTTTACATTATTTCAAACTATTTAAAGACTTGCATGAAGGAGAGATGATTGACTCCTTAAGCCCAGTGAAGTTGCAATGCAGCTAAAAAAGAATTAAACAATCTGGACTCTAGATAGATGTGCGCAATGAGAAATGCTGCAGCAGATGATGGTGCAGCTATTCATGTCCCCACCCTCCCTTACAAGTGATGAGTGGGCTGCACTGCAGTATCAGTATTCTTAATGCAAAACCGCGAATAGGCCGGGGAAGTGACTCTTTGGGCTGGGAATCCGAAACCTCCAGGCTCAGACTGGTCATGTGTGGTATCAAAGGATCAAGATTCAGCACAGATATAGTAGGAAAGCAGCTCAGAAGCTGAAGATTAATTTGCCTGGGGAAACTGAAGATAATGTGTTTATTGACACAAGCTGGTTCACATGATAAAATGACTTGCAGCTATGACAATGGAGCCATTCTCTTTGAATTCCTATAATTATGCTTCATGTTTTTATTATGACTGTGTGTCTGTCTCGTTATTTGTGCACCAGGCCTCAACGTGATATGCATAAATAATAGCTTTATATAAATGCAGAAGGAACACAAAAATAACGGAGTTACGTCAACATACAGCTCCATTTTTTTATTGTTGTAATTGATTGTTTTATCGTCCCCACCCAGTGTGGCGCAGTTATCTTAGTAAGTAGACGGACAGCTTTAGCGACATCTGTTAATATCGTCGTAAAAGCAGCAGTTAACGATGAGTTTCCAAACGATGTGGCAGGTGGTTAACAAGAAAAGCTAATTTGCAAAGACGCCGACTTTATTCTAAAGTAACTGGGTTAACAAACAGTGTTGCTATTAAAATCATATTTATGAGCTAGTCGAGTTCTCTGACGTACCTTTCAGAGCGCTTCTCTCGACCAGGATGGTGTGAATTTGGGGATCAGCCAGGAATTTTCTCATCTGCTCCACGGAGCTCTTCTCTTCCAGGGCGGTTTCCAGCGAGGCCGGGGCCTCTCCGCCATCTTCCAAGAGCAGCGGTACCAGCTTCCGAATGTGCTTCTGCAGCACCGAGGTATCAGCCACCGTCTGAACGGCCGACACCTCCATAGTGCCGGAGTTTTCCTCCGTCCCCCCGCCGTCGGACATCCTTCTAAGAGCGTCAACGACGACTAGGTGTTGTGTGAAAGTGAACAAAGAAAAAAGGATGACGGTAACAAGCTGACTGCAGCTTCTACCAGCGGGTCATAGGTTGACTGACTGCCGCTGTCAAAACGTCGCAACCGACGCAATTTATTTTATATGCGCAAAGGATTCTGGTATTTGTCGTTTCTGAAATGGGGAGTTCACCGAGCTGTGGTCGTCAAAGACTACAATACCCATAATGCAGTTGAATTAATCATTTTTTTTCTGTCCCTTTGTTAGCACCATGCGCGACAAATGGGGGAGAAAGGGAGTTGTCTCGAATGATGCAGCTGAAATAGCTTTTAAAATACAAACTTTGATTTGTGCTATTGTTAATTCAATAATAATGTAATTTTAAGAAATCAAAGGCATTAAGCATGTTGAGGCCCATGTGCTATTGGGGACTACGAGTACCAAAATAAATTTGATAAATAGATGATTAATGAATTAAATGTACCATTAATAAATTACAATTGGGAAAAACATGAATAAATGAATTTATGGAATGTTTTAAAGAAATTAATTGACATTAATTCACTATTTACTCATTTAGTTGATTAACTATTTCCTATTTTAATTATTAAATTACACACTTTAATATTAATTTAATTATGCGTTTATTTAATTCCCTTTGGCACTCTGGGCACTCCAAAATGTGCAACCCTGTGACCTACTACATATTTATTATCAGTACGTGAAACGTGGAGAATTGTTTTGTGTTGAATTACTTGTGTTAAAGTCTTTACTCAAGAAAAAGTTATAATCCTTGTTAGGTAATACTTAAAAAAAATTGGTTGCTTATATTTAATAATCTATATTACACCTATATAAAAAGTGAATACTTGCCTTCTTCTTTTCAGGTTATTGTCGCTAGGGGTCGCCACAACTGGTCATCCTATTCTCCCTCTCACCCTATCCCTAATATCCTCCTTTGTTACGCCAACTATCTGCATGTTGTCCTTCACTACATCCATGATTTTTCTCTGTGGTCTTCCTCTTTTCCTCCTGCACGGCAGCTCCATGTTTAACATTCTTTGCCCAATATCTAAAATATACAATTAACTGAATTAATTGAAGGTTGTCGAAATAAAGTCATAGGACAACACAGGAAGGTCAAAGCAAATTTGTTCCTTGAGATCATAACACAGACGAAAGAAAATATTAAACTGATCTATAAAAGGACTGATTAACTCTTAGGAAAAGAGAACTGAAAAGTGTACCCATAAAACTTAAAGTAAATGGGACAATACAAAATGTTATAAATGTAAAAAAGTATATATAACCTCATATTAATTTGTTTTTAGAGCTTAGTGCTAGTCCTCCAGAAATGCAGTCCCAGATTGGTTTTAACTAGCACAAATATTTTGACTTTTAACCACACAGATGATGTGAAAATGAATCAGATTCTCTCAACACTATCAAACTCAAAGGCGAGAAAAGTATATTCCCTGGCACATGAAAGTTGTTGTGGTAATTCCATAAATAAGGTGACAGACAGGAAATCTGAATGCAATGAATCTTTCTTACTCTCATTTCTGCATGCCATGCTGCTCACAGGTGAATAAAACTGACTTAAAGTTCATCAGATCACTTTACAAACACATTCTAACTACTATTGAATTCAGATATGCATTTAGTACATCTGAATACAATACAAGATTTATCCAGCCTCGGCAAACGAGTAGAGCAACAAGGTCCGCCATGTAGGTGTGCCTAAGCAATGCATCATTTTTGCGCAGTCAGCTCTCTCCTAATAAGCAATTAATGACTGGAATATATTTCCCCAGAATTTGAAAACTTGTATAGATTTCTATCTTTAGTCATGATATATATTAAAAAAAATGATTTTGAGGACTTCGTCTTGTGAGCATTCATTTCATTATGACTGCTTAATTTTTTTATGTATATATGTGATTAAAATTGTGTGTGTGTGTGTGTGTGTGTGTGTGTGTATGTGTGCCCCTGTTGATAGATTTTAACTTTATTTACTTTAACTGCAGATACAAGTTAGCTAAACTTTCTTTCCTTTTGTGTGGAGATTTTTATCTAAAGTTCTGTAAAATAATAACTAAAGCTTTAAAATAAATGTTATGGAGTACAAAGTACAGTATGTGCATTCAAAATGGAGCAGAAAAAGAAAGTAGCCTAGCATATTTTTAACTATATGAAAAGTGTGTTTGAGTAAAGTACCCTTTCCATCCCATTGTTAGACAGTAATAGTGGCATGATGGGAATGGGGCCTCTGGACATGTGCTCTATCTGCACTCCGTGGGATCACAATTAAATCAAGTGTCATGAGTGGGCCCCACCCCGGCAGGACAATGTGAGAAGTATCGCCCCAAAGAGTTTTCAGAAACTGCTGGAAGAACAGGACAAAGAGCCGGAACAAGTCCCTTCTACAGAGACCCCAACCACAAACCCACAAGACAAAAAGAAGATCACATTTCAATCTCCCTTTGCCGGACACCCTATAGGATATTATTAGAAATCATCTGTCAACGCCCCAATGGATCAGAGCTGCTTTGTATACATTCAGCATGAATTTTTCAAATAGTACAAATAGTTACATTTAAAAAAAATTGTACATATAGCCAAAGATTGATGAATAATAGTGTTCTTGGATGTTGCATTTCATCAAGAAGGCAGACCCACCAGCACTTGATATTACACATTTGATAATAAAATAAAATGTCACGTACTAAATTGAGCTTTTTGAGTATGATTATATATGCAGAATAAGAAGTAGGACACAATCGTTCTGGTCATGTTTATTTAAATAAATACCAACATAAAGTAAAGCATCAGTTTCAAAGAGTAAACACAGTTCAAACTGGAACAAGTTAAGAGAAAATATAATTAGGGGCTTAGCCTATACACCGCATCCCTGAGTAACAGCAACATTTGCAACTTCTATTACACACCCCACAGATTAAACAGCTTTTCAATGATTTATGGCTTTAATATTGTTACTGAGTTAAAGTGAGAATGCAGCTCAGTTTTTGATGACAAAAGCATGTTTTTAAGAGGTCTGCTGGCAATGACTATTTGTTGGCTAGACAAGTAAAGGATTAATTTACAGATGTGCCGGTGGACAACTATATATACCAACATTTAAAAAAAAAAAAAAATTATGCTAGCTCACTAGTTGCATGGAATCAATACAGTAACATCAGCATCAAGTCCTTTGAAAGTTAAAAACAGACTTTGTCTGCACCTCCGGAGATAAATCTTCATACCCAGGATAAAATACGTAATTTGAGCATTTCACATGAGGACTAAACCGCACCTTGATCACCTCATTGAATGAAGGCCAAAAAGACGGAAAAGATGATTGAAAACGTCGATCGAGTCGATACATCCGCTGAAGTCCATGACAGGATGCTCATTCCTCATTGGGGAACTTGAATTTAGCATAGACAATGAGCATAACTACGGACATCACAACACACAGGGAACCAATCACGAGGTAGGCAATGCCGAGAAATTCATTCTTTCCACCCATCCAGGACACATTGCTGAACACAATCTTCTTCGCCCCATTAAAAGCCCGAACAGGATAGTCTGGGGCACAAGTGTTAAGGATATACACTGAGAATAGATACAAATGAATACCAGTTGTGGAAAACAATAACACTAAAGCAGAAAAGACATAAGTTATATCAAAAAGTAAATTTTTCATTTTTCATTCCATAAAAATCTGTCTTACTTGCATTGCAAACAAACAAATATATTTAAATGTTATATTGAAAGTATTCAAACTTACAGCCCTGTTTTCTAAAGTGGACGATATGGAGAGCTTTACATAAGTCCTGCCTTGGCACACGACAATCAAAAGCTATTTGCCTAGCTTGTTTACCTATGTCAGAAAATTTGCCTGTTTTTTTGGTCACCTTAAAGAACTCCTGAGTCATTGTGCTCAAGCCAGTGCTCTGGTGAACAGAGACACACCCAACCTGTTGAACAGGTTACGAATACACTGCTGTGGCTGTAACACGACCACTGGAGCCTCGTAAATCTTTAAATCGGTGGAATTGTTGTTTTTTTTAAACAGCAGGCTATTTTGTAAGTGTTAAATATCATTGGTTTCATATCATCATTTATACATGTGTATAAATACATATATTATAAATATGCATCATCCTTTAAATCATCGTATATTGTGTAATGAGTACAAGGATACTGTAGGTGACGTCAATCGTGTAGTTTCCAGCTGGGAGACCGTTTTGATAATCCCCGCTTGCATCGATTCGTCGATACAGCTTTCTGAAATTTGGCAGCGCTGCCCTCCTCATCCACACCAGGAAATCTTGATTCACAAACCCGTTGTTACTAGGGTCTGATGTGTCCAACTCATAAGCAGGCTTGGCCCAATTTATGGGTTTCACAGTACCTGCAAGTCAAAGTAGGCCAACATTTACCAAACTATGTTAAGTTCCTGGAATGTGCACTTTATTACCCTCTATTAAACACAACTTAAGATAAAATTAAACTAAAGGTATTACCATTGAAGGCATTCTTCAGAGGTGTAACGCTTGGATTTCTGTATTTGACGTTGTAGTCTGTCCACCACGCTATTCCTTTTCCATCCAAGGGCACGTTATTTGTTGTCCCATTGACGGTCCTAGTCAGCGTGAAGGTGTCTTTAAAAGAAAAAAAAAATGAACACTTCCTTTTATAGAAGATACTTTAATCTCCACAATTACTAGAGATCCCATACAAACCATTGAACATGCTGTTTGCTATTGATCCGCATGGCACAATTGGTTTACTGCTGCTGTCGGAGGCATAGGGGGAACAGGAACTACTGGGGCTCTTCAAGAGATACAAACAATTTTTTTTTTAAAAATTCATGATCTGTAAGATTTACATGAATTACAGAACTGTAAAAGTAAAATCAGCACAGCTTTAGAAACTGCACGTTTTTACACATCCAAGTCTGTGCGTGTCTGTGAAATAGTGTGTGTTCTTAACTCACTGTAAAGTAACTCAGGTCTCCATATAGCTGGTTATCGTCTTTGGATGCCCCATATCTTCTGTAGTTTTGGAAGTAGTTTGACAAGCCGTAATAAAAGAACACAGGGCCCTGGATTAAGGAAAGCAAAACCCACATAAATTAAAAAAAAACAAAAAAAAAACAAAAAAACCCCACTGGATTGAGAGGCAGGAGTAAAGTTTTGCTGGCATAAATTATATAAAATAAGGATCCATCCCAACCTGAAACAGAGTATCGAGGGTGAAGTTCAGTGAGCACTTGCAGTTTACTGTAGTTGACTGGGCGCAGGTAGAACATGGTAATCCGTTGCTATCCCCAGTGTAGTCCAACTGTGTGGGAAAGAACATGAAAGTATGAATTCTTACTTCTCAGAAACACCTATTTTCATTCTTGTATTCAAGTCTGTAAGCAGACAGCATGGTCAGTAACTGTTCATAAGAATGATCCCATATAAATGTGTAGGTCCCCCAAATGTTACCAAAGCAGCTCTAAACCCTTTAAGGCATAGACATATACATCTCAGGGTACTATGTTCTGTCTGGCAGCAGGATGTTCTCCCCGTATCATTTGGTTGTTGTGGTTGGCATTTTGGGGCCTCCTGCACGTGTTATAATGTTTTGGGTTGCTTTAGGATTTAGGGGCCGGTTCAGTGTCTTGGACTATTTGTCCCACTGTATGTGGTGCCAAATGTAGGTGGAAGCGGAACTTGAAGTTTTTCCCAGCAGCTCTTTGTTTTTAATGAGATGATCATTATTATTAACCTCATGTGTTACTGGTTTTAATGTTTAAAGACTGTTTAATAACAGGGGCGGATCTAGAGAAATTTTCTTAGGGTGGCATGAAGGTGGCAGAGAAATCAAATGGGGTGGCAAAATCAAAGCCTTTTTTTTTCCCAAACACATATGCAGGTGATGACATATGGTTAAAATGATTCAAATTCAGTAAGTATACATGCTTTTCATATAAATATTGTCTATAACTTAATTATTTTCTGTAGCTCACATAATTAAACATGTTAGTTTCACATAAAATCCACATAAAACATGTGAATTTTGATTCTATGTACTCTATAGCCTGTTTAATAAATAAATATATAGCCCAATACGTATAAAATTCAGAAAGCTACACAACATGGAGCGGTGTTGTTCAAAATGTGCTCTGGCACAATCATAGGCTTGCTGCTGAAAACAAGAAAAAAGCTGGTCCTGCTATGGGCTGAACCATTTGTTAATGGTGGAGGGGGCTAACACTATACAATAAATTCATTTGTAGAATTTATATTCACTGTTAACCATAACTGCACTCAAAGTTAATGGTATCTTATTTTAATAAACAACACTGTCATATGCAAAACTAGGGTGACACTTGGGGTGGCAAGAGATCATTTTAGGGTGGCACATGCCACCCTTCTAGATCCGCCCCTGTTTAATATAATTATTTTAAAAAAAATATAGGCTGCATGCAGTTGTCATTTGATTGTTCATCCTAGGCATATGCTTTCAGTGTGGAGGTCATACCTCTAACACCTGGATGCTCCTGGAAGTGACAAAGAGAGCGACTCCAATGCCGATGAAGGCCAGCCCAATGAGGACAAATCCTGGGATTACAATTCCAGCAGAAAGTATAGGCTGCCATGCCGGAAGCCTTTGCTGGGTGAAGGCGGTGTTGTCTGGCCGGTTGGCTGACTCTGACTCTTGTTTCACCATTTTCTCGCTTCTGTTGGATTGAATCATTATAGGTTTACACGTATGATCCAGTTTATAGCATTGCAAATGTGTCTATCACATCCACGGCAATGTATGAACCCCCTACTAAAAGTATACTAGCTCATTTGTTCACCAAAGATTTATACAGGTGTGTTGACAACTGACGTCACATAACACTGTAGCAAGGCTCGACATAAAACACAGCGAAAACCTTTGTAATACTGTACACACGAAATCTAAAACCCCGACCCCAGCGGTATACAGATTATTAAAAGTACACCACTGATTTTTCGCTCACTTTTAAATGGGTTTGTTCAGATACATAGTTTACCCCAAACAAAATGCTTTATCATTATATTCACGCCTAACACTTGGGTATTATATGTTTAGCCACTTACGTGCAATCAGCTCTAAAACGAAGACACAAAAGCCTCAAAAACAGAACATCGATATGCTTCCCTGAGCCGTGAACCCGACAGAGCGGAACACCTTTACCTGCTTACCCCGCCTACTGTGCCACACCTGCTCTTTTCTTTTCTTGGGATGACGTCAGTTGTTTGCAGGGTCGGGGTTTTGCGGACAGAAAGTAGGACGGAAACGCGGAACATGGAGGCTTGTTTCGGCCACTAATAAATAAATAAAAAGCCGTAATACTGGGTTGAACTATGTCAACTAGGCCTATGCAAATTTGGAAGTCCAAGGGTATCAAATTTGAGATTTGTGTTTTTTTTCCCCCTGCTGAATAAACTCCACAAAAAAATGCCGGAAGTAGCAAAAATTATGCAAATTAAAACCGAAGTCGGCAAACTGATATTAATTTACTTTTATTCAACAAATATTTTTTGGTTCAGGCTTTACAAGGCTAACTTAATTAAAAATTTGATAAACTGACTCGTAATTTTGGCTCAGTATAACATATGCTGTAATTTAGTAATAAATGATTTTTTTTTCTTTAAAACGCTCTTTCCGTGCTGTATTCAGAAGCTGTTCCAGAGCACCAACAAAGTGTTCATATCTAAAGGTAAACAATATTTCATCCATTGCAGTAGTTATGAGCCATTTAACCACGAAAAGCGCCCTTGAGTAATGGCAGTAACAGTAGGAGCTATTCAAAGGCTCGGCATTGTTTTAGATTGGCAGTTATCTCAACCATTAACTACACAGGGCGGCAATTGCGTAACGTTTTCCACTCACCAATCACAGAGAAGTTCATTGTGCAAGGTCTAATAGTGTGGAGTCTTTGTGTTGACATCTTCTGGGGGATTGAGAGGTATTATTAATATTTTCAGTATTTTATAATTTCCGGTTGCCTTAAAACAGTAGCAGTGTAGTGCAGAGTAGTGTGAGAACGTTTGTAAACGATTTCGCGATCAGTGTATCAATGCGCATCAATTTTCAAACAAAAAAACGGCGTACGTGCTCTTATGCTACCATTGGTGCTAGCCGGAGCTTATTGTTAGCATTGGCTAACCTAGCATGGTCGCCAATGAGAAATCAGAATGGAATATATTAAAGTCAGTGAAATCTATATGGCTGCAGTACATTGCGTGTTTAGCAGTAGCGTTAAATGGTTACGATATGAAATTCATATGGTGCATTTAAGGCTCTGAACAGAAGAAAACCTGCTGTTAGCAAATGATTGCTAAGCTAGTTTTGTCGTTAGCTTGCTAGCTGAAACAAGTCAGAGAAAGACGGTTCCTGACTAACGGGATTGGGCATATTTAATCAGAAAGTAGGATACAGACGGGCAAACGGCAAGCCGTTTCCTGTTTTCTTCAGGAGATATCTCGACTTGATCGACAGACATTGTGAAAGACTTTCGTCCCACGCAGGGTCTCAGTATTTTACGAAGTAATTTAGCTAAGTTAAAATCCATTCAAAATTACATAAAAGGCCGATATCAAACAGTCCTGTTCGTAACCATATTTCTGGTTCTGTCTTTATTTCTTAGTGTTTGAATGGATATTACCAGGTGCACGGAGAAATGGGTAAAACAAGACAAGGTTACTGTACCTTGGTGCCCTCATTTCATAAAGTCATGACATCCATGCACACGCAACATTGTTTAAATCATCCAGTTATAGAGATTAAAAAAAAAAAATGAATTAATGTCTTTATTTTGGGGTGATGTATTTTCAAACACCAGGCAGTATTTTGCAGTTCTTGCTTCAAATGCAGGAGGATGTTCAAATGTTTATGATGAAAAATAATTGTTAACCAAACCTTCAATTACTGAGAATTACACTTACAAGGGCTTTTGGACTGACAGTGCAAAGGCTTGCAGGCCCTTCTGCATTGTTTCTTATCCCTATGGATTTTGTACTTTTTATATGTTGCTGTAAAGTAAATCTTTAATTTTCGTATATTTGGTACCTTAAAGTGCAGTAATGTGTGCACACAGTTATTTACCCAGTGCTCAAAACCACATCATCATGTTCATCCAATATTATTTTATTATTATTATTATTGGTTACAGTGTTGCGAACATCTAAAGTTCAACCATTTCACTTTTTGTTGTTGTAAGCATCATCATTAAGGAGTACATCTCATTCCTGTTCCCTTTTTTGTTTAGGAGAGGCCTCCAACATCCTCCATAATGCTGTCTAGCAAGAAATCAGATGCGGGTTCCTCCTCCTCTTCTTCGTCTTCTGCAGCAGGAGGTGATAGGGCCCCGGGTTCTGACATCCAGACGGGATCTGCAGCCTCAGTGGCTGGAGCTATGGATTCAAAGAAAAAGGACAGGTCTTCCCCTAGTGGGGAACATGGAGGAGCCTCTTTGTCACACCAGTCAGGCCCCGGAGGGGCAGATCAGGACTCTGCTGAAGTCCGTAGGACGAGTCGACGCAAGCGAGCAAAAGTAAATATTTTAGGTTTATAGATGCTCACGAGGAAAGGAAAGGAAATAAGTTTATTGTGGCATCATGAGAATTGATTATATTCTGTGCTTCAGGAGCGTTCATTATCCGAGGAGTGTTCATTATCCCAAGACACAGGTATTCTTCTGCGTCTGCACCTCCGTGAAAAGTTAGAAGTGGCAGTTGTTTCCCAGTGTTTACAGTGTGATATTTCTGGCAGTTGTTGGTTATGCCTGAGAAATGTTTCAGCACTTCTAAGAGAAGTGGGAGTAAATGAACAGTTTACATGAATGCCGGTTTTAATGATGCTTTTATTGTGCCTACTGTTGCAGGTGGAGTACCGCGAGATGGACGAAAGCCTGGCTAATCTTTCGGAGGATGAATACTACTCAGAGGAGGAGAGGAATGCCAAAGCAGAGAAAGAAAGGAAGCAGGTCATCCCTCCTCCACCCCCACCAGTGGAGGAAGAGAATGACAGTGAACCAGATGAACCGTCTGGTGTGTGAAACACTTGCATGTTAGAGCAGTAAAAGAAGACATGTTCTTATTGAACATTGTGTATAATCATTTACCTGCTAATTGGTTGCAATTCTTAACTCAGTGGCGTGTTAAACTGATCTTAGACTTCATTTCAACAGAACAGAAATATGCGTGTTTATTTTTAGGTCTGGAAGGTGCTGCTTTCCAGAGCCGTCTTCCTCATGACCGTATGACATCCCAGGAAGCAGCCTGCTTCCCTGACATCATCAGCGGTCCCCAACAGACTCAGAAGGTCTTTCTGTACATTCGCAACCGCACGGTATGTATTCATATAAATGTATTAATTTGAGTTTCTAGATAAAGGGCAGTACTGTAATTCATGTTGATCTCATCCAGCTCCAACTGTGGCTAGACAACCCTAAAATACAGCTGACCTTTGAGGCCACAGCGCAGCAGCTTGAAGCTCCATATAACAGTGAGGAATTTAAATAAAACATTTTTTTCCCCATTATTTTTATTTTTGTCCTCATACAGAAAGAGAAATTTGATGTCCTTTTGTTCTCTTTGTAGGTGATGCTGTGTTGGTCCACAGGATACACAGCTACTTGGAAAGGCATGGTCTCATTAACTTTGGTATTTACAAGAGGGTCAAGCCTTTACCCAGTAAGTTCATCCAGTTATTCTACTGCTGAAATAGCACTAGCAATTAACCTAATTTTGGTACATTTTATGTTTTCTACATGACTTTGAGTTGAAAAACAAAATACTGCCTTGTCCTGCAGCAAAGAAGACTGGGAAGGTTATAGTCATTGGTGGAGGTGTGTCTGGCCTGGCCGCAGCCCGGCAGCTGCAGAGCTTTGGGATGGATGTTACTGTGCTGGAAGCCAGGGTACATTACTAACAGTATTTCTGTTAATCAGATGTTGGTAAAAGTCATTTGAAATTGTAAAATGCTCACTATAATAAGCCTCTAAATTCTATTCATGTATACTTTTAAATTGCTTTTTGAAATGTTAATCTTTCCATGCAGGACCGTGTTGGAGGCAGAGTGGCCACATTCAGGAAGGGCAACTATGTTGCAGATCTTGGAGCCATGGTAGTGACAGGGCTGGGTAAGAATCAGATTCTTTTTGTTGAGATGCTGAAGTTAATCATCTTTAGCATTTAGTAAGTTTTTAGCGTCTGTGTGCTGTAGAGGTGCATATATTTTAGTATACAATTCTTAATACTCCAAAACTCAGAAGCGTCATGTGTTCAAGATGCAAATAATTTTTAGTGTCACATGATCTGAGGTCACAGTGTTAAGAGAGCTATTTTTTAATTATAGTTTTATATTGGTTTAGTTTTACTTTGATTAACCTGTAGAGGGTGATAACAGCCTGTGTAATGTCATTGTATTTTGGGTCCGTGTGTGCACTTGTTCAGGAGGAAATCCTATGGCAGTTGTCAGTAAGCAGGTTAACATGGAGCTAGCCAAGATCAAACAGAAGTGTCCACTATATGAAGCCAATGGACAGGCTGTAAGTACAATGAATGATTTTAATAATACTGAGGTGCCTCTTGTCTATTATCCTGTTGCAGCAAAACTCAGTAGGGCTCCTAAGATATTTGTAAATATATATTTGATTTAATTTTAATAACAAACTTTTTGTGTGTGTTTGTTTTGTTTTTTTTTGTAAAAATCCAAATTTTGTTACAAAACCACAATGTGGCAATAGGCTAACAGCAATAGAGGCATGCATGCTGATGTGTGAAAAATGTCTGCTTGCTTCAACCATACTGCTGTTCATACTGACACACCCATTAAACATTCCCAGTGATGGTAACAGAACTATGTGAACCATTTGATTTAATAACGCATATAACCTCCATGCACAACTTATGTTTGCCCTAGCTCCAGACCAGACCCGCACAATGTTCAGTAGACATGTTAAAGTCTGTGTTTTCTGCTTCAGCTCAGCTGTCTTGTGAAGATGTTTTCAATGAACGCCTTTCTTGGGGTCATTTCACATGATTTCTGTTGGGTTACCTAACTCTAAGAGATGATTTTGTAATCGTTTGCAGCTTTAATCATTTAGTAATTGATGTGGAAATGTGGTTAAAGTTGGCAAATGTGTCTCGTGAAAACAAACACGTGGGAAGCTCATGCCCCATAAATTTTTATCAGTTACTAACAAAAGGGTTCAAATCACAAAGTAGCTTCACCATACATCACAGTGTCAATTTATTATGGGGTTTTTTCTCACCTGGCTGTTCCCCATCATCCCCCACAGTTTGATAACCACTGCTTAAAACCCACCTCCATGCTGGTTTATTTATTTGATTTCTGTTCCTGATTGTGGATAGGTCTGGTGGTTCACATGGTTTTTCTGTCACTCTGAGTGTTTGAATGAGTCTTTTTATAGGTCCAACAACAAGTCAGTGGTTTCTGAGTTTGTTGAAATTGATTGTGTGTTTGCACTTGTAACTTAAACGAGGGTATGGCCATGCTTTTAGACACATTCATGCATAAATGTCGGAAGCGCCACAGAGTCTGCTTTTAACATGTACAGATGTGTAAACCAGAACATTCTGTTAGGATTTTCTTTTCTTTTTTTTCTTTTTTTGACGCTTGCAGAAAAGGTGAACTCTTGGCATTAAAGTGCTGTGTTTGCGTTCCTAGCTGGTACTTGTCCTTTTTATGGCTTTCAAAGATTCACCGAAACATGGTGGTAGAGTTCTTAACTACATACTGTTGCGTCTGATCAACAACAGCTCTAGTTCCTCTAGGAACTGAACAGCCCAGAAACGGATATAGCCTAATGTCATTAAATTGTTTTTTCCCCCTTTAGTTTGTGTTCTGCCCATTAAACTGCAGCAACATTAGTAGGATGTTTAGGATCCTTTTCAAGGCTCTATTTTGAAATCTTTTGAAGCAGCCACATCACGTGTAACTAATCTCCCCCCCTGCAGGAAAAGGCAAATTAAATGTACATGATTTACTTTTGTGCAAAACTGTTTGACTTTGAAAATGTTTACTTAATATGTTGTCTCTCTCTTCCCCTCTTCCCTTTTGTCTTTTCAACCCCTGCCATGTTCATCTTTTTGGTGAACTACTAAAGGGTGAACGGTGCACAAGTGTATGTATCTGTTTATTTGCATACTATTTCTCTTACTTCATTTTTAACCAGTTTTAGAACTAAATATTGCTGCTCATCCATTTGAACTTCACATCATGTAACCTTTTTAAATCCCTGTAGTAGTTAAAGAGAACAGTAAATACCCAAACTGTCATTAACTTTTGTGTTTGGAAGAAATGACAAAGCACTATATTTAGCTTTTTTTAAGTAGTGAGTTGATAAGAAATCATTTTAAATGTTTCTGGTTTCAATTTGTGAAAAAGTCATTTTGGTAAAAGCAAAAAGCACATTACAAACACAATATTTTAGCTCATTTTAATAGCAATGCTATGCAAAAAATCTAGTTATATCATTGGCTATATTTCTGCTAAATTGCAGTAGACGAGGCTGGCTGTGAAAAATATTCAATGCATTAATCAAATCAAATAAAGAAAGCTCCATTCTTTGATAAATGTACAGCATCCTCATGTGTTTCACCCCAATCATAATGCATAATGTGTTCTACTAATGCTTAGCCATAGAGCTAACTCTTTTCTTGCATTGTCTGTGTTCTGTGATTTTGAAACATGTCATAAATCTCTTTCTGCATGTTTATCAAGGCATCAAATACTGTAATATTTCTAAGTATTTTTTAAGGAGACATGACTAACTTTTATTAGTGAATCAAAGTGTTTTTGTCAGTATTGATTCCATTATCCCTAAACATCAAAAGAGTTAAGTGTAGTTTTGTTTATTTGACTAGTGCCATGTCTTGTGTGCCTGTAGTTTTATTATGCTGTCTTTTACATGCCACCAATGAGAAATTCTCCTTCTCATGCGATTGCTTGGGTGTCCAGGTACCAAAAGAAAAAGATGAGATGGTGGAGCAAGAGTTCAACCGACTGCTGGAGGCCACCTCTTACCTCAGCCACCAGCTGGACTTTAACTTCCTCAATAACAAACCAGTGTCTCTGGGTCAGGCTTTGGAGGTGGTCATACAGTGAGTATGGGGGAACACTACAGGAGCTCACAGACAAAAGAATCTGGTATCAGTATCAAAGATGCTTATAGGTACTTGAATACACCTCTAATCATGTGTCTGTATGTGTGTAGGCTGCAGGAGAAGCATGTAAAAGATGAGCAGATAGAACACTGGAAGAAGATTGTAAAGACTCAGGAAGAGCTCAGGGATCTTCTTAATAAGGTGAGCATAAATTACTTTATGAATTTCCTTAGCTGCCACTTTCTTCCCCTCGCTCTGCTTACCTACCTCAACTCTTTTCTCCACCTTTCAGATGGTATCCACTAAGGAACGTGTTAAGGAGCTCCATCAGCAGTATAAAGAAGCAAGTGAAGTAAAACCCCCCAGAGATATCACAGCTGAATTCCTGGTGAAGAGCAAGCACAGAGACCTCACCGCACTCTGCAAAGTAAGTTCGATGTTTTTTTTTGAAAAATGGAAAATAGACACTGGACAGATCACCAGTCTAACACTATTTCAGATTAAAAGCAAATGTATTTCACATGGGATAAGGGGAAGAGGATGGATGGTTGGATATGATCAAAAAGTCACTAATCAGTGTCATAGAAGAGCATTATAGCTACAACTCCTTACACTTTCCTACACTTTTGTTAGTGTCACATAGTGTCTGTGTTTTGTTTTTATTTGCTGTAGGTTGAGCTACTATGAGGCAGTATTAGACATTCTAGGTTTATTATAAGGTTCATTCATTGGCCGGGAAGTTGACCCACCACAGTGTGTAGGAAAGAACTTTCAATATTTAACAAGTGATTTTAAGAGTATTATAGTGCTAAAGAAGTACTAGCATCTGAAGGGGATATTTTATGGACCACTAGTTCAGGGTGGGTGCCTGACAGAATTTTAATGCTGTGCTGTCTAAGTAAACCAGACAGGCTGTGTTTAAGTGGTTTAATGCCTCAGTTGGACGTAATATTAGAGTGAGTGCCGCTGTTTTATTTTTGGTGAGGATAAATCACCTCCACTACTGCTGTGTGTGTATTTAAAGGGGAAGATTTAGTTTAAACACAGCTGGTATCTGAACTGGATTTGTCTGCGACCCATCCGCTGTCTGAGAGACCACTTCAAGGGTTTGAATCACTGTCTTACAGTCTTTCTGTCTGCACATGTGTATACATACACTTTGAGCAAGACAGACTTGGCTTTTAAGAGTGTGTGTGTGTGTGTGTGTGTGTGTGTGTGTGTGTGTGTGTGTGTGTGTGTGTGTGTGTGTGTGTGTGTGTGTGTGTTTATGCACATTATATTCTTTTATGACTGCACTGTAGAACAAGATTTTAAAGCCAGTGAAATTCTTTTTGTTGAGAGATTTTGTGGTAGTCTTGCCACTTTTTGTGTTTCCTCAGGTCAGCTAGTTTAGAGGCGAGGGATCCTTAAGACTTAATGTAGCTTTGCCTGGAGCTTCGACTGCTACGTGGTATTACCAGACTTTGCACTGTCCTAGTTTTTTCTCTTGTGGTGAACTGAACAGGTTAAGTCAGCTCTTTCTGTTAAAGCTGCGTGTCCTTTCTGCATGACCTGAAACCCTCAGGGTGTGTACCGTGTACGTGCATGTGAAACTCAATCTCCAAAAGTCTGTTGTTTGACATAAGTACTGGTGTATTGCTAATATTGGGTCCTGAAGTGCATACTAAATACAAGCTGAAGTAAAAATTTATTAAGAAAGTGATCGAGGCCAGACTATAAAAACACTTTTAAAAATCATGTATTTGTGATAATATTCCCAGTATCTGGAAGCATAAGAAGTTTCCTACACTGTGATTGTGATCCCTTGTGACACTGCTAAATGTCTAGGCTGTATGTACACTGAATGAATTCTACATTACATGACTGTGCTGTTTGTTTGTAGGAGTATGATGAGTTGGTGGAGATGCAGGTCAAACTTGAAGAGAAACTCCAAGAGCTGGAAGCAAATCCACCCAGGTAAGACCCACCCTCCATCCCAAAGAACCCCAACAGGATTTGGGTTTTTGGGTTTTTTTATTGCAATAAAAATTAAATAAAAACGATTCTAAAGAAATCTTACTTTTTCACTGAGATGTTGTTTTTACATTGGAGTTCTGAGCTAGAACAAATACCCAGAGTTGGCTGTACTTTGTACCACTTTGGTGTTTAGTGGCAAAGTAAATCCTGTTTCCAGGTTTACAGTGGTGATTTATTATTAAGCAATTGTTTTTTGGTCCTTTAATGAAAGTCACAGTTGGGTTTGCAACACTAACCTGCGATGTCATTACTGATGTAAATCTTCAGGGGCTTTCACAGGTAAAAATACTGGACTGATTATGTTGAAGCATCATTTGCTAAATATGGATTGAGTGAAATTTGTTGGTTAAATAAACAACACTGACTGTGTTTTTTAAAAAATATTTTTAAAATACAAACCCAGTCATGAGAAATTATGGCATGCTTTCCAAGACATAAATAAAAAGTGATTACACTGATTTGCATTTTATGAAGTAGTATTTATAAGAGAAAGGGCAACAAAAGGCGGGAAAATTAAGTGTTACTAAAAAGAAAACGAATTGGGTTACCTGGCGACGGGTCAGTAACATGACTGGGTATAAAAAGAGCTTTTTAAAGAGGCAGAGTTAGAGAAGTAAAAATGAGCACCACGAGGTTCAGCAGTTTCCAAAACTTGCAAATTGTGGAGCGGAATCGGAATAGTATTCCTCAATGTAAGTTGTGAAATGATCATCTGCACTACATCAAACGTTTCTGAGAATCTGAGGAAATCTCTGCACGCATGGGACAAGACCAAAAATCGATGGACACAGTGGTAGAAAGGGCTCTAGCTGTTATCAGTTTATCAGATCACGGGTTTGTGTTTTTAGTTGTATTTTTGTGTGTTTAGTTGTTTTTTTACACAGCATCCCAACTCTTTCAGAATTTCATTTGAAAGAGCAGCCTGAGTTGACTTAGCGTGAGCTGTCAGTGTACCTCACTTCTCGTTGCCTTCCCCTTCTTCCCCACAGTGATGTTTACCTGTCATCCAGGGATCGGCAGATCCTAGACTGGCACTTTGCCAACTTGGAGTTTGCCAACGCTACACCCCTCTCCACCCTTTCTCTCAAGCACTGGGATCAGGTATGTACACGAACACATTTTGAAAAGACTTAACTGTGCAATGCAAAACTGCGGTTGGTTTTAATGAAGACATTCGAGGTTCTTCGCTTTTTCATATGCTCAATAAGCTATTGTTGCTTTGAAATACTTTTGGGGAAGTTTATTATGGTGCTGAGATAAAATGTTAAATTAATGTTTCCACAGGATGATGATTTTGAGTTCACTGGCAGCCACTTAACAGTAAGAAATGGTTACTCGTGTGTTCCTGTGGCCTTGGCTGAGGGCCTGGACATCAAACTAAACACAGCGGTGCGGCAGGTCCGATATACAGCATCTGGTATGTGTCTTCTGTCATTTGGCAAAAGTGGAGCTGAAGAAACTCAGTATTGCAGTTCATATAAATGCAGAATGTTTAAGGAGCACTCTTGTTGATTCTGCAGGCTGTGAGGTTATAGCTGTGAACACTCGCTCCACGACTCAGACATTCATCTACAAGTGTGACGCTGTGCTGTGCACGCTACCCCTCGGGGTGCTGAAGCAGCAGCCCCCTGCAGTCCAATTTGTTCCCCCACTGCCAGAGTGGAAGACATCAGCTATACAGAGGATGGGTTTCGGCAACCTCAACAAGGTTGGATTTACATATATGGATAAGCATTTGTTAAAGTGAAAAGGATAAACTCTGCATTGTTGAGGTTCTACTCATAAAAACAGAGTCGGATTTTTATGCTGGAGTCCAAAGATTTTAATTTTAAACTCATTCACAGCGGGGTAACACATGCAAGTGATGTGCCCAACTTTTGCCTGACTCCTAACACATGTTGTCATGTTCAGCTTCAGCGCTCAAGCTATTTTAAATCATGTAGCGTGTTTTCAGCAGGACTGAGGAGCTGGTTTCTCAGGGAGATGACCCTCTGTTTTTGCTGCAGCATAATTATGCTGAGAACCTGACCTTCAGCTGCTGGAGGGATATTGCATTTAAAGCAAAATCATTATTCAGGATTTATTGATTGTAGTCCCGAGGGGTTTGCTATTCTGCGCTCAAATTGCTAAGCTTGCACTTCTGCTGTATTGAGCTGATCTCTTTTGTGTATTTTTTTTATTTTTTTTATTTCATAAATCAGTCTAGGATTCCAATTTTCTCTATATATGTCTATGCTATTGTTGTTCTATTCCTCTTGTTAGTTTGGAGGATGATGAGTGGTGACTAGAGGAGAGCCGTGTATGTGTAGGTGGAACAAAGCTGGATGGCGTGCACACGAAAGATGCTTTTTGCCCCGTGTTAGTAATCCGATCAGAGTGCTCATTCTGCGTCACTCCTGACCCCCACCAGCTCCTCTACTCCCTCTGTTGTCGTGCATCATCCGCAGCAGAGTACTTTATTTTCTAATTCTGCTGCATCACAGAGGAGAGTACTGCATTATTATGCAATCTGAGCTGCTACTAGCGCAGTTACTCCAGCAGGAGGAGCTCTACCATTCACATGGCCCTACCTATTTTGAGCTGTCAATGTGCTGAGCATTAGATGTACTTCACAAATGATTGAGTTTTGTCTTAAATAAGCTGCCTGATTGTTAGGTGACTATTCTTAATTTATGACCCTCCCTGTTTCTGAAGGTGGTGCTGTGTTTTGACCGCGTGTTCTGGGATCCGAGCGTTAACCTGTTCGGTCACGTCGGCTCCACCACTGCAAGTCGGGGCGAACTATTCCTTTTCTGGAACCTCTACAAAGGTGGTGTACACATCACATATTTCTAGCCGTTGATGCTATTACTGCTTCAGTACTTTCTTAAGGGCTTTTACTTTTACTTTTACTTAAGAGCTGTTCATATGAGTAAATTGTTTCTTTAAAAACAAACCAAAAAACCCCAACCATATTTTGGTCTAAATAACGAATTGTGACTCTTTCTTTTAGCCCCGATCCTGCTCGCTCTGATGGCTGGCGAGGCTGCTGGCATTATGGAGAACATCAGTGATGACGTTATAGTCGGACGTTGCCTGGCCATCCTTAAAGGAATATTTGGAAGTAGCGCTGTGCCACAGGTAGAGCCTTTTGTGTGTCGTCTTGTGTTCTGTCCCCCAGTTTTGATCAGACACATCTTAATATTATGTTTGAAGCCTCCAGTGAAGTAGTGGTTGGGACTATTTTCAAGCTCAAACATTTGGGTTTTCTCAGTTTTCCAATACTTTAAGTGGAATGTCAAATTCATTCCTGAATTGACCCCCATAACCAGCAAAACTTAACACAGCGAGCATATGTGAAAGCACCCGCAATGGGGGGGGAGTCGCATCCAAACCACCCTTCATTATAAATCATTTGCTTATGGTTTCAAATGGGATAAAATCACATGCATGCATGCCAGCGTTGGAGCTGTGCACCATCCAGCTGTTTACAGGTCCCTCTAATATCATCATGGAAAATTCTTACAAAGCGTGTGCTGTTTTTGTTGTGTGTTGTCATGGCAGCCGAAGGAAACTGTGGTCACCCGCTGGCGTGCCGACCCCTGGGCGAGAGGATCCTACTCGTATGTAGCAGCAGGTTCTTCAGGCAATGACTATGACCTGATGGCGCAGCCCATCACGCCTGGCCCAGCGATACCAGGAGCCTCCCAGGTAAGTGCTCAGCAGAAGGCTGCTTATTATTCAGGAGTGTGTGTGTGTGTGTGTGTGAGTGAGAGCGAGAAAGTAATGAGGAAAAGTTGCCCACAATATTCAACCAAACCAAAGCGGAGCGGTTTATTCCCAGCACAGATGTTTTTGGGCTGTTTTGATGTTGGCGTGCTGATTTGATGTGAACAAGTCGCATGTATGTGTTGACTGATGAGCCACAACAATTTACTACCACCCCCACCCTCCCAATCCTGTCTTCTTTCACTGACTCTTACGCTGGAACATTTTAAAGCTTATCTCAAAGCGTTTTTTTTCTTTTGCAGCCTGTCCCTCGTCTCTTCTTCGCTGGTGAGCACACCATCAGAAACTATCCTGCTACAGTTCACGGGGCACTTCTCAGTGGTCTTCGAGAGGCCGGCCGCATCGCAGATCAGTTCCTCGGTGCCATGTACACACTTCCCAGACAAGCCACTCCCACTGGCACCAGCAACCCTCAGCAAGCTCCGCCCACCGCCACCGTTTGAAAAGCTTCTCTTGAGTTCCTCCCTACTCAGGACTGGATCTACTAAGACAATTTGTGATTAAAATGTAAAAACAAAACAAGGTTTAACCCATAAACTGGTGACATTTCTGGATTGGTCTTTTTACACACAAACTCTGGACAGCATCTAGTCACACACAGCAGGGACGGATGCATTCTCACTACAGGAAATGTTGGTTTTGGTGAGGGGTGGTGTCTGGGTAGAGCATCCAGCAGGCAGGACAGGTGACACCCACCTGCTGTGAATTCTCCCTTCACACTCTAGATAAATCTCTTGGTCAGAGCTCTGTAAGGTCTAAAGTCCCTTTTAGACATGGATAGATAAATAACGATGGCATTCAAACTTAGGGCAAACCTTAATGTTCCTCACAGCTTCATTCAGGCAAAACCTACCAGAGTGATGGTGATTTGTGTCTGTGCCTGTCCACACACATTGGGAAATGGTGAAATTCATTCAATTGCATTAGAAACGGCGTTAGGTACAGGGTCATTATGTACATGCTATTTCTTTGTGGGATAGTCTCTACTGAGCTGATAAAATCACAAAGATGCAGGAGACACTTTCCCACTAAGGATCTATCATAATAATCTTTCAGACCTAGTGAGATAGATGACTATTACAGAGTTTTACAGAAAAGTGACCAGACATGTGCAGATGCCGTCAGATTGATAGAAAGTAGTGGATAAAATAAAAGGGGGCTCATGAAAAAATTTTTTTAAAATCCCCCAATAATTTTTGCTATTAGAATAAAATAATGAGACTTCTAGAGTTTTCTGGACATGCGTGTAATTAAGATTTTTTTTTGCCTTAGAGCATTTCTGTTCTTCAGACATAGTTTGGCTCTTAAGAGTTCCCAGAAAAATGTGAAAATATGCAGATAGTACAACTACAAACTACTACCAGAATAGGACATGACCTACTACATAGACTGGGTTGCTAGGGAACCGTGAGGGAAAAATCTTTTTTGTTGTTGTTGTTTTAGATTTGCCGGCATGGAATTACTTTCGGTACTTGGAGTGATTCGATGTGGAGCTATCAGAGCCGAATGTCTTATTTATGTGTTCTTTTGTTCCTCCAGAAGACTTTTTTTTGTCTTGTTGTCTTAAAGCTTAACATGTTACTATATACTGTAACTGTGTGCCTGTTAAATTTCATTTGTTTAGGCTGGAAAGTGTATTGAAAAAGACTTGTATTACAAGTTAAAGAGAGCTATTCAAAGAATTAATTTTGTTTATTGTGATCAACACTTTTTTTGTATTGTCAGTTTCTTTTATTAAAAGAAGAAAAGACATATATTAAAGTCTCTTTTTTTGGAAAATCTGAGATTTAAATGTGTAGATTGTCAGATTTCAGGATTAATCCCCCCTTTTCTTGAGCTGCTACTACCTGCAACTGTGTCGTGATTGCGCTTTTACATTCATTTGCATGTAACATGGCTGCATCTGCTTTGACCCTTCGGTGACCCTCCTTCATTGCAGGTCTGGCCGCCTCCCAGGGTCTGTGGTACTGTTTGTGTTTTTGAGAGAGAGATGAGGGTCCCTGGCAGCAGCTCCACATAGTGGGGGATCTGATGAATGAAGGGGGAGATTAAAATGGTCAGCCTTGAGCTATGAGGTTTTTTTTCTGAAGTTTCAGGGCTCGGTGCCCCTCTGTTTCCATGCACTCTTGAGCGTCATGGGCCTTTTTTTTCCCCCTCCTCAGAGCTGTGGTTATTATTATCGTGACCAAAGGAGATGTTTGATGTAACAACAGTAATTTGAGCTGGGGTTTTGGACTGCTGCACTCAGATATTTTCACCTCCCTGGTAAACCATAGACTCAGAGCAGTGTGTAACTGTTGACTGGTGAGGTTATTTTTTATAATAGCCTGTAGCCCACATCAACTGATTGGTTTATAGAGAGGCAGAAAGTATTATAAAAGTCTGCAAGTAACTACAGCTCCATAGCCGCTGGGTGGAATGTGTGCTAATGCAGGTACAAAACCTCCCACGTGCTGTTCGTCACATCTCTCCTTTAGTATACTTTTATGACTAAATACCAGTACAATGAATTATCTTCCCATCACTCATGGTTGTCTAAATTCTGTACAAAAAATAAATACATAAAAATCATTTTAGTGCCACTTCTAAAAGTTATATAATTCTGCACAATTGACCTCTGACCCTTTGCATGTTCACTCAGTAAACATCCCACTCGGTTTTCTTTTCACACCTGCTGTAATGTGTGATCTCTATCCTGCTTCACTCCTCCACTCGCCTGGAGTGCCACTGAGTCATTTCTACGGCTGACTTCACAGCACTAATTCAGGTCAGCCATCAGAGCTGAGGCTCAGAAGTACCAGGGTCCAAACAGGCACCGCGGTGCTGCAGCACCTCCCATCCATCTGAATGTGGGGCAGATTAAAACCACAACAGCAGATTAACCCGTGACTTTCAACGAGTTTGATTCCTGCGGGTTTGCTAGATGTGAAACAGCTGACTTTTAACACTTGGACTATGAAACTAAATGGAAATCAGCAACTGTTACTATTTTTTATGAACTGTGACATGTCAAACATTTTAAAATATCTTCACGATTAACACCTGCTCATTGGACACGTAAGGTACATCTCACCAGTACTTAACTGGTCCCCCTTTTTGATTTACTGGATGCACAGTCACCACATCCCAAAGGTGCATCTCAGTACAGTGAACTCATCAACACCTTCATGGTACATTATCCTGTTGGAAGCAGTCATCAGTAGATGTGTACACTCTGGTCAGCAGCAATAATCAAATAGGTTGTAGCGTTTAAACAGGGATCAGTTGCTACAAAGAGTGCCAAAAATATCCGTCAGACCATTAGAGCACCATCAGCCTGAACCATAGATGCAAGCCAGGATAGATCCATAGTTTTATGTTGTTTAGAGCAGATTCTGATCCTATCATCCGTTTTTCCATGTAAACTGTAACCTCAGTTTTTTATTGTTAGCTGACAGGAATAGTAACCAGTGTGGTCCTCTGCATGCCCTTGTTGTAACGAGTGTCTGTAGAGTTACTGTTGCTTTCCCATCAGCTCAAAGATGTTTAACAACCCTCCTGTGTCATGTGATGCTGCCATGTCAGCTGATGTTTGCGTTAATAAGCAACTAAACCCAATGATGTGGCTGACAGATAATTGTTGAAATCACACTTTTTTTTTTTTCTTTTGCTAACATATATTCTTATGCAGGGATTAAATGTGTAGTCACACTTCTTTACATTGACAGAAATAGGAATTTCATTTATCTGAAGTGGGCTGTATGTGTCCTGTGATGTAAAAGGAGTTTGATATCCCTGGTCTATGGTACATTATATGAGACATCTTTAGTTCAGTCCTGCACCTGAAAGCCTGGCAGCTCGACTGAACGTGTTGAGGCTTGTACTCTGGAGGTGCACAAAACTGGCACTTGAAGGAAAACACCATGCAGCTCAAGCTGGAAAAGGAATAGGAATTACAACTCTTCTGGGATTCAGCCAGTGTTACCCATGATTTCCAAAATAACTGAGACTCGGTCTTTTTATGGTAATCATCATAAAAAGAGTGACTTACTGAGTAAGACGGGGCTATTTCAAAGTAACCTACAGCTGCAGGAAAAGAAATGCTGGCTTTCACAAAGCAAGGCGTAGCTGTTTAAGAGAAAGATGTGTGTGCTGACTTTGCATTCCACAGCAGCCTGCGGTTTTTCCCCCCTTTGTACCTGACCAATTTTGCCTCATTTGTCTCCCTGCTTATTTTGCATACCATCAGCTGCTGTTCTCTCCACTCCGTCTAAACCAGGATTCTCTCTTGCACACACACACACACACACACACACGCACACACACACAAAATGGGTGTACCGCTATGAAATCAAAACTTGCTGAGCTTGTTGGACAAAGAACATAAAACGAGATTAACATACACGTTTGCATTTTTACACAGGTTCCAACACGGAGACGCTTTACAAACAGGTCGGTTTTTATTTTTATTGGAATACATATGGTCTGCTGTACAGCTTCAAGAGACCTACATGCAGAGTGCGCCAGCCACAGAAAGGTTAAAACATGCACAATGTATTAAGTTTAAATCGAAAAAAAAAAAAAAAAAGCCTCCCCACACAGTAAACCTGGCATTGCTGACACAGAGAAGCAGTAATCAATCATAAAACAATTTTGATCTGATTTTAATTACATATACGTCTGTGTTTGACACCTCTGTCTGTCAGTCTCCTTGTTCTGCACACACATTTATATACACTCATCTATTTAAAAAAAAACCCAAATAAACAAACAAACGCCTCATTTGTACAGTTCAGAAATTCTTAGATGTGGATGAATCAGCGTTAAGAGAGAGAACATCCAGTTAAACAAAAATGTATTCTTTTAATTCGTTATCCGATTGTTCCTGTTAAGATTGTGTGTTTTCAATATATAAACATGTCTGGGGACCTGCACCCTTCTTTCTTTGGCAGCACTTTCAAACATACAGCACAGAAGATGTACAAACCCTGAATTTATGAGCGAGGGAGATCAGGGCGGCAAAGAGGCTGGAGCAGTGAATGGTCCCCGATTTAAAAAGAAAACACGAAACAAAAAAGAAAAAAGGGGTCGACACGTGTTGAACCACTCAACACCGGAGACCTGCTCAGCTCTGATAAAACGCACATAACTCTCACTCTTCAAAGACTATCGCTCGACGCTGGCTTCTCCCTTTCTCTTTTTCCTCATCCACGGTGCGTCATCATGTCTCCAGGTTGTGAGAAACGTCTTGCATTAAAACTACCAAGCACAAAATACATGAAGAAGAACTCTCCAGGAGTGTGACAGAGAAAAAGGAGATACATTACCTCGAAAAACAAAAAAGTCTTTAAATCAAGATGGACAAATACTTTATATATTTCAGTAATAAGGCCCACTTTACAAAATTAGTTTTTCCTTAAATAAAATCTATCCAATATAGATTCCAAAATAAGACATCTTTTGTTTAACAAAGAGAAAAAAAATACATAAGGAGAGAGATGACAGAGAAAAGACAAACCTCACTTATATTTCCCCTTTATTTCAGAACCTTAAGAGACACCGTGTCCTCCTGGGGAAACTCTTGCACCATCTCTGTAAACTGTAAATACTGTGGAATGATTTTGGCACATTGTTAAAAGGCTGAGACACAAACATGATTTTTCACTGAGTGCATGCCAATTTCCTTTACCTGCTGAGATGATTCTTGAAAAGAATTTACAAAAAGAAACAAATAATAAACCCTACATAACCAGCTGTGGTACATTCAGCAAACAGCTACGGACAATTTTGGGGGCACAGAAGAGGAAACGTTTTAACAATGGGGGACTTAAAGGGGGCATTAGTTGTTTAAGTGCTGGTTAAGTGCAGATTACAGCCTGTGACACCCCAATGACACCATAACCCTGGCTTCACAATGGAGGCATTTGAAGACAAGGGCCTGCTAACATTCCTCCGATCTCCACTAAGTACATTCTAGTCTACTTTTATAAAAGGAAAAACAAAATAACGGATGTTTATAGATATACCAACACATCTTAAGAGGATTTCTATTAACTCTTTAGCTGGTATCCTAGCAGGAAAGCAGAAGCAGCCTCTTTTTGTTTTTAAACAGCAGCTATTACACCATTGCTGTAATTCAGTCCACATTCAACCATCAATCACAAATCAGAGGAGACATCAGGAAAAGAAAACAGCCCTGGAATCCTTAAAACCTGTGAAATTATCACTGCAGCTCCACCAAAAACCAATTAGTACATTCCACCATATTAACACTGCACCAACTTTCACCGAAGCATTGAGTGAGACCTGTCACCTGTGAGCAGTTGCATTTTGCACAATCACATAAGCACACACAGATGCCACAGGTGGTCTTCATGCTGGGACAGAGTCCAGCTGAGTCTCACTGGATGGAGTGGATGTACGATCGGGTTTAGCGGTAGCGTTTGGGAATATTGGGGCCTTAGAAGGAAGAAAGGTGGATCGCATAGTTTCAACTTTGGCCTTTACACAGCCCGGCTTGCTTTGAACCCGACCTTGAGGAGGGGAAACCTGCCACGCATCGTAAAACCTACAGTTTCTGACAGCTGGGACACCCCCACCCCAAACTCAAACACTCTTTAGGGAAAGAAAGGACGAAAAAGATTCAAAAGAAACAACTCACAGGTAGAGAAATGCTTCACAGTGGTGCTGCTTAGGGATCGGTGGAGGAGTATCACGTTGGATTGGAGGAAAACAGTAACAAGAACTTTATGGGCCATGAGGCAGGATAATGGGCAGTGGCTCAGGTGCTTGCATCACCATCCTGACCCACAAACGCCCTCCAGCCAACTCAGGGTTCTGCAGACGCCACTTGAGCTTTAAATGAGAACCCTCGCTGACATATCAACAACAGCAACAAACACACTGAGAGAAGAGCACGTGTATATCTGGCAGAAACGGACACTCGATACCCCCCCGGGTGTTTTAATTATCATCAAGTGCACGTCACTGCCAAGCTGGCCATTTTTGACGCTCCTGTATTTAGAAGCCCTGAATCAAGATGTAGAGACAGGATTAGACCCAGAGCTGACATTTCACCTTTCAGCTACTCAGGGAGCTGCCCATCATTTTCTGCTGACAGGCCTCTGGCCTTCAATAAAACGAGCCTCTGCACCAGTAGCACACATCACTGCTGTTTAGGGCAAAGGTTTTCCTTTTAGGAAATGAGAATCTAAGGAAAATACAGAGAAACAGAGGGAGGAGGAAGGGACACTTGGTTTTTAGCAAAATCCGAAAAAGAAAATTAAAATTGGTCGAAAAGATGAGAGACTGGGGACGAGAGGGCATTCTCTCTTGGTAAATGAGAAGTAGAACAATAACAGAGGGAGCACAGGAGGACTATATGATCATCATGTCTTGGCTTGTGCACTGAGAGCTCTAAACAGTGCGTCTGGTCCATTTTTGCGCCATCATAAAGCCGGCGGAGGCGGCTAGCCACAAAGCAAGCCTTTCAGAGGCAGAGCTGCACCCTGTGACTCTGACGGTCAAATCCAAAGGACACAGCGGCGTGGCTCGTGTCCTTTAACAGGGTGCTTTGGAGGTGGGTTAGAAAAGAAGTTTTGGCGTTTTGTGCGGGAATCTTATTTCACCTTCCTTCAGGGAGGATTTCCCCTAAAAAATAATTTTACAATGTCAACCAAAACAATTCTCAAATAAAAGAAAAATGCAATTAAATGCAAACAGAACAAATCAAAACCTCACATGTTTGTATTGCATGTTATTTATGTTTACTGCAAGTGTAAGGAAATGGTGCGAGTCTGAATTTGTTGGGACAGTTTACCTCTTATACCGCATCTCAAGGCACAGACAAACATACTGTAGATATTACTGCTAGAAGGTAAACATAATGGAAAGACAGACTGGTGAAAATGTGCATTCCTAAAGGTAAACTTTTAGTTTTAACCTAGCAAACTTCACACTTACACAGTCATCACCTCTTTTTGTACACGATGACGGCTGAAATGGTTACAGATATTGCAGAGGGGGTGGGGGGACAGTTTAATTGCATATAATCTCCTGCTTGCATAAACTGTAAAGTGACAAAGTGGCAACAGACAGAGGTCCTGCCAATAGGCGGATCTTTTCACAATAAAAGAACCTGCACATATGTGGAGACTAATAAATATTACAGCTTGATGGTGGCTGGTAGAATACAGGAGACCAAAAAACAAACAAACAAAAAAAATAAGTGAACCAGATCATCCCCAGCAGGGTCCGACAACACAGCATTAAAATCCACAACAGCAGAGGAGCCAGATGGAGAGCAGGCTTTTAAAAAGTCCCAAGTTCTTTCACAGATCCAGAACTTGGTCCAGAGTTGTCACAGTTATGGTTCTGTTTTTCTCTCTTTTTTTCCCCCCTCGTCTACAGTTTAACAGATGCGAGCGACAAAGAATGCAGTCGTGTTGGATCGGTGCATTAAGCCATCGAGCAATTGGTCATTCTCAGCTGCATTCCTCCTGAGCAACATTCATAAATTTTGTTCTAGGATTAAAAGTTTACATAGCCTGTCATTCTGCAGTCAATCTTCTGCAACAGTCTCAAGATCCTGCCGGTGCCTGTTGAAAGACTTTATGGAGAAACCTGAATACGTCAGCAGGGTTTCTGATGACCTCAGCAAAAAACCAAACAAAAAAACACCTCATTTTATTACTGGCCGGTGGCTAAATTGAATTCTACTGCACAGTCTCTGCCGTAGTGGCCCCTGCCAATGAGTGATTGCTCCAACATACCAACCCACCAGGTGTTGTTTATCGTCGTAACAAAATAATACACCTCTATAGAAATAAGAAAGAGAGACACTAGCACGATTCGCACGGCGAACCAAGTCACGTACAAGCAGGACTGTCACTTCCTGGTTAGAAGTCCAACGCCCTTGGGTCGTTCCTATGACTGGTGTGTACACAGTACTTATGGCAGCACTAAAAAAAAAAAAAAAATGTCCACCCTGCCAGGCCACGGTTGCTGGTAATCGAAAGTCCAAAGTTCAGTTCAAACAGAAACTCCATTTTTGCTATGGCTCTTTCAAAACACATGGATGAGGACAGTTGCAACAGCTGTAAAATACAGAACCATGGAAACTGTGTCATGGTTTGAGGTTATAAACAATGCCACCCCCCATCCTCTTGTTTTTTATTGATTTATTTTTTCTTCTTGCATGTGCATTCCATTTCATGGCGTGCAGTCCACTTTCTTTTTTCAAATGACACGGTTGAGAAGAAAGCGAAAGGATGATGCAGAACAGGAAGCGAATTACAAAAGAATCAAAATAACAGAAAAACATAAACAAGGTCCTGGCCTGTGAAGACAAAAGAAAAAAGAAAAATGTGTCTGTGCGTACGTCTGTATTTGTATTTGTGTGTGTGTGCGTGCGCCTAAAATCCAGCCAACCGGCAACCCTTTAAGCATGCTGAGTCACAATCTTTCAAGTGTTCTTCATTTATTACTTAGAAACATGCAAATCTTCATTCAGCATCTAAGACCTCAAATTAAATCTAGTTTGAGGTTACCGCGTGCTGGAAAGTCAGGATATGGGCTGAAATTAAACCGAAAGTTAAAAATGTGGATGTGTTTGCTTCTTGTTTTGTGGATACGTTTGCATGGCTTGTGTTTGGTGAAGGGGGGAAGGGATGGGATTGGATGAAGGTTTTCAGAAGGAAAAATGAGTCTGAAACAAAACCGAGGGTAATTCGCTTCCTGTTTTTGGTCACATTTAAAGTAGCGATCTTTTGGTTTTATAGAGAAACCTACGGGAAAATCCAGCCCTGTGAGAGAGAAAGATGCACTGCTGTTGACTGAGGATTGGGTTTGTCTTTTCAGTGATGAAGAAAAGTTGAAATTCTGAAGCACAAGTGACATTTCCAGCTACTCTGAGGTTACTGTAACAAACTCTCTTGAGTCTATTTTCCTCCAACTCTGGCACACAGGAAAATCGCCAGCCCCGCGCAGCGTGCCAGCCTCTCCCTTGTCAAGTTTCAGGATTACACTATAATACATCCAACACAAGAAGCAGAAGATAATACACTGGCCGGTGAGGAAACCTCCAAAAACACTGTACAGGCGCTGACCTTCCATGCACGGCTTTTTCTGGAACAGTTTTGAATAGGAAGAAGCGTCCATGTCTCAGCGTACACTCATCATCAGGTCGGTGGTTTGTTGTTCAGTGTGGCTGCAAAACTGTTGTCTGCTGGAGGTGGTGATGATCTATGTAGCCGTCATTTGATGGGAAACTAGCGCTTGGCCCTTATTTTGCAGTTGAGAGCTTAATGGAGTGCTGTTATGGGAGGGGGAAAAAATGAATAAAAAAGAGACACATTTAATCCTTCATTTTTCAAAAATGTTATCGTAACTATTCATCTTTGTTAGAAACATGACTGGTCTGTAATTTCCTTATAATTTCGTGGAAAGTTTGCCAGAAAGAACAAGATAATTTGCAAGCAATTATGGGGGAAAAAATTGAGACCGAGCTCATTGGTACACTTCCAATTTAAATCACAATTTTTAATTTCCAGTCTTTTAGTCTTTTACGGCAAATCAGCTGTACATGTAAAATGTGAATATCATTAGTATGATGGAGGAATGAGGTCTCCAATCCTAAATGAAGTTACTGTATGCTTATCCGGGTTCAAAGTGAGCTTTTCTCTCATTTTCCATAATTTATCCCTAATTATGCTAGTCTTTCCAGAGGAAGTCACCAAAAAAGCATATTTAACTTCATTGCTTGAGAATTTTGCTGCAGCACAGTTCATAAACTGCCTTGTGCAAAGATTTCATCACTGTCGCTATGACGATAATATATAAATAGGAGGAGAAAGCCCCTTTAGAGATGAGACACTGTTCCAAAAGGGGTAATTAATAATTGTATATTTTAATTAACTATCAGGAGTTAAAGGAAAAGAAAATCCAGCCATCTCCTACCTGTCCACTTGCTTCAATCCTCCTCCTCACTTGGTCTAATGTTGTTCTGACTGACGCTGGCTCCACGGTCTGCCTCCCGCTCCGCTCCTCCCCTCAGCTCTGGCCCCTAAGCCTTGCCCCCGACTGGACCAGGGCTCCCCTCCTCTAGAGGAGGCCCCGGGTGTCCTGCTTATCCGATCGTAAGAGGTCCCCAGATCACTACTGGGTATCTGTCGTCTCCAAGAGGCTGGGCTGTGACTCGGGTTTGGACTGGGGTCCAAGTTATCAGAAGCCTGGAAGAAAGAAATTACATTTAAAAACTGGCTATTGTATTGACTGGCATCCGAAGTAAACGCTTTTCCAAGTTTAAGAGAAATAATTTGGATGAAATTTAATGCCAAACTCTGGAGTTTGTCTATAGGAGCTCTGGGCATTTTGTGGGGCCTTGTTCGGACCTTTGTCTTATGCGGGCATTGACTACATGCCGTTAATGTTTACTGGTGTGCGACAAGTAAAGTCTGCCATGTGGATTTCTGCCAGGGGAAAAATCCCCAACCAAAAACCCCAAACATACCCCAAGCTGAGAGATTTATAATTTGGCGGGCTCACTAGAAAACAAACCCCAAGTTTCTAGTTTGTGGTGGATACAATGGCACGTCCCCTCTCATAACCTCAGTAACCCTTCTCTAAGAAAGCGAGAGTTGGATGACGATGCAGTTCTTAAAGCACACAGAAACAGCACCCCACTCCTGTAATTTCAGTTTTTAAAAAAGCACCATAATTAGTGACATTTGGTGGGCTGGAGTTGGCTTCTGGTGCAGTTTTAGAAAGCATTCTTGCTAATTGGCTTTAATGGAGCCCTGCTGGTCTGCCTTTCACAGTCTCCTGGGGGAGACAGGAAATCAGTCACCAGTGAAGGCTGCCAAAGTGGGTGTGCTCAGTGTGGTCACTTCCTGCTACAGTCACTGTGGGAGGAAACCGTCAAGTGGCATATTCTCCTTCTATGGTAAGTTAACGCTCCAAGACTGGGAGTTTTCACAAACTTTCCTCGAAATGGATGTAGAGTTCCTCCTACACTCAACGGGAGGTTTGTACCGTACAACACATGGCAGTGGAATTAAAATAATGCTTGGTTAAATAAAACCCCCAACAAAACCCCCCAAATACACACACATTGCACAAAAGTGCTGCTCTTTGACCAGCTTTTATATGTCAAATGAACAAGCCACATACTCTAAGATATTAAGAAAATTAGTTTGACTTTTGGGAAATAGTCTAAAGTTTCACATATCTATGAAAAATATGAAGCCAGACTAAAAAAAAATAAATAAAAAATGTTGAAACAGGTTTTTCTGGAGTCTTTGTTCACATCAAATTACACTTTTTTGTACAGACTAAACCAGGAAATGTTGCAGTATTTTTGTGAGTTTTACATTTTCAGGATTATTTATTTATTTCATCTTTATCCACCCAGTAAATCCCTCGAGATTTAATCAAATTTCCAAGGGAGAACTGGCCAGGAATGTCCTTTTAACAAAGCCAGCATAGCTGTTTAACCTGCTTCAGCTTTTATCTGGGGCACTGAGATGAGAATGGCTTCTCTCCCTGCTTCCAACTGAAGGAGCATCTTGGCCAAAATACTGAAATATGACTAAGTGTGTCTGACTTAATAAATGCCTATGCAACTCATCCATGTTGGAATTTCAAGAGAAAACAAGGAGGATGAATTTTGCTCTTTGATGAACTTATGGCCAACAGATTTGTGAAATAAATAAAATAGTGCATTCGAGTTCTTCCAGATCAGCTTTTTCTGTTTGTGGTTGCTTGTTTGCTGATGACTTCTTTCACAAGAGGTGAAACCTCTGACAATAATCTCATTGGTAATGATTTTAAAAATCAGGAGGACAGCTAACAGTGGATCAACTCTTGACTCCACACTTTACTGCCAGTACATGTTCTGGTGCCTCGCTCCTTGGCCAAACGTAAATTCACAGCTCATTCGAGTGCAGGCTGAAGTTTCCTACTGCTACAATGGGGTGGAAGTACTACAAAGACATTCTGTTCTTGCAGTCTAAGGTGTGGAGTGACTGCTACAGAAAACAAGCTACCCCTATTTAAATGCCGGCCTGTTAGGCAATTCAAATCAAGTGTGCTTGGAATGCAATGCAAGCGGCTGTGTATGTGTGAACGTGTGTGGTGGAGCTGTGGCACACACACAGCTTTCCCTGCTAGCATGCTTATTGTTAGCAGCAATGCTAACCATCAAGCCATCTGCTCATACTTGTAAAACAAAGGGTAACTGATAATCATGGGAATGGCACTGCACAAATTTGAACATCATAGAAGCTCTAAAAGGATAAAAGATTGAATGAGTCTCGATAAATGCCATCACTACAAGCCAAAGCAGTTGATAGTTTAGCCACACTGCTAAAGTGTTGGTTCAGATAAACTAGATATGACCATGACCTTTCACTGGAGGAAAAGATGTCCGTCTGTCTCTATTATAAATAACCTCTAGATAATTTATACATGAGGTTCAAAAGGGAAAGCTAATCAATAAGCTATCAGTCTGCCCAGGGTGCTGAGGGTACTTATAGGAATTGGGAGTGTTTTCTACTCCTTAATGCCTATCGATCAATATGTTCTCACTGGTCCACAGAAAGCTGATTTTCAGTCTGCTCTCCTTCCATCACCGGGGCATGAAAGATTGTCACAAAAATCGGATGTTTAAATCTCTAGAAGAAAAACAATTTTTTTAAATGTTCTTCATTCATCATTTTAGGTTCAAAGACAATTTTACGAGGAGCAAACATGTCAAACAAAAACAAACGCAGACTTTGATGAATCAAGAGGAGCACAGATGCCCACCCAGCTGAATAACAACTGATGGGGTGTCAGTTAATGATGTTGAGAGCGGCTCCGTCTGCAACCTTGTAATAATACAACCCTCTTTTATCAACCTCTGACACTGCAAACACAGACTAATCCCAACCTTCCACTGTCCTAAGTACAGCTGTATTTATCCAAGCCTTTTGGGAACGGATGCAGTTCAGACCGCTGAAATATTCTACAAATCCAAACCAAAGATGATCGGCTTTGCTCCAAGACACGCTTCAAAGCCCAGTTATGTTTTTGAAGAAACTTATTTTTTATTGCACTGGGGTAATTTCTGCACATAATTGCTATCCAAATCGAGTGACCAGTTCATGCATGAAATGTCATGATGAACAAGGTTCTACCGCAGAGTCGAATGAGTGGATTTGGGAAATTCCCACAATAAAATTAAAAAGTGCACGAGTGACAAAAAAATGAACAGGGGGACGGTGGTTTAACAGTTCACAGCTGATCTTAAACAACGAAGATGGGACTTGTTCGATAGTTCCGGGTTCCCGGACCACAAAGCATCAGTGATGTGGGACAGGAGGCTTATCTTAAGTAGTTGTGGTTGTGAAATTGCAGAGCTATGGTCGAGGCCGAGTGGCACTGAGTGGGCACTGCCTGATGGGAGCATTAAAAAATATAAAACTCAAAGGTTATTTTGTTAATGCCAGGGTTTTATGATAAAGAAAAAGAGCACGGCCATTCACACTTTTTCTACCGGTCTGCTAAATATCAGTGATGAAAGGGGGTGTTTGAGGGTTGGGGCTCAGTGTTGGGTAGATTTCATTAAGCCCATTGATGATAATGACTGGGGAGGAGTCCAGCAGGCAATTATAGCTCCAAGGCCATGCTAGCTGTAATGTTTTTATACCACGCTTGATTCAGAGGAGAGACTCCAGCTTAATGTTCCAGTGTCTGAGCCTGCTTTCACTGCTTTGAATAAAGTAAACCTATATACTATAGTGTGTGTATGTAGTAGTGCGGATATGTAAGTAAAGACTAAGATTTGAGCCACTGCAAAAAGAAATTAAGACATGTTCATAAACAATCGGCTGTTCAAGATTGGGTCTAAAACCACTAGAATGCTTGGATAAGACAGGGAACGCCATGTCTGCAGCTAAGGGTGGATACTGGCAAACAATTGAAGTTCCCAGAGAATGTCACCCATACTACACTCTGAGAAGACAAGGCTGTCAGGTCAGACTTTATCAAACAAGCACCAAAATCAAGGGATTTGTGGAGGCGTGCCGAAGCTGTGCCTAGCGACCTAGTTGTGACGCAATTACAGCGGTCTGTCTCTCTACTGAGCACTGATGAGGATAGGAGTGAATAGAATGACAAAGGAGGGAGAAATACGCTGTATCCACAGAAAAAGCCACTAGAAGAGGAGTTGGAGAGGGGAGATCCTTGGCTTGCTCCAGGGATTCATGCTGATCAACCCCAGCTAGATGGTTATGATGCTGAAAGACCCAAAACCCCAGATTTCCCCCGACACATTACTGAAGATGCATCACAGCGATTCATGACGATGTATTTATAAATCGCAGCATCACTATATACCAAATACACATGTTAACACTGTGACCCAGTGATAGGTTTTTACCTCATCCTTCGATGTGTGAAATATTCACACTCCATTTTTTATGATCTCACATACATGATATCACAATATAATCACAATGGCCCACATATCACAATGTAATATGTGAGGCTAACAGTGGAAAAGTTTACCACACCTAAATTGAAAAAAATTTAAATTAAGCTCTTATAAACAGTGACAACATACTATGTACAAAATAAAGTCATAAAATAAAGTCGCAGACCTTAACAGACACCTTTGCTTATTACATGGTGTCTTCCAGAATAGCAAACTGAGTCTCTCACTGATGTGGTAGCACATTCACATAGGAGAAAGCTATTTTCTTCTCCTTGAGGTTTTTCTAACCTACTTTTCCCCCTGTTGAGGTCTTTTTCATTTCCATCCTCACTACTTTCTGTCCCACCCTTTTCTCTTTGTGCTTACTGGGGCAGCAGGAGTGGGGCCTGCAGAACTGCTGTGCTAAGCTTGAAGTCACGGAGCCTGGCGTCAGGGAAAAATACCAGCTGAGCTCTAATGCAAAGTTGACACACCAGGAGCTAAGGCCTGCAGCTGCACTTTGTGTGGAGTCTTTATCTTCATGCTAAAACTATTTGCAGAGAAAAATACTTTAAGCGCAATACCAACTTTATTAATCGAGTATCACCAATTCATTTTTTTAAATTTACAAATGCTTGAGTAATGTACCAAGAAAACAGACTCAAGGAACATTAAGCATATTTCAAAGCAGAACAAAAACTAAAATAAAGTTGCATCCAATAGCCACGTGTGTTTAATATCATATCTGATAAAAACAAAAGCCTATAAAAACTGAATCTACTACAGGAAAGTGTTAAAAACCTGAAGTCAGTTTCCCTTACCGGTGGCTGCTGTGAATATGATCGGTTCCAGGACTGAGAGGTAACAGGTGCATGGGGTATGGCCCTTCCCAACCCTCCTGTTTCCATAGGGGGAGACTGAGAGATCTTACGCATGTACACCTGGGCCAAAGAGAAAATTCCCTCTATTATTTTTTTTCCTTTTCTGTTTTGTGTGTGAAATTACTTTGATATACACTTATTAACTTTCCCCACCTCAGCAGGGGACGGCTTGGCTCCCTTCTGTGCTGCAGCATTTCCGCCGCCTCCGTTTCCACTGTTTACAGAGTCCTCTGTGTCAAAGGTGGTTGCCCTGTAAGCCCTCCACGTTGTTGCAGTTTCGGTTTCATCTTCAGACCCGCCATCTGTCATTGCTCTCGTACTCCTTCCTCGACTTCCCTCGTCCACAGACATGGCGCTTTTGTTCCTCCAGGGGCTTCTCACGGTCACATTCTTCATATCTGGCAAACTGTCTTCGTGTGACGGTTGGCTTTGCCGTTGGCTTCTCCAGCTGGTGACGGTGGTCGTGCTGCTGCTGCTGCTGCTCTCAAATCCTGATTCTGTGTCGTTGAAGTCTGAGGAAGTGACGTCCGGCGACTGGAGGCTAAAGTTGCTGCGCTGGCAGCACAGGTGGCTGGTGGTGGTCTCCACCCTGGAAGAGTTGTGGAGTTTAGACCTTGATGATGAATCACTGTGGCTGTGTGGCCCACAGTCCTGGTCCTGGCATGGCCGCAAAGTGATCTCACTCTTGGGTATGGAGATCTCATATGGGACGGAAATACTGCCATGATGGTCAGTGTTTGGGCCTGGCAATATAAATAAAATGATACATTTATACAGATGCAACAAGTTGACAGTAATGCAATGTGCTTTAAAATATCAGTTTTTTGGGGGGGAGGCAAAATTAATCTCAGTCCAACATTTTGGCTCAGGACAAAAACAAATGACATCCTATCAGCTTAAGTTTGTGTTTAATGCTTGTTAGCAAATATTACCATGTCACTAGGCTCTTTTCTTTCCCCTCATCTGTAACCAGTCAAGGCAGGTGGCTGCCTATTCCTGAGCCTGGTTCTTCCTGTTAGAGGGGACTTTTTCCTTCCTACTGTCACCAAGTGTTTTCTTGTGGGGAGGGGGTAGGGGGTGGGGGGTGGGGATTGTTGGGATTTTCTGAGTTGAACTGAATAAAGATGATCATCTCAGGGAACACAATTTCATTCTGCGGAGAGACAGATGGTTCTGCCGCCAACATGACTAGGGGTTAATTACATTAAAACACCAAACCTTACAGAAGACAAAAGCACATTTACAGACAGCTACAAAAAACCTTTACTGAGGTTTAATGTTGGGGAAGCAGATGCTGATGACTGATAGGTGTTCACCATGCACCACTTTCTGGACATATAATAACGGGGCTTGTAGCATGTTTAATTACCCTAACAGCCTGTCCAAAAAGTGTGCTACAGTTTTGTGAGTGCTGCAAGTTGGGAGCACTAATTAGAAGGTTTCCAGTGACAACAAATAAAAATGTTGTCTTTACTGTACTATTTAGAATTAGTATCTAGATCCTGTCCTGAAAAATGCAGTATAAGTTTAACTAGATCGTTCTAAATTGTTGACACGTACCTATAACGATGTTACTTGTAGATGTGTGGCGCTCTTTAATAGGCGCAGGTTCACTGGACACACTGCTGCTGCGACTGCTGGTTCTGGAAGAGCTTGGATCATTTGGGTAGATGGTTATACTACTGGTGATTTTATTAGTAGTAGTCACTACTGGTTTGGTCGAGATCTTGGGTTTCCCATTTGTAGCCAAGGGTTCTGAAATCATTACTTCCTTTCTGTCAATTTCAACAATAGCAGGCTTGATCACAGCTCTTGATCTCAGTGCCTCTCTAGGACTGCATACTCGTTGGATTTCAATCCCTGCTGCAGTATGCATGGGTCCCTGGTGACCTCCCTCAGCTCCCTGTGACCGGCTGTGCAGCTCCTCATCAAAGGAGCTCCTGGAGGAGGAACCCTCTGAATGCGTGTCCTGGACTTGAGGGTATCTAGAATACCTGGAGGTTACAGTCCTACTGCTTACAGTTGTGCTAGCTGCCTCAGCGGTTTCAGCTGTAGGGTCCAGCTCAGATGGCCTTGATCCAGTAGATTCTGTTTCTGAGGCAGAAGAATGACCCTCTGACCCCTGGTCACTGGCCAGCAAGGGATTGATGTGAGATCTGTAGGCTGTGTATGAGCCATTGGCTTTGGATATAGTAGAAATAGAAGAAGATACAGATTCCTGAATCTGGTCTGTTGATTCCTGATCAGAGACGGGCACCGTTTCCTTCTCTAGAGCAGAGATGCTGTTCATGGTACTGGAGGTACTGTCAGGCACGACATCAGAGCTGTTAGATTCACTGTCACTACCTACGTACAGTTTTGAGAACTTTTCTCTGCTCTTCTTGATGTCATCTGTATGCTTGTGAGCTGTCCTTAGTGGCTTCTGGTCATTAGCTGCTGGAGGGTATCGACTAAGGACGGACACCTTCTTGGTATCACTAGAAGTTGTATTCACAGAGCTGTATGTGGCTCCTCTTGGCTTTTCCTCAGCTCCTCGCACTGTATCTCGTATTCCATTATCAGATGAATTTGTGGTAGTTGTAGTTCTGGGTGTCCTTCTCTTTTGGGCAGGACTCAGGGCTCTCCTCACTGACTTGGGAGAACCCTTCTCAGAGTTGCTGAAATCTTTGTTCCAAGATTTATGCTGAGGAGATAAATCTCTGTTCCTATGTTTTGGGGAACTTGGCTCTGGGACAGTTGCTGCACTTCTATATTTAGGCTTTTCTTGTCTAAACCCTCCCTTCAGGATAGCCTCTTCATTTTCAACTTTGCCATTTTCAATGACCTTAGCAGTGCTGCTTCCATTGCCGTGTTTATCCAAGTTACCAATTCCATTTCCTCCGATTCCGCCTTTTCCACACAGTTGCATCCTGAGGTGTTCCACCTGCTCATTTAACTTTCGAACTCGTTCCCTTTCTATCTGGAACTTTTCGTGAAGCTCACCATTTTTGGACTCAGAGTTCTTCAAATCCTCTTCCACAATCTCCAACTGCTTAAGGCGGTTCTTCAGTCGTTCTACCTCCTGTGTCAACTCCTTTACTTTGTTGTCCTCCTGCAAGCCTTCAAGACCGCTGTTTTTCTCATTCTCAGACAGCTTTGAGTAGTCAAGGCTCTTCTTCCGTCCAGCCAGCTTACTAGTTAAGAGCGCTGTGGATGTTAGCTCATCTTCAATTCTTGAGCTCATGAAATCTGCTCTGCCAGAATCCGTTGACATGCCAAAGCGATTCTTCTGGGTCGCCAGCTTTTCTTCCAACTTCAGAATGGTCTTCTCATCCTCTCTTTGTTTCTCTAGCAGCCTCTTACGCTCATTCACAAAGGTTTGGGTGAATCCCTTGAGCTTTTCAAGCTCCATAGCCAAGGTCTGCTCCATTCTCTCCAGCTTTGTCTCAGACCCCTCCACCTCTTTCAAACGGGCTTTTAGTGTCTCCAACTCAGATGAGAGCTTCTTGGTTAAGTTCTTCTCCTCATTGAGGCTAAGGCAGAGCTGGCTGCAGTCAGACTTGCTTTTCCCAAAAGCTTCTTCCAGTTTCTCGAGTTCAGCCATCCGTCGCTGAAGACGTTCTATTTCTGCCTTTAGCTCTTTCGTAAGGTTTTCCTCCTCTTCCAGTTTCTCTCTGACTGTGCGGCAAAGATCCTCAGCTTTACGTACCTCCTCATCTTTCCCCTGGATCTTCAAGAGACGTTTTCTCAGGGCTTCCACATCACCAAGCAGGGACGAGTTACTTCCCTCTGCCTGGATAATTTTGTCCTGCAGAGGAGAGAGTACAACAGTTCTTTTCATGCACTGTTTCTTTTTCACTTCAGTCATTCTTTTGAGATGCACAAACACACACACAACCCTCCACACACTGTCACAACAACTTACCTGTAGGTCAAGAAGCTCATCCTCAGACTTCTGTAGCTTGTTTGTTGCTTCTTCCAGTTCATCAAGTCTTCGGCCAAGACTCTGCAGCTTGTGCTTCAGGTGGCGATGGGTCATGTCTTTATGATCCGACATGGTTCCAGATTTCTTTCTATTGTATCGACCAAGTTTCTATGTTGTCCAGATTATCTGATGAAAATCTGTTGGGGAGTCCACATCTGTGCCGTTGTGCTACCAAGTTCTTTAGGCTGTCAAGGAAAAGCTCCTTTTTCTTCTTAGGCTGTTCTGATTTGTTTTGCCACCGTCTCTTCAAGACTTCAAAATTCCCTCAGTGGTTTTCAGCAGACAAATCTGTCATCTGTAGGAGGCACATAGAGAACACTTAGTCATCTCTAATTTCACAATGACAACCATTTGTATTCTCAAAAGTAACACAGTAAGTACAGGAAGTAAGTCAGAGAACATAGAAATTAGCTCACTGAACCTTGTGGCACACGCACATGGAGACCATATAAGGACAGGCCACACACAAGTCATGTATTATAAACACACACACACACACACACACACACACACACACACACACATTATTTATATATAAATCAAACCTAATTCACACTTACAGGACGATATAACAACTGTGCAACATAATGAGAAATTGTTTTTTCTGAATAACCATAAAGTCAGCTGATCTTTTCATATTTGAAAAATCGTGTCAAAAATACACTTCCTTACTTTGATAATCAAACATAATCTATAACTATGCCTCCCTTCCCTTTTGCCACTAAACTGCCATACAGTTCATCTTGCCCATAATTTAAAGGATGCGAGTGGATGACAAGGTTTTTAGTACATCTCCACATGCTCCCACACCCACACAAACAATGCTGAGTCCCTGTTCTTGATCCTATATCGATTCTTGCCTGCTTGCTTTTGCTGACAGTGGCATATCTCAATAACACCAACGTCCTCCACTACATTACCGGTCTGTCTCAACACTACACCATTCATAGTCCATTCAGACAGTAACGATTAAAAAGAGAACACTGTGACAAGGTTTTGATTATCTCCAAAATAAGTGCAGATTAGACAATTAAGAATTAATTGCAAATAGGGATATTTACATCACTGTGTCTTTTTGTTGTTAGTACAAAGATGTAAAAAGGGGTGAGGGTGACATTTCCACAACCAATAGAGTGGGAGTCCTAACTGCAAGCTCAGCATGGCTCAGTGCAATGAGAACACAGAATATTAGCACATTACAGTCTGACTGTAGGCAGAGTCTTGGTTAATCTAACTGTCAACACACTTAAGTCAATCATGACTCAAGCAGTGAGTTCTCCTGCTTGTGCTTCTAGACCCTATTACGCCCCTTCCCCCCAATGATTCTGACCGGGGCAAAAAAAAAAAAAAATCGACCTAAGGGTAGGACACAGCATCATCATTTATTAATCCCCTGACAATCGGCAGTCTCTCTTCCTTACCCCAGATTCAGCTCAGGCAGCCTGTCTGAAGCTACACACCACTACATAAAAAGACTACTGCAGTTTGCTTTTGAAGCAGATAACTTTTACTGCTGCAAAACATCAACCAGTGCAGTAAATTCACCAAACATATTTCACCTCTTTGAACCATGCATGTGGATGGTATACAGTATGGTAAAACATGTCGTAGTGGTTTGCACCAAGACAGAATAATATATTTTCTATAGTTTCAGATGGTGTAAAAAAAAAAACCCAAACCGCTCAGCCCGCAGTTCATTAAATGTCTTGTTGAACATAAACTAAAGCAGTAAGCTTTGAAAGTCAGTATAGCAAAAATTACTTAATGACAAAGCACAATGTGGACTCAAAGGCTTTGGCTGTAGGGTTTTAATTATTTTTCACTTTCATGAGGTCTAGTGGTTTGGTAATCTTCTCTCTGGAGTGTAAGACACTGAGGAAATAAAGAACATGGGCTTAGTATGAAGGAAGACAAATGGAAGAATTTGGAGTGAAAACTGCTTGCCTAGCTGTCTATTTGAATGCCAAAACACCTTACTCTATAAGTCACTTTTGATGCACTGACATTGCTCAGCTGTGGCTTGTTAAGGGAGCTGTAGACCAATTTATCTCTCTTGTCTAGAGCTAGTCGCTCTATTCCAAAGCTGTCCTGACTGATCCCCTTCCAGCAGAGTAAAATTACAGAGAAATTCCCATCGATCTATTAAAAACAGAGAGCAGACACTCTGACAAAAATATTTAGGTTCAAGACAACTCTGTAGACTTCAGCACAAAGCAGGAAAGATAAACCTAGCTAAAAACAAAAAGAAGTCCAGTAAATTACAATCTCTGTGCCTCAGGCTCTAGACAGCAAAACTAGGTAGAAATATGACCAGTTTGGTAAACCTATGATCTTGACCAACAATCCAACACATTTATTTATTTTTTTAAAATGATTTTATCTTTAACTTTATCTTGAACATAATCCCAAATCCTGACTTAGTGTCCAAATCTGGTCCCGAAAAGCAGCTCCGGTTAAGCCCTGTCCTGCTTAATAAATGTGTTTTGCTAGATCCAGACACTCCTGTCTTGGCAGGCTGCCTAGCTCTCCTCTCATTCACTCTTTATTTCGTTGCCAGTTCTCTACCTCCCTCTCTCTCTCCCTCATGTCTCCCCTTCATCTCTCTCTAACACGCACACCAGCATGGCCAACAGAACGCTTTCAAGGGGTGGCAGTGCGTGCAAAGTGACTCTGGCAAGGGCCTGCTTCTGCCAAACCAATCAACATACATGATTCACTTATGGCAGGCCTGGGGCCTCATTATCCATGTTCAGGACAAGACAAGAGGGAAATAAAAGGCTAGTGGGTGAAAGGCGGAGAGCAGAAACAAGATGAGGAAGAGAGGGGAAGCCAAAAATGAGCACTAAAGAAATTACTGTATGAATGAATGAAAAAAGAAGAATCCAAGCAGTATTTAGTTAAAGACCATGCATTCCTTCTTTTGCAATCCAAGATCCAGATCAGATAAGCACTTTTAAAACTCCATTTATGTCTCTATATTCCTTTGTTTTTCCACAACTGGCTACTCATAAGTCAGTAGGATATTCTGTACAGCCAAGAACATGAAAACATGCTAAAGGGAGGATAAAGAGGGAAGGAAGTAGGGCAGGAGTGGGGCTGCTGAGGTATTCTGAACTCAGCTCCAAGTTTCATTCCCCTGTTCTGTGCTTTGTTTGACAATTATGGAAAACCTAGATGGGGGCAGGAGCTTTGAGGCAGGGAAACTGACCCGTTTTATGTAGACACATTCCTAATGATGGACTAACCAGGGCACTGGCAGTCCCTCATGCTACCTTGTCTGCTCCTATCCGGGACACTGACAAGCTGTCCTTGGCCAGTTCTCTCTTTTCGCAGAAGTGTATTCCTAACTTGAACACGGTTTATAAATTACGGCCCAGCCACAGAGAGTATATTTAAAAGCCCGTCTGCTCGGATGATCAGGTCAATCGGAACAATTGGTAACCAGATATTTCAGTCATTGGTTTCTGAACACATTCCTCCCATTCATTTTCTTTCGCAATGGTTGCATTGTTCTGACTATGTGACAAACCTGGGTAACTCCTGCAACTATCTGACCCAATTCTGATATAGGACTGTATATGAGGAGAGCGCTCAACCCGTCACTATATGATGCTGGCCTCTTCCACTTCCCTGAAACGTGGACAGGATGTCCACTACTTGACCTTCATGCTCTATTTTGCTGTTGTTACAAAAATGAGGGCACGGAAACTGTTGATTGCAACACGAGTTCAGCGAGTACCGTAAACGCCATCTGAATAAGTCACTGAGGTTCTTTAGAAATAGAGGGAAGTCAGAGAGTTAGTGTTAAAACGGACAAGAATGAATGGAAGGTGGTTCCAGTGAAATGGGGATAGCTGTTGGAAAGCAAGGAATAATAAACCAGGAACATGTGAAGGTAAAAACCCAAGGTCACAGTGTTACTGATACCAAGGCATGACTGAATTACCAATCAATTCAAGCAGGCAGTTACCTTCAGCCCTCAGGGTATATGGGATTCAAGTGAAACACCGTACTCCAGTTAGTTTTGTAATTAAAATAAAGATGATAAAGAGAATTTAAACATTTTAAGGATTTTAATGAATTTATTATGCCCTGTGATTTTAGCACGTAACATTTAGTAATCAAGAACAAAATTCCACTTAAAGCCTAGTGAAAACTGTCCAATGCACTGCAAACATAGGCCTACAAGCTGATCAATTCCCTTTCTTAATGCCAGCATGTTTTCTGACAGCTCTGAAGCTACACAGGACATTTTTTTCCATTCTGAAAACTGGTCAGGTTTTAACAAAGTAAACTGACAAAGAATTTGACCAGGAAGTGAAATGGTCAAGGCATTGTTATCAATACACATGAATTAACAACACACAATGCACGCACAACTGTAGCAGAGACCATTCTTTTTTAAAGCCATTACAGTCTTTAAACCTGTGCCTTCAATGGGCAAGAAAGGTCATAACTGTAAGTTGCAAAGTGCAGAATTAAATGTGACATTTTCTGCAACCAAATGGCAAGAAGTTGAACAGCTTCTTCTATCTTAACAATTCAGCCACCTGCAGGGAATACAGCTAAAAAAAAAAAAAAAGCATAATTTTTATATTACACAAGGGGAACAAAGGGAAAAATTGGTCAATTGTAAAAATTATAGTGACTATTTATTTCCTCGCCTAGTGTTCGCACCAGCGTATTAGTAACCCAGCAGCCCAGCAGGCCTAAGCTGCATCTCGCTGTTTCTCTGTGTAAAGCTCCACATGCACTGCCCTGCTCTCATGTCTGCCCATTAATTAGCATCAGTGCTTATGGAAAGGACTACATGAATCAAGTGCAACATTAAACATAGATCAGCTAAACTTTCCAATGGATCTCCAGACTGATGATGATCAATTTCTGAGCAACAAGGAAGAGAAAATAAGAATCAGTCCAGTTCAACAGACGAATGAAGATGCGATGGAAGGGCCGAACAGTGACGTACGAGAGAAGAGGGTGAGAAAAAGAAGAGCTGAAAGCAGAGGGGCCTCCCGGGACTACTGTTGTTCTGAGGAGTCACAGAACAGCAGAAGGATATAGAAGTAAAGCATTGTAGAGGAGGTCCACGCACTCTGCCTGTGCTCACACTCACACATACACACACACACACACACCAAGGTTACAATCATACACCATATCATTAAGGCTTTAGCCACTCTCTTCCTGCCTGCCTGCTGCCTTCAGTACATTCTGTTCTCTCCATGAAAAAGAGAAGGAAAGAAGGAAAGAAAAAAAAATCACCTCTCTGTTGCACTTGACATTGGGTTGGAACTTATGGGCCTGAAGCTTCTCTGCCTCATACACGGTAGTTAAAGAAAGGCTCCAGTCCAGTCAAAATGCCTCAACCACATCTTCATGTAGGGGGGTTGTTGCCAGTTTGAATATTTAAATGTGTGACATGTATCGTGTATTTTGTGTGTCCTGTGAGTGAGTGAGTGAAAGGACAACTGCAGTGGAAGGATGCTGGCGCAGCAGTGGAAGCCACAAGATGGTGGAGAGACCTGATGCTTGGCCTGCATTTTTCCGTTTTTCCAAGAAAGAGAAAACCGGCATCCCATAATGTTTGGTTTCCTGTGCTGTCATGTTGCTTTTTCTCCATTTCTTTCACCCTTTCAGTGTTGCACCACTTCTGGAAAAATGGTAAAGAAGTGAAAGGCAGTGTTGCTCTTCAGCAGAAAAACGGATAAGGAGCTAAGGTCGGTGTAGCTTGTTCAATAGAAAAAGCTGAAGTGGGATGGGAATAGCAAGTTGGATTTTTCCTTAAGCGCCAGAGTGAAATGGCAATTTACAGTATAAGTACTGAAATGTGGTGAAATAGTGGGTAAAGAGAACGTCGTAGCTAGTAGAAAAATAGATATGTTTATGTAAGGGGACATGGCAGTTAACCACAACCATAAAGACAAAGCAGATGCTGTCTGTGTGTCAGGAGAATATCACTCAATGTTAAAACACATCTTAGTGATGATTTTGTGTCCCCTTAAAACAAGGTAAGGTGATACGTCAGGTTTTGTTTTTTTTAATTCTTCCAAAGATTGGTAGGTGATGGAATTACTCAGCAACTGTATAAATGTATTTTTTCTTAAGATGTAAAATTAACTTCAACTTCAAGTTGCACAGACTTTGGATAGTGTGAAAAACCAACATTTGTTAGTTAGATGGAGAGCAACAAAATTTGTGTGCGCACACACAAAGGAAAGAAAAAAAAAAGGAAAGGACAGAAGAAGTCTAAAAATGCATAATTTGCCATCTGTCACACTATAAAAAGGTTATAGAGATATTGCCAGAACAGATACTAACTTTTACCTTTTGATACCAAAATTCATAAAATGGGATGGTATTACTTTTGTCCCCCAGTAGTGCAGGTATGATAGACAGCATGTGTACAGAGTAGGATAATTAGAAAAATGAATAGTCTGATACTAATTAATAATAATAAAAAATGCTATCAGACTAGAAGCATCTTTAAGACTCACACCCTGGCATTTATAAGGCCTTTCGAGAGGTCAGTAAAGCTCCCATTTCAACAAGACTGAAGTATTAAACAGTTGTCATAACTGTTAATGTGGCCAGCAAACCGATTAATGCTAGCCATGTAACGATTAGCAATTACCCACAATAAATCTATTAGGTCATCATCAGTGGCTTTGGCTAGTAATAAAACAATAATGTTAATATTGAAGCTAAACAGAAAATGCTATCAGTCACAACAGACTGTTATTTTAACAGAATAACACAATCATTTGTTTGTAAAAAGTGTTATGTTTCAGTTAAAGCGCCAGACTGAAGCTGAGAAAAGTTTACTGGCAACTAGACAGAAACAGGAAATAAACAACACTGTGGCAACTGTAACATTTGTATGGACAATTGTTGTTCAAATCTTTGTTTAATCAACCCCCCACCCCCATTACTTAATTTTATCCCCCTTGGTATCAAAAATTGCATCGAGTATTTTTCTGAGTATCAGTATCAGGTCTGTCCAGCTGAAAGGTGGTCAAAAGTTATGCTTAAGGTAAGTAAAAGTTCTGCTTGTGATCAGTCTATGGTTGTGACCCACATTTCTCAGTCCGTCAGTTTTAGCTTGAAAGCTTTGGTGAAAAGTAACCATCCTCTTCCCTGTGAGCCTAGTAACCCATACCCATTTCTAGGTCTCTTATCCCCTCCCCTGTCTGTCTACATCAAGGGCCTTGTTGCTGGGGCTTAAACCACCACTACACTTGTGAGGATGGGCATGATAAGTAGATGAGAGGGAGGGGAAAGAGGGAGGATGTGGATGAGAAAGCCCACAAGAGGTGGAAGAGAGGGTAAGACAGATGTGGCAGGGTGAGTGAAAAAAAAAGCAAGAGGAGTTGTCAGACTCGTTGGAAGAGTATTGCTGTTCCAAACATGTACTACATTTTTGGCTTCTCTGGTTATGACCTGATTGAAGATTTGCCTTTGAATTCAACTCAAAGCTCCCAGAGCTTTTTTCTTTCGGCTCTGCTCCTAATCTTTATGGCCAAACAGTTAATTGTAGCATGTTTTCCAACAGAAATCAGGATTACATCCACAAGTCACTGTTGCTGCAACACAGAAGGAGAGAAGCAGGAGAAGCAGGGGAAGTATATTTAATGCTCTATTTAAAACTCAGCACCCGAAAATACTAGCCAGTCAGTAGCTAACTTGTCCTGGGGCAGATCTGCAGCCAAGGAGATCTGGAGCAACTTAAATCTAGTCAGTTCAACAGAATCACAAAATATCTCAAAAATGCATGAATTCTTTGATCCCCAAGAGCACACGGATATTAAAAACCCAGAGCTGTCTCTTTACTTGCTATAAATCAGTGTCAGTGCTGACAAATTAGAAGAATCAGGCCTACTCTGATCAGGCAGCTTCTAATAAAAAAAAAGGCCACAATGATACATCTGCCAACTGGCTGACTGGCTTCTGCAAAACTACTGGTCAGTTTATACTTCAATTCTGGGATGTGGTTTCAGTTCATACCTCGGTTTTTCTTTAGAGGGGAAGAATAAAAAGAGGGAAAAAAAAAATCTCTTTACCGCAGACCTGATAAATTGATCATAATCAGATCAAAACAAAAAATATATTTTCAGTTCACTCGTTACGTGAATGATCTTCAGGAGGAACCTTTTTTTTTATAAACACAAGAATTTACAAAAAGTCTGTAACCTTCTTAACTCAAGCTAACAGCAGAAGAAACCACTAGTATGACTTTATGTCCACTGTGTAATGTGCTTTAGGGATATCAACTGAAGCTGAACTAGAACCGGGCGGTACTTTCATTTCAATACCACACTATGCCACAAGACAATCAATGTAACCTTTATTTAACCGGACAAGCCATTATTTTCGATGGTGACCTGCTAAAAAGGCAGAGGTCTGTGGGCAAATGGAGGTACAGCTATAAAAAGAAGTATCAAAAGTTACATTTCAACACACCCACTGGCAAAACGCTACCCCCGACTGATGAATGTTGTCATTATAATCTAAAGAAGGTAACTGCGATAGATAGCTTTGAACATTACAGCTTTTACCATGCTAGCCTGCTTTAGCCAGGCACATGCAGGTCCACATGGGTATTAAGATCCAGGAAAGCTAAACTGAGGATGTTTGGATCCCATTTCTGTCTCAGCTTCAGAACAGATTCAGTATGTTGAAGAACTGCTCAAAGTATTTAGTCCTTCACAAAAAGCATTCAGAAAATGAGCATTAAAGCTAACTGCTTTGTGTGCATCAACTCATATCTATAGCCTGCCAATTCGTCAATGAGCTTAATATCCTTATCAACTCTATAAACTTTGCTCATGTGGTACATTCTTATCATGAAGAAAAAATAAAGTGTGGCATACTTGTTCCCAGTCCAACTTTTTGATTGGTAAAGTCCTTTGATACTAGTTTGATACTTTGATAACCCAACACATTTCTTTGTCTTGCTCAATCATCCAGGTAAGTAAATCCCAAAAAGTTGATTCTCTTCATCTGGATGTAGCATTTTCAGTGGGAGATACGTTAGCTGAAACTAGCCCACTGAATGAACAATGGGCTGTGAGGTCAGTTCCTTGATCATTAATATGCAAATTGTCATGACCATTGATCAACAACCACTGATCAAGACCATTGATCAATAGCCATGAGTACTATTAAACACACACCCAGCTGAAGAGAACATATACTTTATTTTTTCCAAAGTTAGAAAGTGCCTTAAATAACTGACATACGTAAATAGCTGTGTGTATGGACACTTGTATTTCAGACAACGGCGAGCTTAGCAAAACCTTCATTTTGATGTTCTGGTTAAAATTTATGTCCCATTTGAGTTGCCACATAGTTCCAGAGAAATATTTTCCTACTTCTAATGAATCATGTCCTTAGCATGTTATCCTCCATGCTTGGGTTCAGAGGTCACCAACCCTTCCAAATAGCACTCCTATGTGACCCAGTGTCTTTTATGGAGCAGGCATTGTTATGAAGAGAGTGGATTCTGCTGCTGCTGATTTGTCTGTGATATTAGCCATTAAACACGACATAAATAAAAATAAGTAAAGAAGAGATGGCAGAAACACCCTTCAGCCATGTTATGAGCAATGACGTTACATAGTTTGTCCACCAGAGGGCATTTGACAATGTCACTGGTGGAAACACAAACATCTAGCGCCACAAACAACTACTAGTTGATGTGAGCAGTGAGAGTATAAATAAATAACAACACAACAAATGTTAAGAAATGCATTTAATAATACATTTTAATAATGCATTTACATCTCGTGTGTTTTAAAGAAACAAATCAGCCGATAAATCTGTTTTCAAAATAATGATAATAATAAAAAACTGGTGGCAGTATCTGTCCCACAAATCCTATATAGGTCGGACTCCAAACTAAACTGGCGACGACGTAGAAAATCAAAGTCTACGTTTGTTGACAAACAGTGTGGTTGTTGTGGAGCTAACAAATTACAATAAGGAAGCATAATAAAATCCTATCTGATATGCTAGTAACAACCAGTTTCACGACCATCAATCCAATGGACTCATTGCCTCCAAGCATCACAATTCCGCTAATAAACCCTGGGATATTTTTCGGGAAGCTGCCAATTACAAAACAGTGACTCAGACACATGGCAACGGAGCTGTGCACACCTGAGTCATAAACTGTGTTTAAATCCAGGTATAATACACCTTTCAGTTAATTCAGTGCTATTAAACCACTGTAATGTAGTTTAAATGGTGAATATCAAATACTCGCCAAACTGCTGCACTGAAAACAACTTATCCATTCTCTCTCTTTCACAAAGGCCACCAGTCTGAAACGTTAGCATGTTGTCGACTTTTTCCTGAAGTTTTGTGTAACACATTTAACAGCTTTTAATTAAGATAATAACAGCATGTTTTAATTCTGAAATCCATTATAGGAATGCTTTTTCCACATGCTCAGAAATGAATGAGGAATAGCACTGATGACTGCTTTATATCAGTAAAATCGATTAATAGTCATCCCCAAGCAACATGAGTAATGATTAAGAGTCAAGTGTCCATAAAAGGCAAGTTCAAATCTTAGTAAAGCATTCACTATGTGGTAACGAAAAAAAGGGGAATACAAAATATTTGTCATGCTCATGAATTTTGACCTGAAGCATTTTTAGATTTTATGGGTCAGTCTGTATTGGTGTGTGGGTGTGCCGCTCGTAGGAAAATGAAACCTCAGAAAGTCCCACTTGTAAAGTGACGGGAAGACTTTGGTCACTGTGAAACCATACCATGAAATTAGTATAAGCTGTGATTAGATCAGATGATTAGAGAACAGAAAGAGACCGAGAACGAAAGAGGAGCTTTCTCAATAAGCTTGCATAGCATGAATAGACATCTAATAGGCAAACCTATTCACTTGCTTTTTCCAATCTCTTTTTTGAAACCAGTTCCGGTTCTCAAGTCACTTTAGTTGCACAACTTTCTCTCGGTGTTTGTTCAGTCTTTAAATTGCAACGGGTCATCCACACAGTTGGTTGATAGCATAGATGACCTGAGAGCAAGGGGGCTAAAGGTCATAGCAGCATTAAAGGATCAGCCTTGAGTATAATGAGCTGAACTGCAGTTTTGTTGTAGAATAACAGCTGTTAAAACAATTTCAGCACGCACAGGTAGAATCCTCATGCTGCAATGAGCGTGTGCAAATACGCAAAGTTGTGTGTGACGATGAACTGCTGCTAAAGGAATGCGTTTGTGTCAGCGTTTAACACTGATAAGGGAACATGAAAACATCACAACATGATGACACTTGTTAAGAGACAACACTATGTGAACAAGTGTGAGCAATGCAGAAAAGGAATGAGGTGAGGCAGACAGAAGTTAGGCGAGAGCTAGAGTCATGAATACCATTTCTTCTTTCCATATTTAGACTTTTTGAAGTTTTAAGTATTTTCTCCCTCATCTGCTGTTACAGAACTCAATCCATCTGCTTATTGAACATTTGGAGAATCGAGCAGTGTTATTTGGTGTATGCTCTGTATTACTCTGTTTTCATCTGCCTCATATATGAGCCATTATATATGCAGACCAGCAATGAGCATATATATCGATCAGGCTCTATTTCACATAGAGAAGAAGGATACAATCTCAACTAACTGCATGACTTAAAAGATCAACATCAAGATTGGAATTAAGGTTGAGTAACTTTAACTGAACATGTTACAAAATCTAAAATACTATCCTTGTGTGGTGTTATTCTGAAATACACATTACCACTGTGTTTGGAGACAGCTGGACTGACTTCTTGAGTATCAGCTGACAGGTTTCCCTAACCTTAAAAACAGAACAATTGCATAATGACTGAAACTAGCACCATTTCCTAACAATGACCCACAAGCTCAGTTTCAACATCATTGAGATGCAAATTGTCATCAGTATTTACCAATGGCCATCAATACTTTTCACAGAAAAATGGGGAATGACTGGAATCACAGCATTGTAAGTAGGTAAAGATGTACTCTTAGGCCTCGCTCCTGGGTTCAAGTGGTCGTTCCATTTCTCACATAAATTGCTTATGAACTGCAAACCTGCAATCCTTCCTGTCCAGCATATACAAATCCTCATCAGTTGAAAGAGTGGCCACCGGCCTGTAGGTGTAAATAGACTGAGGAGTCCCAGTCTGACAATGTAGCGCATCCGTTTAGCCAGTGATTGTTTAATTTCCCAGATGTATAATTCCCTGCAATCCTATTGGCACTTAAATTCATTTACTGTATTGCTCTGTTTGTACCAAGGGACCCAATCCTTGGGGTTGGTAAGCCACTGAGATGCATGTCTTGGTTGTTCTGACCCTCCGGACACAAAGGACTAGCACACTTTTCACTATCGGACCATCGCGTGATTGCAGCCTCTCCCCAATTCTCTGAAAACAGCACTCATGGCCGCTGATTAAGGGTCAAAACAATTTGCATATCAATGATTATGAAACTGATCTCGTGGCTCAGTGTTATACAGTGTTGCTGGTTTTGATTGTTATGCAGCTGTACTGTTCATAAGGCTGAGGAAACCTGCAGTCTGCTGTGACTGAAGGAATCAGAATGGATGCGTGATGAAACGTTTCTCCCACTGAAAACGTTGCGTCCAGATGAACAATAATCAACCTTATTACTTCATTTCTGAGGATGTCTCAACACAGTCTGTGTTCTATCAGCAAAACAAATTGTTAACATTTTAAATGCCAGTAGTTGATATTTATGCTGAAGTACAAGAGATAATTATTTAACCATATTAACTCTTACTGGTTTCAGCACAGACTGGTCTCGTGCCCTCCCTAGCTCACACACTTAAATATTTACATAGCACTTAATGCTCTGCAGTGTCACTGGGAGGAAGTGTCTTTAGACAAACTGAGCAACGTGTAACTCTGCACCACGTGTTACAGGGAGGGGCACAAAAATGCATTTCCATTTAAGATTTGTGGTGTAAACACTCACATAAAGGAATAACACAATAAAGAAATCATGTATTGATCTCAAAGTGATTGACAATTACTAATTATAACCAATAAAGAGATTATATGAATAGAACTGATCTACAGAGGCAGCAACTGTCCTTTCTCCAAAAAGGCCAAGGACATCAATAATAATTGATTACTATACATTATTCGCTTTCATCACCCTGGCTATTGTTCTCCTTTGTCATCAGTCTCTGCCACCATCATCTCCATTCATGTGACCTCTAAATGTCCCACCCCAGCCCCCCATTTCTGTCGCTGCTTTCCTTCCCTTCACCTTCACTGTATTACCCCCGCTTTCCTGCTGCACTTCTGTGTCCTTCCCCTTGCACGGAAGAGAGGAGGAAATGACAGCTGATCCTCAAAGTCTCCTGCGATTATGAATTGGAAATTTTCTGAGCGTAAGCCTCGCGGTAGCTAATAGACAACCACGGTCAATTCATTCAGACACATCAATAGCTCTTAACATACAGCCGTTCCACCTTCTGCCTGGCTGCTCCGCATCCTGTTCATTCACCGTTTTCCCATCCTAACACAGGGCGCGCACACACAGAGTTTGCTTGGCAGAGCTTGGCAGTGCTTCATCAGCCTGAGCCTTGGCATTAGCAGCCCGCTGCGGCTGAATGGAGACCTCAGTGGCTCTGTGATGAGAAGGGGGAGAAAGAAGAAAAAGAAAGACACAGGGAGAAGAGACACAGCAGAGAAGCTCAGACGAAATAAATGTGCAGAGTGAAACGTGTGCAATAATGGAAGAGAAGCAATGACAGAGAGCGACAGAGAAAAAGCAGATGAAGATGAGAGAGAGGGAGAGAAACAAGAGGAGTGACTGTATAGAATGCAGAGCAGGTAGATGACAGAGTGGATTACTGCAGCAGGAATGCAGCAGTGGCTGCAGGAAGAGGGGAGAGGAAGAGGGAGAAGAGGAGATGTGGCAGAAGGTAAAATGATGACGTGTTTCAGAGGAGATGTGCGTCCCCGTGGGATGATGCGGTACTTACAGATCGTATCGCTCTAACTAAGAGCAGCGTGTGACTGCAGATTGCAAAAGTACATCAAGGAAAAAAACAAAAACAAATGATAAACTAAACTGAGTGTAAAAGCATAAATCATTCATAAATTAAAAGAATCGTGTTCCTGTAAGTGAGAGATGTAAATAGGATTGGGAAGTGCCTTCAGAGTTTCCTGTTTTAATGTTTGTTTTAATGGTGTCTGTCAGTTTTAGGATTACCATTCAGAATAATAAACATGTTTAATGGCAGCTCGGTTTAGACACACAGAACACGCCCTGGCCACATATTGACCTTACACACTTGTGGGAGCAGACAGCAGAGGAGATGTGATAAGACAGTGATACACACTGTGTCTGCTGACTAATCTGACGTAAGAACGCAGACACCCACACACACCCACTGAGCACTGAATGAAGTTTGAAGATAAAGTTTGTGAATCCTTTTGGCTGTCTGCTATGATTCATAATAAAATGTGACCTGAAGTTATCATTTCTTGGATTGAATTACTCACACAGCCTCCTTTATATATTTTCTGCAGCTTCTTATGAGAATTGCAAAACAGTGAGGAGGAACTCTGGAACGTCCTTCCTTACGAGGCCGCTTCAGTTCAGCAGAATTTCTGGGATGTCTTGAGGTCACAACGTCTCATTTGGGTTAATATCAGTAATCTGATTTTGCCCTTGCAAAATGTACATTTCCAACTACACCATGGACAGACCTCTCAACCGCTTCAGGAAAAGGGACTGCTGCCTTTAAGTTGTCCTCTAAAAAATATTTAAAACAAATTTGAGCTTAGGTCCAGGCTCTAAGTCAGCAAAGCAGCCCCAAACTTTGATGTCCCCTTCAGCATTCTTCATCTTTTTTTGATGTTTTGGTGCTCACACAAGTCCCTCTTCCTGTAAGCATTGCATTGTGCATTGTGTTTGATCTCTTTAATTTCAAACCTGACTCAGTATCTTTTGAAGATTTAGAGGTTCACTTACGTTGAGTGATCCCTCTGTGTGCTTGTGTGTTATTAGTCACACCATTTGTCCTTTCCGGTGCTCTCAGTGTATATCAAACCGCATTTTACTGGAAATTGCATTTTTTTGCAACTGTACACGTATGTACCACTCCTGTGTTACTTTAGGCTATAGGGAAGGAAATGCGGCGCCGGCATTTGTGCCCAACAGGAAACAGACTCACAAAAGAGTAGAGGAGGGGTTGAGGAGGCGAGGAGGCAAGGAGGAGGGGGAAAGGAAGGGAAGAAAAGTAGGCAAGACTGGAGGATGAGGAGAAGAAGTGAAGGGAAAGATGTGAGAGTTTAACCAGACTAGCCTGAAACTGAGAAGCTGTCTAACACGGTTAGTGACCTAATGCATTTAAATACCAACTGCAATACTCTGGTAGGTTTTGACTCAACTTCACTAATAAACTAAACTTCACTACTTCTGTGCCCGGAGCTGCTGAGAACGCGAGAAAACAGCTAGCCTGACAATCTCAGAAGAGGTTGATTTGGCACAACTCAATGTTGCACTCAAATAATGGTGCTATCCATCCACTATAATGTCAGTTGGTAATTATGTGTCAAAGAAGAAGTGCTGCCGTATGAGCTGTAAACTGGAAAGGGGTGAAGAGAAACAACAAATAGTTTATTTTCCACTTTAGACATGAAAAGGAATGAACTAGAGGACGAGAAGGAGAGCACTAAATTACAGTTGACTTTATTCACATAAGTGGAGACGTATCAGCCTTACAGATAAAACTGTATTGGGTCATAACATCTGCCTGGTCACTCAATGCTTATTTGTGTAAAATAGTTAACAAGAACAGGGGGTTAAGAGGCTATATTAGACAACTTCCTGATTACAGATTATGTCTTAAAAAAAAAATCTGCTTAGATTGGCAGGAGTGTAAGTGTAGGCCTGCTGGGCTGCAGGGCTTGTACACACTGGCAGAAATCCTAAAAATCACAAAGAACTTCCCACAACTTACTTAATTTAAGATGCATCCTTTCCTCTAAAGCAAATCAAGCTCCACAAACTCTCCATCCTGTGGTTAAAACACACAGAGAGGGCATGAGGTTAGTAAAAATGGAAGCACTGGTCATCATTATATCAACACACACACTCATGCCATCTTTCGCCATTGTTATCTTTGGCACTTGACAAAGCCCGGGGCCTGCGGCTGGGCTGACAATGCAGTCACTGTAAGGGAGATCGTTCACAGTCAAGCTAAGAGGCTAAGAATGAGCTAACTGCTCAGATATGGGGCACATTCTGAGGCTTTGCAATAGACTCATGCATGAGCAGACAAGCAATGTTTGGCCACGACAACAGAAGGCCCTATTCAGTTCTCTGGGGAGGCACTGGTAAACACACACACACACACGCACCATTATCATAATCATCATCATCCTAGAAGCTCTCATCTGCTTCAAAACATGTGCAAACACACACACACACACACACACACACACACACACACACAACCCAGACTTGAAGCATTCCACTACAGTAGCATTCCATATGTTTGGTTAAGCACAGAGAATCCAGATTTAAGACCCGAGTCTGGACTGAATTTAAAGGATGAGAGGGAAAGGCTGAGAAATGAAGTAGAGGACTGGGCTGAAAGAGAAAGGGAACACTGCTGGAAACTGTAAGCAGCAGCAGGACGCTCACTTTTGTAACTGTACATCAGAGAGGGAACATTATTTACGACATAACAAGCTTGAGTTTCGAGACATGGAAAATGAAGAACAATGTAAAGTCTGAGAATCTAATTCACAAATGCCATCCTGATGAAGACAGAACAGGCTCATAAACAAGAAAGCAAGCTCTGATTTGTAACTGTTTTGCCCACAAAAAGGGAAATGGAAAATACTTGTGTAGTTGACACTAGTTTTTATGAATGATTAAAAAGAACAACACAAATACTCTAAAATCTGTGGTTCTCAGACTTTGTTAAGCACGAATCACCCCAGAAGCACAAAAATAAGTTTACACCCACTCAATATTTCTTTTCATTTCCTGGTTGCCTGTTCTAGCAAGCAAATGATCCCACGTTTCAAAACAAAACTATTGTGTTTACCCTCTGTTATCTAATGGATCAAAGGAAATGAGCTACAACATGCTGATGTGGGAGCTTCAAGGCCATGGCTGAGCGAGGTTCTTTTTTTTTTATATATATATATTTTAGCAACTGGTGTATCTGCGATATCATCAGTATCCTTACATGACAAAGGTTTTCAAAAGCATCACAATATCAATGATACAGACACAATACTTTTATGCTTGTTAGCATGCACAACAACAACAACAACAACAAGACAAGGCCAGGCATGTCTGAGACCGAGAGCCAGGTGTCAGCTTCTGATGATGCTGATGAGCACCTAAAAAAGAGCTACTTCAACAATCAGCAGAGTAGTTGGCAAAATATGCAAGAAAACTGTTTCTGGAATAGTGGAAACAAACTTGTTTCACCACCTTAAGGGGAAACACGCCAATGTGTGCAACAGGGGTAAGAAGGTATGTAAAGAGGAGATATGAGCAGCTGCCGATACGCGACCCAAATGTAAACAAGTGACTCAGAGCACGCCATATGACAGGAAGAGCAAACGGTGGATGGAAATTACTGATGCAGGTACATGGCGGAAAGGCAGCTGGTTAAGGTAAAGTAAGATAAACTATCCAAGGTAGGAAAAAGTTTTCGGTTTTGATTTAACTATCAAAGTGCGACAGGTGCCATCACTGGAAAAGGAAAAAAAACCCCAACAACAACAACAAAAAATAAGTGCATTTATGTATCATTAGAAATATTATTGCACATTTTGCTGAAACACTGAAATTATTAAATGTTTCTATATATAGAAAGTTATTATATAGAAACATTGTGATGGCGTTTTAAAGACTACTTCTCCTGCCACTTTATATAAGAGACTGTAAAGCAGTTTCCCTTTATTTAACCTAGGCTGACATAAGGAAGGGTGGCAAGTGATGTACTCAAATACTGTTTGATCATGTAAGTACCTTCTGACAGACACAGAGCACTTGCCTTTTACTTGATCCTGCCACTCTCAACCTCTTTCCATGTGCCTATTTGTTCTTTCACATCTTTACTCCGCAGGAAGGCGATAACCCAGCAGCTCTGCGCTCAGCCATGTCATCTTAGACTGATGAAAGCAGCCGTATAACACGGGTTTTGCTGAATCATCCGACATTCTCACGATTCATGACATTACAGTACTGCCGTAAACCAAGTGTGTAATTCTGCTGAGCATAACAAAACAAGAGTGTGTGATTAATGAAATTGATTATAATTGAAACGTATGACTTCACTGATCAGATCTGACACATTTTTTATGGTCCCAAAGAAATTATAAACCCACGTTTGTCTGCTTTTGTGTGTGCTGTTGAGTTGCGTATTTGTGTGCGTGTGTGTGAAGGAAGTTCAGATGGTTAGCCAGCCCATAACCAAGGAAAACTAAAAACAGCTGTCTCCTGCTCATCCCTCACACCCACTCGCTTCCCTTTATACACACAGGTTGTGGAGAATTCATCATTCTACTCAGCAGAATTAAGTGAAACAGTGTGAGATGGAGCTTCCTTCAGAATGCGTGTTGGTGACTTACCTATCAGACACCTGAGGGCTCTACTACAAAGAAGTTTTAGGGGGTTAGCAAGGTAACGCCGGGGTTTTTAGTGTCAGTTCACTCTAAAATAGTGAATTCATTCCTTCGATGGCCCATGGACCTCACTGTGCATTTAGTAATAGGGTCTAGATGTCTTTTTTGGCTTTCGCTGAGGAGCATTAATCAAGAAATACATTTTTAGGGGCCATCTCTGTGATTTTTCTTCCCTCCATTTGCAGCAAGTAATCGTAAAACACCTATAGTGCCTATATTGTTCTATAAGCAGTAATATAGTGTTATCATCTGTAAACAGTTATCCAGATAAGTAAAGCCAGATAAGGAAAAGATATCCTTGGTATACTAAACTTGGTTCCTAATACAAACCCCAGTTCAGTTGTTTTTCTTTCCCTTACATCAAGTTTAATTTGCATGAAAAGAAACACATTTTTAGGGGCATCTTTACTCCTTGATTTTTGAATTGTTTGCTGCAAATAATGTTAAAACAACTTCTTATATTGTTCTTTAAGCTGTAATATATTGTTATGATCTTAAACAGCGGGATTATCAACATTATCTGGAGTAAAGCCAGATAGGGAAAAGATATTCTTCTTGTACTAAACTTGCTTCCTAATACAGTTTTCCCCCTTCCTTACATCATGTGTCATTTACACAAGTTTAAACTGACTTTTTACTTTTTATGTATCAGGAAAATGTCTTATAAATGTCTGACCTGTATTAAAAAAAAAGGTACACCTAGCTCTACTGCAATGCAGTAAATCCCTGCAATAAACTCAGCTTTCGTGCAGCCACTGAAATTTATGGCATTATGGAAACTTGCTTTTATGGGATGGACAAAATATTAGAAAAATCTCTCAGTTAAACAAGACACAATTCAGCGGCACCGTAAGCACAAGCCTCTAAAATGACTAATGTTGAGCACACAGAAACACCACTGAACAAGAAAGAATGCCTCTAAAGACTAAAGTGGAAAGTGAGGATACATTTGTGTTAAATTAGTTTAAATGTTACATTATCTGCTTTTTCAGACCAAGTTTATTTATTTTCCCCCATACTATAATAGTAAAAGCATGTATTTAGTTTTCATTACATGCACAGTGTGTTAACACAGCATTAACTATGTGAAACAGGGCAGAAATCCCTGTTAAGGGGTTTTCCTCCAATAAATTCCTCATAAACACACAATGTGTCATTTACTGTGCCTTTATCATCCTTTTATGATTTATGCAGTATCTCTTGATATTTTTTTCAGAACTTCGGCTTTCACTTTCACATGCAGTATGCCAAAGTTCGGGGTGTGAGTTTATTTTTCAACTGCCGAACTTAGGACACGTCGTTGTTGTTTCACTCCAATGTAAACGTCATGGACGACATGACCAACACACAGATAAACTGAATAAAATAAATGAAACAAGGCAGAACCAAAGAAGGAGAGAGAACTCAGGTTCTGTTTCTTCCATGAGAGAACATTTCAAGTCCTCAAACGCCATCCTGGGTTCCAACGGCCAGGCGCTCCTTGTTTGCACGGGAGCCCATTTCCTGTGTGTGATTAGAAAAAGGGTGTGTGTGTGTAGACGTCTATGTATATGTGTGTGCACACTGGGGCTTGCAGTTCAGTTAGGTCCGAGGTTGTTTTGTCTGCTAAGGGGGAAAGGAATGCCCAAATCAAACATGGTGAATAAGATGCCTAGAAAGAGACACAAAGAGAAAAGAACCAGGAGTGAGGAGAAAGATGGAGAACGGCAGGGAAACAGCAAAGCAGCAGACAGAAGGAGCGAGCAAGAGAAAGGAGGAGGGAACAGCAGTGAAGAGCAGAAAAAGAGGCTGTTTTTCCATTTGCTGCCAACAGCGTTCCTGCTGCTATTTGTGTTCCAGTGGAGCAGGAAGGTGGAGTAAGAATTTTGTTAACAGGCTGATGAGCTGTCATATGGAAAATCATCCACCTCTTTAACTTCGCCGTGAACCTGCAGAACCTGCCCTAATATCTAATGACTTACAGCCCTGCAGCCCTCCCTGCGCCGCAAATAACAGCTGAGGCATTCACAGCTACTTCTCACTAGAAGGGCAGATTATTTTGTACCATTAATCATTATCCAACAACAGTAATATGACAGCTAGCAATGTCACAGAACGACTTTACTGGCTTCACGCCACCACTCAAGAGGACAGGAACTTCCTGACATGATAACTTGGCAAAATATGGGGGGGGGGGGGGGTCATTAAAGGTCAAATTGACTGGTTAGAATAAGCTCCTGCAATAGGAATCAGAAAAATTATACTGCAGGGAATTAATTTTATGAACCGATTCTCAGTGTACTCATCCTTCTAATTGCTTTAAACCATCACACCTTTAAACAACAGCCATTTAAACCTCAAAATTTATTTACCAAATGTTAGTCGGAACAAAGGAATCCCTGACATCCTTGTTTTTACGGTTACTTCCATTCTCAGCTCAGTAATACATGACAAATTATAGCTTGTATCAATGCAAAATATTAATAATAAAATAAATTATTAAACTTAACAATTTCCCCCAAACTGCAGTGAAAATAAAGTGTACTGCTGATAAAAAAAGGACTAATAATTAGGTGTACATACATACTTATATATATTAAAATATATCAATATAATAATATTATATTATAGGTATTAAAAAACAAATTTAATGAACTTATATCATTTACTGTACTGTTTATAATCATATAACAGGACATCAAACCTTTTCTCTTTTTCACTCGTCTCAAGAATTTTCCGTGTAGCTGCTTAGATCCTTTGATTGCTCATAGCGAGGGTCTTAACGAAATAAAATATCTATGTTCGGGTAGGTGAAGGTGATTTTTGGCACAGGTTTTAATATGAAGATGCAAACTGAAATTTTATCTAAACATTATCTGTTCAGACACACAAGAACTGTCACTTTCATTTAAAATCTAAATTTTGCTTTTTAAATTAGCAAACTCATTTCGGACCAACTCAAAATCCTGGTATTAGAAGTTTCCCATTTGCAGTCTGGGTAATGCTGAGCGGTTGTTTTTGAGCAGGTTTTGATTGTATGCAGGTAAACAGTGTGCCTGAAGAGTAAAAGAGAAATGTGCTTGCTGAAATGCGATTGTCTGGTAATGACGTAGCATTCAATTGCATTTTACTTTACATTTTATCTGCATTCATGGGCTGTAAGCAATGAACAGAACAGGAAGCCTGCATTAGGATATGTGCTGGAAGCCCCGAAACACTGACTGCTGCCCCGAGAGGTTACAACAAAAACAACAAAGCAAACAAACTAAAAAAAAATCTGCGACATGATGTGAGTAAGCATTTTGGATTCACCATAATAGGTTGTGAACAAAGGTAAGCCTGCTACAAAAACATTACTAGCTACGTGGGTGGAGTTAGTCATGGTAAACAAATTCTGTAGTCCTAGTCAAACTTTACATTTTCAACAAGCACACACTGAGAACGCTAAACAAGAAAGACTTATACACTCTATAAACTAAAAGGAAAACTCTTTGCTCAGTGCACTGTGACTCTCCTGCTTCCCAGTTCCAAAGTTCAGTTTCCAAACACTTCCTTGTGTTGTGCACACAAAGTGGACCCTGCCTTTGCACGAATGAGCCACTGCTTGACTGGCAGAGCAGAATTGATAGGCTGCTATTGTTTCCTTTTAAGGTCAATTGTGTCTCAAATGCTTGGCATGTCTGGGAGTACAGCTGGCTGGCAGGAGAGATAAAACACTAATTTTACTACATTCTTCTGCGCAGTCCACACCTAGGGAGAAAGGGGGAGGCAGAGACAGAGAGAGTATTTAAAACAAGTAGGGATATGAAAGATTTGAGCTGATTTGGAAAGAGAAAAGAAGAAAATAAAAGTATAGTTATGGTTAAAGAATGAAAACAAGGTGAAGACTACAGGTTTGGCCAAGTGGGTGAGCACTTTGACAGGGGCATCAAGCTTTGCTGTGCCCTTATTTGACTGGGCAGTCAAAACACGTCACCACAGTGGGTAAACACGCACATATATACATGGATGCCTACCCACACACAGAACTAAACATCTCCCAGGATGACAGACCAAATCGCATTTCATTGCCTCAAATTCGCATGTTTGACTCCTTAGCTTAAAATGCAGCGTTTAAATATTCTGCTCCAGAGTGATGGAGACTGTGAGGTGGAGGACGAGGACGAGGGGGGGGGGGGGGGGCAGCCAAACCAGCTTAGTATTGCAAATAAACCAGACGCTGTGAGAAAGCGAGGCAGCCGGCTAAAGGTTGGATCATAAAATATGCCTGGTATTCCACAATGTTCCACAGTGCACAAATGATCCACTCAGGGACTCGGGAATGATATTATGGGATTCCTGTGTGGCTTCAGTGTCTGAATGTGTCCACATGTACACACACATGGCACACACAAAAACCTCAGCCAAGGACGAGCCACATGCTCAAGTCTAAAAGTGTATCGTGCAACAATGAGCGTATGCTGACCAATAAAACAACCAAAAATTAAATCAGAACAAACAGGTTACTTATGTTTTCTGATAGTTCTGATGGTAATCCAAATGTTGACTTAGAGGGAAGGGACCACCGGAGAAGAGCTGATGACTCGGGCATGGCCAGACTGGCTGTGCGTGTCTGCTTTAGTAAAGCAGATGGGCGAGTATGTGTGTAATGACCGTATTATCTGAAACATGTTGAACTGGTCTGAGAATGTCCCACTGAATTCGACACAGCCGCAGTCCTGAAGTGATTAGTACATTAAGGCCTCAGTCACACAGACCAGTCAGCGACCCACTGGAAACCTCTGTTCATTAGGGAAAAACGCATATTCCCTGAATGGTTGGCAAGTGGTTGCTGGCTGTTGCTAAGTGACAATGGTCAATGAATGCTTGGATTGCTAACAGAATCCCACAGTCACCCGTAATGTGCATGGAGGACACCAACGTGTCTGCAAACACTTGCCATTTATTCTCCGAGCTCTAAATTGAAAAAGCGTGACTGTAAATGGAGAATGTAAGTTGTTCCTCTTGAAATGTGTTTGTTACAGTGGAAAGGCACATCTTTTACTTTGATGCAACTTTACACAGTTTCACTGCCACTTGGCGAGAAATTTTTGAGTCTCTGCAGACAAGTCAGCATCTTCAATGCAAACTGCTACCTGGTATTGACCAAAGATATCACAAGGAGGTTTTTGGTGCAGCATTGCATCCTTCTTTGCAACTGCCGGGAAACTCCCATAATCACTTGCAAACAAGTCGGGGGAAACACTTGTGGTTACCAGGGAGTCACTGAATGGTCTCTAGACCTGCGTGAATCGATTGCACCAGCTACTAACAACCACTTTGGGACATTCTTGCACCAGTGGTTGCTAAAAGGTCACTGACTGGCGCCCAATTAAATTATCAGATAATTTCTTGACAGGTTTGTTGATTGGATGGCATCATCTTTGGCTTTTATGAGGGCATTTTTCAACTAATCATCCATTTAATCATGTAAAATAGCCTTTAAATGGGACCTATTATGCTTTCATTTCAAGTCTATGAATCTGTTAGAGTAGCTCTGCATAATTTACAGTTCAAATCCTTAATCTTACACTGGAGCTGTAGTGCAACTCATCATTTCATCCATCGTCTGCAAGACTGACAATGCCAATATACGGTTCAAACAGCAGGTCGTTGGGGCTGTTGTGTGCCTGAGATAACCATGTTACCAAATCTGCTCTCACTAACATCATAAAGAGCCAAATGCAGAAGCGCTATCACTTTACATCATTTTACAAGTATAATTCAATTAGATATAGCTAAAAGCAAGCAGATAAAGTCTGTTCTGGTTCTGGTTAAGAGACCATAAGGGTATATTGCTTACTGTTTTGATTTTGTACAATCCCTCAGACACGAAGGGAAATGGAGACAGTCATACATTACTGGTGTAACTCCAGAACACAAGCTGGTGTTTAAGTGACAGTGGTGCAAGCACTAACCTTGGAAATGTTCACATCCTTCAAAAAAAATAAATCCAAATTACTTCCAACAGTCTCCCAGCCCGACTTGGTTGCATGTCACACACTCCTCTTGTTTCCTGTCTAGATCGACTGTTCTAATGGGGGAATAAACACCCCAAAATAAGTTTTAGTTGTAGCTCTACTTGGCCAAAATTCTTCTTTTTCCTACTCCCACTTACTACATAAAACTGACATAAAAGCATTTCATGGCTCTTGAAGTAAAAGCTGCACTTTAGCAAGTCTATTTTTATGGCTTCACCATAGCAGCATTGTGCTGCTTCACTTCCCCTGGTCAGGGCAGCTAGCATGAGAAGGAGCTCCAAAAGCAACGTTGGCATGGAGGAGAAAACCAGCAAACCCGGCCCTCAGCGGCTCTTAACAAAAGGCAGTAGTGTAGAGATCCCCTCAAAAGTAAAAGCCAACCAGAGAAGAAGAGGGGAAAGGGCAGAAAGGAGGGGGAAAAGGCTGAAAATAGTCCAGCAGTCTGAGTCTGCATGCATCAATGCCACAATGACGAAAGCTCCAAAAAGAAGCAGACTTGTTAATAGATGGATGGCTGGAAGAATGAGGAGGGATGCCTTGAGGGGAAGAAACGCATCTTAGCAGTTTTAAATATTGTGGGTGAAAGCAAAAGAACAAACTCAGGAGGAACGTCATGTGACACCAAGCAAGGGAAGCAAAGGTCATACACATCAAATTGTGACAACTTAATTACCTTTTCCATTCAGCAACTTATTTCAGAACTTTCTAAAGGCACAAAAAAAGTATCTAAACATCTAAAAACAAGACAAAGTAGCAAAGGATAGGAGAGGGTAGGAGACACAGAAGAGGGGATAAGTATGTAACAACCCGCCTGTCTGTCTGAACATTCCTTTCTCGGAGAACATGTATATTTTCTGATCACAAGAAAAATAATCCGCAAGAGGAATTTTATTTTGAGAGCCGCCCCGTAGATCCAAGGCCTACAGCAGGCCAGGGAGTAGTGTGTGAAAGCGAGTGTGATGGCGAGACTGTACATGTTCCCCTCACACGCTCAGTCACGATTTAAGTGTTAAATAGTGAAAACACCACATGTATCACCAGGCAGATCGCTTGCAAAGGAAGAACATTTGAGGATCCACACTGCTCAAGTCACACATGATCAAATGAACAAAACTTCACAACCTCCCCCGACACACACACAAGATATATGAGGTTACACTTCAGCCAAAATTGATTTCTGAGTTCTTCTTTTGAAGACGTTGATACCGCTATCACTCATCCAAAGTCCATTTGTCTTAACCGCAGTCGTCTCATGTGCGACTGTAAGGAATCTGACACTAAAATATAGCTGGCAAGCAAAAGCAGGCAGCTATACATTTTAAACTAGACAGCGAAGCATTTAAGTAGTTTTACATTTTAATAAGTAAGCAATTTTGCACTTTAGCTAAAATAAGAAGATTGATACCAATCTAATGTATCTTTAAGCCTACAGCTGCTAGCCAATCAGAGCTGGGGTAGCACAAAGGCTGGAAACAGGAGGAAACAGCTGACCTGGCTCTGCCCAAATGTGACAAAATTACTAATTAACAAGTGATATCTTGTTTGTTCAATGTGTAGTGAAACAAAAAGGTAGAGAGCGAGACACAGGGAGTGGTTCCATTTCAAACTGTTAGGTCCAAATTAGAGAAAAAGGGATATCGTAAGCAGCAAAGTGCAGTATTATAGGCAATCATCTGTGAATACCCCAGAGTAAAGTAAAAGTAAAAGCATAACTGATGAAGTCTGATTATGATGCAGAGCAACCAATGAACCTTGGTACAGATTATTCAGCTTTCTGGGACTCTAAAGCTGGAAGGATGTTAACACCTTTCCTCTGAAGAACATTTTCCCCACATTTGTGTTAGCACACATTCGACTGGGTTCATATCTAACAATAAAAACAACAAATTTCGCATTTTTCACACTGAAAACGAACACTTTGTTCTGAACGTTTATTCGTGTTTTTCCTTCATCACATTTCTGCCGTGGAGGTTCCCAATTCCAGATTTAACGACCGAGATCAAAACACAAAAGACGCCCGGCACCTCAAAGAAAAACGACAAGACGGCACACGCATTCGTTAGTGTCTCTCGGGGCCTCGCCCTAATGTGGCGGCACCTGTATGAGGACAAATAATTAATGGATATTACAAGTTATTCACTCTCTTGTGAGTTTAATCCACAGTCCTTAGCTTGTGTGAAGAGGAGTTATTATGATCTGAGAAAAAGATTTAATCACCTAAAAGTATTACCAAGTGGACACTTTTGGCAACCGCAAATTAAATTCAATAAAAGCTGCAGGTTAAGAATAAAGCTGTACACTCTTGACTCGTGACCTCACCGTGAACTGGACCGGTATCGCCATAGCAAAAGCCTACCAACCACCGTCACGTCAGTCAGCGGCCATTGACTGCAAATAACAGACTAAAATATTATGATTTCTGTAACTATAAGGCCACAGACAAGAGGTTGAAAGAGACATATTGCAGCTTTAAGCACATAAACACTTATTAAATTGTAGAGATGGTACCCAAAGCATACAAACCATACTGCTGGGTGAAGGACTTTGGTTCAACATTTAGCCTTTTATGGACATAGACATCTGTGTTTGGTGTGTAGGTGGCATGAGGTGGTGTTTTCCCATCTTTTTTTACCACCTGTGTTGGTGGCTTTTAACCTTTAACTTGATCATTGCGAGGCAGTGTGCACCATCTTCCACCAGAAGCATCACGAGACTGAAACAGAGCATGATGTTCACCTTTCTTCTGTCCAGAGCTCTAGGAAGAAGAACATGTCTTGAATCCAGACTGCAATGGCTCCTGAAATATGCCAAATATGCCCCTGAACACCCCCCCCCCCCACCCCCCCCCTCTTTTCCTGAGGACGTAAGCCTGTTTCATAGTCCACCCTCCTTCCCTGCTCGGCCCCCAACCCACAGCATTCCTGCGTTTTACAGAGCTCCGAACGCACACATTCTTATAATCACAGATGACCCACTCGCATAAAAAATGTTAAGGACATTAATAACACAAGTTTCCACCCAGCTGACCCAGACATGCCTTTTAAGGGTAAGCGGTTCAGATTTCTCTTTTCATTAACTTCCAAAAATACTCCTGGACCAAGCAGGGCAAGAAGGGGTGGGGGGGGAGTGAGAGGGAAAAAAAAAAAAAAAAAAAAAAAAAAGGTAAGTGGGGGGTTCTCTCCCCTCTTCAGGAGAGAGAGTGAGTGAGTGAGACAAGATAACAATCGGAAGGAAAGTCAAAATATTGGCCAGTTAACGAGGAGAACAACTGAAAAAATAAAAGTGCATCTGAGGAATTTACTAGTTATGTCTTAACTTTAGCTCTCCCCTGTTAAAACGCCTCAGTCCCTTCCTCCAACTCCCTCCCACCCTCCCTCCCTCCGCCTTGCTGTGCTTCCTACACGCTTTTGAAGTCTGTTTCCTTTGCACTTCTTCCCTCTTTTCTTCCAGCATCGACAGGACAGCCATTTTTTTGAGGAGCCTGTACAGTGCAGGAACAGAACAGGCTCACAGGGGACTTTCTGTAAAAGAGCTTGTTGGAGGCTGAAACTGGAACGTAATCCCACGCAGGAACCAGTAGGAAAAAGTAAAAATTACCCAGAGGCAAACCTCTTCCCTGTCAGGTCAACCTGAAAGCATGTAAAAGGCAAAAACAGCAGCAGCACCACCACCACCACCACAGTGACCCACATTACCAGTGAATGTGGTCCAAACTCCAAGCCATGTGGGGCAGCCGGCCGATTAAACATTAGAGGACTTATCAAAAGGCAGATATCAAGATACATGAAATGCCACAGCTCCTCTTCGTGAACTAAAATGCCATCATCCATGCATCTGCTAAACTTTCTCTGTCCTTTGGATGGTTGCAGGGGTGGAGTCTACTCCTAATATGCAGATATAGAACCACCCTTGCTCGCACACACCTACACCCATTTACCTAAAGATGCCTTCGGATGCTGGAGTAAGCCGGAGTATGCAGAGATAACTCGTGCAGACACAGCACAGAGTGAAAACATGCCCGATCCATAGCTGGAGCAACACGCCAGGTCCCAAAATCTTCTTGCTGTGAGGCAACTGCGCTCACCAATACGTCAAAAAAATAAAAAACAGCCATTACGACACAACTTATCTTCAGTGTACCTGTGATAAGCAGCAACAAGACTTAACTCATCAAGAATAAAGGTATTGTTTGCAAAAGATAGACAAGGAGCGAGATGGGAGACTTTAAAAAGCTGGCTTGCATTAGAAACCCGGCTCTGTTAAATCTGAAGACTAAACAAACTGCAGATTACCAAACGACTGTGGCCCTGGGAACAAAGGCCAAATGTAAAAATTTGTGAATCAGCATGAAGTTAACCACAAATAGATTACATTCCAGTTTGCAGTTATGGACTGGATGCTACATGCATCTTCTCATTTGGCGGACGGTTGAGAATCTTAAATGAGGACCAGATGAGGATTTGTGTTTCCCCTCCGTGGTTGCATGTGAAGAACGCTCACATGGTCAACATCAGGGCCGCTACTTGGTTTTGGGGATGAGCGTGAATGAATTAGGACACCTGAAATATGGCAGTGCGATTTAAAAAAAAAAAAAAGTCTTTGAGTCTGTGAGAATAATGCATTTGTTAATGAGATTATACTGATCACACTCACACCTTCTGGTTAATATCCCAGTTAACATAGCATGTTTTACTAAGGTGACTCTAGAAACTAGGTCAAAAAGGACGTACAAGCATTATGGTGCAGCTCTCCAGTAAGAGTGGAAAACAAAGAAATAGAAATGTGCCCTGCAAACTCAGACTTCGGGTTCAGCAAATGTATGAAAAACTCCCCTTTTCCCCTCAAACTCGCCGAATCACAGTTCTCTGGCAGCACTCACTGATGCATACATTTTATCTGGTTTAGCATTACACCTGCTCAATCTGGCACATTTTCCTTTTCTTAACCCCCTGTTGCTGGAAAAACTTTCATAACCACCCAGTAACGCAACACAATCTTTTACAGGTCACTAAATACTTGATACGCTCCTTTGACCAATGGGTTAAATGAGTGGCAGGGCTAGATAATATTTGCTACTATGGATGGGAATCCCATAGCAGCTCCAAATTTTCCAGCTCTTTGGAACTGTATGTCTCGAAGCTTATCACTTCTATCTATAAATGCTTGCATGCTTCTTTGACATTTGCACGACCATACAGCTTTTGCACACCCGATTCACATCCAAGCCTTTGTCTACTGTTTCTACACCGTGGTCTGACGCGGTGATAAAAAAAATGTTTGTGCTGAGTCTGAATACCTGTACGGGCCTACTACTCATAATTCTGTTAAATAAAATGAAATAAGAGTAAAGAAATGGCCAAAAGTTGTTCTTTTCAGTTGTGATCAGACAAAGGATGGATAAATCCAAAGCATGAAAATAAAAGTAAAGCAGTTTTATTTTGAAATTAAAAATTCCGAACCAATTTCGACATCCCACAAACCTATTCGTGCAGGATTGGTGGATATTTTAATGTAAATCGTAACAAAATACAATCAAGATTTTAACCTTTAAATCGTGCATTAGCGTGAAATTGTACTCCAGATGCTCCACACTCACGTACACCTACAGCTGCAAACAAATGAGATAAGTGCAATATTGAAACCTCCGTAAGTGGCCATTCAACTACACGATAAAAAAGCCCTCGAGAGGAGTTGCGAGGCTGTTTGGCACACTATGAAAGACTAACAATGGAGATTCGTTTACACTTACACACACACTAGAAGGGGTATCAGCAGAATCCATTCTTGTCTTGACATTCTTACAGAGTGAGAGCATGTATTAGTGTGTCAGCGTATGAGTTATTATCAAGTTGTGTGAACACTCAGGGCTAAAATGTACCTCTGGCTACTGCTCGCTGAGTGACTGACACTCTCAGCCTCTAGGATCTGGTTTATAACTTCTGCTTTTAGTTCATTGTTTTCATTTTTCCCCATTTCCCCCCCTATTCATTCACTGTTCAAACAGTTAAAGACAGAACTGCACACAGAAACATGTGTAAACATCTGCGGTATCAGCAGCTTGTTTTTTTTTTTTTATAATTAAATAATAATTTAAGACTGAAACCTTTCAGTTAATGAATTCTTAATGTGCACTCTGACGTTTCTGATCATAAAAGGGGAATAAACAACACAGGTTTTCCACAAAGGAAATCCTGGAAGCGGAGCGTGTTTTATCATTTATGCTTTAAAAATAAATGACACCGTTTATCAACTGTCAGATTAGCTGCATGTTGATCTTCTCAGATGACTAACTAACTGATTGATTCACTACTCCTTTCAGCTCTTTCTACTTTAAACACATACACACACAGACACACGACATGTACAATATGTCCAGTCAAAGCCTCACGCTGCCGTCATCGTGGCACTAAGCCATCTTCCTACAAGTCTGCTTATACACAGACAGCAGCTCCAGCTGGCCTGCATATTATCAGCAGCAGCCCTTGTCCCGGATACGGAGTCATTTATTGCATTATCACAAAACACACACATTCATAAAATGTTATGCGCTCACAGGATGAGTGTGGGCTTCAACAGAAGGCGCTCAGAGATCATGATTCATTTCCACTACTTCAAGCAGGCCCCTGGTAGGTTCGAACAACATCACTTTGCATCCTGCGCTGCTCTATTCCTGGGTGAGAGGGTTACTGAGGGTGAAAGAGAGAGTCTACCTCTAAGAATAACCAACACCATCCGGTCCCAATTCTAGACGAGCTATCTATTACAGCATATTAGGATGTATAGGTTATGCTGCTCGTGTGGGTGCTGACTCTCCCATTTATACCTTTGAGGACTCCTAGAAATGCACCGCTTTCCATTAATCTGATCATATCAGGTTCACGCAACTTTGCAAAGCTCCAGGCCGCAATCTGACCAGGTCAGACTAACGTCGCTGCACGTGTCCGACCTGCAAGTAATCTGTGTCTCTGTGTCTGAATGAAACCACGAGGAACATTAATGTTAAAAGTGACGTAACTACTGTCACTCCACTTGTTAAACCTGGTGGCTTCAGCCATGACACACTCAATTAATGCAGTGCTATAATCTGCTATAATGCTAATTGTGACGCACAGAGATGGGCGAGAGTCTGGGTGATGAGAGAGAGACCACAGAGCAGAGAATGATCTAACCTACGATAATATGCAGTTACTGAATAGAAATCATGGTTCTATAGGTTTTAGAGTCGTTTCTTATGTGTATAACAGGGAATAGCAACAGGAGGCTTAGTTGTTTCACATACATTTACTATAAATGTAATTATTTGAAATAATCAGCCCAGCAAGGGGGGGGGGGGGCAATAAAGTGCATATATCTAATTTTCCAGATGTTAGAAATCAGGAAAATAATAAGCTGATCTCCAATGAAAACAATGTTCATTTAATAGATTGTCAAACTTTGCTACTTTGTGTTTTTTTCCCCTCCAATTTTTGATATCATAGGAAAAGGACTGACAGTTATAGTAGTTCCTTCAATCAATCACAGCAATGACAATATGCGTTCTTATTTCTTTGCACTTGCAACGCATGACGTAAATGCCAGTGTCATGTAATTCCACACTGATGTGTGATCGCGCAACACTCACAGGAGGGAGTGTGCATAAACCCTGATGTCCGGAGTGGCAGTAATATTACCGTCGACAGGCTTGGGTTTGACATTCCCGGTGGTTTGATTCTCCCAGGCAGAAAACCTCAATATTTTAATTTAATCCCCAGAGCATTTATTTAGCCACTCCGTAATCCACAGGTCCAGTGCTTAGTCTGATAATTACCCTTATTGGACACCCATAATGATTAGTTTTTGGTTTCACCCAAAGCAGTGCAGGCAGTTTCATAGGGCGGTCGCAGCGCTTTGCGGAGTGGAAAACCAATCATGCGTGCTATAGCTCAGGTCATAAAAGAGGAGAAAGAGGTATGATTATTACTGCGAATGGCAGGCGACAATCCCCGGAGGAAAAAAAAAAAAAGTGCTGCAAACTCTTTGTGCAACTTTCACTTCTTGGCATTCATTGTAAAGATCGCAGAACAGGTGCTAGTGGTGCTGACACTTCTGCTGTGTCAACATTAACAACTATCATTGTGCTGAGCAGTGGTGTTAAAGAGAGAAGGTCAAAGAGGGCATCTGCTGTGAAATATCCCCCCCCCCCCTGCAAGAGCCAACTGAACCAAACCAAACTTTGAGCGCATTTTCCGGGGAATGGATGCGCCAGAGATCGGGCATTAATCAGGGGAAATTTAGACATCTTACTCCTCACTTCGCTGTTACTCTCATTTGATTTTCCCTTTTACATTTCCACCCCAACATTTCCAAACTGACAGCATAAACTGCCAACATTCCCTCCACATGCGGTTTAATAATCCCACCCAGAAATACCAAAATAAGCCCTTTTCGCACATCTACCACTGTGACAAGCTTCCCTGCAAGTGCCTGTCCGAGCTGGTAGCTCAGCTGGTATGTTCTACAGCTGGCTGGGAGGACGAGCCTTACTGGAAATTCATCAGGGATTTTTTTTTGTCTCCTTCATGTCTCAAACAGGTCAAGGCAGGTCCCCTTCATCTCCTCCCCTCCCCTCGGTGCTCTTTATGAGCCCCACCTGGTAGATTAGTATTCCACCACCACAAGTACCTTTTTTGCTGTTTACACATGCGCACACATTCATCTGTCACCGTTCTGGTGAAGGAATACAGGACACACACTGTTCAGACTACGCCCCTACCATCACCAGCACCACCTTGTTTTCACACGTGTAGGCCGATACTCAAACAGAATAAGGATGTATTGTCATGTTAGTACCTTTAACAAAACATCCGAGGGCAGCAGGACCTTGCAGTTGTTTTAGTTGTCCTTTAACGTGGCAATTTCAGTTATATTAGTTGATGGAAATGCCTGATTTTGTATTTGCATTCCAGTCTAAGAAAGACCCAGACAATTGGGTAAAAACTGTTATCAGTCAGTATTGGTCTTGTTGAGTAATACTAGCTAGTTTTGCCAAAAAAACCAGTCATGTATATATTCGTATTTTTATGTTTCCCTGAGACAAAAACAGGAAAGACAGTCAGATTGGACCAGAATTTCAAGCAAATCTCTATAATTTAAATAGGTTATATGTTTCTTATAGGCTAGATTGTCCACTGTTTAAACAGCTGTGAAATGGATCAATTAACTCTATTCTAACAAGGGGGTTCAAACTTTCCTTACCAACTTGAAAATAAGCTCATTCAGTAGGTGGTCTGTGTGCACCATAGGCTGGTCTATATGTGGATAATAGCCCAAGGATGGCTTTGAGCCCAATTTGTGGTTTTTTAGTATGTAGCTTACAACTGAGCATAGGCAATATATATATATATATATTGTTTGCATGGAACTCTACATCACATATCATCATATTGTTCAGTATAAAAACCTTCCGATATGGCAGCAGAGTCCAGACCATCGTATATTCACAGCACTGTGCAGCAGAGTACTCACAGCTGAGCAGACTGCCATGCAAAGTTAAGACATGTTTTCGGCTATGTATTTCACAACTAGTTTGTGTAACGCATTGCTTCAAAGATAATAAACAATGACCACATCACATCCCCTTGTCAACACAACTCCAACACGGGGCAGTGTTTATATCACAATTATTTACTCCCTACACTCTGAAAAGTCTGAGTACATGCAACAAAAACTTGCATACTAAATTTCAGCAGAGGAAACTGAGACAATCTGAGTTCATTAAACCTAAAACCTCCCAAATGTCTTAAAAAAAAGGACAGAGGAAAACCAGCCAAGGGATGACAGGCCTACATGATGAAGGAGGTCAAAGAAAGATAGTTTCCTTGCTATGAAGTGGCCACACACACACACACACACACACACACACACACACACACACACACACACACACAAAAAAAAAAAATGTCAAGAACACGTCCAAGCAGCCTCCACACTTCTACTCCATGTTCCTACAGCCCGGGCAGTCAGTCTGAAAGGACTGACGTTACCATGTGCGTAAACCAGTAAAAAACGTATCGAGTGCAGAAGCAGATAAATGCAACCTCATAACAAAAATGGCAAGTGTTCCAAAAGAAGATATGAACGGTTTATGTGCGGCAACATTTTAACCACCTGAGGTTTCCCTGCAGAGCTGGATGCTTCAATTTGGCTTAAGAACGACGACGAGAAGGAGGAGGAGGAGGTGGAGGGCTGAAAAACTTGCCGCAGTTCAGACTTCTGCAGTCCGGACTCCTTGAGTCTCAACAAGCAGCTGTGTGAATCCCCAAATATATACCCCGCTTCTTCCTCCAACCCCAAACACAGAATAAAGACTCAAATTTACCTCAGCACTTCCACCGCCGGGTCCGGAAAACGCAACGGTAAATCCACAACTTCACGCGGGTTGAGCTCGTGCGGACGGTAGGGCTCGCTGCAGCCGACACGGCCGGGACAAGTTCATCCACATATTCTCAGTCAAGACCAGAGAGTTGGAGGCGATAGGGGGGGAACCGCTTTCTGCTTTCCCCCTTTCCCTCAGTCGCTTTCGCTGGTCCTTTCCTTTCGGATATTCCCCTCCCTGGTCCTTTTGAGATCAAACCATCACATTCCACCGCGTCCTTAACAATGAAAAAAGGTGGGTTTTCCTTTTCTGTTGCCGGAGGACCCACCCCTCGGGATGACTCTGCCCGGCCTGACCGCAAAGAGAACGCCCTTCCCGGCGTCAAGGTCCCGCCTCTCTCTCTCCCACAGAACATACGCAAGCCAGGCCGGTGAGGAGGAATGAATCCGAGCTGGATCCTGCAAAAATGCAGGCTACTGCTTGTCTCTGAGCAAACGTATCATAAAAACCAGTTGTCTGTGAACGCTGCATGAACTATTGTTTTATGCCATTTATACCATTTGCAGTAGAAGTGACAGAAAAGTCACAGGCTCAGCAGCACCTGTAGCATCCCACAACACTTTCAAAGATCATATCTATATCATTAGGATCCCCCCAAGAAAATACTGATTACCACAAAAATATTTGGGCTATAATATCGATGAAATGTCCAAACACTATAAGCTTGTTGGGCTCTATTAAATGTCTCTAAATATGTATGGACTAACTATTATACAAAACCAGTCAAGACCACAGTCTTCCCTTACGGGAATAATTAGTATGAGTTCACCTCTCTATTCCCTCTCTTTCAGCTCTCAAAATGTGGTTGTTTAATACGTTGGTGCCACTTGAATGAATACTATAGCATTGTTGTTTGTTGTGCTTTCTTTTTTCCCCATGTGTAACTGTTTGCCAATAGTAATGACTTGTCACAGCCGTCTAGACAAATACACATAAACTAGTCCTGGTTTTCCCCAGAAAGTTTTGGAACAGAGGTGTATTGTTCGCTCTGTTTCTGCAGCACGGCCATGAATTCTCCACTGGGTGTTTATTATCATTTAGTTGCATGACACTGGAAGTCTGCAAGATGATAAAATATGAATAAAATGTGATAGGCAGCCAGCCAATTAGGTGACGTCCTGCCCACACAAACACTCATCCACATTAAGGAGATTGTTTTTGTGTTCCTTAAACAGTTTTGCATAATTCCCAAGAAGCGTAGCTTTATTTGACGGCACGTGACAACACTATTAAAACAAAACCCCCTTCTTTCGTTGGTTGTGCTGTTTCCCACTCGTTTAACATACCTTTGTCTCAGAAGTCATTCTAGTCATGTAACTTGACACAGTGGGCTAAGAGAGGTATAAATAATGTTTTCACTCACGGCTGGTGGGGAAAGATACCAGAGATACCAAGGAATCAAAGAGAAATTAAATCCTTTCAGATGATGCTGAAATCCAGAGGCATAACTGGGCATGCCTGAATGCCACTGCATGAGAAGGCAACCACAGGTGTACCTGAATATGCATGAGCGCCTATGCATTTTTTATACACTTGATAGGTGTTTGCATATATATATATATATATACTTGTCTTCTTCAAAGACAAATAACACAGTATGATAAAAACCAGAAAGGGTTGGGACCTGTAGGATATGGTTTTATTTCTGACTTTCAAGAGCTACTGCTCTGCTGTGCGCATTAAAATAACCATTGATCTTTAAAAAAATCCATCAAGGCAATAGAAACTGAGATGACATGTAAGTAAATGGAAAACGGCTTGTTTTATAAGCACGAGTATCGGTCATGTTTCATCCATCTTGAGAGGGTTGGCTCATGCACAGACAAGCTTCTGTCATTTTGGGAATTTGCCTTAATATATCAAGTGATATAAATGTGAATGCATTGCACAGACTGCGATCTAATGCATAAGGACAGGGTTACAGGGGAATGTAATCTCCTACACCGCATGACTCTAGCACGCAGACACAAGCTGATTCAGGAAGAGCAGGTTTCTAGCCAACATCCTTCCTAAACACAAACACCCTTCAACAGCCAGAAACTTTTTTGTTCCAGCAAGAAGTTGTGGGTGAACAGCAAAATTTGAAATCGAGTCAAGTAAAGAAAACAAAAAACAAAAGTAAAAGGTTCCCAAGCAGACGCCGGCATTATTTTGCTGTTTGTGATTCCCATGTTAGGCATTTTATCTTAACTAGACTAGCTTGCAGCGGTTGCAACAGCAGATAATCTCTGATAATCCCATGTAGCACACTAAAAATTACAAGCAACCAGTAGCAAGGAGTGTGAGGGTTAGGCCAATAGTCAACCCATGATATGCATTTGACTACAAAACAAGCACGAAAGAAATTAAATGAGAGCAAAGTGGAATCTCCTGCCTAAGCAAATATGGCTTATGGTGGAGCTTTCCTGCTTTATATCCTTTTTATAGTGAGGATAAGGATTAATGTGCTTAATTCACTGTCCTCTCAGGGTGGGTTATGGCCAGTATAAACAGATGTAACCCTGATGGATCAAAATGTGGGGCAGCTTGTCATGTAGAAAAACACTTATCGACTGCCATCAAGCAACCGTTGTGTTTGAAGGGGCCATATTCAAGACGGCATTCCCTTATTGTAATAATAATAATAATAATAATGATAATAATAAAAATAATAATAATAATGTGTGGCTTGCAGTTGCTTAAACAGTCTTTTCCACTTAAAGCAATAAGAGTTAACATCTAACGGCTCTTATTAAGTTCCGATATTTGAAGTCTTAATTTGGAAATACTCAGAATGTCTCATGGGAGAGGAGCGAGAGGGCAAGCGCTCCAAATCCTTTGATACTTAAAAAAAGTCATGTCCTACTGTCAGGTCTTATATCATCTGGAAGTACAGATGCCTCAGCCTGTCTCGTTCACCCTCCCATGGCCCTCTCTTTCTCACTGCAGGGGGACATTCCTCAATCCTCAGCCTCTGGCATGCAGTAAATCTGCCTGAGAGAGACCTACTCTCTCAAGCCTGCCAAAAACAATCTGCTAGGAAAGACATGCGGCTATTTATCAAAACCCAACCTCATGTTTGCCTTTTGTTCTCCTGACAAGCGCACAGAGCCATCGGGAATAAAATATCTTGTGTAAAATAGAAGTCTTTCTTGTCTGCCAGAGGAGAACCACCTCAAGGTCGAGCTGTGGTGACGGAGCCACTGTGAAAAAGGTGTTAATGGGACAAGAGGAGCCTCACACAGGCTGCGCCCTCCTTTATTTAAAACCGACTTTTGAGCGCATAGATCTTACAGGTGGAAAGTAGCCGTAGCTGGCAGCGTTCCTAAAATTTGTCTTTGCACACCTGGATCTTGGGATGAAGGATTCCTTAGACTGACCTGTGCAGTAGTGCAGAACATCAGGGGTCACCTGCATGACTCTGTGTTGGACTCTTTTTGATTTTTCCTGGCTGTTTAAAGGCCGTGCAGAGAACACTATATGAGAAAAGGAATCAGGGCCTGCAGGTAACGGACAGTGTAAAGTCTAAGAAATAATTTGTGAACTTTTGTAGGACATGGGGATGAACCATGCCACACCCAACATTTACCTCCTAAGCTAGTGTGCACATGCAATGTGTACAGTATATGCATGAATTAGGAAACACAAAAGTCAAATACAGTAAAAACAAAGAAAGGCAACACAGAACAGTGCACACACTGCTGTGTACTGAAGTGCCATAAAGCAAGAGGCAGCAGGATATTCATGACAGTTTGAGTTTAAAATGATCCAAAACGGGGTTCCAGGTTCATTTGTGTAAGTAAGAAATTCCACATGTCGACGCTCCGAACAGAAATTACGATTTCCATAATGGCAACCATAGATGCTGTACACGTTACTGGGATTTATACAAAAATCTTTATGAGGAAGCTCACTGCACACCTGGAGAGCCAAATTGTGCAAACATTTGTATTAGATTTTGATGCTACCGAATATAATAAAATGACCAAAACTAAACACTGTCGTTGTGTGACCTTACTGACTTATTGTCCATAATTCTAATTGCCCATCTTTATAAGGGGCCCAATTTTTGCAGATGCTGCTTCCGACCAAGAAATAAAACAATAACTGAGAAGAAATGCAGTTAGCACCATCGTCTCACAGCAAGAAGCTTGGGGGCTAGTTCAAAGACATCCACATTTCAGCAATATTTGGTTCTAAATTGGCAACAGGTGTGAATGCTAATGTGGATGGCTGTCTCTCTGTTAGCTCTGTGAAAGCCTGGCGACCTGTTCAGGGTGTACTCTGCCTCTCACCCTATAACAGCTGGGATCCAACTTAACCACAACCCTAAATTGGATGGATAGATGGATGGATGGAGAAATCATATTATCATCTAGTTCGCCTTTGCAACCTTACTCACCTTTTCGACTTGTTTCTCTAATCTTAGATGGGAATCTAAAATAATAAACGGATACTAAACCTCTGAATCCTGTTCCATCCATTGTCCATTAATCTTCAGATTTACTGGCTTAGTTTGAGAACTGAGCTCTGGAAGAAAAACAAACTGACACCATTTTCTTATTGTTGAGCATGTTTTCAAACCATGCGCTGCCATGGACTGTAAATGATGGAGACATCTTTTATGTATTTTACTGGACTTCATTGTCCCAGTGCACTGTTACTGACAATAGTGCACTGTGACTGTGGAGTCGATCTCTGCAGGACAAAGCCTTCAATATCACATTCACATAAATGCAACTCAGAGCTGCCACTTAACCCAGCCTGCATCATGTGTTTGGACTCTGGGAAGAAATCAGAGGACCCATAGCAAACCAACACAGGCAAGGGGACAAGATGAAACTCAACATACTGAAAGGACCTCACTGGCTATTGTTTAAAATATATTGAAGAACATCACTTATCCGGGACCACACTTTGAACCAAACCACATCTCATATAAGCTGCTCTCCGTTTCATGACCGAGACAAATCTCAGTGACTTACTGTGGAATCTTTTTGAATCCACACCCAAACCATGAGCAACAAGTTGCATGTGAAAAGATTTTTACAGTTTATACCCTGCAATGGCACAGCATGTCTGGCAGTCATGAAGGGCACAACCACCAAAAAGCTCTGCTGTCTTGTTCTACTGCCAAGCCATAATTACAGCAATAAGGTTGGAGAGGCTCGTTAACCTTAATCTAGGAATTATACTGTGGCACCAGGGAAAGGAGGACGTGTTGTGTTGTGTGCTTGTACATAGGACCTGGAATTAGACATTTACCACAGAGGGGGGCTGGTGCTGCTTTGAACTACACCGAGTGAGAGTTGTGGTTCATGCAGTTCACAGTGCCGTATAGATCCTGCTTGAAACGCTTACCTACTGTGCACTGTTTGAAATGGAGGGAAAGTCCTTTTGTTAGTCTCTACCTCCATCGTGTGGTTTAAATGTAGCATTGCTCACTTATCTTATATACAATGTTTTGTTCATTAGGCCCCACTGACCTATGAATATCTCAAGGATAAAAATGGCAGCTAGCTGAAGGGAAGAACAAGTGTTGTTTCTATACATAATAGACAACTTAGCAAAAAACAATTTTAGCAGCCAGTCACAAAGACATGAATTGTTACCATTTCTTTTGTTGAATATATGCACCAACAAGGTGATTCCCACAGAGATATTAGCTGAAAACTTTCAGCAGGCAGTCCTTGGAAAATTGGAGAAAACTAGACAAGTGGAGAACAAAAACAAAGAAGAAGAAGAAGAAGAAGAAGAAGAAGAAGGAGCATATCTAAAACAAAGCAATTTACAGCAGCTGAATTAGAGCGTGGGCCTCAACATTATCGAAGCAGTGTGGGATCATCATCTCATCTTAACAGAGAAAAGAACAAAAGGCCTCATTTCTCCAGGTCCAAGAGTTCCTTTCTATGAGGCCTCAGTGCTTTACAATACCAGATGATGTGATGGAGAAATTAGGTTGTGTCCCTTTTCACTCATTCTTAACTTTTTGTTTTCACTTTCTCTAACTGATTTGTTTAGGCACTAAAACTACGGTAATAGTTTTAGAAAAAAATATGTTTTTTAGGGTTCAATTTTGACAATAATTATAATAAATAGTTCAGGAAGCATATTTTATGGCACAAACTTCAATAACAGACATAAGCATTACATCATTAGTACTATTCTAAGTGTTGTTAACCACACTTTAATTGATCATCATCAAAAAAATTAGCTATTTTGCAAAGGTTAACTGACTATCATTTGACCATTTATTACTTGTAGTTGCTCTAAAGCTAAGGATTAAAGGCATGGATGGAGAGGTTGGTGCTGAAAATTGAGAAGTTTATCTTTTGTGCTTTCCAACTTTTAACATGATTCTGACATGATTCAGCATAATTATCAGTTTGCATGGCAATTTGAATATTCTAATGAAATACACACAAGGAAAACTAATTTTGGCTTCTCCCTTCTTCACAACAAATAGGCATTTTTGAGTTGGCACCAAAACTTTGATTTTGCTCATACACAATAAAATATGTGACATATAATTTCATGTGTCATATCAGCATATCTCAGTCAAATGTTTACATACAGAAGAAGATTAAACAACAGAAGCAGTTCCCTCACGTATTATATGACATCGAGAGGTTATTATGACAGGCCAATTTACTGCTAATTCTATGAACCGCCAAAAAGTTAGTAAAATGTTGCAGCAAAGTAGGCGTTTCTCTTCATGTTATTCTCAGGTGCATGAAATTATGTAGGTGAATGTTCCGTATCTTACAGGTCTTTCCTAAGAAGACTGAAGCGACACCTCCTCCGTCTAGACCTGAGAGAGCACTCCCACTCACACAATCAGACACATAAATGTCCTCTCTGTTAGAGAAGTCATGCTGTTGCTGAACTGAAGCTGTGAATTCATTCAAAGTGCTATTACATACAGAAGACGATTAAACTACAGAAGGAGCAGTTGGGTACGTTTATGGTAACTCTGTCATTAGTGTTTTTTTAATATGACAAAGAGAGGATATTAAGACAGGCAGATAAGATCAAGCGTATTGTAAGGTGTGAAGCTGATGTAGTGGCTGCGGTGTCTTACACTTAAATGATTATTAGAGTGATTATTTGGTGTCAGGACTGACATTATGTGAGGACAACTCCTCCCCCACCACCACCACAAAAAAAAAAAAAAAAAAATCAACAAACGTTTTATGTGAAATTAACAACACTAAATAAAATTACCAAAGCAAAAATTATGAAACGTGTTACTCGGTAAGTTAGTAGGGCCAGCATGTCTGCATGTGCACTGATGTGGTGAGTAAAATGTTAAGACTTTATGGTTTAATCAAATGATATGATGTTTATGTTTATGCTGTGCTTCCTTTATCAGCTTCTTAACGTGATATTTTTATGACATGCACCAAACACTGACTAACATCTAAAAAAGCAATCAATTATATTTGATATTATCAGTAGTTGAAACCAAAATTTGCTTCCTTAGAACTGTTTGTGGTACAATTGCTGATCTAATCAAAGCCATTCATTGCCTGCTCAAGATATGTTGCAAATATGTTGCAAACCTCTTGCAAACTGCAGCAGCCTATTTGGTCATCGCTTGTTCAGAAGAGACCATTAAACAGGTTCAAACATGTCTTAGCTGTAACAGTCAGGTCAGCACTGAAATATATAAACAGATCTGTGTAAGACAGACACACGTTTCTACAAACCTTGAAGGACATGAAAGAAAAATATATGGCACATACCTAGAAAAAAATGTCATTAGTTAAATCTTTTCACACAGGTTGATTTCACAAACTGGGATTGTTTAGCAGCACTAATGCATCAGTTAAATAAACATCTTCTCAAAACTCATTTACTATAAGACTTAGATTTCTTTATTGTAAGTGGGAGGTATGTTTGTTTACCATAGTGTAGTAGTTAACGCATTCGCCCCAACAAGGAGAAGACTGTGTAACTGCACAGGCAGGTTCTGCTCAAGTGTCTGTAGGTGTTTAGAGTTTGCACCAACATTCGGTAGCAGGTTGTTTAAAGCAGGTTATAGTCTAAGAACCGCAGGTCGCCTAAACCACTTGCATACTTTTTAGTTCAATTGTTTTAATGAATTCAGGTCAAGTGATAAATATCAGTATCAGTACCTACACAACTTTGGTTTCAACTTTTCAACTTCTCTTTTGCAACCATTTTATCTTCAGTAGGAACCTTAACAGTCACAAAGCCCACCCCAGTCAGTCTCTCTTGGTCTGTAACTGACTGTGACTTCTTTTTTGTATTTGCTTCTGAGAATTAGATTAGAAAATTGGTAATAGGAAGGCTATGGCAGACACCAGAGTCCTAGTACGCCTTTTATACAGAAAAACACTAAACACAAAAAAATACTACAAAAATACAACGAGATCGAAAGACCAGTGACGGACATTTTAGATCAACTGTTAAACTGACATGCAGTTGTTCGCACTAAAGGAAAACACCACCATCATCTCATGCGGCTACCACATCGCCGCTAGCTGCAAGGCTGGAGCTGAACAACAACAAATTCTCTCCCTGATCACAGGACTGTGTTTAGACTTCGTCCCCATCTCCAACACCTGGTCTGCTATCTTCCAAGGCCAATGTTTAGACGGCGGGTCCAGCTCAGCGCCCTCTGATGGCTGCAGATGCGGATAGCTGTGTCTACATAGGCCTACTTCTCGCCCCTTACCCACCCCTGTTGCTTGTCATGTGCTTCATGGTGTTGTAATGTGATCATTTCTGTGCTCTCCTCAGAGTCCAGCATGAGTAGAGGTCTCTATTTTTCCCTCCTCCACTTGCCCATTGTACTGTACTTTCTGTGTTTTTCCATAATACTACCAGTATTTCACCAGAGGGTAACCTTTGTCTGACAAATAAAGGTTTTCTGAACATACTAAACAACAAAATCCACTCTGGATACTAACAGAAACTAAACTGAATTAAAAACAAAAAGTCAAAATGAAATAAAAATAAAAAATAATTAGAAAATACAAAATTAAACAGTGGTGAGCTACCATAGTTTGAATTACCCAAAAAAAGTTAGTGCTGGTTCTAATAGAAAAGTGTCAGATTGTTGTGTATCAGCTGATTGCTCATGCATCAGAGCTGGACCACAAAGCAATGGAAGAAGGTGGCCTGGTCTGAGGAGCCCATGTGGATGTTTCTTTGACATGCACCACCTACCTAAACATTGCTGCACACCATGCACACCTTTCACAGAAACAGTATTCCCTGATGGCCGTGGCCTCTTCCAGCAGGATTAAGCGCCCTGCCACAAAACAAAAATGGTTCAGCAGTGGTTTGAGAGGCACAACAACAAGTTTGAAGTATTGGCTTGGCTTCAAAATTAACCAGATCTCAATCCAGTCAAGCATCTTGTGAGTTCTCCAGGTCAAAGAAGTCAGATCCATGGAGGCCCCACCTTACAACTTACAGGACTTCAAAGATCTGTTACTGTCTTGGTGCCAGATACACACATCTGGGGGTCTAGTGGAGTCCATGCCTCCATGGTTCATGGCTTTTTTAAAAGCAAAAGGGGGAGGAACACAACATTAGGCAGGTGTCATAATGTTATGCATAATCAGTGTATAGATTAATACATCTGAAATTAATTAAATGGCTCAAAAGGTGTTAAAAATGGCACAATATTTGACTGGTAAATACAGTTGTACAAACAAAAACTGATAGACAACTTAGTCCTTGGAATAGGAACAATTTTATTAAACCTATTGTAGTCATTTACTGTTGTTTTATTTATTACTTTTATTTATTTTACCTGCCTTCAATGGAAGGACAACAAAAAGAAGTTATTCTCAAAGGCTTTTTCCTCCATTGTACACTACCTTTAACATCTGCATCAAAACTCTGCTCATCTGTCATAGGACACTGTACTGATGGTAATGTATTTTGTTTCCCACAGACAAAGATGACACAATCAGTTACTATGACAACAATGAGTAGTGCGGAGCCCACAAGCATTAATTCCACTGAGAGCCTAGGGAGATTGCCCAATTCTTGCCATTGCAATAGACGTCACCACTGCAATAAGAAAACCAAGTAACTGTTGCACTCCTGTAGGTTTATGTTTAGGGAGTGAGAACGTGTTGCCTATGTATATGATGCAGAAAGGATGGCACAGTGACACATGGCCTGCACCTACTCTGGTTCCCGTTTTATTTTAGGGTGATTAAAATCATCGGTAGCACATTTTGCTGCATTTTTAGAAAATTAAATTCAACTTAAATCTGTGAATAGTGGCAGTGATTTTTCATACACAGACTAACAATTATAACCCCCAAATTTTATGTCTCATGTCAGCATGTCCCAGTCTGTCTCCTTTTCAGGACTCGTTTTCCTGGGTAAGCAGCTCATTTCTTTACTTGGTAACATCATTTTTTGAGGTGGTGTTTTGAAAAAAATTCTATGAATCTCCAAAAAGTTAGTAAAATGTTGCAGCAAAGCAGGTGTTTCTCTACATGTTATTCTCAGGTGCATGAAATTGTGTAGGTGAAATTTGCGTGTCTTGGACCATTCAGGTTTTTCCTAAGAAGACTGAAGCGACACCTCCTCTGTCTAGACCTGAGAGAGCACTCCCACTCACACAGTCAGACACATAATGTCCTCTCTGTCAGAGAAGTCGTGCTGCTGCTGAACTGAAGCTGTGAATTCATTCAAAGTGTTATTACATACAGAAGACGATTAAACAACAGAAGGAGCAGTCGGGTAAGTGTACGGTGTACAGTAACTCTGTCATTTGTTTTTTTAATATGACAAATAGAGGGTATTAAGAGAGGCAGATAAGATTAAGTCTAATGTAAAGTGTGAAGCTGTATGTAGTGGCTGCAGTGTCTTACACTCACTAATAATAATTAGAATGATTACTTAGTGTCAGGACTGATATTAGACGAGGACAACTCCCCCCACCCCCTTCAAAAATATTTTTAAAATAAATAAATAAAATCAACAAATCCTTTATTTCAAATTAACAAAACGAAATTACCAAAGCAAAATTACCAAAGCAAGTAACAAAACATGTTACTCAGTAGGTTAGTAGAGTGAAATGTGATGTGGTGAGTGAAATGCTGACAATTTATGGTTTAAGGGAAATTGATAAAGGGTTCCTTTATCAATTTCTTAGTATGATATTTGTATAAAATTAATATTTTGGGGAAGGTAATGTCTTCCTCATAATGTTAAACTGAATTTTAACTCCAAATTATTATTATTAATTATAGCATAACATGCATCATTAACAGGATTAGTATATTTTGACTAACCTGTAATAAAGCGATTACATTTGAAATTATCAGTAGTTGAAATCAAAACTGTAAAATCTCTAACTTGGTTTCTTAGAACTCTTTGTGGTGTAGCTGCTGATCTAATTAAAACCATTCATTGCGTGCTCAAAACTGGAAACATGTTGCACACCTCTTGCAAACTGCAGCAGGCTGTTTGGTCATTGCTCGTTCAAAAAAGTCCATTTGCACCAACATTCGGTAGCAGGTTGTTTATAGCAGCTTATAGTCTAAGAACCACATGCTGGTTAAACCACTTTCATACTTTTGTAGTTCAATCTTTTTGATGAATTCAGGTCATGTGCTAAAGATCAGTATCAGTACTTAACCAACTTTAGTTTCAATAACGTCTCTTACGTAACCATTTTGTCTTCAGTGGGAACCTTTACAGTCACAAAGCCCACCCCAGTCAGTCTCTTTTGGTCTGTAACTCACTGTGACTTCTTTTTACTACCCTTATGTTGTATAGTGCTACAGTAAGATGCAGACTCATGTGTCCTCTTATCAGAAGCATTTTCCTCTGAGAATTAGATTAGAAAATAGGTAATAGGAAGGCTATGGCAGACACCAGTTCTTATATGCCTTTCATACAGAATATTGAAATGTTTGTTTGAAGACAGTTTCTGTTAACACAATAGAACTACAGTTCTGCGAAACACAGTCGCAAATTGTGATTTGTAATTACTTTATTGTATTGCCTGCTTTTACTAAGACCTTTGTAACACCCCTTTCAATCCTTGGAATAGAGATTTGAATGTTTACCTGTGTGCTGGGCCAATAGCTAAGGTTCGACTGCAAGAGCAAAGTGGATGACTAATGAAACGCTCAGAGAACTTGGTTTGATAAACTTGTATTCAGAAATCAATAATCACATATACATATATATATATATATAAAATAGCATTATAGAGGGGAAGTTGTATTTACCTCTCCAGCACTTATTGAACACTTTTAAGGGCATTTCTTATCACTGCTATGCAGATGATATTCAGTTATATATCTCCTTTAAGCCTCAAGATGTTTCCAAGAGAAACATTGCTAAGCCGAGTCCCACTGTATTGTGCTCCGAATTAGAAATTGTCATTCATGCATTTGTTTCATCTCGTCTGGATTATTGTTATTCTTTGTTTACTTGTTTATGTAATGCCTCTTTGGAGCATCTGCAAGTTGTTCAGAATGCTGCTGCAAAGCTTCTGACCAAGTCCTCCAAGTACTCCCATGTCACACCCCTGCTGCACTGAGGGTGTGTTTTTGGACAGCTGTTTTAAATTCGACAAACAAGTGTCTTCTGTTGTCAAATCTTGCTTTTATCAATTGCATCTTATTTGCAAGGCCAGACATTATGTCCCGCACAGGGACCTGGAAAAACTTCTCCACGCCTTTGTGACATCTAGGTTGGGTTACTGCAACTCCCTTTATTTTGGTCTTAACTCTACTTTTCTCCATAGACTGCAAATTGTTCAGAATGTGGCGGCTCGTCTCCTTACTGGTACCGGGTGGCGTGTCTCTATTACCCCTGTCCTTGCCGACCTGCATTGGCTTCCCGTTAAGTACCGTATTCAATTAAAAATCCTGCCACTCACCTTTAGAACTATTAACAATAAAGCGCCAAGTTACCTCATTGAACTACTTAGATTATACACCCCTGCTAGAGTACTAAGATCATCTTCCCAGTCACTTTTGGTACAGCCAAGATCCTGGCTGAAGACTAGAGGTGACCGCGTGTTTGCCTTGGCTGCACCCGATCTGTGGAATAACCTCCCCATTGCTATCCATGAGTCTGATTCCATTCAATCCTTCAAATCGCAGTTAAAAACCTGTTTATTTAGCCTCGCCTTTTCTACCAGTTTATGCTTGTTTGTTAAGTTAGTTCTATTCTTAACTATTTTTTAAATTTTTCATGACTCTTTTATCTTTTACACATATTGTTCTATTATGCTTTTATATGTATTTCTTTTGTTTCTTTGTTTTTAATGCCGTTGACCTGCTAGCATGTTTGGTACTTTGCCATGGCCTTCATCTTTCTCTATTACTTACTTCTTACTCTCTTGTATGTTAAGCACTATTATACCACTGGTTTTTAAATGCTCTATATAAATAAAGTTTGTTGTTGTTGTTGTTGCTGATTCAGCTGCACTGGCTCCCTATTAAATTCAGAATCCACTTTAAGGTGTTGACCTTAACATTCAGGGCTCTGCATGGACAAGCACCAACATATATCAGTGAATCTTTACATCCATACATTTCCAGCAGGTCCCTGAGGTCATCTGATCAGGGCTTGCTGGTTGTCCAACACATGAGGCCGAAAACAAAAGGTGACAGAGCTTTGTAACTGTCTTTGTGGAACTCTCTCGCTTTGAGCCTGAGATCTGTGGACTCAGTGGTCGCTTTTAAAAAACAGCTAAAAACGAATCTTTTAAAACTTGCTTTTGGTTGATTTTTATCTTTGTTTCAGCTTCTGTGAAGCACTTTGTGATTTTTATCTGGAAAGGTGCTATATAAAAATATAAAATTTTACTTTACTTTTACTTACATGAAAGAAAAATGGGGCTCAAACCACTTAAAAAATAATAAACAAAACACACCCTGTGGGAATTTGACTCAGTCTCTTCCGTGTCAGCCCACACCCTTAAGTGTGAGTCCAGCAATAAGGGTTCTCTTTGCAGGATGTGCAAAGGAGCAATGAGGTGCAATTCTGTTCTACCACTTAAGTAGAATTTGTACAGTTCAACGCTCGTCCAAAGAATTTAACTTTCTTCGCAGAACAATCATATCAAGGACTCCTGGAGGGGTAGCTCGCCATCTTTGGACTGGATCATCAATGAACCGTACACCCTGAACTGTATAATACAGTCAGAGTAACATTCAAAAATATACATTTAGTCATTCATACATATATTCTTTCCCTTTCTTCCTTCTTTCTTTCTTTTGCCTCCTACACTACCTTTGTCATCTGCATCAAAACTCTGAGTAAAACTCTGTCATAGGACATTGTACTGATGATAATATATTTTGTCTCCCACAGACAAAGATGACTCAATCAGTTACTATGACAACAATGAGTAGTGTGGAGTCCACAATCATTAATCCGTTCCTGGACTCTGAGTTTCGTTATGTGCTCATCCCGGTTTTCTACATCATCTTCTTCATCCTGGGCTTCATCTCTAACCTCTACGTGCTGTTTGTCCTGTGCTGCCTTCATCAAGCCAAGGCCATTAAAGAAATTCACATCTACATGACAAACTTGACCATCACTGATCTTCTGTTTGTGTGTGCTCTTCCCTTTTGGATTGACTACTATATTCGTGAGGGAGACTGGGTTTATGGAGATGTCATGTGCCGGGTGACAGGCACCTTCTTTTTCATCAACACCTACGGCACCATCCTCTTCCTTGCAGCCATCAGCATCAACAGATACTGGGCGGTGACTCGGCCTCTGGACGCAGCCTCGTCAGACCACAGACTTCGTGGAGTCATTGTTTGTATTTGTATCTGGGTGTTTGTTCTGGCAATGTCTGTTCCTTTTCTGGTGAGTCCAGGGACCAACGTGCACTCTAAAAACAACACCAACATATGTCGCTGTTTTGAGGGATACCAGGGTGGAACTATTGACAAGAAGAAAAAAGTGGCTGTTACTCATTTTCTAATAATTGGATTGTTTTTTGTTGTCTTTATACTCATTGTGATATGCAATATCCTGATTGCTCAAAGTTTAATTTCTAAAAATTCTCCTCAGTCGGAAATTCAGTCTTCAGGAACACAGTGTAAGAAGCCCATATTTAAACGGCCGACAGGGGTAAAACGGAGGGCTCTCCAGATGTTGCTGGCAGTGGTGGGAGTGTTTGTTCTGTGTTTCCTGCCACACCACATAGTTCAAGGCCCCTGGGTTCTGGCAGTGCTGGAGATCAAAGACGGCTTCGGCCACGTGAAGTACAGCGAGGCCACTCGTCAGTTGCTGAGCGACGCTCATCAGATCACCCTGGTTCTTATGGGCCTCAACTGCATTTTGGATCCTGTAGTTTATTATTTTGCCACAGGGAAGTTTAGAGGACTCATCAAGGGCCACACTGCAAAATTAATCCCATGCACTAAAACTCGGAGCTACCATTTAAACCAGCCTGCATCACCTGTTTGAACTCGAGGAGGAAATCAGAGGCCTCATAGGAAACCCACAAAGGCAGGGGGAGAGGATCAAACTCATCACTCTGAAAGGAGCTCAGAGGTTATTTTATAAAGTATTTTCAAAAATCTCACTTATCCTGCATTTTTAACCAAACCACATCTCAGATAAGATTCTCTCCATTTTATGACTGTGGAATAATTCTGAATCCTCAATTACGTTATTAAAGAGGACATGAAACACTACATTTGAAGGTTAATTAGCACAGTGGAGCCCTATTGTAAAAACAACAACAACAAAAAACTGTAATTGAGGTAATATGTCTGTGAAGCTGGATTTAGGAAGTAATTGTTTTAGGTTAAAGTTTCTAGAGCAAGTCTATGGTTTGGTTGGTTTCTGCTGATATACTTACATTAGGTTATGTTAGCTAACTAGTGACAGAACCAATAACTCAGAGGAAAACAAAGAGACTAAAATCAAAAAGCAGTCTAAGGGAATCACATTTGTTTTTGTCCCTGGCTGCAGTAGTGAGTTTGATGATAATAAACCAAGGAGGTACTGTCTACTTTCACTCTGTCAATTTAGCAGTAAGTGGGTTTTCATTGTTAGCTAGCCGTTAGCTGTTAGGCTAGTTTGTAGACCACATTATAAATGAGTACAGTGTGAAGGAGAGCCTGTTATAGTAAGGTGCACTAGTGGTTCACTGGACCAACAAGGTATATTCAGAAACTATTTGATTTTTCCTCGTCAGGTTGGGTGTACCGAACGGTGCAATCAGCTAGAAGCGCAGATGTGCGCTAGATGCAATAAGCACTATTTTATGCAATAAAATGGTCTTTTTCTCAATTACATCCAAACAGTTTACAACATAACAGGTTAGTATATTTGCGTCATTCCACAAACATAACTAAGTTTCCTCTGTCCTGTTCTCATCTGCAACCAACCAAACCAGTGATGTCATGTTGTTTACTGGTGCTAAATGGCGCTAAATATGTTTTAAAGCTCTTCTTAAGTCCATCGTCGTAGACAGAGTTACATCTGGGACAGTTGTTTACAGTAGTGCCCCATGGTGTAAATTTGCCTTTATATATGTAGTGTTTCATATCCACAATAAAGGTTGGAGAGGCTTGTTAACCTTAATCTAGGAATTATACTTTGGAACCAGAGAGAGGAGGATTCATTGTGTTGTGTGCTTGTAGGACGTGGAATTAAACATTTACCACAGAGGTGGGCTGGTGCTGCTTAAAACTACAGTAAATGAGAGCGGTGGTTCACGCAGTTCACAGAGAGCTGTGTGGAGCCTGCTTGAAAGACTCCCCTTCTGTGCTTTTATTAGTCTGTACCTCCATCATGTGGTTTAAATGCAGTATTGCTCACTTCTCCAAGTGGCTATAAAGAAAGCACTGTGATCTTCAAACTGTACTAACATCCTGTAAAGATGTGGGATCATTCTGAGTGTCAACCTTTTAAAGTTTTTAATGCCCTAGAAGAAAAACTATTCCTGCAGATTACTTAAAGAGTATTCAAGGTATACTGAAGAATAAATGTGGTATTGTAAAACATTAATGTTGTTACAATTATAATTATTTATACTGTATTTTCATGCATGTTTGCACATGCTTTAATAAATCTCTGCCCCAGTGTTCATCTTTTTCTTCAAAATATAAGGAAATGAGGGGTAGCTCAAGACTTTTGCACAACGCTGTACCTATTGACCTATACCTATACCTCTAACTGACCTGTACCTATAACTGGTTTTAATATAAATACAAGAGAGTTGTGATTTATGACACATCATCTTGTGGAAGTTAATCTCTGTTTTTGTTATCTTGTGACATTATTACAGCATTCTCTTAGATATGATGGATTGTTTAATGGAAGTTGATTCACTGAAGATAAATTGTTAAACAATATGCAAAACCCAATTTGTATGCACTGAAAACTCTTTTTCTGTCATTCTTCTTTATCATTTTCTTTCCTCTCACCTACCTCACATTTTTTTACTCTTATTTCCTCATCAGTGAGGATCTTATTGTTATGGTAACCCACTGGTCAAACCTTTTTTTTAATGAATGGACCTCTTTTTTCTCACCTTTTCACATTTGCAGGGTTCCCTCTGAAATTTATATGCGTTTTTGTAAATAAAAACATGAAATCAAATTTGATCAGAGGATCTCTGCCTTTATTAATTCCTTGCATTCTGATTGAATGCCTACAATGGTAGCACATGATGATAACTGCGGGCCAGTTAAGTAAGTATAGCAATATTAAACATGATGATGTCAACTGTGGTGGCAGTAGCAATACAAAGATACTCTGTTACAGATGTGCCACTCTGCCACACATGCCTGTGTACATCTTTGATGTGTTTTATTAGGAGCAATGAAAGAGTTAACCCAATAATGTTACATCACAGCCATTATGCAAAAGTACTGTTTAAAAGGTTGGGGAAACCTGCAGTCAACTGAGACTCAAGAAGTCATTTGAATGAGTGACAAAACATTTCTCCCACTGAAAATGCTACGTCCAGATGAAAGGAATCAACTTTGTTGGGGTTTATTAAATGAACTATCTATAGACTGTGGGTTTAAAACAGGGAGCTTTCTTAATTCTTACCACTGCAATTTTTTTATGTTTAAACTGACAAACATCCAGTGGTCAATGGTGGTCAGTGGTAACTTTATTGTCCCCAATGGGAAACTGATTTGCAGTGTGTCCACACATCAAGTAACACATACATTAAAAAAAAGAAAAAGAACATCCCAGGTTTTATCAGTAGCACCAACAAATGTGCAATGTGGAGTAGTGATGGCAACAATGCTAATGGTTTAGTGTTATTAGTGTTTAGTGTTATCCTCAAAAAGACCCAGCAGAGGATGTACTTCCTGAGACAACTGGGGAAGTACAGTCTTCCACAGGAGCTGCTGATCCAGTTCTACACTGCAGTCATTGAGTCTGTCCTGTGCTCCTCCATCACAGTCTGGTATGGTGCAGCCACTAAACAGGACAGGAGCAGACTGCAGCGGACTGTACGGGCAGCAGAAAGGATCATCGGCGCCCCCCCTGCCCTCCATCCAGGATCTGTACCTCTCAAGAACCAGGAAACGGGCAGGGAAAATCATCACAGACCCCTCACACCCTGGACACAGACTTTTTGATCTGCTGCCCTCTGGCAGACGGTACAGAAGCCTGCAGACCAGGACCACCCGACACAGGAACAGTTTCTCTCCCCTCGCCATCTCCCTTCTAAATAGTTGACCTGTCACACTGCTCCCACTGCGAGACTGCAACTGCACCTTATGTACATTCTGTAGTATTCATTCCACCTCATTTCATTTCTGTATTTTATGTATATAAGTTTAGATGAGTTATTTATAGTTAGTTTACACAGCTTTGTGTATGTATGTGTATGCATGTGTAATGTATATATAGACACGTGTGTGTGTGTGTGTGTGTGTGTGTTTTACATTGCTGTGCTTGAGAGCCACCATCTACCGGAACCAAATTCCTTGTATTTGTCTGCACATATACTTGGCCAATAAACACGATTCTGATTCTGATTCTGATGAAGCCTGATAATAGCAGCAGGTATAAAAGACACTCTATGTCTCTTGGTCTCCATTGAAGGTCACTTTATACCAATGACGTAAAGATGATGGTTTCAACAAAACATGACAGAGGTTGCCTTCCTCAGCCCCAACTTCTTATAAAAGTCCACAAGCTGGACCTGAGACCTCCCTGAAATCTGATCAGCCACTTTAAACAGGTTCCCATATCTGCTCTTATTGGTCAAAGTCAAATTACCATACCAAGCAATGATAGAAAACACTAAATATTGGGTGTTTCTTTTAGATGTGTGATTTTGCATGGTTTAGTAACATTGATGTTTTTTTTTTGGGTAACATTTTAATCGATGATCTTGTTTGTGTTTTGCAGCAGTTGTTGTGCTGCCTCTGCTGTCCTTTTTTTGTTATTTTGGTTGTTTTGTAATTTTGTTTTGGTTAGTCCGCCTTGTAAGGGTGGACTAAGCTTCCTTCATTTGTTTGTGCCACTTACCTTTATAAACCCAGGTTTCAGGTTATGCATAGCGCTTATTCCCAGCTGTGCTGAGACCCGAATTGTTTGCAGTGCGTGCCCACAGGTAAACTGATAGCAGTGTCTCTAAACTGGGTGTGACGGTTTGCAGTGTAGTGTTATTTGCTCGCACCTTTGGTTTGATAGATCTCATGTGCAGCTGAAATATTAGTAGGATGTGTTGTGAATGAATGGGAAAATGTATGTTTAATTGATGGAATAAATAAATTATAAATGTATTTCTTTCACATTTTATTCGACACCTTAGTGCTCAGTTACATTTATAAAAATGGGTCATCATTTCAGATGAAACATTATAAACTCTCATTCTCGTGAAAAACTACAGATGTTGTTGGACCTTTTTCAATGTAACAGCAAAATGTTACTCAAAGGACAGAGCCTTATCAAGAACAACCCCCCAATACTTAGAACTATCCACCAGTTCAATGGCTGCACCATTTACTACTGTTAGTGCAGGATGGGGGGATGGCTAAAAGCTAAAAGGTGTGGCTGAATAGTATTGAAAGTGGAAGAAAAGTCAATAAATAGGAGCCGAGCATGGGCTTTGGCATCATCGAGATGGCAATATAGGAAATTTAAGTGACCACAGCATCATCAACACCCCTACAAGGCCTGTATGCAAACTGTAGTGGAACATTAAGCTTTTCTACCTGCTGGAGAATCTCCTTCCTGATGAGTTCATTAATGTTTTCGGATGACTCCGTCACTACAGGCAAAGCAGCCCTGCAGGGCTAAAGAGATGTCGTTATCATACCTTTGTGGGGTGTTTCCTCGCCTTCTCTCTCCATAGCACAGTCTTATAAACAGGCAGGAGATGCACCGTGTTTTGGTCAGAGGATCTGAGGGCGGGGCCTGCCACAGATGTATATGCACCTTTAATGGAACCATAACAAAGATCCAGAGTTTTATTGAAGCGTGTAGGAGAGTTCACATATTTATAGAAAGTGCCGAATGTTTTCTTCAAATTACAGTAATTAAAGTCCAACAGAATAATATTAGGGGCCTCGGGGCAGAGAGATTGGAGCGAGTACACGAGGTTGTCAGTTGCAATCTTCGAATTTGCTTTCGGATGGATGTAAGTAACGGTGATGTTGATTTGTAGGATTTCCCTCAGCAGGTGACGGCCTGATAGACACAGAGAGAAGCTCAATGTCTGGCAGACACACCTGTTCACGGTAAAGTTTTTACACCATGTCTGATTAATGAACTGCAACAAGAAATCCAAGCGACTGTTGCACTCCTTCTGGTTTGTGCTATGTGATGCAGAAAGGATGGCACAGCGACATAGGACCTGCGTCTACTCTGGTCCCGTTTTATTTTAGGATAATTAACCCCCAAATTCTATGTTTCATATCAGCATGTCCCAGTCATTGTCCTTTTTAGGAACAGTTTTCCTGTGTAAGCAGTTCTTTCATGTCTTTGCTGTAGTTTTTGGTGTTTCATGTTATTATCAGGTGCATGAAATCGTGGAGGTGAACTTTACGTATTTTGGACCATTCGGGGCTTTCCTAAGAAGACTGAAGCGACACCTCCTCCGTCTTGCCCTGACAGAACACTCCCACTCACACAGTCAGACACATAAATTCCCTCTCTGTCAGAGAAGTCACTCTGTTGCTGAACTGAAGCTGTAAATTCTCTCAAAGTGTTTTTACATACAGAAGGAGATTAAACAACAGAAGAAGCAGATGGCAAGTGTACAGAAACTCTGTCATTTGTTTTTTTTATATTACACAGAGGCTATATTATGACAGCATATCATGCAACATTAACTAACTATTGATAAAGCAATTAATTACAGTTGATAAGGTTAGTAGTTGAAACCAAAATTGTAATATCTCTAATAAAGTTAGATAGCTCAGGACTTTTGCACATGGTTGTACCTATTGACCTATAACTCTAACTGATCTGTACCTATAACTGGTTTTTTATATAAATACAAGAAATTTGACATTTATGACACATCATCTTGTGGAAGTTGTCGTCTCTGAAATTTATATGAGTTTTTGTAAATAAAAACATGAAATTAAATTTGATCAGATGAGCTCTGCCTACACACAAACTTAACACTACATTGTTCAGTTTGTGTGTAGGAGTTTTGTCTTTGGGATGAACCAGTTTTGTCTGAGTGTGTGGCTGGGTCTGAAGTACACCCAGCAACACACTCTCACCATAACAGCCACTTCATAAATGCATGGCACAGCATAGAAGAGCCACCTTGATGGGACAAGACTCAACTGTCCATCTGCATCTAAAGGACAAAGGTCAGGTCACTCTTTCGAGGATGCCAATGTTCACATTTTGGACAGAGAAGACAGATGGTTTGAGCGAGGAGTGAAAGAAACCATCTACGTCCACTGTGAACGACCATCTTTGAACAGAGGGCCGTGGCTTACGACACCAACTGTCTGCCATCTATAATCCAGTTTTGAGATCCCTTCCCAGACGCCTTAACGCCCACGAACGTCCTGGGCCATTTGACCTTGGGAAATCACATGATAGGGTGGGGCTAGGTTTCACAATGGGTTCACCCGAAACCTCGGCTGATTGTGACCTACACCCATTTTCACACCTTGGCTCGTGTGATTAGGTAGAAGATCAATAGTGGGTCCATAACCCTCTTCAGGGACACTCCCATAGGGCTTAAATCTGGGGCTCTCCACCATTTGACCCTAGAGCTGAAGAAGCTTCTTGGATGAGAGGTGAAACGTCTTCAAGCAACTTAAAGGCGTCCAGAGGCTTTTCTTTCCAAGCGCTTTAGACTACAGCGGGATGGTGGCACAGGGTGAATTTGTGTATTTTGCTATATCATTTTTATATTTTGTAAACATTAAATGAAGGAAAAGAAACAAAAACTGTCCCACAAAATGCCTGTGGACATCTTTGATGTGTTATATTAGGAGTGATGAAAATATGCTAATGAAATCAAACAAAACATCAATCGGGTCTTTATTTTAAACTAGCTGATTAACTGTCATCATTCTGACCAATACCTCCAATTATGACTCACTGATGAGACAGAAACTTGTTAAATTAGATGCCTGGCAGCTTGTAAATTAATCACAGACATTAATGAAATGCATGAGACAGAAGATAAAAAAAAAAAACAGAAGAAAAACCTTCCCAGAAACTTAAAGCGACTCTGGTTTTAATTTGGGGCAAATTAAAGATGTTCTTGTGACCTGCTTTATCCTGGAAGTAAGTAGTAAGAGACTTAGTAAGAGACAGTATATCCTCAGCTTCTTAATGTAAAACTAATGGAGTCAGGGCCAGTACAGAGTGCTTGTTAGTTTTAGTCCCCTTGTTTTCCACTGAGTTATCGATTCTGTTACTTGTTAGCAAACATTAAATTCTAAAAAGTCCATTAACCTTAACCAACAAACTAAACCAGTGACATCACCTTCACTTGGTGATGTGATGTTCTGTACTAGCAGAAGATGGCGCTAAACATGTTCTAAAAAGGTTAATTTTAAGCACTTATTTCTTAAATCCGGCCTCACAGACAGTGTTACATCTATATCTATGTAAAATGTGGCAACTCTAAGATTGGTTGGAGTGGCTCAGCATGGGGGAAAGAATCACAATATGTTTGTTATATTGCATAAGTATATAAAGAAAACACTTGAGATGCTTACCATTTGTTCCAGAAGAGAGTTTTATATAAACAAGAGCATTTTTTTTCTTTTTCCCCCTATTACATCATAACAACTTCCTGTGATTATTTCCATGTTGGCTTGAAACAAAATATCAACACTTTCCCTCTCTAAAACGTAAAACAAGACACGGTGAACTGGCTTGATTTCACGATTTGACGTGATATTAGGTTGGATAAAGCACAGTCATTGAGGCTACATCAGTAACTTTGCCATTTTTGCATTCTTATTCCCTCAATTTAGGCCCAAATTGATTTGATGTTTGAAGGCACACAGTGTTGGGAAATAAAAACTTCCCTCAAATGTGTTAAACTTAAAGTAATGAGTCTATTTTTAAGATGTAAGGAGTAGAAAATACAGATATTTGTGGTAAAATGTAGGGAGTAAATATAAAAAAATTGTTAGAAAAATAAATACTCAGGTACAATATTGATACCTGAAAATTCTACATAAACACTGTAACAAAGTATTTGGAGTTTGATACTTCCAACTCTGAGCACAATAAAGGGTGTCCGTGGAGAGCTGTACACAGTAGAGCTTGAGTGTGCACCACAATACACAAACACATTACGAAACAATCGCAATTACTAGTGTGTAACATTTTTTGCCCTTGAACAGCAAAGTCACGCTGCGAATGTGAGAACTACTAGATTCTCTTTTCTAAAGAAAGTGATGAAAGAAACCATGCCAAATAAAGAAGAGGGCTGCATATTTCTCAAACACTACCAAATAAAGACATGCAGACCTGCAGATTCATAGGGTTTGGAGTGGAACAACTACTGTTAGTAAACATTAGTAAACATTTGGTGAATTCAGGCTGTGTCTTCTTCTTCCACTCAATATTTCATTGTTTCACTAGCATCAAAACGACTAGACAGTTCTGGTCGTGCTGTGGTATTCACACACAACACTGCTGAAGGACATCTTGTGTCCATCTCTGGGGATGCCAGTGATTTTGAGATAGATGAAAGCAACTGCAAAACCCTCTTTTCAAAATTATGTTTCAACCACATTTTGTGACCCAAACTAATTAAAAAATGGTAGTAGCTATTTAGTAAAGGTTAATTGGCTCAGTTTATCTAACATTTTCAAGATAAAATGGATGGATGAAGATGGAGGAATCTAGTGTGTGTTAAAAATAAGGAACAAAATCTACTGTATCTGTCGCGATTCTGGTATCTCGCTTCTAAATCTTCCTTGTATTGCGCCCCTCGGGTCTTTCCTAAGAAGAGTGAAACGACACCTCCTCCGCTCTGCCCTGAGAGAACACTCACACTCACACGCTCACAAGACGCACAAACTCCCTCTCTCTCAGAGAAGTCGCGCTGTTGTTGAACTGAAGCTGTAAATTCATTCAAAGTGTTTACGCGCATCAGGAGATTGAAAACAGAAGAAGCAGTTGTGTAAGTGTACAGTTCTCGTTATTTCTTGTTTTACGTATTAAGACAGGCAGTCTTAATATCCTCACTCACTAATAATCATCAGTCTAATAATGTGTTTTAGCTTTACTGTCTTCTCTTCTTGAATAAATATTTCAGATATTTCAGTTTTTATTTTGCTTGAAAAAATTGTCAGTTTATTATTTAATCAAATTAATCGCATTTTTCTGTTTCTGCTGTGCCTCCTTTCTTCATTTCTTAGCTTCATATCTGTGTAAAATTAAGATTTTACAGGAGGCAGTGTTTTGCTCAAAATGTTTAACTTAACTATTAATTACAGCACATCATCCGATATTAACTGGGTCAATAAATATTGACATTATAGTGCAATTAATTCCGTTTGATGACGTCAGTAATTGAAAAAAAAAAAAAAATTGTAATATCTGAAACAGAGTACCTTACAGCTGTTTGTAATTTAACTGCTGCTCTACTCAAATCTATTAATGGATTATTATTTTTTGTCCACAGTCTTTACAATGCTGTGATTAATTTAATCAATATTTAACAGATCTGCATGAGACAGATCCAAACACGTTATAAAATAATCACTTGTGGCACTTATTCAGAAAAAACGGCGGAAAAAATGGTACTCAGTTAAACTTGTTCACAAACTGTTATTATTTAGCATCGTCAGTTATTTCCCAGTAACAGGGGTGTGTCAGTTTAACAAACAGCTTCACAGCTCATTTACTGTTGGCCTACTGTTCTTTATTGTAAGTGGGTGTCAAGCTTGTTGTCTGTAATTTGTGGTTTACACATTCGCCTCCAAGAGTCTGCATTTGAGTCCTATCCTGCCTGCTCCACACACAGTTCATGACACATTGTTCACTGACAAATTCTCCTCGAACATCTTTAGGTGTTTAGAGTTTGCACCATTTCAGTGTCAGCTCCTTTACAGCAGTTTATAGTCAGAGAACAACAGCTTGGTTAAACCTTTGATTCTCTATTTCTCTATTTATTTTACCTGAAATTGAAATATTACAAAAAAGTAGTTGTTGTCGAAGATTCTACTTTCTAATATACCCTACCTTTGTCATCTGCATCAAAAGTCTGAGTAAACCATTTTACTGATGATATTGTATTTTGTCTCCCACAGACAAAGATGAATGAAACTACAGGGAATACCAATAAATCCACTTTCCTGGACTCTGAGTTTCGTTATGTGCTCATCCCGGTTTTCTACATCATCTTCTTCATCCTGGGCTTCATCTCTAACCTCTATGTGCTGTTTGTCCTGCGCTGTCTTCGTCAGGCCAAGGCCATGGGAGAAATCCACATCTACATGACCAACTTGACCATCGCTGATCTTCTGTTTGTGTGTGCTCTTCCCTTTTGGATTGACTACTATATGCGTGAGGGAGACTGGGTTTATGGAGACGTCATGTGCCGGGTGACAGGCACCTTCTTTTTCACCAACACCTACGGCACCATCCTCTTCCTTGCAGCCATCAGCATCAACAGATGCTGGGCGGTGACTCGGCCTCTGGACGCAGCCTCGTCAGATCGCAGACTTCGCGGAATTATTGTTTGTTTTTTTAACTGGGTGTTTGTTGTGGCAATTTCTATTCCTGTTCTGATTACTGAAGGGATCAATGTGGACCAGAAAAATGTCAGACGCTGTTTTGAGGGATACCAGAATCAAACTAAAGAGAAAAAGCAAACAGTGGCTGTCACTCATTTTTTAATAATTGGATTATTTTTTGTTGTCTTCTCACTCATTGTGATATGCAATATCCTTATTGCTCGAGTCTTAATTTATAAAAGCTCTCCTCAGTCGGAAATTCAGTCTTCAGGAACACAGTCTAAAACGCCCAATGTAATGTCCACATTTAAACAGCGCGCAGGGGTAAAACGGAGGGCTCTCCAGATGTTGCTGGCAGTGGTGGGAGTGTTTGTTCTGTGTTTCCTGCCACACCACATAGTTCAAGGCCCCTGGGTTCTGGCAGTGCTGGAGATCGAAGACGGCTTCGGCCACGTGAAGTACAGCAAGACCACTCGTCAGTCGCTGAGCGACGCTCATCAGATCACCCTGGTCCTTATGGGCCTCAACTGCATTTTGGATCCTGTAGTTTATTATTTTGCAACAGGGACGTTTAGAGGACTCATCAAGTCCCACATTACAAAATTAATCACATTCACCCAAACTCAGAGCTACCACTTAAACCAGCCTGCATCACCTGTTTGAACTCGAGGAGGAAATCAGAGGCTTTTACCCCTGTTTCCTGGCTAGGGCCAATATAGCCTCTGATGAGATTCTCTGGCCTGATCCAGACCAAAGACAGGATGCTGAGGTGGAATAATGTTTTTGGTGTGTGTTGTACTGTATGGTACAGGAATAAAAATGTGCCACTGTATGTACATTGATTGCATCTTGTGTTCATCATGTGAAAAGGTATTTGTGGGGAAGAACCACAGGCAACATAACTTTCCAGTTTTGGAAATATTGTTTTTAATTTATTGCACCAATGTGTAACACTATCTTGTAGTGTCAGTGTTTTTGAGGCCTTGTGTGTGCTGTTTGTGGGCTAAGTTTGATTTTTCAGGAAGAGTGAATGGTTTTGGGTGTAGAACTTTATTTTGACCTGAAAATACGATGTTTGGGAAAGTGGGTGAGATGTTATGGCATTTGTTGTTTACTGTGTTTGAGAATACGAGGCATAGTTTCAAGAAATGTGTTTAAGCAATTGAGAAAAACTGTAATGCAGTGGAGCCCTATTCTAAAAAACAGTCAACGAGGTAGCACGTCTGTGAAGCTGGATTTAGGAAATAATAGTTTAAAGTTAAATTTTGTAGAGCATGTTTATGGGTAGGTTGGTTGCCGCTAACAGACTTACATTAGGTTATGTTAGCTAACTAGTAACAGAACCAATAACTCAGAGGAAAACAAAGAGACTAAAATCAAAAAGCATTCTAAGGGACTCACATTTGTTCTGCCCCTGGCTGCAGCAGTGAGTCTGATGATAATAAACGAAGGAAGTACTGTCTACTTTCACTCTGTCAATTTAGCAGTAGTTGTTTTCATTGGTAGCTAGCCGTTAGCTGTTAGGCTAGAGTTTGTAGACCACTTTATAAATGAGTGAAGGAGAGCCTGTTATAGTCAGTGCACCTGTTATAGTCAGGTGCACTGACTATAACAGTGCACCTGTAATAGTTACCCTGTTACCCTCTTTACTGGTACAAGCTGGCACTAAACATGCTTTAAAACCTTCAACGCTTATTTCTTAAATCCAGCTCCACAGACAGAGTTAAATATATAACAGCTGTTTAGAGTAGTGCTCCATGGTGTAAATTTGCCTTTATACATGTAGTGTTTCATATCCACATTAAAGGTTGGAGAGGCTTGTTAGCCTTAATCTAGGAATTATACTCTGGAATCAGGGAGAGAGGAGAAGAGGATTCATTGTGTTGTGTGCTTGTACATGCAGATGGAATTAAACATTTACCACAGAGGACGGCTGGTGAAGCTTAAAACTACAGTGAGTGAGAGCGGTGGTTCACACAGTTCACAGTGCGCTGTATAGAGGCTGTTTGAAAGACTCCCCCCACTGTGCTTTTATTATTTATATTTTTTCTTTGTACTTTATTTATGTGTCTGCTTCCATCACGTGGTTTAAATGAAGTATTGCTCACTTATCTCAGTGGCTGTAAAGAAAGCAGTGTGATCTCCAGACTGCACTAACATCCTGTAAAGATGTGGGATCATTCTGAGAGTCAACATCCAAAGAGTTTTTGAATGGCCTACAAGAAACCTGAAAAACAATTCCTGAAGATTACTTAGAGCAGGCGTGTCCAAAGTCCGGCCCGCGGCCGCTTTAATTGGCCCACAAGTAATTTTATAAATTGAATAGAGTATGGCCCGCACTTCAACTTTTGCTTGAGTGTATTGCACTTCTTAGTTTTAACACCAGGGGGAGCTGCTGTTGATCAAGGCAGTTGCTCCACCAAAAAGGACAATGACAGAAGAAATTTACCCCAAGTTACTAAACATGGCAGAACCAAAGAAGCGAAAGGTAGAAAGTGAATGCAGAAAATTTCAGACAAGGTGGGAGAGTGAATATTTCTTCAAAGAATTCAAGGGGAAGTGTCTGTTTTATCTGCACTGAAACTGTGGCAGTTATGAAAGAGTATAATGTACGACGTCATTATGAAACCAAACATCAGGCCTATGCATCCTACACTGGTGCTGAGCGAGAGCAGAAATTAAAGCAAATGCTAGCTCTCCTGCGGGGTCAGCAACAGTATTTTTTTTCGTGCTCAAATTGTCCTGAAAAAGGCTCCAATAGCAGCTATGAGGTCGCCCAACTCATCGCAAGACATGGCGAGCCTTTTTCAGATGGAGACCTCATAAAACACGGCCTCGTTAAAGTCACCGAAATAATGTGCCCGGAAACAGTGCAGGACTTCAACAACGTCAGCATGTCCAGAAATACAGTTGTGCGACGCATTGAAGACTCGTCAGCCAACATTAAACTGCAACTGTCTGATAAAGCTGTGCTTTAGATTTTTACTCCATCGCATGCGATGAGAGCACCGATGCCACAGACACCGCACAGCTGCTAATTTCTTTGCGGGGAGTGAACAAGAGCACGAGCACTTTAGGTGAGTAAAAATATATTCCACAGTACCCGTGTGTTAATGTGCAGGTACACATGCTTCAAATATCAATAATGCGCATCAATTCTGTCACTACCCTGCTTTTGCGCACCACTTTCTTATATGCGTTTTTTTTGTTAACACACAGAGTACACACAGCTGTGCACAGCGCACGCACACGCAGAGTCAGCTGATCTCATCTGATGCAGATCTGCTCCTTGATCAAGTGACATTTGTCTGGATTTTTGCCACGAGTGGCGATCAGCACCGCAGCCGGATGGCCCGATTTACATACCCAGCGCAGCTGATACTCACCAGAATAATTTACTAAAATTATATGCACTCCTGTTATTAAGTCCAGTGCAGTCTGTTAATGTTGATAACAGTTTCAAACGAACGTTAATAGGTGTGTTGCTAAGCCTAATAACTTAAATAACAAGCTTGAAATTTACCCGTCCCATTTTCCCCTTTATTGTTTTTTTCTCTGTGCTGTAAATCTTCTGTCTAAGAAGAAATCTGAGGCTGCTGTTCTGAGAATGAGCTACCAAAGCTTTTTCTGAATAAATCAATAAAGATCCATTTATGGAAAGCTGTGATGAAGGCAGTTTTGTCTTTAATTATATTCAACAATATAACACATTTGACCACTTTTAAATGATTTTTAATACAGTAAAGTTAAGGTTATATACCTAATTTCTAGTAAGTGGCCCAGCCCCTCCTATATTTTTATGTATGTGGCCCTCAGCGAAAAAAGTTTGGACACCCCTGACTTAGAGTATTCAAGGTGTATTGTAAAATATTAACTTTTACTGTTGTTAGAATTACGGCACTCTGGTTTTGGCCTTTTATAATGTATTTTCATGCATATTTGCACATGCTTTTTCAGTCATTCTTCTTTACTATTTTCTTCCCTCTCACCTGCCTCACATGTTTTTTTTAATATTTCCTCATCACTGAGGATCTTATTGTCATGGTCACCCACTGGTCAAACCTTTTTTTAATGAAAGGACTTCTTTTTCTCACATTTTAACATTCGCAGGGTTCCCTCTGAAATGTATATGAGTTTTTGTAAATAAAAACAAAAATCAAATTTGATCAGAGGATCTCTGCCTTTATTAATTCCTTGCATTCTGATTGAATGCCTACAGTGATAGCACATGATGAGAACTGAGGGCCAGTTGAGTAAGTATAGTAATATTCTGAAAGATAAAATGAATGGAGGAATGTGGTTGGTGTTGACAAATGAGAAGATGTGCTGTATCCTTTGTGCTTTCCCACTTTTAACATTTTTTTTTTTTTTTTTTTTTTTAAACCTGTCCCGTTTGGTTCTTTTGCCATCAGAATTATTGTCTAAAGGCGAAGAAAGATGCCCAACGGATTTACTTTACCAAATGGACCATCCCAGCCTTGCCGTAATGGTCCATTTGATTCAACTTTTTATTGTTTATTTTATTTTCACTTGCTGAATACGGGACAGACTTGACTGGAGGAGAGAATGTGGAGAAAGAAAGAGGGAAAGAAAAAAACCTGAGAAGAGGGACGGGGAAAAAGGGCAAAAAACAAAAACCAACAGAATAAGCAGACAAAAAATACATATATCGATCACCTGGATCACCTGTTGAGAAAGAAAAAAGAAAGCAAGCAGAAGAAAACGAGAGTAATAAACAAGATCACAATGATATATGAGAATATAACACTAAATACTTAATATTAAACATTATTGTGCAGCACGTAAGATCGACAGCGCACAGTGTGCTTTGAGGTAGGAGCCAAAAAGGGTGTAATTTGTGTGTGTGATCACCCGTGTGTACACCTGTGAGCATGAACGCGCTTGTTTTTAAAAGGTTCCTTCATGTAATGATCTGCTAGAGGGTGTGGGGGGCCACTGCCCCGACCTCCAGGGCATGAAGCAGGTATGGAGGAGATCAAGACTCCAGACATCCAGAGGCCCCCAGAACACAAGAGACCAAGGAAGACCAACAGAGGGGCAGCCGCGCCACTGTCCCAGAAAGAGCTGAGGAGAGTCCCAGATGAGGGGTCACTCAGCAGCCGCGGAGCAGAAGCCAGGGGGGGTTGCAGTGACGTGCCCGTGAGCTCCGCCGGCAGCCAGCTGTGCCTGAGTGGCCGAGCCCCGGGCCGTGAGGCCGAGGGCACCCCATCCCCAAAGTGGCCCGAGCGAGCCCCAGGCTCCAGGCCCCAATAAGCAGCCGCCAAGGAGTGAGCCGGTGGGTACCTGGGCGCCCACCCCCGGAGACAGAGAACCACCAACGCACCGATGTCTGAGGGCGTCCGCCACCGGCAGGGGAAGTGGTGGGGGGAGATGGGCCTCCAAACCTTGGAGGGCCTGAGATGTCCTCAGAGAGGTGGCGTCTGATACCCAACCTGACATATAGACACAGACAAACAGGCACACACAGATACAAACATCTATTCCCACCCTCATGCTCTCATATACAATTGCTCAACACTCACCCAACGTGGAGACAGACATAGAGAGACGCTGTACACACAATCACACTCCCCAAGCGTACTCTAAGCCCCGAGTCTAGGTACCCTTGCCCCTGGAGGGGGAAACTGCACCCAGACTCAGGTGGTGTAACCCTTTTCCCTGCGGTGGGGAGAAGCAGACCGCCCCGACTCCGCAGCAGCAGGGAGGCCCCATACACCAGACCCCAGTCGGACGGCCAACTCCTCCTCCTAGCCCCCCTGCTCCAGCAGGCCGCAGAGAACGGGGGTGTAGGAAGACTCCAAACCTCCCTCCACCCGCTCATATGTACTGTTGATGTATGTGTGTTCTAAGGTGCATTTAAAACCCAGGAGGGCATGGAGCCACCTGCCAGAGCAGCAGGTAAGCATATAGCCCCTCCTGCTAGCCCTCAATGTCTACATGTATTTAAAATTGAGAGGTGGGCAACGACGCCAGGGGTGAGGTGTACACCCTGATGGTAGTTTGGAATCCGTGTAGCGTGCCCACCTCCAAGATCCTATATGTATGTGTAATGAGAGTGTGAGTAATGTGAATGTCTAAGTTGTGGGATAAAATTGAGGCAGAGGCAGCCAGAAGGGGACAGAGGGGGGGGATGTCTCCTCTGCACCCTGGTGACACACCCCTACCCCAAGGCCCTGCATGTGTGGGTGATTGTGGTGGAGCGGGAAGAGGGAGGCCGCTGGAGATGGGGAGGGAAGCATAACATTATGCTGACATGATTCATATTCTAGTAATATCAAATTCTTTCTCATTTTTAATATTCTAAGATGCACACATGGACAACTTCTTTTCACTGCTCCCTTATTCACAAGTACAGATGTTTGTACCCACTGCTCTTGTGACACCCCTGCCCCGGGGTTTGCATCTCCCCTGTAAACCAGGAACGTAAGGCATGTTAGTGGGATTAAAAGCCACTGTAAAACTTTAGTAAATAAATGTCTTGATGCATGCTCAATCATCCAGGTAAGGAAATCCCAAAAAAGTTGTTTCTGTTCATCTGGATGGGAGATGTAAATACACCCAATAATCATACATCACAGAACACCAAAATCATTTTAGCTTACAGCTTAGAAGCGTGTAACACAACAGCTAGCCTTACCAGTATGAACCTGTCACACAGTGAACAGAATAATAAACATTCTTCTACATAAGCTAATTTCCTAAATGGCATAAAAGGCTCAAGACTGTCCTTTCCAGGCAGGAATCAATCTTACAGTTCTTTAGCGACGCACACAACGAACACCATGCCTAGATGTCCACTGTTGAGTCAGTTTGAAAGGTGGCTCTTGCTACGTGTTAGCTTAACCTCAGTGCTCTGGACCATGTGCCCAAAAGCGCAACTGCGCTCTCTTGCCACAAGGGGGCTCTCACACACAGTCGACAGCCTTTCCAACAGAGAGATGAAGAAAAAGACGAAGAGATGAATCTGACCTCACAACCCATTGCTTGCCACTGGTACTAGTCTCAGTCATTATGCAAATGTACTGTTTAAAAGGTTGGGGAAACCTGCAAGATGAGTGACAAAACATTGCTCCCACTGAAAACGGTACGTGTAGATCAACAGAATTAACTTTTTTTTTCAGTTTACTAAATAAACTATCTATAGACTTTGGGTTCAGCTTAGGGAGATTTCCCAGTTCTTGCCATTGCAATTTTTGCATTGTTTGAACTGATAGACATCCAGTGGTCAATGGTAACTTTACTGTCTCCAATTGGAAATTGATTTACAGTATGTCCACACATGAAGCAACGCATACATTAAAAAAAAATAAAATATGAATAGCCCAGGTTTTATCAGTAGAATCAACAAAGTCCAATGTGTAGTAGTGATGGCAACAATGCTAATGGTTTAGCAGGTATAAAAGACACTCTATGTCTCTTGGTCTTCACTGGTGGCACTTTATACTTGTATTTTTATCTGGGCTTTTGTTTTGACGATGTCTGTTCCTTTTCTGGTGAGTCCAGGGACCAACGTGCACTCTAAAAACAACACTGACATATGTCGCTGTTTTGAGGGATACCAGGGTAGAACTAATGGCAAGAAGAAAAAAATGGCTGTCACTCATTTTCTAATAATTGAATTGTTTTTTGTTGTCTTCTTACTCATTATGATATGCAATATCCTTATTGCTCAAAGTTTAATTTCTAAAAATTCTCCTCAGTCGGAAAGTCAGTCTTCAGGAACACAGTCTAAAAAGCCCACTGTGACATCCATACTTAAACGGCCAAAAGGAGTGAAATGGAGGGCTCTCCAGATGTTGCTGGCAGTGGTGGGAGTGTTTGTTCTGTGTTTCCTGCCACACCACATAGTCCAAGGCCCCTGGACTCTGGCAGTGCTGGAGATCGAAGACGGCTTCGGCCACGTGAAGTACAGCGAGGCCACTCATCAGTTGCTGAGCGACGCTCATCAGATCACCCTGGTTCTTATAGGCCTCAACTGCATTTTGGATCCTGTAGTTTATTATTTTGCCACAGGGACGTTTAGAGGACACATCAAGGGCCACATTGCAAAATTAATCCCATGCACCCAAACTCAGAGCTACCACTTAAACCAGCCTGCATCACCTGTTTGGACTCTGGGAGGAAATCAGAGGCCTCATAGCCGTTAGCTGTTAGGCTAGTTTGTAGAACACATTATAAATGAGGACAGTGTGAAGGAGAGTCTGTTATAGTCAGGTACACTAGTGGTTCACTGGACCAACAAGGTATATTCAGACACTATTTGATTTTTCCTCGTCAGGTTGGGTGTACCGAACGGTGCAATCAGCTTGAAGCGCAGATGTGCGCTAGATGCAATAAGCACTATTTTATGCAATAAAATGGTCTTTTTCTCAATTACATCCAGTTTACAACATAACAGTTTCAGTTTCAATTTTATTTCTATAGCACATTTAAAAGACCCAGGTACATCAAAGTGCTTCACAGACGAGCCGCATTTGCGGGGTTACAGCAGTAAAGGAGCAGGAAAATACAATTATCAGCAAAAGAAAATACAGTTATAAGATGGTGACGTGGCAACAAGCATCAACCGGGGAAAAGTTAAAAACTAAGTTGTTTGGAAGGCAAGCTTAAACAGGTGGGTTTTTAAACGTAATTTAAAGGATTGGATGGATTCCGACGCACGGACATCAATCGGCAAGCTGTTCCAGAGTTTTGGTGCGGCAAAAGCAAAAGCACGATCCCCTCTACTCTTCCATCGAGACATTGGTTGCATTAAGAGCCCCTGGTTAGAGGATCTGAGTGCTCTCGTGGGGATATATAGGTCAAGGAGGTCGATTAAGTAGCTGGGTGCCAGGTTATTTAAAATTTTAAAAGTGTATAAAGGGATTTTAAAAACGATACGGTATTTGACGGGGAGCCAATGAAGGTTGGCGAGGGTGGGTGCGATATGGTCACGTCTTCTGGTGCCGCTTAAAAGGCGTGCTGCGGCATTCTGGAGTAGTTGCAGGCGTTAGATGAGGGAAAGTTGGAGGCCTAAATAAAGAGAATTACAGTAGTCCAATCTCGAAGTAACAAGAGCATGAATGAGCTTTTCAAGGTCATTATGTCGTAAGTAGGGCATTGCCTTGGAAATTTGGCGTAGTTGGTAGAAGCTGGTTTTCAGCACTGCAGCCACTCGCTTGTCTAATTTGAGGGAACTATCCAGCACTACTCCAAGGTTTCTGACAGTAAACGAAAGATGACTGGCATAGGATCCCAAGGTATCCGATAGCTGTTTCAAGGGCATGTGACTGTCAAAGATGATCATTTCTGTTTTGTTTTCATTAAGGGTGAGAGAGTTGTGCAATAGCCAGTCTCTAACATCACGCAGGCAGTTGAGCAACGGCAATAGCGGGGACTGGAGATCCAAATCCAGAGGAAAATAGATTTGGATATCACCCGCATAACAATGGAAAGAAATATTATGATTTCTGAAAATTTGTCCCAGGGGTAGCAGATACAAAGAGAACAGTGTAGGACTTATTACAGACCCCTGGGGCACACCACAGCAGAGGGGTGCGGAGGAGGAAGAATGATTCCCCATAGAGACTGAGAAAGTCCTCTCAGCTAAGTATGATTTGAACCATGAAAGTACTTTGCCTTTAAGACCAACTACATGTTCAAGCCTTGAAAGGAGGATGTTGTGGTCAACCGTATCGAAGGCAGAGGACAAGTCTAAAAGAACTAAAACCACAGGATGCCCTGCATCAACAGTTACAAGGAGGTCATTAAAAACTCTCAGTAGGGCTGTCTCGGTGCTGTGGTGAGGTTTAAAACCTGACTGGAATTTTTCATTGATTCCATTTGCCTCTAAGAAGGATTGTAATTGCTTGAGAACTATTTTCTCTAAGATTTTAGCCATAAAAGGAAGTTTAGAAACCGGTTTATAGTTTGAAAGGACATTAGGATCAAGATTACTTTTCTTGATAACAGGTTGCACGACTGCATGTTTGAAAGCAGCAGGGACGCAGCCTGATAAAAGTGATGAATTTCTTAGAAGTGAGATGCAGGGTCCTATAGTGTTCAGGGCATTTTTGATAATGCGAGAGGGAAGCACATCGTGACGAGAGTTAGAGCTTTTCGATTGGCCTATTATTTCCTTAAAGGTCAGAAAAGATACAGGTTCAAACTGTTCTAGGACCGTTGAGAGTTCAGAAGTTGAAGATTTGTCTACAATGGGTAAATATGAGGATCTTAGTGCTGTGATTTTATCTAAAATAGTTAAGGAATTTTTCACATAGGGCTTGAGAGGTCTCAGTCTGAATGATGGAGAGTGGATTTATCAGCGAGTTAAAAATCCTAAATAGAACCTGTGGCTTATGACTATTAGTCGCAATGATCTCCGATAGAAAAGAGGCTTTTGCGGTTTTAACAGCCTTCTGATATTTCTTCAGGCAATTATGAAGAATGTCCAAGGAGATCTGAAGTTTGTCTTTCTTCCTCTCAGCTTGGCGACATTCACGTTTGAGAGTACGGGTGCAGTCATTCAGCCATGGTTGACGGGACAGTTTAAGGCGTTTAGTCTTTAAGGGGGCCACAGTTAACGAGTTCGTTAACCGGTGTAGCTGTATTACAGTTAGCATATTAGTATATGTGCGCCATTCCACAAACATAACTAAGTTTCCTCTGTCCTGTTCACATCTGCAACCAACCAACCCAGTGATGTCATGTTGTTTACTGGTGCTAAATGGCGCTAAATATGTTTTAAAGCTCTTCTTAAGCCCAGTGTCGTAGACAGAGTTACATCTGGGACAGTTGTTTACAGTAGTGCTCCATGGTGTAAATTTGCCTTTATATATGTAGTGTTTCATATCCACAATAAAGGTTGGAGAGGCTTGTTAACCTTAATCTAGGAATTATACTTTGGAACCAGAGAGAGGAGGATTCATTGAGTTGTGTGCTTGTAGGACGTGGAATTAAACATTTACCACAGAGGTGGGCTGGTGCTGCTTAAAACTACAGTAAATGAGAGTGGTGGTTCACGCAGTTCACAGAGAGCTGTGTGGAGCCTGCTTGAAAGACTCCCCTACTGTGCTTTCATTAGTCTGTACCTCCATCATGTGGTTTAAATGCAGTATTGCTCACTTCTCCAAGTGGCTATAAAGAAAGCAGTGTGATCTTCAAACTGTACTAACATCCTGTAAAGATGTGGGATCATTCTGAGAGTCAACCTTTTAAAGTTTTCAATGCCCTAGAAGAAAAACTATTCCTTAAGATTACTTAAAGAGTATTCAAGGTATACTGAAGAATAAATGTGGTATTGTAAAACATTAATGTTGTTACAATTATAATTATTTATACTGTATTTTCATGCATGTTTGCACATGCTTTAATAAATCTCTGCCCCAGTGTTCATCCTTTTCTTCAAAATATAAGGAAATGAGGGGTAGCTCAAGACTTTTGCACAACGCTGTACCTATTGACCTATACCTATACCTCTAACTGACCTGTACCTATAACTGGTTTTAATATAAATACAAGAAATATCTCATTTATGACACATCATTTTGTGGAAGTTGTTCTCTCTGAAATTTCTGAGTTTTTGTAAATAAAAACATGAAATCAAATTTGATCAGAGGATCTCTGCCTTTATTAATTCCTTGCATTCTGATTGAATGCCTACAATGGTAGCACATGATGATAACTGCGGGCCAGTTAAGTAAGTATAGCAATATTAAACATGATGATGTCAACTGTGGTGGCAGTAGCAATACAAAGATACTCTTCTAAAAATCAGGTGTAGGAGTGTTACAGATGTGCCACTCTGCCACACATGCCTGTGTACATCTTTGATGTGTTTTATTAGGAGCAATGAAAGGGTTAACCCAATAATGTTACATCACAGGACACCAAAATCATTTTAGCTCATATCTCAGAAGTGTATAACATAACAGCTAGCCTTACCAGCATGAACCAGCCACATACTGAACAGATTAATAAACATTGCACTTCTACATAAGTGGATTCTCTAAATGACATAAAAGTCTCAAGGCTGTCCTTTCCCAGCAGGAAACAGTGTCTACTCACAGCTCTTTAGCGACGCACACAACTCACACCGGTCTTGTTAGCTTGTTAGCTTAACCGCAAGGCTCTGGACCATGTGCCCAGTACCACAACTGCTCTCACTCGCCAGGGGGGCTGTCACAAACAGTGGAAAGCCTTTCCAACATAGAGAGATGAAGAAACTCACCTCACAGCCCATTGTTCGCCAGTGCTGGTAGTTTCAGTCATTATGCAAAAGTACTGTTTAAAAGGTTGGGAAAACCTGCAGTCAACTGAGACTCAAGAAGTCATTTGAATGAGTGACAAAACATTTCTCCCACTGAAAATGCTACGTCCAGATGAAAGGAATCAACTTTGTTGGGGTTTACTAAATGAACTATCTATAGACTGTGGGTTTAAAACAGGGAGCTTTCTTAATTCTTACCATTGCAATTTTTTTATGTTTAAACTGATAGACATCCAGTGGTCAATGGTGGTCAGTGCTAACTTTATTGTCCCCAATGGGAAACTGATTTGCAGTGTGTCCACACATCAAGTAACACATACATTAAAAAAAAGAAAAAAGAACATCCCAGGTTTTATCAGTAGCACCAACAAATGTGCAACGTGAAGTAGTGATGGCAACAATGCTAATGGTTTAGTGTCATTAAGCCTGATAATAGCAGCAGGTATAAAAGACACTCTATGTCTCTTGGTCTCCATTGCAGGTCACTTTATACCAATGACCTAAAGATGATGGTTTCAACAAAACATGACAGAGGTTGCCTTCCTCAGCCCCAACTTCTTATAAAAGTCCACAAGCTGGACCTGAGACCTCCCTGAAACTTTAACACTTTAAACAGGTTCCCATATCTGCTCTTATTGGTCAACGTCAAATTACTGTACCAAGCAATGATAGAAAACACTAAATATTGGGTGTTTCTTTTATATTTTACATGGTTTAGTAACATTGATGTTTTTTTTTTTGGGTAACATTTTAATCGATGATCTTGTTTGTGTTTTGCAGCAGTTGTTGTGCTGCCTCTGCTGTCCTTTTTTTGTTCTTTTGGTTTATTTGTAATTTTGTTTTGGTTAGTCCGCCTTGTAAGGGTGGACTAACATTCGTTTATTTGTTTGTTCCAATTACCTTTATAAACCCAGTTTTCAGGTCATGCATAGCGCTTATTCCCAACTGTGCTGAGACCCGCATTGTTTGCAGTGTGTGCCCACAGGTAAATTGATAGCAGTGTCTCTAAACTGGGTGTGACGGTTTGCAGTGTAGTGTTATTTGCTCGCACCTTTGGTTTGATAGATCTCATATTATTGTGCTATCTACTGTACAATATAAAGCGCCTTGAGGCGACTTTTGTTGTGATTTGGCGCTATATAAATAAAATTGATTTGATTTGATTTGATGTGCAGCTGAAATATTAGTAGAATGTGTTGTGAATGAATGGGAAAATGTATGTTTAATTGATGGAATAAATAAATTATAAATGTATTTCTTTCACATTTTATTCGACACCTTAGTGCTCAGTTACATTTATAAAAATGGGTCATCATTTCAGATGAAACATTATAAACTCTCATTCTCGTGAAAAACTACAGATGTTGTTGGACCTTTTTCAATGTAACAGCAAAATGTTACTCAAAGGACAGAGCCTTATCAAGAACAACCCCCCAATACTTAGAACTATCCACCAGTTCAATGGCTGCACCATTTACTACTGTTAGTGCAGGATGGGGGGATGGCTAAAAGCTAAAAGATGTGGCTGAATAGTATTGAAAGCGGAAGAAAAGTCAATAAATAGGAGCTGAGCATGGGCTTTGGCATCATCGAGATGGCAATATAGGAAATTTAATAAAGTGACCACAGCATCATCAACACCCCTACAAGGCCTGTATGCAAACTGTAGTGGAACATTAAGCTTTTCTACCTGCTGGAGAATCTCCTTCCTGATGAGCTTTTCCAGTTCATTAATGTTTTCGGATGACTCTGTAAACACCGACCAGTCAGTGCAGCCTTCTCTCTCCGTAGCACAGTCTTATAAACAGGCAGGAGATGCACCGTGTTTTGGTCAGAGGATCTGAGGGCGGGGCCTGCCACAGATGTATATGCACCTTTAATGGAACCATAACAAAGATCCAGAAGCGTGTAGGAGAGTTCATATATTTATAGAAAGTGCCGAATGTTTTCTTCAAATTACAATAATTAAAGTCCAACAGAATAATATTAGGGGCCTCGGGACAGAGAGATTGGACTGAGTACACAAGGTTGTCAGTCGCAATCTTCAGATTTGCTTTCGGATGGATGTAATTAACGGTGACGTTGATCTGCGGGAATTCCCTCGGCAGGTGACGTCCCGTTTTATTTCAGGATAATTAACCCCCAAATTCTATGTTTCATATCAGCATGTCCCAGTCATTCTCCTTTTTAGGAACAGTTTTCCTGTGTAAGCAGTTCTTTCATGTCTTTGCTATAGTTTTTGGTGTTTCATGTTATTATCAGGTCCATGAAATCGTGGAGGTGAACTTTACGTATTTTGGACCATTCAGGGCTTTCCTAAGAAGACTGAAGCGACACCTCCTCCGTCTTGCCCTGACAGAACACTCCCACTCACACAGTCAGACACATAAATTCCCTCTCTGTCAGAGAAGTCACTCTGTTGCTGAACTGAAGCTGTGAATTCTTTCAAAGTGTTTTTACATACAGAAAGAGATTAAACAACAGAAGAAGCAGATGGTAAGTGTACAGAAACTCTGTCATTTGTTTTTTTTATATTACACAGAGGCTATATTATGACAGCATATCATGCAACATTAACTAACTATTGATAAAGCAATTAATTACAGTTGATAAGGTTAGTAGTTGAAACCAAAATTGTAATATCTCTAATAAAGTTAGATAGCTCAGGACTTTTGCACATGGTTGTACCTATTGACCTATAACTCTAACTGATCTGTACCTATAACTGGTTTTTATATAAATACAAGAAATTTGGCATTTATGACACATCATCTTGTGGAAGTTGTCGTCTTTGAAATTTATATGAGTTTTTGTAAATAAAAACATGAAATTAAATTTGATCAGATGAGCTCTGCCTACACACAAACTTAACACTACATTGTTCAGTTTGTGTGTAGGAGTTTTGTCTTTGGGATGAACCAGTTTTGTCTGAGTGTGTGGCTGGGTCTGAAGTACACCCAGCAACACACTCTCACCATAACAGCCACTTCATAAACGCATGGCACAGCATAGAAGAGCCACCTTGACGGGACAAGACTCAACTGTCCATCTGCATCTAAAGGACAAAGGTCAGGTCACTCTTTCGAGGATGCCAATGTTCACATTTTGGACAGAGAAGACAGATGGTTTGAGCGAGGAGTGAAAGAAACCATCTACGTCCACTGTGAACGACCATCTTTGAACAGAGGGCCGTGGCTTATGACACCAACTGTCTGCCATCTATAATCCAGTTTTGAGATCCCTTCCCAGACGCCTTAACGCCCACGAACGTCCTGGGCCATTTGACCTTGGGAAATCACATGATAGGGTGGGGCTAGGTTTCACAATGGGTTCACCCGAAACCTCGGCTGATTGTGACCTACACCCATTTTCACACCTTGGCTCGTGTGATTAGGTAGAAGATCAATAGTGGGTCCATAACCCTCTTCGGGGACACTCCCATAGGGCTTAAATCTGGGGCTCTCCACCATTTGACCCTAGAGCTGAAGAAGCTTCTCGGATGAGAGGTGAAACGTCTTCAAGCAACTTAAAGACGTCCAGAGGCTTTTCTTTCCAAGCGCTTTAGACTGCAGCGGGATGGTGGCACAGGGTGAATTTGTGTATTTTGCTATATCATTTTTATATTTTGTAAACACTAAATGAAGGAAAAGAAACAAAAAACTGTCCCACAAAATGCCTGTGGACATCTTTGACGTGTTATATTAGGAGTGATGAAAATATGCTAATGAAATCAAACAAAACATCAATCGGGTCTTTATTTAAACTAGCTGATTAACTGTCATCATTCTGACCAATACCTCCAATTATGACTCACTGATGAGACAGAAACTTGTTAAATTAGATGCCTGGCAGCTTGTAAATTAATCACAGACATTAATGAAATGCATGAGACAGAAGATAAAAAAAAAACAGAAGAAAAACCTTCCCAGAAAGTTAAAGTGACTCTGGTTTTAATTTGGGGCAAATTAAAGATGTTCTTGTGACCTGCTTTATCTTGGAAGAAAGTAAGAGACTTAGTAAGAGACAGTATATCCTCAGCTTCTTAATGTAAAACTAATGGAGTCAGGGCCAGTACAGAGTGCTTGTTAGTTTTAGTCCCCTTGTTTTCCACTGAGTTATCGATTCTGTTACTTGTTAGCAAACATTAAATTCTAAAAAGTCCATTAACCTTAACCAACAAACTAAACCAGTGACATCACCTTCACTTGGTGATGTGATGTTCTGTACTAGCAGAAGATGGCGCTAAACATGTTCTAAAAAGGTTCATTTTAAGCACTTATTTCTTAAATCCGGCCTCACAGACAGTGTTACATCTATATCTATGTAAAATGTGGCAACTCTAAGATTGGTTGCTGTGGCTCAGCATGGGGGAAAGAATCACAATATGTTTGTTATATTGCATAAGTATATAAAGAAAACACTTGAGATGCTTACCATTTGTTCCAGAATAGAGTTTTATATAAACAAGAGCATTTTTTTTTCATTTTCCCACTATTACATCATAACAACGTGATTGGTCAGTTGCAGTGTTGATCCTGGAGCAACAGTATTTTGATGATGCAACTAAAACATGAACACGGCGATATCCGATAAATCACCTCTGACCATGGATGTGTAACAGCGACACAGAACAGCAAGCTAACGTTTATCCTTCACAACACGGCCTTGTATTTTCATGCAACCAATGAATAACACAAATTTAGCGTACATCCATTTGTTTTACAGGACCTTTCACAATACGAAAATATAGTATAGAAAAACACAGCTTTAAAGCTTTAAATTTCCAGTTTATCATAATAATGTAAAATGATTGCCAGATATTGAAAGCTGAGGTTATTCGGAAAAAAGGGCAAAGGCATTCACTTACAGTATGATCTCTGACCTTTTTACAGCCAAAATTACCAAATGAGTTGAGGTGAGCTGTATGATGCTTGGTAAATAAAGGGACACTTTCCTGTGATTATTTTCATGTTGGCTTGAAACAAAGTATCAAAACTTTGCCTCTCTAAAACGTGAAATAGACACGGTGAACTGCCTTGATTTCACGATTTGACGTGATATTAGGTTGGATAAACCGCAGTGATTGAGGCTACATCAGTAACATTGCCATTTATGCATTCTTATTCCCTCAATTTAAGCCCAAATTGATTTGATGTTTGAAGGCACACAGTGTTGGGAAACAAAAACTTTCCTCAAACGTTTTAAACTTAAAGTAATGAGTCTATTTTGAAGATGTAAGGAGTAGAAAATACAGATATTTGTGGTAAAATGTAGGGAGTAAATATAAAAAATTGTTAGAAAAATAAATACTCAGGTACAATATAGATACCTGAAAATTCTACTTAAACACTGTAACAAAGTATTTGGACCTTGATACTTCCAACTCTGAGCACAAGTAAGGGTGTCCGTGGAGAGCTGTACACAGTGCAGCTTGAGTGTGCATCACAATACACAATACACAAACAGCTGTTCCCTACCAAGGTTCGTTTCAAAGTTTGAAACACTTTGAAATAAAACAGACCTGTGTACCCATATATTGTGAATGTCTGTCTTTTGTATGTAGGTTGTAAGACAGAGGTTTGGCCTGCCTTGGATCTAAGTAAACAAATGCCAATGTTGCACAAACACAAACACACACACACACACACACAGCAAATCTGCATTTATTTGTCCCACAAGTGGAAAATCTGCATTGTCATTGCAAAAAAGTGGACAGAGCAAGGTATAGAAAGTGCACTATACAAACATTTTATATATATATATATATATACATATATATGTGTGTGTATATTTGATATAGATGTGTCTGTGTGTATAACTAGACTTTATGCATATTATATAAGGTGTGGCTATATAAATATATAAATATATGTACAACTCTGTGTATATATGTTTATGGACAGGCATGCAGGCAGGTAAGGAAGGAAAGTAGCCTTGCAGGGAAGGAAAAACTTGAATCTCTCATGGCTAGGGGTTGGGGGAGGGTGTGTTTGCACAACAAAAGCAGAAGAACAATGGAGCTGACGACCTGTGAAAATCTCAGCGGGGTGCCAAGAGGTGTTAGGGTCGGGGGGAATTTACGCAAATTTGCGCAGGCCAGTAAATCTAGTAGTAGGGACTTGCACCAGGGAAAAAAGGCTCAGTAATTCTAGTGTTAAATAGTGTTTAACATTTTTGCCCTTGTACAGCAGTGAGTAAGGCTGTGAATGTGAGAACTATTAGATTCTCTTTTCTAAAGAAATTCATAAAAGAAGCAATATCAAATAGAGAAGAGGGATTTTTGAGAGATTTCTCGAACACTACCAAATAAAGACATGCAGAACTGCAGATTCACAGGGTTTGCAGGGGAATAACTACTGTTAGTAAAGCATCCATCTCTGGGGATGCCAGTGAATTTGAGATAAATGAAAGCAGTATATCCTCGGTTTCTTAAAGTAAAACTAATTGCTGAAGTCAGAGCCAATTCAGACTACTTGTTAGTTTTAGTCCCCTTGTTTTCCACTGAGTTATCGGTTCTGTCACTAGTTAGCAAAGTTTATGTAAGTTCATTAACCTCAACCAACCAATCAACCAAAAAACCAACCAACCAACGAACCAACCAACCAATTTCCAGTTTATCAAATTCCACTGAGCAGTCTATGCTTTTAAATATAACCTCTCTTCTTCCTCTCCTAACTTTCTTACATCTGTCTCCATCTCTGAGTGAGGTGATCGCTCACTTTTATCTCACTTTGAAATACAGCAACTCTTTTAGCTATCAGATAAACTAGGACAGGGGTCAGCAACCCGCGGCTCCGGAGCCGCATGCGGCTCTTTCATCCTTATACTGCGGCTCCGCTGGCTGGGGAAAATAAATTATCATAAGTATTTAAGTAAAGTGTAATTTTATTTTAATATTTCCAGATCACAATAATCTTCCAATATAAAACGAAAAGTAAAAAAAAGAACTAACACAAAAAATACACTTTACTTAAATACTTGATATTTAAGTAAAATATCAAAAACGCCATGCATTCTTTGAGACTTTCAACCCCAGGTTGAAAGTCTCAAAGAATGCATGGCGTTTTGGTGACTTTCAACCCCAGGTAGGACAAGTATGGAGAAATGCAAAAAAAGAGAGAAAAATATCTGAAGAAAATAGAAAATTTAATGATGTCTGGGCAGATCAATCTGCATTTACTTGTCACGAGAGTGGCCTACCAGTATGCCTAATTTGTGGATTGTCGATTTTCGGATCCTCATACGTATGTGAGCAGCTAATCTCCACTATGAACTATGTTAAAAACAAACACCGCTCACGCCTCACAGACGACAGCTTACAGTCCTGCGTAAAGATGAAGAGGTTCAGGAGCAGAAGTCCCATTACGGCAGACCCAACGGTGTTTGCATGAACATGCTTTTCAGCTTGTCCTTATTTACTACTTTTCACGTACTGTTGTTGAACGCACAGCCGGCTGTAGCTTTCCAGCTCACAGCCCGACACATACCATCCATCACAACAGCAGAGAGAGCACAGACTTTAAGCCGGCGAGGCGTGATTGTGGATGCTGCTCATTTGCGTCTGCCTCTCCTGCAGCGGCACCGCAGACCACGCCGCGCCACACACATTAACCAGGTAAAATAAATATTTATGCAGATATTAAATAAAGCTTTGCTGTGATTATTTTCATGTTGACTCGAAACAAAATATCAAAACGTTGCCTCTCTAAAACGTGAAATAAACACGGTGAACTGGCTTGATGTCACGATTTGACGTGATATTAGGTTGGATAAACCGCAGTGATTGAGGCTACATCAGTAACTTTGCCATTTATGCATTCTTATTCCCTCAATTTAAGCCCAAATCGATTTGATGTTTGAAGGCACACAGTGCTGGGAAACAAAAACTTTCCTCAAACGTGTTAAACTTAAAGTAATGAGTCTATTTTGAAGATGTAAGGAGTAGAAAATACAGATATTTGTGGTAAAATGTAGGGAGTAAATATAAAAAATTGTTAGAAAAATAAATACTCAGGTACAATATAGATACCTGAAAATTCTACTTAAACACTGTAACAAATTTGTACTTTGTTACTTCCAACTCTGAGCACAAGTAAGGGTGTCCGTGGAGAGCTGTACACAGTGCAGCTTGAGAGTGCATCACAATACACAAACACATTACGAAACAATCGCAATCACTAGTGTGTAACATTTTTGCCCTTGTACAGCAAAGTAAAGCTGCGAATGTCAGAACTATTAGATTGTCTTTTCTAAAAAAAATGATGAAAGAAACCATGCCAAAAAAGAAGAGGGCTTTTTGAGAGATTTCTCGAACACTACCAAATAAAGTCATGCAGAACTGCAGATTCACAGGGTTTGCAGGGGAATAGTTATTCCCCCTTCACTGGCATCCATCTCTGGGGATGCCAGTGAATTTGAGATAAATGAAAGCAGTATATCCTCGGTTTCTTGAAATAAAACTAATTGCTGAAGTCAGAGCCAATTCAGACTACTTGTTAGTTTTAGTCCCCTTGTATTCCACTGAGTTATCGGTTCTGTCACTAGCTAGCAAAGTTTATGTAAGTCCATTAACCTCAACCAACCAACCAATTTCCAGTTTATCAAATTCCACTGAGCAGTGCATGCTTTTAAATATAACCTCTCTTCTTCCTCTCCTAACTTTCTTACATCTGTCTCCATCTCTGAGTGAGGTGATCGCTCACTTTTATTTCACTTTGAAATACAGCAACTCTTTTAGCTATCAGACAAACTAGGACAGGGTCAGCAACCCGCGGCTCCGGAGCCGCATGCGGCTCTTTCATCCTTATACTGCGGCTCCGCTGGCTTGGGAAAATAAATAAGTATTTAAGTAAAGTGTATTTTTTGTGTTAGTTCTTTTTTTTTTTTTACTTTTCGTTTTATATTGGAAGACTATTGTGATCTGGAAATATTAAAATAAAATTATATTTTATTATTTTTATTTCACATTCGCGGAAGCAGGTATATCCACCAAAACGCCATGCATTCTTTGAGACTTTCAACCCCAGGTAGGACAAGTATGGAGAAATGCAAAAAAAGAGAGAAAAATATCTGAAGAAAACAGAAAATTTAATGATGTCTGGGCAGATTAATTTGCATTTACTTGTCACGAGAGTGGCCTACCAGTATGCCTAATTTGTGGATTGTCGATCTTCGGATCCACATACGTATGTGAGCAGCTAATCTCCACTATGAACTATGTAAACAAACACCGCTCACGCCTCACAGAAGACAGCTTACAGTCCTGCGTAAAGATGAAGAGGTTCAGGAGCAGAAGTCCCATTACGGCAGACCCAACGGTGTTTGCATGAACATGCTTTTCAGCTTGTCCTTATTTACTACTTTTCACATACTGTTGTTGAACATACAGCCGGCTGTAGCTTTCCAGCTCACAGCCCGACACATACCATCCATCACAACAGCAGAGGGAGCACAGACTTTAAGCCGGCGAGGCGTGATTGTGGATGCTGCTCATTTGCGTCTGCCTCTCCTGCAGCGGCACCGCAGACCACGCCGCGCCACACACATTAACCAGGTAAAATAAATATTTATGCAGATATTAAATAAAGCTTTCCTGTGATTATTTTCATGTTGACTCGAAACAAAATATCAAAACGTTGCCTCTCTAAAACGTGAATAGACACGGTGAACTGGCTTGATTTCACGATTTGACGTGATATTAGGTTGGATAAACCGCAGTGATTGAGGCTACATCAGTAACTTTGCCATTTATGCATTCTTATTCCCTCAATTTAAGCCCAAATCGATTTGATGTTTGAAGGCACACAGTGTTGGGAAATAAAAACTTCCCTCAAATGTGTTAAACTTAAAGTAATGAGTTTATTTTGAAGATGTAAGGAGTAGAAAATACAGATATTTGTGGTTAAATGTAGGGAGTAAATATAAAAAATCATCAGAAAATAAATACTCAGGTACAATCTGAAAATTCTACATAAACACTGTAACAAAGTATTTGGAGTTTGTTACTTCCAACTCTGAGCACAAGTAAGGGTGTCCGTGGAGAGCTGTACACAGTGCATCTTGAGAGTGCATCACAATACACAAACACATTACGAAACAATCGCAATCACTAGTGTGTAACATTTTTGCCCTTGTACAGCAAAGTAAAGCTGCGAATGTCAGAACTATTAGATTCTCTTTTCTAAAGAAAGTGATGAAAGAAACCATGCCAAATAAAGAAGAGGGCTGCATATTTCTCGAACACTACCAAATAAAGTCATGCAGACCTGCAGATTCACAGGGATTGCAGGGGAATAATTACTGTTAGTAAAGTGACGGTGAACTAAACATTTGGAGAAATCAGGCTGTGTCTTCTGCTTCCACTCAATATTTCATTGTTTCACTAGCATCAAAACTACTAGACAGGTCTGGTCTAAAAAATGCTAAAACTCCAGCGTTTCTATTCCCTTTCACGGGACTCGTGAAATCGTGTAGCTGAATGTTCCCTTGTATTGCGCCACTCGGGTCTTTCCTAAGAAGACTGAAATGACACCTCCTCCGCTTTGACCTGAGAGAACACTCCCACTCCCACTCAGACGCACAAACTCCCTCTCTCTCAGAGAAGTCGTGCTGTTGCCGAACCGAAGCTGTAAATTCATTCAAAGTGTTTACGCGCATCAGGAGATTGAAAACAGAAGAAGCAGTTGTGTAAGTGTACAGTTCTCCTCGTTATTTCTCATTTTACATATCTTAATATCCTCACTCACTAATAATTATCAGTCTAATAATGTGTTTTATTCAAGAAGAGAAGACAATAAAGCAAAAATCATCTTTATTTTCACAAATCTTCCAGTTTCTATTTTGCTTGAAAAAATTGTCAGTTTATTATTTAATCAAATTAATCGCAGTTTTCTGTTTCTGCTGTGCCTCCTTTATTAATTTCTTAGCTTCATATCTGTGTAAAATTAAGTTTTTAGAGGAGGCAGTGTTTTGCTCAAAATGTTAAACTTAATTATTAATTACAGCACATCATCCGATATTAACTTGATCATTAAATATTGACTAGCCATTATAGTGCAATTAATCCGTTTGATGACGTCAGTAATTGAAAAATAATTGCAATATCTGAAACAGAGCACCTTACAGCTGTTTGTGAATTAACTGCTGCTCTACTCAAACCTATTAATGGGTAAAAAAAAATTTGTCCACAGTCTTTACAATGCTGTGATTAATTTAATCAATATTTAATAAATGATCAATAATTGACACAAGGAAATGTTTGTGTTTCACACTCCTGGACAGGTTATGATATCATTGGTTGTTTAGAGGAAACCATTAAACAGGTTTCAACATGTCTCTGAACAGATCTGTATAAGACAGATCTAAACAGGTTATACAATAAACACGTGTGGCACTTATTCAGAAAAAAGTGCAGTAAAAATGGTACTCAGTTAAACTTGTTCACAAACTAATATTATTTAGCAGCGTCAGTTCTTTCCCAGTAACAGGGGTGTGTCAGTTTATCAAACAGCTTCACAGCTCATTTACTGTTGGACTACTGTTCTTTATTGTAAGTAGGTGTCATGCTTGTTGTCTGTAATTTGTGGTTTACACATTCGCCTCCGAGAGTCTGCATTTGGGTCCTATCCTGCCTGCTCCACACACAGTTCATGACAAATTGTTCACTGACAGATTCTCCTCGAACATCTTTAGGTGTTTAGAGTTTGCACCGTTTCAGTGTCAGCTCCTTTACAGCAGTTTAAAGTCTGAGAACCACATCTTTGTTCACCCTTTGACCTTTTTGCACTACTTTCAGTTTTAATTCTGATGCTTGTCTTTGAATGAATTCAAGTCATGCCAGAGCGATCACTATCAGTGGCTTCAACTTCTATAACCATTTTAGTCTTAGTGGCAAAACCAAAGATAAAATGAACATAAAACAGTCACAAATCCAACCTCAATCTTTCCCTCGTGGTCTGCAACTGAGTTTTCAAAAGCTTCATGATGTTACTGGAAGATGCAGATTAATGACTCTACCTATAAAGTATTTGACTGAGAGTTAGATCTTAGATGAGTAATAAGAAGTCTATGGCAGATAACAAAGTCCTAACAGGCCCTTTTATACAGAGTGTTGAGATGTTTGTTTGGAGACAGATTATATTACTATGATAAAACTACAGCTGTGCAAAACACGGCCACAAAACTTCACATGAAGCATATGTTCAAATATGGGTGCAGTCTCAGTGATTTCATGCTGCTGTTGTTCTCCTGGCAAGATGGTCTCCAGTTTATAACTTATCATACTTCTGTGCCATTGCATCAATTTGGGACATATGATTCATAGTACAAAGAAATGTTAAGACTTCTCAGACTGTTTAGAATTACCTGACAATTTCAGAAGATGTGCTCAGATAACAACAAGAAATTATTTGATACAATAAATGTATGGAATGGCTAATAATTTATCTGGTAAATACATTTGTGCTAATAAAAAGTGATAGATAACTTAGTCCTTGCAGCAAGAAAAGTGTCCTCTTTCTTTATTTTACATCTTTTTTACTCATTTACTGGTTTTGTTTTTTCCCTATTTATTTTAACTGAAATTGAAATATTACAAAAAAAATAGTTGTTCTCAAAGATTCTACTTTCTAATATACCCTACCTTTGTCATCTGCTTCAAAAGTCTGAGTAAACCATTGTACTGATGATAATATATTTTGTCTCCCACAGACATACATAATGGAAATCACTCAATCAGTTACTATGACAACAATGAGTAGTGTGGAGTCCACAACCATTAATTCCAGTGAGAGTCTGTTCCTGGACTCCCCGTTTCGTTATGTGCTCATCCCGGTTTTCTACATCATCTTCTTCATCCTGGGCTTCATCTCTAACCTCTACGTGCTGTTTGTCCTGCGCTGCCTTCATCAAGCCAAGGCCATTAAAGAAATCCACATCTACATGACAAACTTGACCATCGCTGATCTTCTGTTTGTGTGTGCTCTTCCCTTTTGGATTGACTACTATATGCGTGAGGGAGACTGGGTTTATGGAGATGTCATGTGCCGGGTGACAGGCACCTTCTTTTTCATCAACACCTACGGCACCATCCTCTTCCTTGCAGCCATCAGCATCAACAGATGCTGGGCGGTGACTCGGCCTCTGGACGCAGCCTCGTCGGACCACAGAATTCGTGGAATTATTGTTTGTATTTGTATCTGGGTGTTTGTTGTGGCAATGTCTGTTCCTTTTCTGGTATGTCCAGAGAAAAACGAGAACTCTAAAAACAACACTGACAAACCTCGCTGCTTTGAGGGATACCAGAATCAATCATCGTTTGTTGTGGCAATTTCTATTCCTGTTCTGGTGACTGAAGGGATCAATGTGGACCAGAAAAATGTCACACGTTGTTTTGAGGGATACCAGAATCAAACAAAAGAGAAAAAGCACACAGTGGCTGTCATTCATTTTTTAATAATTGGATTGTTTTTTGTTGTCTTCTTACTCATTGTGATATGCAATATCCTTATTGCTCGAGTCTTAATTCATAAAAACTCTCCTCAGTCGAAAATTCAGTCTTCAGAAACAGAGTCTAAAACGCCCAATGTAATGTCCACATTTAAACAGCTCGCAGGGGTAAAACGGAGAGCTCTCCAGATGATGCTGGCAGTGGTGGGAGTGTTTGTTCTGTGTTTCCTGCCACACCACATAGTTCAAGGCCCCTGGGTTCTGGCAGTGCTGCAGATCAAAGACGGCTTCGGCCACGTGAAGTACAGCGAGACCACTCGTCAGTCGCTGAGCGACGCTCATCAGATCACCCTGGTTCTTATGGGCCTCAACTGCATTTTGGATCCTGTAGTTTATTATTTTGCCACAGGGACGTTTAGAGGACACATCAAGGCCCACATTACAAAATTAATCACATTCACCCAAACTCAGAGCTACCACTTAAACCAGCCTGCATCACCTGTTTGAACTCGAGGAGGAAATCAGAGGCCTCATAGGAAACCCACAAAGGCCGGGGGGCAGGATGAAACTCAACACATTGAAAGGAGCTCAGTGGTCATTGCATAAAGTATTTTCAGAAATCTCACTTATCCAGCATTTTGAACCAAACCCCATCTCAGATAAAATTCTCTCTATTTTATGACTGAGATGAATCTCAGTGACTAACTGTGGAATAATTTTGAGTCCTCAGTTACATTATTAAGGTGGCCATGAAACACTACATGTATTACAGTTTTTCTCAATTGCTTAAACACTAAAACCAATCTTTTGAACTAAGATTTCAAAACCACAATGCTATTTTTCAAAAAGCACACCCATTTCCCTGAACTATAAACACTATTCCCCTGCGTTAACACATGAGTCAGATTTGGCGAACTGTTACTGCAAAACTCTGCACACAAGTCCCTACATTTTTCACTGCTTTCTCCATGTGGTCATTCAGAAAGCACTAGCATTCAATAATGTTAACGTAAGTCAGCACAGCTTTAGCTCAATTAGCACACAATTAACCAAGTGGGTAGGTTGGTTGCCGCAAACTGACTATAACAGTGCACCTGTTATAGTTACCCTGTTACCCTCTTTACTGGTACAAGGTGGCACTAAACATGCTTTAAAACCTTCAACACTTATTTCTTAAATCCAGCTCCACAGACAGAGTTAAATATATAACAGCTGTTTAGAGTAGTGCTCCATGGTGTAAATTTGCCTTTATACATGTAGTGTTTCATATCCACATTAAAGGTTGGAGAGGCTTGTTAGCCTTAATCTAGGAATTATACTCTGGAATCAGGGAGAGAGGAGAAGAGGATTCATTGTGTTGTGTGCTTGTACATGCAGATGGAATTAAACATTTACCACAGAGGACGGCTGGTGAAGCTTAAAACTACAGTGAGTGAGAGCGGTGGTTCAAACAGTTCACAGTGCGCTGTATAGAGGCTGCTTGAAAGACTCCCCCCACTGTGCTTTTATTATTTATGTTTTGTCTTTGTACTTTATTTATGTCTCTGCCTCCATCATGTGGTTTAAATGAAGTATTGCTCACTTATCTCAGTGGCTGTAAAGAAAGCAGTGTGATCTCCAGACTGCACTAACATCCTGTAAAGATGTGGGATCATTCTGAGAGTCAACATCCAAAGAGTTTTTGAATGGTGTATTCAAGGTGTATTGTAAAATATTAACTTTTACTGTTGTTAGAAGTTTTGGTTTTGGCCTTTTATAATGTATTTTCATGCATATTTGCACATGCTTTTTCAGTCATTCTTCTTTACTATTTTCTTCCCTCTCACCTGCCTCACATGTTTTTTTTAATATTTCCTCATCACTGAGGATCTTATTGTCATGGTCACCCACTGGTCAAACCTTTTTTTAATGAAAGGACTTCTTTTTCTCACATTTTAACATTCGCAGGGTTCCCTCTGAAATGTGTATGAGTTTTTGTAAATAAAAACAAAAATCAAATTTGATCAGAGGATCTCTGCCTTTATTAATTCCTTGCATTCTGATTGAATGCCTACAGTGATAGCACATGATGATAACTGAGGGCCAGTTGAGTAAGTATAGTAATATTCTGAAAGATAAAATGAATGGAGGAATGTGGTTGGTGTTGACAAATGAGAAGATGTGCTGTATCCTTTGTGCTTTCCCACTTTTAACATTTTTTAACATTATGCTGACATGATTCATATTCTAGTAATATCAAATTCGTTCTCATTTTTAATATTCTAAGACACACACATGGACAACTTCTTTTCACTGCTCCCTTATTCACAAGTACAGATGTTTGTACCCACTGCTCTTGTGACACCCCTGCCCCGGGATTTGCATTTCCCCTGTAAACCAGGAACGTAAGGCATGTTAGTGGGATTAAAAGCCACTGTAAAACTTTAGTAAATAAATGTCTTGATGCATGCTCAATCATCCAGGTAAGGAAATCCCAAAAAAGTTGTTTCTGTTCATCTGGATGGGAGAAACGTTTTGTCATTCATCCAAGTGACTTCTTCATTTTCAGCTGACTGCAGGTTTCTCCAACCTATTTACAATTAATTATAAATACACCCAATAATCATACATCACAAAACACCAAAATCATTTTAGCTTACAGCTTAGAAGCGTGTAACACAACAGCTAGCCTTACCAGCATGAACCAGTCACACAGTGAACAGAATATTAAACATTCTTCTACATAAGCTGATTTCCTAAATGATATAAAAGGCTCAAGACTGTCCTTTCCAGGCAGGAATCAATCTTTCAGTTCTTTAGCGACGCACACAACTAACACCATGCCGAAATGTCCACTGTTGAGTCAGTTTGAAAGGTGGCTCTTGCTACGTGTTAGCTTAACCTCAGTGCTCTGGACTAGGGCTGGGTATTGTCACTGATTTCTAGAATCGATTCGATTCAATTCGATTTGAATCTGGGAAATTTTAACAGTCAGAAATATAATTCAGATCAGTACATTTACATATTTTTGTATCTATAAAAAGGAAGCTGACACACGCAAGACTTTATCAAAGGTGTAAGCGTCACAGCAGATGCCTTTGTGTCAAAGTAACTGTACATTAATGCCACTGTTTTGCACATGTCCAACTACCAACCTCTGTATATTTTATTTTATTGTTTACTCTATTTAATTTGTAAAATATGTATACACACACACACACACACACACACACACACACACACACACACACACACACACACACACGTAGAAAAACATATTTAGCATACACATCCAGTAATGCATATACTCCTATATATTGTAGATATATTTATTACTCTCAGATTTAGCCATTCTTATATTTTGCTTGTTTTACGTTATTGTATTTTTGCACAACTCTGTTGTTTGTGAAGCTCGCACACAAGAATTTCACTCGCATGTACTGTACCAGTGTACCTGCACATGTGATGTGACAATAAAAGTGATTTGATTTGATTTGATAAAACACAGAAAAACATGAAGGTTGTTTTCCTGGCCTGGGATTTTATAAAAATATTCTGCAGTACATCAAAAACGAATGAAAACCATTAATCAACATATGAACGTTACCTCTGACGTTACAGCGGTTTTATTAGAGACACAGCTAAGCGTTTTGCATTTTGCATAATTTTAAAAAGTTTAAATTTGTTCAGTATTGAACGGCAGAAATTAGGTTTTCTTTTCGGAAGTATGTAAAAGGGGAAAAAAACAGCGGCCGACAGCACTGTAAACAATGGTAGACTTGTGCGTAACAAGCAAGCGAATAATGCAGAAAACAGATTTTTAGACGGGAAACTGTTCTTGAAGTACAGAGAGAGAGAGAGAGAGAGAGAGAGAGAGAGAGAGAGAGAGAGAGAGAGAGAGAGAGAGAGAGAGAGAGAGAGAGAGAGAGAGAGAGAGAGAGAGAGAGATTTTTTTTTTATTTTTAAAAAATATGTTTATTTTCCATGAAATAATCGACATATTACCACACTTGGCACATTGAAGTGTAACACAAAATCAATAAAAAGTTACATCAACACCTGCCCAAAAACTAGCTGCCCCTCCACCACACTACAGATTGCCCCCCTGTAACCCCAGACCTGAGAAAAAGTATGTAGGTCTGAGGCAGTCTTATAGAAATTAAATTCTAGCAACAGTCTAGACTTCACCATGCTGACAAACACAGGGACTACCCCAACATTCAGCCCTTCTGTCACCATTCTCTTCCTGCTCATATACACTGCCATTTTTGCCTGTCCTAATAAAAAATTAAGCAGCTGGCATTTGTTCTTCCAAAGACGAGTAAATTTAAAACCACAAATGAAAATAGTCAGTGTAAAATCTTCCCCACATCTACTAAAGATGGCTGTTAGAAGCACAAACAGAGCCGAGAGGCGAACACATTCAGAAAAACAGTGAAACAGGGTCTCCCTCTGCTCACAGAATGGACATTTGTCTTCCACAGCAGCGTTAATAACAGAAACAAAAGAGTTCACAGCAACAATGCCATGAAGAATTCTCCACTGCAAGTCTGCATGTTTTTTCGTGAGGGGAGGCTTATAAAGGGACCTCCATGCTGGCTTGATGTCAGGTGCCAAGGAGAGATGGGTCCTCCACACCGTGTCATTGCGTCCATTCAGCTTGCCTTGATTGAGAGTTTTTACCAGCAGCCTATACAAAGTTTTTCCAGAGGCCCCCTCCAGGGACACCCCCGCAACATCCACATTAGCCAGTAAAGGACCAAAGCAGTTCTTAAAACCAGGAAACAGTCTGATGGAAGGATAAGGATCTAAATGATTCGGAGACATACTGCCATCACAATAACTTCCCAAAAGAGAACACCCAACTCCACCTAACTTACGTTTCCAGTGATCCAAAAGCTGACCAACAACTCGAGTAGACCGTATCCCAAGCTGTGCAGCGAGTCCCTCCGGAGCATCTAGCCGAGGTCCAGCCAGCTCCACCACCCTCTTCAGAGAACAGACTTGTGCAGCGCGGAGCCGTCTGGAAAAAGTAGTTCTCCCCCAGACAGGGCAATCCAGCAAGCTGCCAAACAGTACAGGTTCCTCCAGCAACCAGTACAGAGAATCAGCCTGCAGCCGCCTCTCTTTCCTCAGCAGAGCCCATACAGAAAAAACACTCTTGTAAAAAGGTGGAAGAAGTGAAGAGTTCAGCTTGCTTGCGTCCATCAGAAACAGAGATAAATCCAAACCCATATTACCAAGCTGCTGAAGAATACAGCACGATACTCTCCTCCATACTAGATCTTGGGGTCCTGTAAGCAGCCTCTGAACAAACTGAAAGCGAAAAGCAGCTCCTCTACTGGCCAAATGGACCAGACCTTGTCCGCCTTCCTCTCTAGGGAGAAAAAGGACACTCTGAGGAATCCAGTGCAATTTATCCCAAAAAAATTCCACCAGGATTCTTTGAATGTTAGACAAGAGGGTAACTGGGGGATCAACACAGGTCAACCGGTGCCACAAAGCAGAAGAAACCAGATTATTGATAACAAGAACCCGACCCCTGTATGACATGTGAGGTAAAAGCCATCTCCATTTGGAAAGCCGACCGTTGACCCTATCCACCACATTTTCCCAATTCTTCTGCAAAAAAGTGTCATTGCCTAAAAACACCGCTAAATACTCAAGCCCACCCTTTCTCCAGATCAAACCTCCAGGCAGACTGAGCTGATCCCCCAGCTGACCTGTCACAGTTACAGCCTCACTCTTTTCCCAGTTTATTTTGGCAGAAGAAATACAACCAAAAAGAGAAACTGTGTTCTCTAAAACCTTGATATCTGTCTGTGAGTTGATCAGGACAATTAAATCATCGGCATAGGCAGACAACTTCAAAGGTACATTGCACCCAGGGATATAAACACCACACAAGTCCCGTCTTAATTTGTGAAGCAAAGGTTCAATTGCCAGGGAATACAACATCCCTGACAAAGAACAGCCCTGCCTCACCCCCCTTAGAACACTGAAAGGACCACTCAAGACCCCATTTATTTTCAGGACACTCGTAATGTCACGGTACAGAACCTGAATCATGGCTACAAAACCTGGGCTGAAGCCAAAAGCAGCTAAAGTGTGCCACAAATATTGGTGTTCAACCCGGTCAAAAGCTTTTTCCTGGTCTAGAGAAATGAGACCAACATCTATACCCAAAGAGCTAGAGAGGTCCAAAACATCCCTAATCAAAGTGACATTATCACTTATCAGCCTGCCGGGCACGCAATACGATTGGTCCCCATGAACAACAGAAGCCATCATGCCTGGTGGCCAGGACTTTGGAGAAAATCGTATAATCTGTACAGAGCAACGATACTGGTCTCCAGTTCTTCAAACTGCGTAGATCTCCCTTCTTTGGCAGCAGAGTGATGACCGCCCGTCTACAGCTCAGAGGCAGCAAGCCTCTCTGCAGACTATCCGTGACAACCTCCAGCAAATCCTCACCCATCACAGACCAAAAGTCTTTGTAGAACTCAACAGGAAGGCCATCCATGCCAGGAGCTCTACCATTCTGAAAACTCATCAGAGCAGCATGAAGTTCATGCAAAGTTGGCTGAACCTCCAGTTTTCGATTGGTTTCAGCCGCCACCTGAGGGAGTCCCTTGAAGAATCTACTGCACAAACTAGGATTTTCCGAGAAATCACTCTTAAAAAGGTCCTCATAAAAGCTGACAGCAAACTTTCTGATCTCAGACGGATCTGAGATTATTGAGCCACCGTCAGACAGAGAGTGAATAACTTTTCTTTGCCCATTCTTCTTTTCCAGTCCAAAGAAAAAGTGAGATGGGGCATCCATCTCCGTAACACTGAGGAAACGTGACCTGACCAAAGCCCCTTTGGCTGTCGTGCCCAACAGGTCAGCTAAAAAAGCCTTTTTGGATTTGAGGGAATCTAAAAGCCCCCGGTTTCCTGTAGACGCCGCTAAACTCTGCAGCTCTACCACCTGAGTCTCTAGGTGTCTCATAGATCTGGTTATGTCCCTAGTAACATTACGAGTGAACTGTTGACACAATTGTTTGATCTGACACTTCCCAAAATCCCACCACTGCTGGATACATGCAAAGTCAGATTTAGATTTCCGGTGAGTGAGCCAAAAAAATTCAAAAGCTGTCCTAAAAGCCTTGTCATGTAACAGGGCCGTATTGAAATGCCAGTAGGCACTCCGTACACGAACATTTTTAATGAAAACAGAACAATGAACCAGACAATGATCAGAGAAACCAACAGGGGTTATCTGACAGTCCTTAAAAATACTCAAATGATGTTTAAATGAGTAAATGCGATCCAGTCTTGCCAAAGATAAATGATTGTCCTTAGAGTGACCCCATGTGTACTGTCGCAGATGTCCATTGAAAAACCTCCACACATCTGACAGGTCTACAGCTGCAGCCAGCTGCCTAAGCCTGCGAGAAGACGCAGGATGAGGTTCAATGTGGTTCCTATCCAAAGGTGGGTTGTCAGTACAATTGAAATCTCCACACAAAAACAAATACTCATCATCACTAGAAACCTTAACAGTATCACACAGGACATCTAAAAAACCCATTCTGTCCACTCCTTTAGTTGGTGCATATACATTGAGAAAAACAAAAGTCACATGTTCATATTTGACTTTAACTTTCAGCAAACACCCCTTGATTATTTCCTCTGCTTCACAAGAAACAGGTAAAAAATTCTTAGAGAACACAATCCCCACACCTCCACTACAACTGGACTTATGACTAAAAAAACATTTCCCCCACAGCCCTTCCTCCAGTCACTCTCATTGTCACCAGTACTATGAGTTTCTTGAACCAACATAATATCTAACTTCTTTAAGTCCATAAGCTCGAAAAAAGCAGCTCTTTTCACCTCACCTCTAGCACCATTCAAATTTAATGTGCCTATTTTGAATTCAGACATGAGAGAAGTGAGACAGAGGAAAAAAGACAGGGACACAGGGAGTGTGTTCTTAAACATCATCGTCATCATCAGCAGTAAGTGCTTGAGATCTCACTTTCAAAATCAGTTTCTTTAAACGATAAATCTCTTGGTCTGTCAACACATCATCAAGAAAATTCCCTGATATTTTTGTCAAGACCCGAGACGACTCAACAAAAAGCTTAAGGTCTGGAAAATAATCCTCCACTTTCACCATCCTGAGGCCTTTGGTTTTCTGCAAGAATTTCCTGATCTCAGCAGGAGAGTACAGATTCTGGTGTTCCTGGCTCAGGGACAAATCACTTTCAGACTCCATACTGCTCTCTCCTGTCTTGTTTCCTCTCTTAGCTTTTGACGTTTTTGTACTACAGTGGGCAGGTTCAGAGCTCTTCCTCTTTTGAGACAACTTCAGCAAATCCTCATCAAGCATGTTGTCATCCTCACAAAGATCATCACACACAGACTCAAGAGTCGTGTCAGCTGTCTGACTGGTGTCAGAAAAACCTGCAGACTGGTCATTAGTCAGATCCGTTTCTACACCATCAACACTTTTCAAAATGCCAGTTTCATGAGACCCGTTACTACTCGGAAAAAGCCGGTTTTCCACAGGCGCCTCGGCAGCGGGGTCCGCCTCAGCCACGGCGGAGCCGCCCGCGGTCTCAGCGGAGTCTCAGCGGGTTTCGCATGAGCGATTGCCGTGTCCCTACCAGGAGCCCTGGCTGGGACCTGCTCTCCAACGGCATCATCCGCTGGCTGTGCGTGTCTTAGCCTCTCCGGACAGGAGCGAATTAAATGCCCTTCTCCACCACAACCAAAACATTTTATGCTCTCAGATGAAGCAAACACCATGTAGTTGAAACCCTCTATTTTGAAACTGAAAGACAGGTTCAGCTCGCCAGCGGAGTCTTTGAGGATCATAAAAACCTGCCTTCTGTGACACACAACATGTTTGAGGAGCACAGATTTGGACCCCAAAGAGACCATCTTTATGGGCGAAACTAGTTGGCCATACCGTGACAGCTCCTTGGCTAAAGTTTCATTTTCAATAAAAGGAGGCGCATTTGAGATGGTAACCTTTTTAGCAGGGCTAACCAACGGGAGAACGGGCGTAAAGGTGTCGTGAATGACGACGCCGCTTTCCACCAACTCATTAACTTTAGGTACCTTATCAAGAAAAATAACAATGACGGCGTGTCAGCTTCTCAAACTCTGCACCACCCTCAACAGCGGGCATTGTGCCAAGCCAAGCCGGTAGCAGAAGCTACCAAACCAGCCGGCAACAAACAAAACACACCAACAACCGTGTGTCGGAAAGATAAACACACCTGACAGTGAAAATAGAAAAGAGGAACCCGAAAACAGAAATCCACTCACACCGACACTCCCGTCCCCAGCTCCATGCATTCACTCAGAGAGAGAGAGAGAGAGAGAGAGAGAGAGAGATGTGCATGAAGTGTGATTTTATCGTGGTGGAAGCAAAACAGTAAAAGTCAGAGTGAATTCATGAAGATGTTTATGTGAAGCGTAGTTTGGATCTTATTTTGCTGCTGGTTCGGTCAATATTTTTTGGAGAGAGATAAAACTAACAGCTTTAGAATCAGCGCAAAAAGGGCGTGAACACAAAGCGCGGACCGCTGACAGATCAGAATCAACTGTGTTGACAATCCACATTGCTGGCATTGCATCTTTCAACATGTTTGTGGGTAGATTTGGATGCACCAGGGCCCTGTTTCAGAAAGCCGGTTTAGAAAACTCAGAGTTAAAAATGATACTCAGGGTTGAGTAACCCCGAACTGTCCAACTCGGAATATTCGGTTTCAGAAAGGCTGATAACAATTAGTTCAATCAACCCGGAGTTGCTTTAACCCCAAGTTAAGCGCGCACATAAAGCCCTGATTAGTGGAACACAGATTAAGCGAGTCACCATGGAGACGGAGGGAAAGAAGGCGCGGTCAATGTATTTTACAGCGCTTGAGGCCGAAATTCTGATGGCAGCATATGCCGATAACATGCAAATTTTCCGGAAAAAAAGTAACACAGCCTCAGCTGCAAAAGAAAGGGAGCATGCATGGCAAAACATAGCCGACAGAGTCAATGCGTGAGTGTTAATTTAAACATTGATCTAGGGATTTCCACCCATTTAACACGTTATTTTATTATATTTCATTTTATTTTTTATTTTATACATTTTATTTTGTGATGTGATGTGAGCGCAGGTGCAACCCAACAGGCCCCAAACGTTCCTGGCAGCAAGTAAAAATGAAATATAAAAATATAGTCCAAACAGGTATAATTGTATTATGAGCCATAGTGCTTGGTCTGTTTGTCCTATGTAAATCAATTGCAGTTAGAGGCTACATTATTTTTCTTTCTGTAAGCACTTATTGAAATTATCTGAGCACATTACAAGTACATATTTGCTTACTCAGTATGCTCAAATGTGACCCGTTATAGCCAACAGAAAAAAAGCGGAGGCCCGAAAAACAGGTGGGGGTCCTCCACCACCACCACTCACAGAGGCGGAGCAGTTGGCCCCAGCCAAAACAGTGGGCGCCCTGTGGCTGAAGGCATCTCTGCGGGGACATCCTCTGAGTCAATAACCCCGCAAGACACAAGTGCCTACATAAGAGGTTAATTACTATACTCCATTACTTTAATGAAATAATTTGTTAGTTTGAAATGCTACAGGGAACTATGTACCTGTACATTAATGCTGTGGAAAGACTTCCTGTTCACATAGTCTCCTTCATTTACTGAAGGAGCAATGATTGGAATGTGAGTGCCATCTATACAGCCAATCACGCCTGGGAACCCTGAAAATAAATGTAAAATCTAAGTAGTAGTTCAAGTATCACCACATCATGAATTAGGTTTTGTTCATCCTGATACCTGCAATTTTGTGGAATCCCTCTTTGATAAATCGTGTGGGTCTATGACCGGGGAACACCACAAACGAGTACAGGAGACGTTTCAGTGCAACTGTAACATTCCTGACTGCCCGACAGACGGTAGCCTTGGAAACGTGCTCAGCGTCACCAGTATTATACAGAAAGCTCCCGTTTGCAAAAAAACGAAGTGCAATACAAATAATATGTACAGAACTGAGAGAATGTCCGCGGTGTGTCACATGAGCAATATAAGGCCTGAGGATGTTATTCAAATATATTATAGATTGTGCTGAAAAACGGTAACGTTCACACAGAAAATCATCAGGAAATGATAAAATGTCCAAACGCGCTCTAATCACTCTCTCCCGGCGGAGAGCTCTGCGGAGAATTTGGGCTTCAACATCTACTGGCTCTTCAAGGAAGGGGCACGCCATGTCTGACACTTCCTACAGTCAGGTTTCCGACAAAGAGGCGGAGACAGTCAGGGTTAGTTGAAGTAAACCTGCTAGGGGGCAGGTTAGCTTCACGGAGTGTGTCGTCATAGTAACTCACTCAGAATTAATCTAAACTCGCTTTGTGAAACCGAAAACCCAGAGTTTTCGTTAACTCAGGGTATACTTACTCAGAGTTTGCACTAAACCGGCTTTTTGAAACAGGGCCCAGGTGTAAGTGCAGCCACTCAGCCTCTACTCAATGTGATCATAGAAGGAGGTGCAGATGTGTCACAAGTTAATCTAGTAGTAGGCTATGGTTCTTGGCCACAGGTGGCAGCAGTGGACTCACTGGACTGCTCCAGCTGCTATGTGATAGTCAGTAGATGGATTCCAAATTGAAGATCATATGGAAGTTTTGGGGACTGTTTATTACCAATCACTGTGTAACTGCTGTAAATTCACAGTAACTGCCATCTCCTTACAAATGTTTATTGGATTAACCACACTTATACAGACTGTATATAACTACCACCTCTAAAATGTTTGTTTGCAGAGAAAAGACACAGACAGACTATGCTTACAGGATGTGATGTGACAACACTAATGAAATATTGATGTGTCATTTTTGTTCAAGACGTTTTTCTTAAGGGCAAAAATATTAAGATCATGATGAACAGGGGTGGTGATTCCTATGACTTTGTGTGTATAATTTGGAATTTTTTACAAATGTGGTCCAAAATAGATACATGATATCATTTCATTCATTTCAAAGGTTTATTTGCAGGACGCACAAACACACAATTGAAAGGTACAAATGTGTTGTGCATGAAACAAATTCAAACGTGGTGCAGATGTGTGTCACAAGTTGATCTGGCTGTAGGCTGTGGCGCTGGTTGATTCGAGTCCATGTTGGTGCACACAAAGTAAACTGCACGCTTTAGGTGTGAAGCAAAAACGCTGGAACCGGAGAAATAAAACGTGCGAGGGGAACGATAACGATGACAAGAGTCTCCCGATCGTTTACTCTTGCTGTCCTGTGAACAGCACCGGCGTGGTGTTAATTGTTTGCTGTTTTCGCGATCGCGTCGCGCACGAGGATATCACCAGGTAAACTCGCGACATTTTTAAACATTTTATTGTTCAACGGCATCAAGACTGACGGAGTGTGTTTGAGATCTGCAAATATACACATTCTGTATTTCTCAGATGAAAGAAACTATACTGTGGTGGGGCTTGCTTATTTCTTGTTTTTGATTTATGTACGTTTTGTTTTGTTTTGCTTTACTTTTGTTTCATATGTTGTTTGTTTAATTTAAGACTAAAAGAAAATTAAATGAATGAGAGGTAAAACTTGAGGGGGTAGGGACAAATAAGTAAATACTTCTGCCTACTCCTTTTCAAACAAATAATGAAATGATATTTTGTAATGATTGTGAAGGCACATGTTTGAAATTTTTGAAATAAAAATGAACTGAACTGAACTGAGCTGAGATAACCTCACAAGTGTCACAGATGACACATTTGGCGTTTTTTTTGCTGGTTTGTCGGTAGCAGCTCCTGAAACGCAAGTCTGACACACATCTGTTCGACCAACGCCAGTTGATCTAAACGCCAGTTGATCTGGAACAACGGCAGCGAGACAGATCGAGTGAGTGAGAGAGAGAGTTTTTAGATGTGGGAGATTTGTGACGTTTAGTGTGGAGTGTATACTTTGTGTGTTGTGTTGTGTTGTCTTGTGTAGTTGTTCTGTTGTGTAGTCGTTTTGTTTTGTTGTCAGTGAGGGCACTAATGAATGTCACAAAGGCACATTGCAGTGTAAACGCTGTAACGAAAACAGTGATACACCACCTGTTGTCAGGCCTGCAGGCTTATCCCTGTGCTGTTCTGTCTTTTGGTGGACAAACTTTTTTTTTACTGGCACACATCATTTGTGGGGCATCTTATTGCAACACCTGATTGTTCTCTCATTTTAGTTTTAGTAATATTTTTAAGTGGTTGTACAAAATGAAAAAAAAAACCAGCAGGTGTATTGGCTGCATTTTTAGATAAATAATTGTATATATTTACAAAATGTACAATTTATATTTGCATTTCAAGTGATAAAAATGTACTCAACATATCTGTGGGTTTTTTTACAGTGAAAAATACTACTAGGATTTTAAGTTCTTTGTGTGATTTCAGATCAGTAATACTAATGCAGTATGTCAGTGAAAAAAACAACTAAATTCAGTTGAGCTGAAAAGAATGATACCAAACAAGGCAAGGGGAAAAAATAAAATGAAACAATTTGAGGGTGAAATACAAACGTAAACTCAAAAGGAGTCAAAAATGGGCAGTTGTGTTTCAGACCTCAGTGGGTTAATCCAACAAATCTTAAAAATTAGGTTTAAATTTTTGTTCATGACGGTGCAGATTTCTGACATTTTGTGTAATTTAAGCATGAAACAACGTGATTGTTTTCTAACAAAAAACAGTGTGAAACTTAAGTTAGACTTCTGTTTGTAAATGAACCGCCCCATGTTGTGTAGCTTTCTGGATTTTATACTTATTGGGCTACATATTTATTTATTATACAGGCTATACAGTACATAGAATCAAAACTCACATGTTTTATGTAACTAAAGTGTGTAATTATGTGGGCTACAGGCAATAATTAAGTTATAGACTATATTTATATGAAAAACGTGTATACTTACTGCATTTGAATCATTTTAACCATATGTAACCACCTGCATATTTGGAGGAAAAACAGGCTTTGAATTTGCCACCCCATTTGATTTCTTTGCCACCCTCTTGCCACCCTAAGAAAATTTCTCTAGATCCGCCCCTGGTGAGAAAGGCGACATCTCACTGATTCTGATCCGCGGGTCCGCGCTGTGTGTTTACGTCTTTGTGCAGAATCTGTGTACCTGCTCTCATTTACTGTCTTAGCTGTTTGGTGGTTGTTGAAATTTTGTGAGGTTTCACCTGAGATTCTGGCATTTCGGGCAAAATAAATTTAAAATCGATTCAGGATTTTAATGAATCGATTTCACGTTACCCAAGCCAGAATCGATTTTAATCGATAAATCGATTATAAAAACCCACCCCTACTCTGGACCATGTGCCCAAAAGCGCAACTGCGCTCTCTTGCCACAAGGGGGCTCTCACACACAGTCGACAGCCTTTCCAACAGAGAGATGAAGAAAGAGACGAAGAGATGAACCTCACCCATTGACTGTAGAAAACAGTCATTGACCTGACCTCAACCCATTGCTTGCCACTGGTACTAGTCTTAGTCATTATGCAAATGTACTGTTTAAAAGGTTGGGGAAACCTGCAAGATGAGTGACAAAACATTGCTCCCACTGAAAACGGTACGTGTAGATCAACAGAATTAACTTTTTTTTCGGTTTACTAAATAAACTATCTATAGACTTTGGGTTCAGCTTAGGGAGATTTCCCAGTTCTAACCATTGCAATTTTGCATTGTTTGAACTGATAGACATCCAATGGTCAATACTGTCTCCAATTGGAAATTGATTTACAGTATGTCCACACACCAAGCAACGCATACATTAAAAAAATAAAATATGAACAGCCCAGGTTTTATCAGTAGAATCAACAAAGTCCAATGTGTAGTAGTAGTGATGGCAACAATGCTAATGGTTTAGCAGGTATAAAAGAGACTCTATGTCTCTTGGTCTTCACTGGTGGCACTTTATACTTGTATTTTTATCTGGGCTTTTGTTCTGACGATGTCTGTTCCTTTTCTGGTGAGTCCAGGGGTCAACGTGCACTCTAAAAACAACACTGACATATGTCGCTGTTTTGAGGGATACCAGGGTAGAACTAATGGCAAGAAGAAAAAAGTGGCTTTCAAGGAAGTACTGTCTACTTTCACTCTGTCAATTTAGCAGTAGTGGTTTTCATTGGTAGCTAGCCATTAGCTGTTAGGCTAGTTTGTAGACCACATTATAAATGAGTACAGTGTGAAGGAGAGCCTGTTATAGTAAGGTGCACTAGTGGTTCACTGGACCAACAAGGTATATTCAGACACTATCTGATTTTTCCTCGTCAGGTTGGGTGTACCGAATGGTGCAATCAGCTAGAAGCGCAGATGTGCGCTAGATGCAATAAGCACTATTTTATGCAATAAAATGATCTTTTTTCCTCAATTACATCCAAACAGTTTACAACATAACAGGTTAGTATATTTGCGTCATTCCACAAACATAACTAAGTTTCCTCTGTCCTGTTCTCATCTGCAACCAACCAACCCAGTGATGTCATGTTGTTTACTGGTGCTAAATGGCGCTAAATATGTTTTAAAGCTCTTCTTAAGTCCAGCGTCGTAGACAGAGTTACATCTGGGACAGTTGTTTACAGTAGTGCTCCATGGTGTAAATTTGCCTTTATATATGTAGTGTTTCATATCCACAATAAAGGTTGGAGAGGCTTGTTAACCTTAATCTAGGAATTATACTTTGGAACCAGGGAGAGGAGGATTCATTGTGTTGTGTGCTTGTAGGACGTGGAATTAAACATTTACCACAGAGGTGGGCTGGTGCTGCTTAAAACTACAGTAAATGAGAGCGGTGGTTCACGCAGTTCACAGAGAGCTGTGTGGAGCCTGCTTGAAAGACTCCCCTACTGTGCTTTTATTAGTCTGTACCTCCATCATGTGGTTTAAATGCAGTATTGCTCACTTCTCCAAGTGGCTATAAAGAAAGCACTGTGATCTTCAAACTGTACTAACATCCTGTAAAGATGTGGGATCATTCTGAGAGTCAACCTTTTAAAGTTTTCAATGCCCTAGAAGAAAAACTATTCCTTAAGATTACTTAAAGAGTATTCAAGGTATACTGAAGAATAAATGTGGTATTGCAAAACATTAATGTTGTTACAATTATAATTATTTATACTGTATTTTCATGCATGTTTGCACATGCTTTAATAAATCTCTGCCCCAGTGTTCATCCTTTTCTTCAAAATATAAGGAAATGAGGGGTAGCTCAAGACTTTTGCACAACGCTGTACCTATTGACCTATACCTCTAACTGACCTGTACCTATAACTGGTTTTAATATAAATACAAGAAATATCTCATTTATGACACATCATTTTGTGGAAGTTGTTCTCTCTGAAATTTCTGAGTTTTTGTAAATAAAAACATGAAATCAAATTTGATCAGATGACCTCGCCTTCATTAATTTCTTTAATAGATATTTGTGATTTATGACACATCATCTTGTGGAAGTTAATCTCTGTTTTTGTTATCTTGTGATATTATTACAGCATTCTCTTAGACATGATGGATTGTTTAATGGAAGTTGATTCATGGAAGATAAATTGTTAAACAATATGCAAAACCCAATTTGTATGTACTGAAAACTCTTTTTCTGTCATTCTTCTTTATCATTTTCTTTCCTCTCACCTACCTCACATGTTTTTACTCTTATTTCCTCATCAGTGAGGATCTCATTGTTATGGTAACCCACTGGTCAAACCTTTTTTTTAATGAATGGACCTCTTTTTTCTCACATTTTCACATTTGCAGGGTTCCCTCTGAAATTTATATGCGTTTTTGTAAATAAAAACATGAAATCAAATTTGATCAGAGGATCTCTGCCTTTATTAATTCCTTGCATTCTGATTGAATGCCTACAATGGTAGCACATGATGATAACTGAGGGCCAGTTAAGTAAGTATAGCAATATTAAACATGATGATGTCAACTGTGGTGGCAGTAGCAATACAAAGATACTCCTCTAAAAATCAGGTGTAGGAGTGTTACAGAGGCACCAACAAATGTGCAACGTGAAGTAGTGATGGCAACAATGCTAATGGTTTAGTGTTATTAAGCCTGATAAAAGCAGCAGGTATAAAAGACACTCTATGTCTCTTGGTCTCCATTGCAGGTCACTTCATATCAATGACCTAAAGATGATGGTTTCAACAAAACATGACAGAGGTTGCCTTCCTCAGCCCCAACTTCTTATAAAAGTCCACAAGCTGGACCTGAGACCTCCCTGAAATCTGATCAGCCACTTTAAACAGGTTCCCATATCTGCTCTTATTGGTCAAAGTCAAATTACCATACCAAGCAATGATAGAAAACACTAAATATTGGGTGTTTCTTTTTGTGTGATTTTGCATGGTTTTGCATTGGGTAACATTTTAATCGATAATCTTGTTTGTGTTTTGCAGCAGTTGTGTTTTGGTTAGTCCGCCTTTTAAGGGTGGACTAACCTTCGCTTATTTGTTTGTGCCAATTACCTTTATAAACCCAGGTTTCAGGTCATGCATAGCGCTTATTCCCAGCTGTGCTGAGACCCGAATTGTTTGCAGTGCGTGCCCACAGGTAAACTGATAGCAGTGTCTCTAAACTGGGTGTGACAGTTTGCAGTGTAGTGTTATTTGCTCGCACCTTTGGTTTGATAGATCTCATGTGCAGCTGAAATATTAGTAGAATGTGTTGTAAGTCCTGTCTGTGAATGAATGGGAATGGGAATAAATAAATTATAAATGTATTTCTTTCACATTTTATTATAAACTCTCATTCTCGTGAAAAACTACAGATGTTGTTGGACCTTTTTCAATGTAGCAGCAAAATGTTACTCAAAGGACAGAGCCTTATCAAGAACAACCCCCCAATACTTAGAACTATCCACCAGTTCAATGGCTGCACCACCTAATATTGTTAGTGCAGGATGGGGGGATGGCTAAAAGCTAAAAGATGTGGCTGAATAGTATTGAAAGCTGAAGAAAAGTCAATCAATAGGAGCTGAGCATGGGCTTTGGCCCCATCAAGATGGCAGTATAGGAAATTTAATAAAATGACCACAGCATCATCAACACCCCTACAAGGCCTGTATGCAAACTGTAGTGGAACATTAAGCTTTTCTTCCTGCTGGAGAATCTCCTTCCTGATGAGCTTTTCCAGTTCATTAATGTCTTCGGATGACTCTGTAAACACCGACCAGTCAGTGCAGCCCTGCAGGGCTAAAGAGACGTCATTATCATACTTTTGTGGGGTGTTTCCTCGCCTTCTCTCTCCATAGCACAGTCTTATAAACAGGCAGGAGATGCACCGTGTTTTGGTCAGAGGATCTGAGGGCGGGGCCTGCCACAGATGTATATGCACCTTTAATGGAACCATAACAAAGATCCAGAGTTTTATTGAAGCGTGTAGGAGAGCTCACATATTCATAGAAAGTGCCGAATGTTTTCTTCAAATTACAGTAATTAAAGTCCAACAGAATAATATTAGGGGCCTCGGGGCAGAGAGATTGGACTGAGTACACAAGGTTGTCAGTCGCAATCTTTGGATTCGCTTTCGGATGGATGTAATTAACAGTGACGTTGATCTGCGGGAATTCCCTCGGCAGGTGACGGCCTGATAGACACAGAGAGAAGCTCAGTGTTTGGCAGACACACCTGTTCACGGTAAAGTTTTTACACCATTTCTGATAAATATACTGCAACAAGAAATCCAAGTGACTGTTGCACTGCTTTCGGTTTGTGCTATGTATATGATGCAGAGAGGATGGCACAGTGACACAGGACTTGCATTTACTCTGGTTCCCGTTTTATTTTAGGATAATTAACCCCCAAGTTTTATGTCTCATATCAGCATGTCCCAGTCATTCTCCTTTTTAGGAACAGTTTTCCTGTGTAAGCAGTTCTTTCTTTACTTCGTAACATCATTTCTTTGTTGTAGTTTTTGGTGTTTCATGTTATTATCAGGTGCATGAAATCGTGAAGGTCAACGTTACATATTTTGGACCATAAGGGGCTTTCCTAAGAAGACTGAAGCGACACCTCCTCCGTCTAGACCTGACAGAACACTCCCACTCACACAGACATGTAAATTCCCTTTCTGTTAGAGAAGTCACTCTGTTGCTGAACTGAAGCTGTGAGCTGAGCTCACTACTTCAAAGCTCACAAGCTCCACCATTTGACCCTAGAACTGAAGAAGCTTCTCGGATGAGAGGTGAAACGTCTTCAAGCAACTTGAAGAAGTCCAGACACTTTTCTTTCCAAGCTCCTTAGACTACAGCGGGATGGTGGCACAGGGTCAATTTGTGTATTTTGCTATATCATTTTTATGTTTTGTCAACATTAAATGAAAGAAAAGAAACAAAAACTGTCCCACAAAATGACTGTGGACATCTTTGACGTGATATATTAGGAGTGATGAAAATATGCTAATGAAATCAAACAAAACATCAATCAGATCTTTATTTAAACTAGCTGATTAACTGTCATCATTCTGACCAATACCTCCAATTATGACTCACTGATGAGACAGAAACTTGTTAAATTAGATGCCTGGCAGCTTGTAAAATAATCACAGACATTAATGAAATGCATGAGACAGAAGATTAAAAAAAAAAAAACAGAAAAAAACCAACTTCTCAGAAACTTAAAGCGACTCTGGTTTTAATTTGGGGCAAATTAAAAATGTTCTTGTGACCTGCTTTATCCTGGAAGAAAGTAAGAGACTTAGTAAGAGACAGTATATCCTTGGTTTCTTAACATAAAAGTCAGGGCCAGTACAGACTGCTTGTTAGTTTTAGTCCCCTTTCCACTGAGTTATCGGTTCTGTTACTAGTTACCAAACATTAAATTCTAAAAAGTCCATTAATCTCAACCAAACCAACTAAACCAGTGACATCACCTTCACTTGGTGATGTGAAGTTCTGTACTAGTCCAAGATGGCGCTAAACATGTTCTAAAAAGGTTAATTTTAAGCACTTATTTCTTAAATCCGGCCTCACAGACAGTGTTACATCTATATCTATGTAAAGTGTGGCAACTCTAAGATTGGTTGCTGTGGCTCAGCAAGGGGGAAAGAATCACAATATGTTTGTTATATTGCACAAGTATATAAAGAAAACACTTGAGATGCTTACCATTTGTTCCAGAATAGAGATTTATATAAACAAGAGCATTTTTTTCATTTTCCCCCTATTACATCATCATCATCATCATCATCGTTTATTTATATAGCACGTTAAAAACACACAAGGCTGACCAAAGTGCTGAACAATAGAAACATAATAGATACCATAAGAATAATAAATACGATAAAATAATAAACATAGCGAAAACAATAAAATATAAGTAAATACAAGTCAGTCAACCACTGAGTCAAAAGCCAGTGAATAAAAATGCGTTTTCAATCTGGATTTAAAAACCAGCACTGATGTCGATTGCCTAATGTGAAGAGGAAGATTATTCCAAAGTTTAGGAGCCACAATAGAGAACGCTTGGTCTCCTCTCAGTTTCAGCTGTGATTTGGGGACTGAGAGCAACAGCTGCTCAGCTGACCGGAGCGAACGAGTGGGGACATAGGGCTTCAGCAAATCAGACATATATGCAGGTGCCAGACCATTTAAAGATTTAAAAACCAATAAAAGAACTTTAAAATGAATGAATCCTAAATTCAATTGGAAGCCAGTGCAGGGAGGCCAGGACCGGAGTAATGTGCTCAAATTTCCTTTTACCAGATAAAAACCGTGCCGCAGCATTCTGTACTAGTTGCAGGCGTGTCAGAGTGCCCAGTCCAACCCCTATTAAAAGGGAGTTACAATAATCCAAGCGTGAGGTTATAAAAGCGTGGATAACAGTCTCCAAGTCACGCCTTGAAAGAAAAGGTTTAACCTTCGACAGACGCCTGAGGTGATAGAATGACGATTTCACCACCCCATTCACGTGGCCATCAAAGGTAAGTGCAGAGTTGATTTTTAACCCAAGATTGGTAATCGAGCTCTTCAGGTGAGGGGTCAGAGCAGCAAGGTCAACATCAGGGATATCAGAGGAACGATTCGGGCCAAACAGAATTGCTTCCGTTTTACGTTCATTAAAATTTAAAAAGTTTTGAGCCATCCATGACTTAACATCGCTAAGGCAATCAAGCAGGAGTCTAATTGGGGAGCTATCAGAATGACTGAAAGGAAAATAAAGCTGGCAATCATCAGCATATAGATGAAATGAAACATTGTGTTTACGAAAGATTGCACCCAGTGGCAGGAGATACAATGAAAACAGTAATGGCCCAAGAATAGATCCCTGTGGTACACCCCATGACAGAGGGGCCACAGAGGACGATGACGAGCCCAACTTAACACAGAAGCTCCTGTTTGAGAGATATGATTTTATCCGCAGGAGTGCCAAGCCAGAAATGCCCACACAATGCTGTAATCGAGAGATCAGCAGGTCGTGATCCACTGTGTCAATGCAGCAGTCATATCTAGTAGTATAAGCGCTACATGTTTACCACAGTCTGTCGCTACCAGAATATCGTTCATAACCTTTATGAGAGCTGTCTCTGTGCTATGAAACGGCCTAAAGCCGGACTGAAAAACTTCAAACATTTGAGAGTTGTTTAGATAATCCATCAGCTGAGTGTGAACAACCTTTTCCAAGATCTTACTCAGAAAAGGAAGTTTAGAGATGGGTCTAAAATTTGACATTACTGAAATATCTGAGCCTGGCTTCTTAAGTAAGGGATGAATAACTGCATGCTAAACTCACTTGGTACTTGATCTGACAAGAGGCTGGTATTGATTATGTTCAGAATATGTGGTCCAACAGTAGGAAACAACTCTTTCAGAAAACCAGGATGAATGACATCATTCGGAGAACCACACAGTTTAGCAGTTAACACAAGCTTCTCTAGTTCAGGTAGAACAATTGGTTGGAAAGCAATAAGCAAATTTAAACAGGGAACATGCACAGCCGGGTCAACAGAAGATACAGTGGAGGGTCTCAAACTAGCAAGCTTATCCACAAAGAAATTAAGAAACCTATTACACATAACCTCAGAAGATTGCAAAAGAACATGATCCTCTGCATTTAGTACAGAATTAATGGTATTATACAGAACACGAGGGTTATGTGAATTAACAGCAATAAGTTGTGAAAAATAGGAGTTTTTGGCGGTCTTTACTGCCCTCTGGTAAGCTTTCCAGCTCGTCTTAAGAGCTTCCAGAGAGACGTACAGCCTGTCCTTTTTCCATCGTCTTTCACATCTCCTACATTCTCTTCTAATGGCTTGAGTAAAATCGGTTAGCCAAGGGCTGGCCTTGGGTTTACACTGCCTGAGTCTTAGAGGTGCAACAACATCAAGGGCAGATTTACAAACAGAGTCCAGATGAGATAGTAATCCATCTACGGAGGACGACTCAGAGGGACCGGACACAAGTTGTTCAAATAGTGTTGAAAAATCTTCAGCAGTATCTGAGCCGAAGGCACGATAGCATCGCGTAGGTGCAGCCCGTTTAACAACAGGACTAAGAGGAATAACGTCAAATAAAATGGGCATATGATCAGAGAATACAGCATCCTCCACATGTAAGTTACAGACAGATAACCCATATGATATCATAACAACGTGATTGGTCAGTTGCAAAGTTGATCATGGAGCAACAGTATTTTGATGATGCAACTAAAACATGAACACAGCGATATCTGTTAATCAACTCTGACCATGGATGTGTAACAGCGACACAGAACAGCAAGCTAACCTGTTTATTCTTCACAACACTGCTTTGTATTTTCATGCAACCATTAAATAACACAAATTTAGCGTACCTATATTTGTTTTATAGGACCTTTCATGATACCAAAATATAGTATAGAAAAACACAGCTTTAAAGCTTTAAATTTCCAGTTTATCATAATAATGTAAAATGATTGCCAGATATTGAAAGCTGAGGTTATTCTGAAAAAAGGGCAAAGGCATTCACTTACAGTATGATCTCTGACCTTTCAGGAGGCTTGTATGATGCTTGGTAAATAAAGGGACACTTTCCTGTGATTATTTTCATGTTGGTTTGAAACAAAATATCAAAACTTTGCCTCTCTAAAATGTGAAATAGACACGGTGAACTGGCTTGATTTCACGATTTGACGTGATATTAGGTTGGATAAACCACAGTGATTGAGGCTACATCAGTAACTTTGCCATTTATGCATTCTTATTCCCTCAATTTAGGCCCAAATAGATTTGGTGTTTGAAGGCACACAGTGTTGTGAAATAAAAACTTTCCTCAAATGTGTTAAACTTAAAGTAATGAATCTATTTTGAAGATGTAATGAGTAGAAAATACAGATATTTGTGGTTAAATGTAGGGAGTAAATATAAAAAATCGTCCGAAAAATAAATACTCAGGGACAATATAGGTATCTGAAGATTCTACTTAAACACTGTAACAAAGTATTTGGACCTTGATACTTCCAACTCTGAGCACAATAAAGGGTGTCCGTGGAGAGCTGTACACAGTGCATCTCGAGTGTGGATCACACACAAACACATTACAATACAATCGCAATTACTAGTGTGTAACATTTTTTGCCCTTGCACGGTAAAGTAAAGCTGTGAATGTGAGAACTATTAGATTCCCTTTTCTAAAGAAATTCATGAAAGAAACAATGCCAAATAAAGAAGAAGGCTGCATAAGTCTCAAACACTACCAAATAAAGACATGCAGAACTGCAGATTCACCTGATTTGCAGTGGAATAACTATTGTTAGTAAACATTAGTAAACATTTGGAAAAATCAGGCTGTGTCTTCTTCACGGGACTCGTGAAATCGTGTAGCTGAATGTTCCTCAGGTCTTTCCTAAGAAGACTGAAACGACACCTCCTCCACTTTGACCTGAGAGAACACTCCCACTCACATGCTCACAAGACGCACAAACTCCCTCTCTCTCAGAGAAGTCGCGCTGTTGCTGAACTGAAGCTGTAAATCATTCAAAGTGTTAACGCGCATCAGGAGATTGAAAACAGAAGAAGCAGTTGTGTAAGTGTACAGTTCTCCTTATTTCTTGTTTTACGTATTAAGACAGGCAGTCTTAATATCCTCACTCACTAATAATCATCAGTCTAATAATATGTTTTAGTCAAGAAGGGAAGACACTAAAGCTAAAAGCATCTTTATTTTCACAAATCTTTCAGTTTTTATTTTGCTTGAAAAAATTGTCAGTTTATTATTTGATCAAATTAATCGCATTTTTCTGTTTCTGCTGTGCCTCCTTTATTCATTTCTTAGCTTCATATCTGTGAAAAATGAAGATTTTACAGGAGGCAGTGTTTTGCTCAAAATGTTTAACTTAATTATTAATTACAGCCAAGGGCGTAGATTTGGCATGGACGGAAGGGACACGTCCCCACCAATATCCAGCGATTATTGAATTGTCCCCACCAATAATTTGATCTCTTCGAGTAAAGAAAAACAAACCCGATAGAAAGAAAAAAAAAACGATCTGTCAACGTCTCTTTCACCCAGCGGTGCAGAAAGAGTTAAATTACGTTCTCTACTGGAGTCCTACGTCATGTGACAAATATGGCCAATGTGATTGGCTGTGCCTTTCAGGGCGCTCTGTTTAGTTTTAGCAGCGGCAAGCCTTCGCTGCGAGGACCTGCAAGGAGGAGAGGAGGATGACAGCAAAAAGGAAGAACCTGGATATAAGAAAGTATTTTTCAAAGAAACCTGTCAGTCACTTAAAGCCAAGTTCACTCATGAAATGTGTCCGTCATAATAACGTTACAGGCTATGTTAGGCTTTGGCCCACATCAGTCTAAAATTGTATGTAACCATGAATAACGTGTTTTGGAAACTAACTGCACAACATGCAGCATCATTAGTTATCTCAGTCTCAGAGCAGCATTTCTAATTTTGATTGAAACTGTCAGAGAAAACGGCAGCCTCGAGTAAGCCAGGATATTAGTTTACAGAGGCTGTTAAAATTATATGTCTAACGTTAAAAAATTTCATCCTAATGGTACTGACATACTCATAAGGTTAATTTTTGAGACAAAATATCATGAGGTAGTCATGATTTTGCAAATATTCCACCTTGTAGTGCAGTTTGCACAAATTGTTTTAAAAATACACTCACCCTACAAACATTACTGATGAGTCAAGATCTGCACAAATTGACAGAAACACTGAAGCAGCTACACATTTTATTTTTATTGTCATGTATGTCCTATTTGTCAGGTGACAGAAGAACCAACACAAAGCTCAGAGAGCAATGGTGACACAAGATCACAGGTGAAATTGGATGATGACTTGGTAGTTCATGACTGTATTTGAAGCACATGCGTGACTACATGTATTTGGAATGTCTCACTGTTATTTATCAGGTGACAGAGGCAGCTCTGCCATGTTGTAGCTCAGACAGAGGTGAAGAGGCGAGGTCACAGGTGACTGACTGATGATTCGGTGCTATAGATTAACTAGTATTTATTATCATGACAATTGTTAGGCTGCTGATATAAATTGATTCATTAGTGTATATTTGACAAAGAATCTGAATTGACATGTCTCACTTTTTATATGGCATGAATCAATGTGTTATTTTATCAGGTGGCAATATGTCCTAGTGCAGTCAGAGGGGAAGAGCCAGGGCCAAAGGTGAGGCACATCAAGCACACGATATTAATTTTAATCTGAGGATAAAACACAGGTACTGAGGCTGAAAGAAGCTTCAGTGCTCTCAGAAGACTAAAAAGATGGCTAAGGTTAACAATGACTCAAATGAGATTAAACAATGCTGCTGTATGCCATGTCCACCAGGAGAGACTGGACAGTATAGATGTAAAACAAATATGCCAGCAGTTTATCTCAATTAACAAGAGAAGAAGGCATGTGTTTGTCTCCTTCACATACTGAACATTGAGTTGTTGTGTGGGACACCAGTAGTCCATGTCTGTTGCTGTAACAGTGGTTCATGTTTAGAATAAAACATCCCAGCTCACTGATTTGATCGGGGCAACAGTGTGCCTAAAATGTTGCATAATTTTGCTGAGAGATCTTTTACTTTGTGGTAATCTTAGATGAGTAGTTTTATGGACATAAACCAGCAGGTCATTCAGTGTTCCCTTAGTCGTCTTAGTGCCAAAGTATAACAGATGTTTGTGTACTATAACTGAACTAATGTTGTTAAGTCCTTAAAGTCATATTCTTTTTTTGTCATGACTGTATTTGAAGCTATTTTTATTTTTGTATGATACCTGATTTATATGGAATATGGAAGTAAACTAAACTCTAAAATACTTAGTCATTTGTTTAATAGTAATTTAACATTATATAATTCACATTAGAGCTGGGCGATATAAGATTTTTTCATATCACGATATGTTTTTTTCATTTCAGGCGATAACGATATATATCACGATATAAGCCAAATAACTACATTTGTAAGATTTAAATGTGCCGTTGCTCACAAGTAAAATGTGAAATAATTAGCAGCTTGTTTTAATTTAAATATTTATTTCCCATAATAAGTTCAACAGGGTAGATGTACTTAAGGAACATGAGACTTCAGTTTCAGATAAATAAAGGCAAATATTGCAAACTACACAAAACGCAGCCGCTAAAGCGTTTAAGTTTCAAAATAAAACAAACAAAACAGACTACTAAATTGTCAATTCCACTTAGAAACAAAATATTAATTCTAAAAATAAATCTTAGTTTGTTTTACAGAAGAACAGACAAAATTGACTAACTTTTGTCAATATCAAATAAACTGAGAACTAAAAGGAAATTCTCAATCTCTCCTTGTTGTATAGCTTAGCTTTTCAAACAGTTTTAACAGTTACTTTAGTCTGACAAAAGCCGAATGACGAATTAGCGCTTTCAGTCAGAGATTGAGCATGCACCGGTTTATTGTCTTTCCAGACTTGCTTTCGGCACAATTTACAGTGCGCGCTACTCTGTTTTTTGTCAGACTTGAAATAGCCGAAATACCTTCACACTACGGAACTTCTATGGCCCTTCCGTTCGACAATCTCTCCGGTATTGGAACCATCATCGGTTTTTTCTTCGGTAACCTTCGCTCACGCTCTCGGTTGATTTTTCTCTAGTCGGCACACTCATTTCCTTCATTACCTGGGCAGCCCGGCTGGCTGCTTCCCAAACAACTACACATGTGCGCCTTGGCACTTGTGCTGCACGTAACAAGTCACGTGACGTGACGCTGCGGCTGTGATTGGTTCGGCTCTGCGCTACTTAATTTGGATTGGCTGTTGTTTTTTTTTTTTAAGAGGACAAGAGAGATGAGGCCTATCACAATAGTTTAATTTTCCTATCGAGAAAAAGTTATTTCGCAATACATATCGTTATCGTTCTATCGCCCAGCTCTAATTCACATTTAAAACTATGAATTGCAATTTTAAATGGTTTAAAAGCATGTAGAATAGCATATGTAGGCAAGTATATTTTTCCTTTCTTTTTTATCAAGAAGCAAAGACAAAAAGGAAAAAAAAAAAGAAACAGGGCAGGGTTCAGTGGTTGAATCATGCGTCCCCACCAATGTCAAAACCAAATCTACGCCTCTGATTACAGCACATCATCTGATATTAACTGGATCAGTAAATATTGACTGGCCATTATAGTGCAATTAATTCCGTTTGATGACGTCGGTAATTGAAAAATAATTGTAATATCTGAAAAGTACCTTACAGCTGTTTGTAATTTAACTGCTGCTTTACTCAAATCTATTAATGGATTTTTTTTTACTCCACAGTCTTTACAATGCTGTGATTAATTAAATCAATATTTAATTGATGATTAATAGTTGACAAAAGGAAATGTTTGTATTTCACACTCCTGGACAGGTTATGAGGTCATTGGTTGTTCAGAGGAAACCATTAAACAGGTTTCAACATGTCTCTGAACAGATCTGTATAAGACAGATCCAGACAGGTTATACAATAAGCACCTGTGGCACCTATTCAGAAAAAAGGCAGAAAAATGGTACTCAGTTAAACTTGTTCACAAATTGATATTAATTTAGCAGCGTCAGTTATTTCCCAGTAACAGGGGTGTGTCAGTTTATCAAACAGCTTCACAGCTCATTTACTGTTGGCCTACTGTTCTTTACTGTAAGTAGGTGTCATGCTTGTTGTCTGTAATTTGTGGTTTACACATTCGCCTCCGAGAGTCTGCATTTGGGTCCTATCCTGCCTGCTCCACACACAGTTCATGACACATTGTTCCCTGACACATTCTCCTCGAACATCTTTAGGTGTTTAGAGGTTGCACCGTTTCAGTGTCAGCTCCTTTACAGCAGTTTAAAGTCTGAGAACCACATCTTTGTTCACCCTTTGACCTTTTTGCACTACTTTCAGTTTTAATTCTGATGCTTGTCTTTGAATGAATTCAAGTCATGCCAGAGCGATCACTATCAGTGGCTTCAACTTCTATAACCATTTTAGTCTTAGTGGCAAAACCAAAGATAAAATGAACATAAAACAGTCACAAATCCAACCTCAATCTTTCCCTCGTGGTCTGCAACTGAGTTTTCAAAAGCTTCATGATGTTACTGGAAGATGCAGATTAATGACTCTACCTATAAAGTATTTGACTGAGAGTTAGATCTTAGATGTGTAATACGAAGTCTATGGCAGATAAAGTACTAACAGGCCCTTTTATACAGAGTGTTAAGATGTTTGTTTGGAGACAGATTATATTACTATGATAAAACTACAGCTGTGCAAAACACAGCCACAAAACTTCACATGAAGCGTATGTTCAAATATGGGTGCGGTCTGACAGCTCAGTAATTTCATGCTGCTGTTGTTCCCCTGGCAAGATGGTCTCCAGTTTATAACTTATCATACTTCTGTGCTATTACATCAATTTAGAACATATGATTCATAGTACAAAGAAATGCTAAAACTTCTCAGACTGTTTAGAATCACCTGAAAATTTCAGAAGATGTGCTCAGATAACAACAAGAACTTAATTATTACAATAAATGTATGGAATGGCTAATAATTTATCTGGTAAATACATTTGTGCCAATAAAAGGTGATAGATAACTTAGTCCTTGCAGGAGCAAAGTGTCCTCTTTCTTTATTTTACATCTTTCTTACTCATTTACTGGTTTGTTTTTTTCTCTATTTATTTTACCTGAAATTGAAATATTACAAAAAAAAAAAAACTTGTTCTCAAAGTTTATCTTTCTAATATACCCTACCTTTGTCAGCTGCATCAAAAGTCTAAGTAAACCATTGAACTGATGATAATGTATTTTGTCTCCCACAGACATACATAATGGAAATCACTCAATCAGTTACTATGACAACAATGAGTAGTGTGGAGTCCACAACCATTAATTCCAGTGAGAGTCTGTTCCTGGACTCCCCGTTTCGTTATGTGCTCATCCCGGTTTTCTACATCGTCTTCTTCATCCTGGGCTTCATCTCTAACCTCTATGTGCTGTTTGTCCTGCGCTGCCTTCATCAAGCCAAGGCCATTAAAGAAATCCACATCTACATGACAAACTTGACCATCGCTGATCTTCTGTTTGTGTGTGCTCTTCCCTTTTGGATTGACTACTATATTCGTGAGGGAGACTGGGTTTATAAAGACATGTGCCAGGTGACAGGCACCTTCTTTTTCATCAACACCTACGGCACCATCCTCTTCCTTGCAGCCATCAGCATCAGCAGATGCTGGGCGGTGACTCGGCCTCTGGACGCAGCCTCGTCAGATCGCAGAATTCGTGGAATTATTGTTTGTATTTGTATCTGGGTGTTTGTTCTGGCAATGTCTGTTCCTTTTCTGGTGAGTCCAGAGAACAACGAGAACTCTAAAAACAACACTGACAAACGTCGCTGCTTTGAGGGATACCAAAATGAAAGTAAAGAGAAAAAGAAAACATTGGCTGTTATTCATTTTTTAATAATCGGATTGTTTTTTGTTGTCTTCTTACTCATTGTGATATGCAATATCCTTATTGCTCGAGTCTTAATTTATAAAAACTCTCCTCAGTCTAAAATTCAGTCTTCAGAAACAGAGTCTAAAACGCCCAATGTAATGTCCACATTTAAACAGCTCGCAGGGGTAAAACGGAGAGCTCTCCAGATGCTGCTGGCAGTGGTGGGAGTGTTTGTTCTGTGTTTCCTGCCACACCACATAGTTCAAGGCCCCTGGGTTCTGGCAGTGCTGGAGATCGTGAAGTACAGCGAGGCCACTCGTCAGTCGCTGAGCGACGCTCATCAGATCACCCTGGTTCTTATGGGCCTCAACTGCATTTTGGATCCTGTAGTTTATTATTTTGCCACAGGGACGTTTAGAGGACTCATCAAGGCCCACTTTAAAAAATTAATCACATTCACCCAAACTCAGAGCTACCACTTGAACTCTGGTAGCAAATCAGAATCCTCCTAAGAAACCCACAAAGGCCGGGGTGGAGGACCAAAGTCAACATGGTGGGAGGAACTCAGTGGTCATTGCATAAAGTATTTTCAGAAATCTCACTTATCCAGCATTTTGAACCAAACCCCATCTCAGATAAAATTCTTTCCATTTTATGACTGAGATTAATCTCAGTGACTAACTGTGGAATAATTTTGAATCCTCAGTTACATTATTAAGGTGGCCATGAAACACTACATGTATTATAGTTTTTCTCAATTGCTTAAACACTATAACCAATCTTTTGAACTAAAAATTTTCAAAAACTTTTTTTTAAACTATTTTTCAAAAAGCACATCCATTTCCCTGAACTATAAACACTATTCCCCTGCATTAACACAAGAGTCAGATTTGGCAAACTGTTACTGCAAAACTCTGCACATAAATCCTTACATTTTCACTGCTTACACCATGTGGTCATTTAGAATCCACTAGCATTTAATAATGTTAACTTAAGTCAGCACAGCTTTAGCTCAGTTAGCACACAATTAACCAAGTGGAAACACTTGGATTCAAAATGTATCGCACACCAATCAGAAACTTTAATGGACAGATAAAAGGGCCAAAATCAGCTCATTCAGGTTTGAAACAATGGATCCAAAGACATGCAAAGGAAAGGGTCGAGGAGGAGGAGGAGGAACATAATTGGCCATCGGGCTATTGTAAATGTCTCTGGTCTGCATGGAGGGAATATCACTATGTGCACAGCCGTGAGCCAACGAGGCGTACTCCACTGCCATGCCATTCTAGAAGCCTTCCGGGACATATCAGTAGATGCATGCTAGGGTTGGATCAGGCATGGATCAGGGCCAATATAGCCTCTGATGTGGATGAGATTCTCTGGCCTGACCCAGACCAAAGACAGGATGCTGAGGTGGAATAATGTTTTTGGTGTGTGTTGTACTGTATGGTACAGGAATAAAAATGTGCCACTGTATGTACATTGGTTACATCTTGTTCATCATGTGAAAAGGTATTTGTGGGGAAGAACCACAGGCAACATAACTTGCCAGTTTGGGAAATATTGTTTTTAATTTATTGCACCAATGTGTAACACTATCTTGTAGTGTATGTGTTTTTGAGGCCTTGTGTGTGCTGTCTGTGGGCAAAGTTTGATTTTTCAGCAAGAGTGAATGGTTTTGGGTGTAGAACTTTATTTTGACCTGAAAATACAATGTTTGGGAAAGTGGGTGAGATGTTATGGAATTGTGTACTGTGTTTGAGAATGCGAGGCATAGTTTCAAGAAATGTCTTTAAGCAGCGAAAAACTGTAATGCAGTGGAGCCCTATTCTAAAAAAACCAACAATGAGGTAGCACATCTGTGAAGCTGGATTTAGGAAATAATAGTTTAAAGTTAAATTTTGTAGAGCATGTTTACGGGTAGGTTGGTTGCCGCTAACACATTGGCTGGCACATTAGTTAGCTAACATAACACATTAGGTTATGTTAGCTAACTAGTGACAGAACCAATAACTCAGAGGAAAACAAAGAAACTAAAATCAAAAATCAGTCTAAGGGAATCACATGTGATCTGCCCCTGGCTGCAGCAGTGAGTCTGATCATAATAAACCAAGGAAGTACTGTCTACTTTCACTCTGTCAATTTAGCAGTAGTTGTTTTCATTGGTAGCTAGCCGTTAGCTGTTAGGCTAGAGTTTGTAGACCACGTTACAAATGAGGACTGTGTGAAGGAGAGCCTGTTATAGTCATCTGCAAGCTAGAGTCAGACACTGTTTGATTTTCTCTTGTCGGGTTGGGTGTACCGAATGGTGCATTCAGATATTTGCAATAAGCACTATTTTATGCAATAAAATGATCTTTTTTCCTCAATTACATCCAAACAGTTTACAACATAACAGGTTAGTATATTTGTGTCAGTCCACAAACATAACTAAGTTTTTTATTGATGCACAATCGGGAATCCTAAGATTCATCACCATGTCCATAGGGGGAATTGATTGATGTCAGTGTTGGACAAAAGCAATGAAGAACTTACCGCTAAAGAGGCAGAGAAAGTAGACAGTACATCCCTGGTTTTTCCAAGCCTGGTGAAAAGCTGGTGTGTTGGATTCCAGCTTGTCTGTCTGGTGACTCAGACAGGCTGTCACTGTTCACATCTTTACTGGTACAAGGAGGCACCAAACATGCTTTAAAACCTTCAACACTTATTTCTTAAATCCAGCTCCATAGACAGAGTTAAATATATGACAGTTGTTTAGAGTAGTGCTCCATGGTGTAAATTTGCCTTTGTACATGTAGTGTTTCATATCCACATTAAAGGTTGGAGAGGCTTGTTAGCCTTAATCTAGGAATTATACTTTGCAATCAGGGAGAGAGGAGAGGAGCATTCATTGTGTTGTGTGCTTGTACATGCAGATGGAATTAAACATTTACCATAGAGGACGGCTGGTGAAGCTTAAAACGACAGTGAGTGAGAGCGGTGGTTCACACAGTTCACAGTGCGCTGTATAGAGCTTGCTTGAAAGACTTGCCTTTTATAATGTATTTTCATGCATATTTAAACATGCTTTTTCTGTCATTCTTCTTTACCATTTCTTCCCTATTACCTGCCTCACGTTTTTTTTTTTTTTTTTTTGTTAAATATTTCCTCATCACTGAGGATCTTATTGTCATGGTCACTGTCAGGTTTATATTATTGGATTGTCATTTATGCTTAGAAATATTTACTCATATATGCTTAGAGTTTTATAAAAGATTGCATAATGATAGAGGTTTGATCCTTAGCAGTCTGTAAAGACTGTGTGTGCCTTCCAGAGTGTTCTGGCATGCACACACACAGCTTAAGGTCATGAGAGAGGTTATATCTTCTCTTACTGATATATTGTATAGCAAACACATTTATATCTGTTTTAGTCTAAGTGCCTTTTGTTTAGATGAACTGCCGGACTTCCAGACCAGCAGGTTTAGGAAAGTCGTTTATGGGGTCACATTCTGTGGGAGGGAGCAGACGAGAGCAACTGGGATAAAGCGAAGGAACGGCGCTTGTCGTGGTTCTCTCCCTCATGCATGAGTAACACAAAGAACTTTGACTGCTTGTGTCTTGCTTTGCTGTGTAGTTGAATTCTCTCATTCCAGCGGCGGGTGTGTGCTAGACAGACCCATCAGTCACCCACTGGTCAAACCTTTTTTTAATGAAAGGACTTTTTTTCCCTCACATTTTAACATTTGCAGGGTTCCCTCTGAAATGTATGAGTTTTTGTAAATAAAAACATGAAATCAAATTTGATCAGAGGATCTCTGCCTTTATTAATTCCTTGCATTCTGATTGAATGCCTACAATGATAGCACCTGATGATAACTGAGGGCCAGTTGAGTAAGTATAGTAATATTCTGAAAGATAAAATGAATGGAGGAATGTGGTTGGTGTTGACAAATGAGAAGATGTGCTGTATCCTTTGTGCTTTCCCACTTTTAACATTTTTTAACATTATGCTGACATGATTCATATTCTAGTATTATCAGATTCCTTCTCATTTTTAATATTCTAAGACGCACACATGGAGAACTTCTTTTCACTGCTCCCTTATTCACAAGTACAGTTTGTACCCACTGCCCTTGTGACACCCCTGCCCCGGGGTTTGCATTTCCCCTGTAAACCAGGAACGTAAGGCATGTTAGTGGGATTAAAAGCCACTGTAAAACTTTAGTAAATAAATGTCTTGATGCATGTCCAATCATCCAGGTAAGGAAATCCCAAAAAAGTTGATTCTGTTCATCTGGATGGGAGAAACATTTTATCACTCATCCAAGTGACTTCTTCATTTTCAGCTGACTGCAGGTTTCTCCAACCTATTTACAATTAATTATAAATACACCCAATAATCATACATCACAGAACACCAAAATCATTTTAGATTACAGCTAAGAAGTGTGTAACATAACAGCTAGCCTTACCAGCATGAACCAGTCACACAGTGAACAGAATATTAAACGTTCTTCTACATAAGCTGATTTCCTAAATGATATAAAAGGCTCAAGACTGTCCTTTCCAGGCAGGAATCAATCTTACAGTTCTTTAGCAGTGCACACAACTAACACCATGCCTAGATGTCCACTGTTGAGTCAGTTTGAAAGGTGGCTCTTGCTACGTGTTAGCTTAACCCAGACCTTCCCAAAGTGTGGGCAGAGCCATTGCAGGGGGGAAAAGGGGGAAAAAAAACAAAACACTTGGACACTGCTAGCACTGGGCACCCACACAAACGCAAAGCAGGAGATGAAGCATAGCTGAATATGTTTCCAAACCAACTTCATTCTAAGCCAAAGACTAGAAAATATGGTGAAGCATATCTTCCCTTTGGTTTCACCTTCAAGTGCCAAGGTAGGTCTCCCCTGCAGAATTGGTTTTCCCTTTGTCGGGAACACACACTGGGCTCTTCAAATCACGGACAAACAGTATCCCACATTCTTGATTTTTAGTTCACAAACACTTGTTGTAATGACTAACTACTCCTGACATTTTGGAGATGTTAGCTTTTATACAGTAAAGTTACAGTGGGATACAAATAATATCAGGCTGATCCTGCCACGATTTGTTCCCACGATTCAAATCACGGACAAACAGTATCCCACAATTGTTTATGTTTTTGAACCCATTTTTAACAGAGAGGCATTTTTTGAAAAATGTATTGATAACAATGTTAAATATTATTACACAGGAAAAAAACAACTACACGTAAAATAATCACACCGTGAGGCCTCTGCCTTTCTAAACGGACCAACAGTAACTGCGTGTGCCTATGTAAGCGTGTAAAACCTGCAGAATGGCAGATTAACAGTAACAGTATTTTGTCTCTATCTGCCATTCTGCAATTCATCTCAGCGTGACGTGAAAAAAGGGACATACCTTTGACGATGCATGACAAACTCTGTATTCCGCGTCCACACGTAAACACACAAAAAAAGGAGTTTTAAAAAAATCTCAGTTTTCGGTGATTCAAAACGCCGTTTACGTGTGGACGAAACAGCTGCGTTTTCAAAAATACCCGTGTAGGTGCGGACGTAGCATAAAAGAGTTAGTAGTTTATTTTATTACTACCTGTAATTTATTGCAATTTACTTGTATTTGCTTAATTGTTTACTAAATGCTTGAGGTATGAAATTGTCACGAGGAGTTGCGTGGCTGTCAGTGGCTGGACCCACGTGCAGGACTCGGAGACAAAACATTAACTTAAACGGCAGCTTTATTGCTGGTGAGACACACTTGGCGATACATAAACAACAACTTAAACTAGCTAGAATGGAGATGCTAATGACTCTAACCTGAAGTTAGACGACAATGAATACGCACACAACAAACGTGGAGGACGCAACAACTGGCAGGGAAAAACACAGGGCTTAAATACATACTGAGGTGATCAGGGAATGTGAAACAGGAGGAGAGCACAGCTGGGACTCATCAGACATGACAAGACAAGGGGAGGCAAAACTCAACACATTGGCATAGTACACAGACTTTCAAAGTAAAACAGGGAAACTGAACAGACGTGGACTAAACTAGGGAATACAGTGACAGAGAACAAGAGACACACTGACAGAAATGACTGTATACTAACAGAAGTAACACAGAACCACGCCCTAAGAAGGAGAACACAAGAAATGCCAAGGACCTAGAAAGTTAGGAATACTAGCGACAGAAATCAAAACCCAAGAGAATCAAAACACATCATGAAATCAAAGATAACTAATACAAACAGAAAAACACTGAGTCCACAGACTCAGGACTGTGACAGAAATAAACCACAATGGAGCAAAATATGGGTGTGTGTGCTTAAAGGATGTGTTTGTGCGTGCGTGTGTGTGCGCGGGGGGGGGGGGGGGGGGGGGGAACATTTTTCTTGTAAAACAAAGGGGGGCCTAGCAAAAAACGTTTGGGAACCACTGGCTTAACCTCAGTGCTCTGGACCATGTGCCCAAAAGCGCAACTGCGCTCTCTTGCCACAAGGGGGCTCTCACACACAGTCGACAGCCTTTCCAACAGAGAGATGAAGAAAGAGACGAAGAGATGAATCTGACCTCACAACCCATTGCTTGCCACTGGTACTAGTCTCAGTCATTATGCAAATGTACTGTTTAAAAGGTTGGGGAAACCTGCAAGATGAGTGACAAAACATTGCACTGAAAACGGTACGTGTAGATCAACAGAATTAACTTTTTTTTCGGTTTACTAAATAAACTATCTATAGACTTTGGGTTCAGCTTAGGGAGATTTCCCAATTCTTGCCATTGCAATTTTGCATTGTTTGAACTGATAGACATCCAATGGTCAATGGTAACTTTACTGTCTCTAATGGGACATTGATTTACAGTATGTCCACACACCAAGCAACGCATACATTAAAAAAAATAAAATATGAACAGCCCAGGTTTTATCAGTAGAATCATCAAAGTCTAAAGTGTAGTAGTGATGACAACAACGCTAATGGTTTAGCAGGTATAAAAGACACTCTATGTCTCTTGGGCTTCACTGGTGGTGCTTTATACTGAAGACCTGAGGGAAGCAGCTGAAAATCTCTAAAGAGAGGATTGTCCTTAAAAAAATACAGTCGTTGTTGGGCATTTTTCAATGTAGCAGCAAAATGTGACTCAAAGGACGGAGCAATATCAAGAACAACCTACAAATACTTATAACTTAGGCTGGGCCATATCATACCGTTCACGGTAATACCGGTATAATGATGGGCAACGATAAGAAAATGAAATAACGCGATAGAATATGGGTAAAACGCGCATGCGCAGTGCCTTTGTTTTCATACGCAAATGGCGGAAAAAGCATGGCGGCAACGGAGAATGAGAAGGGCGAAAGCGAATCGCTGAATGAAACGGATGAACCAGAAATGGTTTGTAAAAATGCTGCAACTTCAGTGGTGTGGAACTGGTTTGGTTTTTGTCCGTCAGATACACACCAAAGCACTATTTTTGGTAGATCATGCTAAATACAGCACACTTAAAATCAATCCTTTGATTTTTCTGAAAATCGACAGTGCCCCTTATAATCCCGTGTGCAATGTTTCCTCTAATTTTTCATGTGTCTGAGCAAACATACAAACTCCCTTGGACTACTGTGAGCAACATTAGACGTGTGCACTGTGGTCACGCCAGCATCAAATCCATCCAAGTTACATGGTTTATTAAAATAATCAAATTACAGCGTTTACATTTATGTTAGAATACTTTTAATTAACCGCTTTAGCCCACTTACAATGAAAATTTAAAAAAAATCTTGTTCATGACCTGTGTCGTATGTTAACACTATCGGAAGTAAAAATAACTTGAACTCCAATTTTGAAAACACAACTTTCTTTCTTTTTTAAAAAAATAAAGCTCTGACTTGTATTATGAGTATGAGTCTGTGGTCTGGGAGAGAGTCCTGTAACTCTCTGTCTGCAAAATACAGTATATAATGACCAATGTTGGGCAATTAATTATATAGTTACTTCTTCAAAAAAGTAACTGAGTTTTGCAAACAGCAAAGTTTTTTGCAGCTGTTTACCTAAAAATGCAGCCAAGGCGGTTTTTTATTTACAGAGCAATCAGGTGTTCTGCATCAAATTTGATGTCACACAAATTATTTGTGCCACTCCAAAAGATAATTTCTGTCCACTATGAGATAAAGGAGAACAACAGCCTGATACCTGCAGGCCTGACAACAGGAGATGTATCACTCCTGTAACACCTGTAACATTCAGCAGTCGCCTCATTGTTCTGACACACACAACAAAACTATTGACTACACTACACACTAACTACACAAGATTTGCACTAAACGTCGCAAATCTCTCACATCTCAAAACACTCCTAAAACTTCCCCCCTTCCTAAACAACTAAATGCCATGTTGCCATATCATTTTTTTGATTGGTTGACATGGTACATTTTTCCACCAATAGGAAAGGGTGGGTTTTTTGGTTTTGTTTTTGCGCACAGGCGGAGAGTGCTTTCGAGTGTTTTCCTTATAAAACTCAGTTTTTACCGTTTCTTCCCGCAGTATTATATAAACAATGATAGTATTCAGGAAAAAAAACAAACATTGCAGATATTTTTATCATAACTCTGGTTTTACGTAGCCTCTCAACACAATTTAAAAACTGGTATAAAGTCCACACTTTTCCCGTCAATTGTTCCGTCTGTCCTGCTCACATCTCCAATGGTTGTACACGTTGTCATTAACGTGGCTTCACTCCACATCAGCCACGCCGCTTTGCTAGCTAAAACACCGGTGTCGGCACATAAGGACGCTGTCACAGCCTGTTAACGACCTTGGTTAGCTGCATATGCGAATGTGAATCGCATCATTGGCTGGACTATGGGATAAGGTGGCATCGTTCTAATCCCATACGGGAGCAGCCAGTCACTTACTGACTCACACTGCAAAACAGAATTGTTAAAGTATTCATTTTAATTTCAATTCAGGTTAGATTTTTTTTTGTGCGCAACGCAGATTTTCTGTGCGCAGAGACCGTGCCAGCAGTGCGCAATTGTGCACGTGCACAGCTTAGAAGGAATATTGCCCGTGTGCCTTATGTATGAATTCTGGTTGTGTTTACTGACCTCGAAACGATTTTATGTGGTACACAGCGCTCGAAAATCTGTCAAATGTTTTAGTATGACTTTGCTAAGCTACAAACCGCTTGATGGATTGTCGGAGCATTATGGCTATCGTAGGCAGGAGTACGGCGGAGTGATACGTACTGTGCTTCAACATAATATTACCGTATTGTGTGTGTATAACCTCTTTTTAAGTTTTGTGGATATTATACATGGTTATGCTGAGGATATGTCGGCCAATTTCCACTGGAAATGCCTTTTGGTTAAACTGTCAGCAAGGAATTTGCATTTGCACTGTTAAATTTATATACAACTTTAATGCACATAAAAACAACTGCTTGTTTAAGTGTAAATACATTGATGTTTTTTCCCCTAATAAAGTTGTGGAGTTGTAAAGTATTTTGTCTAGTGTCAATTATATCGTCAGTTATATCATTATTGCAAATTTTCAAATGTATATCGTGATAAATATTTTTGGTCATATCGCCCTGCTCTACTTATAACTATCCACTAGTTCAATGACTGCACCATTTACTACTGTCAGTGCAGGATGAGGGGATGGCTTCCTGAATTCAATCACCATGTCCTTAGTTTTCAAGGTGTTGACTTTTAAAAACGACTGATAACACCAAGAAACAAACTCATATCTCCTTTGTAATTTTTTTTTTTTACCTTAGAGATATTCCCTTCAATAAAAGCTTCCTTCCTTTCATGAATCAGCCTCGAAGACCATGGTTTGTTATTTGGGAAAAAAATGCACAACTTTTAAAGGAATAATCATATCTCTACAAAAGCTGCAGATAACGTCGGTCAGTTCATTAATGTTTTCGGATGACTCTGTAAACACCGACCAGTCAGTGCAGGCAAAGCAGCCCTGTAGGGCTAAAGAGACGTCGTTATCATACCTTTGTGGGGTGTTTCCTCGCCTTCTCTCTCCGTAGCACAGTCTTATAAACAGGCAGGAGATGCACCGTGTTTTGGTCAGAGGATCTGAGAGCGGGGCCTGCCACAGATGTATACGCACCTTTAATAAAACCATAACAAAGATCCAGAAGCGTGTAGGAGAGTTCATATATTTATAGAAAGTGCCAAGTGTTTTCTTCAATTTACAGTAATTAAAGTCCAACAGAATAATATTAGGGGCCATCGGGACAGAGAGATTGGAGTGAGTACACGAGGGTGTCAGTCGCAAACTTCAGATTTGCTTTCGGATGGATGTAATTAACGGTGACGTTGATCTGCGGGAATTCCCTCGGCAGGTGACGGCCTGATAGACAAGAGAAGCTCAGTGTTTGGCAGACACACCTGTTCACGGTAAAGTTTTTACACTGTTTCTAAATAATATATTCCTCCTTCTTTCTGTAAGTTTATGCTTATGTATATGCTTATGTATATGATGCAAGAAGGTTGGCACAGCGACACAGGGCCTGCTCCTACTCTGGTTCCCGTTTTATTTTAGGGTGATTTAAAAATAATCGGTAACACATTTTGCATTTTTTTTTTTTTTTTTAGAAAATTACATGTAACCAAGATCTGTGAATAGTGGCAGTGACTTTTCATACACAGACTAACAACTATAACCCCCACATTTTTATGTCTCGTATCAGCATGTGCCAGACATTCTCCTTTTATTAAGGACCAGTTTTCCTGTGTAAGCAGCTCATTTCTTTACTTGGTAACATCATTTCTTTGTTGTTGTTGCTCTTGTTGCTTGTTATTGTCAGGTGTATGAAATTGTGGAGGTGAACTTTACGTATTTTGGACCATTCGGGGCTTTCCTAAGAAGACTGAAGCGACACCTCCTCCGTCTTGCCCCGAGAGAACACTCCCACTCACACAGTCTGATGCATAAATTCCCTCTCTGTCAGAGAAGTCATGCTGTTGCTGAACTGAAGCTGTAAATTCATTAAACAACAGAAGAAGCAGACGGTAGGTGTATGGTTCTTTCTGTAATTTGTTTTTTTTTTTAAATGACACAGAGGATATATAATGACAGCAGGTCACGCAACATCAACTAACCATTGATAAAGCAATTACAATTACGCTTGATAATTTCAGTGTGGCACATATTCAGAAAAAAATACAGTAAAACTAACAACAAACAGAGATTATTATCTACTTATTTACTGTTGGACTGTTGTTCTTTATTGTAAGTGGGTTTCAAGCTTGTTCAATGACAGATTCTCCTTGTATGTATTTAGGTTGTTAGAGTTTGCACCGTGATTCAGTGTCAGCTGTTTTATAGCAGTTTATAGCCTAAGAACCACCAACCTTTGACCCTTTTTGCACTACTTTCTGTTTTAATTCTGACGCTTATCTTTGACTGAATTCAGGCCACGTGAGAGAGATCTCTAGTTCTGTAATCACTTTAGCGTAAGTAATAAAATGAACATAAACAAGTCAGAAATCCAACCCCAGTCTTTCCCTCATGGTCTACAACTGAGGCTTCATGATGTATAGTGTTATTGTAAGATGCAGATTAATGAGTCTGTGTGTCTACCTATAAAGTGTTTGACTGAGAGTTAATTGATTCAGTAATAAAAAGGCTATGGCAGATACCTAGTCCTAAAAGTCTTGACAGTCTCTTTTATAAAGAGTGTTGAGATGTTTGTTTGGAGACAGATTACATAAACATAATAAAACACGGTCACAACACTTCACAAAGCCTTTGTTCGAATATGGGTGTGGCCCAAGAATCCAATTGCAGGATGGTCTCCAGAAAATTTGCTCAAATAGCATTTTATTACATTATTTAAGATAATGGAAGAAGGGAGAACAGAAAAAAATGTAAAAAGGAAATAAAAGAAGTGAAAACAGATGAGAAGGAGAGAATAAAGTGGAAATATACACGGATCAGACATTATTGTCATGATTATCTGTTCCTCATGGCACAGAGTAGTGGGTGTGATACATGAAGGAGCGAATGATCATTTTGTCCTCAAAGTTGATGTGTTAGAAGCAAGAAAAATGGGCAAATGTAAGGATTTAAACAAGTGATGACCTTTTATGGTTATTCAACTGAGTTAGAACTGCAGCTCTTTTGGGGTGTACAGCTGTCGGTATTATAATTATCTGTGAAAAAAAACCCCACTTTTGAAAACTTTTGAAAAAAAAAAAAGTAAACTAACTGAAACATTTTGTTGAACTTGGAAAAGTAACTAAAATAAAATACAAATATAGAGGAAACACTTGGATACTTGTACTGCTTTTCCTAAGACCTTCCTCTGACATATGCCCTCCATACATTAATAACTAAAAACAGTAAAAACCAAAATCCACTATAGAAACTAACGGAAAATAGAGTGAATTTAAAGCAAAAAGTCAAAATGAATTAAAAATAAAAACTAATTAGAAACTAGAAGACTAAACAGTGGTGAGCTACTGTAGTTTAAATTACGTCAGTGCTGGTTCTAATAGAAAAGTGTCAATTTGTTGTGTATCCTCTGAGTGCACAGGTGTCAGAGTCACATTTTCTTTTACATCCCATGGATGGCTGGATAAGTTTATATCTTTACCTGAGGGATCCCAGGATGAACTGGAAGTAGCTGGCGGTAGTGTAATGGTTAGATGGGCAATGTTCTGCTGGGTACTGGTAAATTGGCAAAATCTCGAAGTGCCTGACCGTTTTTCATATTCTTATAGCTAAGCATTCACATTCTTTCTCTCTCTCAGTGAGCCTAAGTTACAACCTTGGCTTCCTGTGCAGTATGTTTTGTTCTCCCTAATCAGAGAAATAAGGTCATGATTCTACACAAACAGCATTTCTTATAAATCAGTAGTATAATGCATCATAAAACAGTGTAATATCCCATTCCTGTTTTTCTCAAAATAAACAATCAATTAATTTTATTACATGTACCTGGGATTTTCATAGCTCAGCCTCCAACCTCAAAATATACTGGGGCAGCCCCAGCAGCACATTGACACACATAAATCAACAACCTTTGTTTTCTCAAAACTAGGTGCCTGCTGGTCCCTCTCTAGTCTGAACAACAGTGTCTCAGTAACTTTCCACTAGAAGATGGTCCCCGTTATGTACTCTCTCCCAGCCAAGCGTGAGCAAGAGTCTACAACATTCTACCCCCCAAGGACACGTAGTCTAATGCCTTTATTTTCAGGGCCGTGTCCACTTAATACCACGCTATATGGTTATATGGCATTTTAGTTAATATAAAGCATAGAATTGAGGCACTTCAAATAATTCCATCCCAACACAGGATAAAGCGCCCTGCCACAAAACAAAAATGGTTCAGCAGTGGTTTGAGAGGCACAACAACAAGTTTGAAGTATTGGCTTGGCTTCAAAATTAACCAGATCTCAATCCAGTCATGCATCTTGTGAGTTCTCCAGGACAAACAAGTCAGATCCTACCTTACAACTTACAGGACTTCAAAGATCTGTTACTGTCTTGGTGCCAGATACACACCTCCAGAGGTCTAGTGGAGTCCATGATTGAATGGTTCAGGGGTGTTTTAGAAGCAAAAGGGGGAGGAACACAACATTAGGCAGGTGGCATAATGTTATGCCTGATTGGCGTATACATTAATACATCTGAAATTAATTAAATGGCTAAAAAGGTGATGATAGGGACACAATATTTGACTGGTAAATACATTTTTACAAATAAATACTGATACACAACTTAGTCCTTAAAGCAGGAAAATGTTGTTGCTTCTTACTTTCATTATTTTAAACCTATTGCAGTCATTTACTGTTGTTTTTATTTATTTGTTGCTTTTATTTATTATACCTGCCTTCAATGGAAGGACAACAAAAATAAGTTATTCTCAAAGGCTTTTCCCTCCATTGTACGCTACCTTTAACATCTGCATCAAAACTCTGCTCATCTGTCATAGGACACTGTACTGATGGTAATATATTTTGTCTCCCACAGACAAAGATGACTCAATCAGTTACTATGACAACAATGAGTAGTGTGGAGTCCACAACCATTAATTCCACTGAGAGTCTGTTCCTGGACTCCCCGTTTCGTTATGTGCTCATCCCGGCTTTCTACATCATCTTCTTCATCCTGGGCTTCATCTCTAACCTCTATGTGTTGTTTGTCCTGCGCTGCCTTCATCAAGCCAAGGCCATGGGAGAAATTCACATCTATATGACCAACTTGACCATTGCTGATCTTCTGTTTGTGTGTGCTCTTCCATTTTGGATTGACTATTATATCCGTGAGGGAGACTGGGTTTATGGAGACATCATGTGCCGGGTGACAGGCACCTTCTTTTTCATCAACACCTACGGCACCATCCTCTTCCTTGCAGCCATCAGCATCAACAGATGCTGGGCGGTGACTCGGCCTCTGGACGCAGCCTCGTCAGATCGCAGACTTCGTGGAATTATTGTTTGTTTTTTTAACTGGGTGTTTGTTGTGGCAATGTCTGTTCCTTTTCTGGTGAGTCCAGGGATCAACGTGCACCGTAAAAACAACACTGACATATGTCGCTGTTTTGAGGGATACCAGGGTGGAACTATTGACAAGAAGAAAAAAGTGGCTGTCACTCATTTTCTAATAATTGGATTGTTTTTTGTTGTCTTTTTACTCATTGTGATGTGCAATTTCCTTATTGCTCGAATTTTAGTTTGTAAAAATTCTCCTCAGTCAGAAATTCAGTCTTCAGGAACACAGTCTAAAAAGCCCACTGTGACATCCATATTCAAACGGCCCACAGGGGTAAAACGGAGGGCTCTCCAGATGTTGCTGGCAGTGGTGGGAGTGTTTGTTCTGTGTTTCCTGCCACACCACATAGTTCAAGGCCCCTGGACTCTGGCAGTGCTGGAGATCGTGAAGTACAGCGAGACCACTCGTCAGTTGCTGAACGACGCTCATCAGATCACCCTGGTTCTTATGGGCCTCAACTGCATTTTGGATCCTGTAGTTTATTATTTTGCCACAGGGAAGTTTAGAGGACTCATCAAGGCCCACATTAAAAAATTAATAACATTCAACCAACCTCGGAGCTACCACTTAAACCAGCCTGCATCACCTGTTTGGACTCTGGTAGCAAATCAGAGGCCTCATAGGAAACCCACAAAGGCCGGGGTGCAGGACCAAAGTCAACATGGTGGGAGGAACTCAGTGGTTATTTTCTAAAGTATTTTCAAAAATCTCACTGATCCAGGATTTTGAACCAAACCACATCTCAGATAAGATTCTCTCCATTTCATGACAGAGATGAAATGGAGAGCATGTCCACATTAAAGGTTGGAGAGGCTTGTTAGCCTTATTCTAGGAATTATACTCTGGAATCAGGGAGAGGAGGATATATGGTGTTGTGTGCTTGTGTGCTTGTACACGTGGAATTAACCATTTACCACAGAGGGAGGCTGGTGCTGCTTAAATCTACAGTGAGTCAGAGCGGTGGTTCACGCAGTTCACAATCCACTGTATAGAGCCTTCTTGAAAGACTCCCCTACTTTTATTAGTCTCTACCTCCATCATGTGGTTTAAATGCAGTTTTGCTCACTTATCTCAGTGGCTGTAAAGAAAGCAGTGTGATCTTCAGACTGCACTAACATCCCGTAAAGATGTGGAATCATTCTGAGAGTCAACATCCAAAGAAGTTTTGAAGAAACCTGGAAAACTATTCCTGAAGATTACTTAAAGAGTATTTAAGGTGTATTAAAGAATAAATGTGGTATTGTAAAATATTAACTTTTGCTGTTGTTAGAATTATGAACATTCGTGTTTTGCCTTTTATGGTGTATTTTCATGCATATTTGCACATACTTCAATTAACCTCTGCCCTTGTCCATCTTCTTTTTCAAAATATAAGGAAACAAGGAGTAGCTCAAGACTTTTCCACAGTGTTGTACCTATTGACCTATACCTCTAACTGACATGTACCAATAACTGGTTTTAATATAAATACAAGAAATTTGTCATTTATGACACATCATCTTGTGGAAGTTGTTCTCTCTGAAATTTATGAGTTTTTGTAAATAAAAACATGAAATCAAATTTGATCAGATGACCTCGGCCTTTATTAATTTCTTCCATTCTGATTGAATGCCTACAATGAGGGCTAACCTTTTCTTCACTTAACAGAGCAGGGGTGGGGAACTTGTGCAGACGCCTGGTAATGAACTAATCATTTGATTCAGGTGTGTTGACCCAGGGTGATATCTAAAACCTGCAGGACATCGGCCCTTGAGGCCTGGAGTTTCCCACCCCTGTAAAAGAGCTACTTGATGGAACTGAATGCACCAATAACTCTACACCTGCAGGTCATTCCTCGAGGGAACCCTTATCAGTAGAGCAGTAGTCAATAAAGCACTTGTTGTTTCTCATTATCCTCATTGTTTGGGGTACATGGTGATAACTGAGGGCAACTCAGGTACATATATCAATTTTAAATGTGTTGACGTCTCAAAATGTGGTGCCGGGACCAGTGAAAAGATTCTGTTCTGATACTGTTAGAAACAAGTTTTGATAAAGTTTCTTTTTAACATTAATTGCAATGTATCCTCACAATAGAGTTGAAACACTCCTTGTTAGAAGGATAAAGCATTACCCTCACAAAGTGAAGGGTTAACTAAGACATAGGAGAGTTAAGTGTTGAAAGTGAAACTGCTAAACGCTTACAAAACACAACTTTCAATTAGGGAAAGGCAGCCGCGTGTGGGTGTATGATAACATCCTGTTCCAGTATTGATGATAACACGAGAAGAAATAGAAACTTTAAGTTGTTGGTAAAGCTGACGTCAGTGTGGAAATAAAACTACAGTAACAATAACAACTGTAGAGTAGGGAGGAGTCACACAGGACAGGATCCCTGACTGGAGGTCAAAGACCATTGCCATGAGAAAGGACTACGAGGAGAACAAATCAGGGAGCGCTAAGTCTAAACCAGGGCCTCTCCCCACAAATATTTTCTGTTTCAATGTGTCTAATATATGCTTTGAATTACGAATTGTTCTCCACTTCTCTGTGTCCTGACACTGAGAGCTCCACAGTTGTGCATCCTGAATCTCTAAATTGTTACCTAAAATAGTGTGAACTAATAAATTGCCTCCTGAACTTCTCTCAGTAAAAAAGAACACCACAATACCGTACCTGAATCTATAGAACAATGATGGTACAGGGTGAATTTGTGTATTTTGCTATATCATTTTTATGTTTTGTCAACATTAAATGAAGGCAAAGAAACAAAAACTGTACCACAAAATGCCTGTGGACATCTTTGACGTGTTATATTAGGAGTGATGAAAATATGCTAAGGAAATCAAACAAAACATCAATCGGGTCTTTATTTAAACTAGCTGATTAACTGTCATTATTCTGACTAATAGCTTCAATTATGACTCACTGATGAGAAAGAAACTTGTTAAATTAGAAAGCTGGCAGCTTGTAAATTAATCACAGACATTAATGAAATGCATGATGCAGAAGATTAATAAAACAGCAAAAAAAAAAAAAAAACCCTCTCAGAAAGTTAAAGTGACTCTGGTTTTAATTTGGGGCAAATTAAAGACGTTCTGGTGACCTGCTTTATCTTGGAAGAAAGTAAGAGACTTAGTAAGAGGCAGTAGTATATCCTCAGCTTCTTAACTTAAAACTAATGGAGTCAGGGCCGGTACAGACTGCTTGTTAATTTTAGTCCCCTTGTTTTCCACTGATTTATTGGTTCTATCACTAGTTAGCAAAGTTTATGTAAGTTCATTAACCTCAACCAACCTTCACTAGGTTATGTGATGTTCTGTACTAGCACAAGATGGCGCTAAACATGTTCTAAAAATGTTAATTTTAAGCACTTATTTCTTAAATCCGGCCTCACAGACAGTGTTACATCTATATCTATGTAAAGTGTGGCAACTCTAAGATTGGTTGCTGTGGCTCAGCATGGGGGAAAGAATCACAATATGTTTGTTATATTGCATAAGTATATAAAGAAAACACTTGAGATGCTTACCATTTGTTTCAGAAAGAGAGTTTTATATAAACAAGAGCATTTTTTCTTTTCCCCCCTATTACATCACAACAACTTGATTGGTCAGTTGCAGTGTTGATCCTGGAGCAACATTATTTTGATGATACAAGTACAACATCAACACGGAGATATCTGTTAATCAACTCTGACCATGGCTGTGCAACAGTCACAAAACACAATGCATCATTGCATATTCACCACAGAACAGCAAACTAACCTGTTTGTCCTTCACAACACTGCCTTGCATTTTCATGCAACTGTTGAACAACACAAATTTAGCATACCTCAGTTTGTTTTACAGGACCTTTTCACTTTCATCAAAACACAGCTTTAAATTTCCAGTTTATCAAATGCTACTGAGCAGTCCTTACTTTTAAATATAACCTCTCTTCTTCCTCTCCTGACTTTCTTATATCTCTCTCCATCTCTGAGTGAGGTTATCGCTCACTCTTTTCTCACTTTGAATTACAGCAGCTCTACTTTTAGCTGTCAAACAAACTAGGAGATAACTGCATAAAACCAGTTTGTGTGTTTGCTCTTATTTGTTAATCTCACAGAAACATTGCATCTAAAATGGGCTCCTACTTAAAAAGCTGTACTCCCTTTATTCCTGCTCCTCTTCTGTAGAGCTAGCTAGCTATAGAAGTAGCATGATCAAACTTACGGATAAACTTATGAAGTACACTCCAGGGTCCTTAATAGCCAAAATCGATTAAGCTAGGTGGCTAATATGTATATACATGCAAATGTTTTTTAATTGTCCGTTTAACTGTTTATTTACCATGGGCTCGCTGCCAGGCCCATTTTACAAGCACTGTTTAAATGACTGTAACTCCATCATGTGACATGGCATCCAGGCCATCACCAACTACAGGAAGACGACAACTGCCTACGAGGGTGACGCCTCCCTACCAGATGTGCTGAACAACTTCTATGAACGGTTTGACACTCAGAATGGCGTGTTGGTGTGGAAATCCCCCCCCCCCCCCCAAACACACACACACACACACACACACACACACACACACACACACACACACACACACACACACACACACAAAAACAAATGACCAGGTTCTGTGTCTCTTTGCAGAGTTAACTCTCAGAAAGCTGCTGGTCCAGATAACATCCCTGGGTGAGAGCTTCATTGAGCACTGCTGTTGTCCCAACGTGCTTCAAGGCCACCACCCTCTTTCCTCTGCCAAAGAAGTCCCCAGTGTCCTGCCTCACCCCCTTCTACAGAGCGACTATCAAGAACATTCTAAGCAGCTGCATCACTGTCTGATATGGTAACTGCAGCGTATCAAACCACAATACCCCACAACAGATGGTGAGAACAGCGGAGAAGATTATTGAAGCCATCACAGACACCTATCACACTCGCTGCATCCGCAAAGGCACCAGCATTGTGGAGGATCCCACACACTAGAGCTGGGCGATATGACCCAAAATTCATATCTCGATATTTTTTAGCTGGATGGCGATATACGATATATATCTCGATATTTTTTTTTAAGCCATAAGGTAAGAACAAAAAGAGAGTTTAGTCAAAGCTGTGTCCCAGATGTCACACAGGCACTTTTATTAACATACAGCGTAGATGTACATGAAGAAATTACTCAAAAATAAATTATCAGCATTTATTAAATAATAATGCTCCATAAATAAAAGAAACACAATGTTGTTTTTGTGCATAACAAAAAGCTCACAATTGTGCAGTCAAAATGTAAACTAAAAGACGCTGAGCATAATAACAAAGAGACAGATTTCACAGCTGCTCTATTCCCAAGTTCTACTGCGTTACTGACGTACTGTGACAGCCTTGAGTTTGAGGATTTCAAACTCAAGGCTGTCACAGTACGTATCACTCCGCGAGGCTCCACTACGGTAGCCGTAATGCTCCGACAATCCATCAAGCGGTGCGGCTCCGTAGCTTACCAAAGTCGTACTAAAACATTTTTTGACAGATTGCTGAGCGCCCTGTACCACATAAAAACGGTTCGCGGTCAGTAAGCACAACCAGAATTCATACATAAGGCGCACTGTCGATTTTTGAGAAACTGAAAGGATTTTAGGTCATGCAGCCCCTGTGGGCTGCATGTCGTTAGTGCGGTTAGCTCGTTAGCGCGGTTAGCTCGCTAACACGTTGACGCCGTCCAGCCCCACGCACGGGGCGATCCGCGGTAACTCGTTAACGGAGATTTGCCGTGTTCATCTTGTCGTTGCCTGCAGGTGAAGCTATGGGGGAGGGGGAGTTGTGTTCAGTGAAGGAGAGGCAAGGCCCAGTAACGCAGTAGAGACAAAAATGGACGAAAGAGAGGCAAACTTGCGGCTCCACAAGTATAATTATAACGTAACATATACTATATCGATATAAACGATATTGTCACATCTTATATCTCGTATGAAAATATATCGATATTTTTAAAAAACTCGATAAATCGCCCAGCTCTACCACACACCCCTCTCACACACTCTTCACCCTGCTGGCTTCTGGCAAGAGGTACCGGAGTATTCAGGCCCTCACTGCCAGACTGTGAAACAGTTTCTTCCCCCAGGCCGTCAGACAGCTGAACACAGTGACGGGAATGACAAACACACACGCATACCTTCATACACGTCACTACCAAGCACTTATCTGCAGAATCTTATACACACACACACACACACACACACACACCTTCATACAACAGGTTACTTTTTGTACAATACTCTGTCTTTTGGACATTTTATTGCAATGTTGTCGTTCTGTTCTGTTTGGTGTTGCACTGCCTTACATTTTGTTCATGTTGAATATCATTTTCCACTCAGTCAGTTTTTTTGCCACTTTAAACTGTTGTTGTTCCATTTTCATAATAATACAATAATGTAAAATGACTGCCAGATATTGAAAGCTGAGGTTATTCTGAAAAAAGGGCAAAATCATTCACTTATAGTATGATTTCTGACCCTTTTACAGCCAAAATAACCAAATAAGTTCAGGCGGCCTGTATGATACTTGGTAAATAAAGGGATGCTTTCCCGTGATTATTTTCACAGGACTTGAAACAAAATATGTCTCTCTAAAACATGAAATCGACACAGTGGACTCCACGATTTGACGTGACATTGGATTGGATAAAAAGCAGTGATTGAGGCTACATCAGTAACATTGTCATTTATGCATTCTTATTCCCTCAATTTAGGCCCAAATCGATTTGATGTTTGAAGGCACGCAGTGCTGGGAAATAAAAACTTCCCTCAAACGTTTTAAACTTAAAGTAATGAGCCTATTTAGAAGATGTAAGGAGTAGAAAATACAGATATTTGTGATAAAATGTAGGGAATAAATATAAAAAACTTTCAGAAAAATAAATACTCAAGTACAATATTGATACCTGAAAATTCTACTAAAATTCTACTAAAAGTATTTGAACTTTGATACTTCCAACTCTGAGCACGAAACAATCACAATCACCAGTATCTAACATTTTTTGCCCTTGTACAGCAGAGTGAGGCTTGTGGCTGTGAATGTGAGAACTATTAGATTCTCTTTTCTAAAGAAATTCGTAAAAGAAACAATGCCAAATAGAGGAGAAGGCTGCAAATTTCTCAAACACCACCAAATAAAGATATTCACTGGATTTGCAGGGGAATAACTATTCTTAGTAAAGCGATGCTGAACTAAACATGGAGAAATCAGGCTTGCACTCAGTATTTCGTTGTTTCACTCTAGCTGGTGGGATATGCTTAGGCACCAAAACTACTGGACAGGTCTAGTCTTGCTGTGATTTTCACACTGAACACTGCTGAAGGACATCTCATGTCCATGTTTGGGGATGCCAGTGATTTTGATAAATGAAAGCAACTGCAAAACCTTTTTAACAAAATAAATAATGTTTCAACCACATTTTGTGACCCAAACTAATTGAAAAACGGTAGTAGCTATGAACAAAATGTTCAAGATAAAATGGATGGATGTAGATGGAGGAATCTAGTGTGTGTTGAAAATGTGGAACAAGATTCTAGTATTATTGGTTCACTTTGCATTTTTAATATTCTAAATAAACACACACAAAGGCAACTTCTTTTGTCTGCTCACTTGTTCACATCAGATTGGTATAGGTATTTAAAGCATTTAAAGCATTTAAAAACCACAACAAGATAAACTATCCATGGAATGCAGCATCAGCCTACGGGCACTTCCCAATTCGTGATTCTTGAAATTGGAATTGTTGCATTGTTTGAACGGATACATGAGTAAAATGTAAGTTTTCATACACAGACTTATAATAACATAATAACTGTATATCACTTCATGTCTCATCAGCGTGTCGCAGTCACGCTCCTTTTTGGACGAAATTCCTCTGCAGTTCATTTCTATAACTCAGAACACTCGTTTCTTTCTCTGCTGATTTTAATTAGCCCCTAGGAAATAGTTTCCCGATTCCTTTACTCATATCGCACACGTGATGTTTCTATGAAAAAAAATAAAAATGTTAAAACTCCAGCGTTGCATTAAAGCGGGCGTTCCTATTCCTTTTCACGAGACTCGTGAAATCGTATAGCTTAATGTTCCTTGTATTGCGCCACTCGGGTCTTTCCTAAGAAGACTGAAACGACACCTCCTCCGCTCTGCCCTGAGAGAACACTCCCACTCACACGCTCACAAGACGCACAAACTCCCTCTCTCTCAGAGAAGTCGCGCTGTTGCTGAACTGAAGCTGTAAATTCATTCAAAGTGTTTACGCGCATCAGGAGATTGAAAACAGAAGAAGCAGTTGTGTAAGTGTACAGTTCTCGTTATTTCTCGTTTTACGTGACAAAGTGAGTGAGGATATTAAGACTAATAATCATCAGTCTAATAATATGTTTTAGTCAAGAAGAGAAGACACTAAAGCTAAAAGCATCTTTATTTTCACAAATCTTTCAGTTTTTATTTTGCTTGAAAAAATTGTCAGGTTATCATTTAATCAAATTAATCGCATTTTTCTGTTTCTGCTGTGCCTCCTTTCTTCATTTCTTAGCTTCATATCTGTATAAAATTAAAATTTTAGAGGAGGCAGTGTTTTGCTCAAAATGTTTAACTTAACTATTAATTACAGCACATCATCCGATATTAACTGGATCAGTAAATATTGACTGGCCATTATAGTGCGGATAACTCCGTTTGATGACGTCGGTATTTGAAAAATAATTGTAATGTCTGAAACAGAGCACCTTACAGCTGTTTGTGAATTAACTGCTGCTCTACTCAAATCTATTAATGGATTAATTTTTGGGGGGGTCCACAGTCTTTACAATGCTGTGATTAATTTAATCAATATTTAATTGATGATTAATAGTTGACAAAAGGAAATGTTTGTGTTTCACACTCCTGGACAGGTTATGAGGTCATTGGTTGTTTAGAGGAAACCATTAAACAGGTTTCAACATGTCTCTGAACAGATCTGCATAAGACAGATCTAAACAGGTTATAAAATAAACACCTGTGGCACTTATTCAGAAAAAAGTGCAGTAAAAATGGTACTCAGTTAAACTTGTTCACAAACTGATATTATTTAGCAGCGTCAGTTCTTTCCCAGTAACAGGGGTGTGTCAGTTTATCAAACAGCTTCACAGCTCATTTACTGTTGGCCTACTGTTCTTTATTGTAAGTAGGTGTCATGCTTGTTGTCTGTAATTTGTGGTTTACACATTCGCCCCACCGAGTGAAATCCCATTGTTCCCTGACAGATTCTCCTTGAACTTCTTTAGGTGTTTAGAGTTTGCACCGTGTCAGTGTCAGCTCCTTTACAGCAGTTTATAGTCAAAGAACAACCTTTGACTTTTTTGCACTACTTTCTGTTTTAATTCTGATGCTTGTCTTTGAATGAATTCAAGTCATGCCAGAGCGATCACTATCAGTGGCTTCAACTTCTATAACCATTTTAGTCTTAGTGGCAAAACCAAAGATAAAATGAACATAAAACAGTCACAAATCCAACCTCAATCTTTCCCTCGTGGTCTGCAACTGAGTTTTCAAAGGCTTCATGATGTTACTGGAAGATGCAGATTAATGACTCTACCTATAAAGTATTTGACTGAGAGTTAGATCTTAGATGAGTAATAAGAAGTCTATGGCAGATAACAAAGTCCTAACAGGCCCTTTTATACAGAGTGTTGAGACATTTGTTTGGAGACAGATTATATTACTATGATAAAACTACAGCTGTGCAAAACACAGCCACAAAACTTCACATGAAGCGTATGTTCAAATATGGGTGCGGTCCAATAACTAAGTGATTTCATACTTCTGTTGTTCCCCTGGCAAGATGGTCTCCAGTTTATAACTTATCATACTTCTGTGCCATTACATCAGTTTGGGACATATGATTCATAGTACAAAGAAATGTTAAAACTTCTCAGTCTGTTTAGAATCACCTGACAATTTCAGAAGATGTGCTCAGATAACAACAAGAACTTAATTATTACAATAAATGTATGGAATGGCTAATAATTTATCTGGTAAATACATTTGTGCGAATAAAAGGTGATAGATAACTTAGTCCTTGCAGCAAGGAAAGTGTCCTCTTTCTTTATTTTACATCTTTCTTACTCATTTACTTTTTTTGTTTTTTCTCTATTTATTTTACCTGAAATTGAAATATCACAAAAAGTAGTTGTTTTCAAAGATTCTACTTTCTAATATATCCTACCTTTGTCATCTGCATCAAAAGTCTGAGTAAAACATTGTGGTGATGATAATGTATTTTCTCTCCCACAGACAAAGATGAATGAAACTACAGGGAATACCGATGAATCCACTTTCCTGGACTCTCAGTTTCGTTATGTGCTCATCCCGGTTTTCTACATCGTCTACTTCATCCTGGGCTTCATCTCTAACCTCTATGTGCTGTTTGTCCTGCGCTGTCTTCGTCAGGCCAAGGCCATGGGAGAAATCCGCATCTACATGACCAACTTGACCATTGCTGATCTTCTGTTTGTGTGTGCTCTTCCCTTTTGGATTGACTACTATATCCGTGAGGGAGACTGGGTTTATGGAGACGTCATGTGCCGGGTGACAGGCACCTTCTTTTTCATCAACACCTACGGCACCATCCTCTTCCTTGCAGCCATCAGCATCAACAGATACTGGGCGGTGACTCGGCCTCTGGACGCAGCCTCGTCAGACCACAGAATTCGTGGAATCATCGTCTGTGTTTTTATCTGGGTGTTTGTTCTGGCGATGTCTGTTCCTTATCTGGTGAGTCCAGGGACCAACGTGCACTTTAAAAACAACACGAAGATCCTTCGCTGCTTTGAGGGATACCAGAATAAAACTAATCATGAGAAGAAAAAAGTGGCTGTCACTCATTTTTTAATAATTGGATTGTTCTTTGGTATCTTTTTGCTCGTTGTGATATGCAATTTCCTTATTGCCCGAGTCTTAATTTCTCAAAGGCCTCCTGAATCAGAAATTCGGTCCTCAGCAGCTCTTTCTAAAAAGTCCACTGCATCCTCGACTTTAAAAAGGCCCAGAGGCGTGAAACGGAGGGCTCTCCAGATGTTGTGGGCAGTGGTGGGAGTGTTTGTTCTGTGTTTCCTGCCACACCACATAGTTCAAGGCCCCTGGACTCTGGCAGTGCTGGAGATCGAAGACGGCTTAGGCCACGTGAAGTACATCGAGGCCACTCGTCAGTTGCTGAACGACGCTCATCAGATCACCCTGGTTCTTATGGGCCTCAACTGCATTTTGGATCCTGTAGTTTATTATTTTGCCACAGGGAAGTTTAGAAGGTTCATCACAGCCCACATTAAAAAATTAGCAAAAGGAGAGGGATGCTCTCAACTGGCCACCACACAGATTTCCTTGGATAGCAGGATTCCAAGTCAGAGACTCCCAAGCGAACACCAGCTGACCAGAGATGAGTGATTCAAACAAGTTCAATACATGTATAAAATCTGACTATCAAACTCGTGTGACTCTCTCATGCTGATGGCGAAGATTACATACAACAAGGCGTTGAGGCACGCACATCTGGGACAATAAACTGTTTAACTTCATGTGATCTCGAACACGTCGCCTTCTGAGTTGCCCCAGAATTTCTGCACTTCCTGTGTGAAGAACAAACCGAAAAGCAGAAGTTTTGCAAGCAGCCAAAACTTTATGTATCTTTACAGAACAATAGCATCACTCGATGACGACACAAGACATCTTCTCACACAAATCCTGTGGTGTTGTTTGACACAACATTAGGACACAAAAGCAGGAGAAAATTACAGAATAACATACATGTGTGGGTACACCTCATCTCTACACATCTGATGTTATGACAGCAACGTATGTTGTAATCGCACTGTCTGTCCTCTCTGAGAACAACTTTAATTTTTTCTCGTCAGGCAAGTTAAATCAAGTATTGTGACACCAAGGAACAAAAGCAGTAATGCCTGGGGTACGTTTCCTCTCTGGTGTTCAGTGTTGGGACATTTCATTTATGTCTTGTAGTAGAAATCTGATAATTCACTGACACAAACAAAAGTAGTGTACATATATGTATTTAATGTGTATCTGTGGAAATGAATTGTTTCTAATGTGAGACTTTTTGTTGTCACAAATTTTGTATTTTCTATTAACTTGAACCTTTTTGTTATTATATATTGTAAAAAAACAACAACAAACAAATCTAAAAATACTCCCTAAAATTTGAAAATCTTTTGTATGTTTTTCAGTTTTGCAATGTCACGATTAAAAGGAGAAGAAAAACAAGAAGCTTCCAGTTAATATATAAACGTGCAAACACTATCGCCTGCTTAGATGCACTCAGCTTCTCTGGGTTTTAACCACATTTATGGTGTGATAGCTTCTGCGCAACAGATACAATCTGATAAGTCAGGAAGTAAACTCACTGTCAATTTTCGTATAACTAACCCAGAGATAGAGTTAAAAAAACAGGCTTGTTTTAATCAGTCCACTTTTCACTGCATGTCTCGATCTCCTTTCACGAGAGACTTGAGTACACACCCTCCCAGGTCACATTGGCGGGTTCCACATCGGCGTAGCCTTGGCTAGTGTAGTTTATGTACACGTCTGTGTCAGGCTGTGGAAGATCTCCCCTAGTGTAAACAGAAATATTATCAGTCTGTGAATAGCTTGTAGCATGAGTTAAAGTGCACGACAGAAGTGTGCATGATTCTTCTCTCAAGACTTACGTTGGTGTGATTTCAGGTCCAGGAACATCTTACAGAAAAAAAAAAAAAAGTCACAAAACATTTTAATTCGTACTGATTATGGCATTCATTGCCCTCCATACTTGTAGCCCTCTATACAAAAAGAGCTCAGCGATACCTTTAACTGCTGGAGTGCTGGAGGTGGTCACTGTTCCACTGGTCCTTTGGAAGCCCAGCCAGAAAAAAATAACAGCAGCGATGATGATGATCAAGATCAGAAGAGAAAAGACGAAGGCTGTTATTCCTAAATTCTCTCCCACTGTTGGGAGTTGAGGAAAGAGAAAAGAGACATTAAGACTTGTAATTTCACAGCCAGATGACGCACACAGCATAAATAAAAGATTAATGAATCCAGTCAGTCATGAGGGTGCCCTTTGCTATAAAAGAGAAAGCCTTAAAGATTTTTTCCAGGTTTTTATGGAATAAATATAAATGACTCAAAACACAAGTAAATACACCAAAAATTTATTAACAGTAATAAATTGTCGAGTATTTAATTAAATGTACCATTCAAATTATTACTTTTTTATTTATTTATTTATCTACATAATTATATATTTATGTCCTATTTAGGCAAGTCTACTATTTATTATTTATTTTTTTAAATAAGCAGATTCGATCATCCCTATTTTAGTAAGTTTAGAGTGTGAACGAACACATAACCAACCCGTGGTTTGTGTTGAAATGATGTAAACTGTGTGGGTTTGGTTTGCGCAGTTGACAACTGAATAGCAGCAGCGGTACTCCCCACTTTGCTCTGGCTTGGTCAGGATCAGTTCCCTACTGTTTCCCTCTTGTTCCCAGGTCTGATTTCGCAGGCGTTCCCATGACCAAGTCCCAGTCCCTGATATTATGGAACTGCTGCAGTATAGGCTGACTTTTTGTCCTGCTGCAACCGGGTAGTCCGGCGTGGCCACCACCCATAGAGGAGGAAATGTTTCTGTGAAGGAGAGTGCAGAAATAACAGGAAGTTGAGGTAAAACTGTAACCGATCACATTTTTAAGCAGGACATTGATGTTGCACGCTGAATGCGTATATATAAACTATTTGCTGACCACAAAAGCGATGTAGTTCTAGAAATAGCAATGTTGGTCTGTTGGTCACTCAATTTACTCATTCAGAGAATGAAGTCAGTGAACTTTGATGTTTTTTTTTTCCTTTTTGTGCCACTGTACAGTTTTTTTCCCCCCAGTGAAATATTCAAAAACTCTTATTGATTCATATGAGGTAAAGCAAGCCATGGTGATGAAGACGGAGTCCTAACTGCTTTAGTGATCTTATAGATTTAATGTGGTGCCATTTGTAAAGCACTGCTGTTGACCAAACTCAGTAAAATATGTCAGTAATATCTGGTCAAATGAATGGCAAGTCAACTGCGCATGATCACATAGGATTTATTCCAGTAACTTAGGTGATCCTCCTGGGTTTTCCCTTTGTTGTTTATATTTAAATATGTGAAAAACTGTTAAGCAGCTCACTTAGTTTGGACATCCATGCCTAGCACAGGATGATCTTTAATAACTTTCCATTGTCATCATAAAATGTTTGTCTTGTCCAATATTTTGGGTCAGGTTTAATTACCTTCAATGCCAAAGATAGTTCAGATCCTCTGTTCCACTTAATGTTTAGTTTTAATTATCAAATGTTAAATCATAAGAAGGGTGTAACATGTTATTGAACAGCTCAAAATACTGCAGTACACAGCAATGTTTGGGCTCACAGAGCCACCAGCTTAGTTTCAATCATTTGATTCGATCTATCCTTCCAAAAGTTCAGAGTCTGTATTACCTTTGTGAGTCATTGGAGTTGTCGGGGAACTCGTAGTCTGGTTTTGGGCTATAAGTGCAGACAAAATAAGAGGCAAAAATTATTCATGACAAAGCATTAGAAGTCCACTTTCTAGATTCTGTTTTAAAATTAAATGGAAGAAATGTGCTTACCTGTACCCTCAAACGAAATAAAAAGGAGAAAAAGGACAGGCAGCATGTTGTTTGTGATAAACAAGAAGCAAATACTGCAGTTACCTCTGGCTAACAGGTAGAAAAATGAATCACTGTGGCACTTTAAAATATAGGTGAAAGTGGGGGGGAAGTAAAAGACTGGCAAACTTAGAGAAGGGAAGTTTAAAGTTCCTTTATACAAATAATCAACCAAAAGAGAGAAATAATAATTGGACTCCTCAATCTTCCATACAGGGGAAACTGTGTGCAGTGTTTCCACTGCCTGGTAATGTGAGCAAAACGCAAACAAAAAAATATATATATATAAACACAAATGAGCAGAGTGATAAACAAAATGGACTGAAGCTTAGATAATGCCTTTTTACCCAAATTGAGCATCCAATCAGAAATGTGGACTGGAGAATTCAGGGACTGATCCACTGCCTTTCTGACTGCCAGATGACCCACTCTACCATCTAAGCCACAGCCACTGATTAAAAAAACACCCCAGGTCTCACCCATGACAGCCTTAAATCCATATAAAGAGCAGCTGCAGCCCCCCGCCCGAGACTGCGACATCAATCTTTTCCTGACTGAGTGTGAAGTTACATCTCAACTCAAGGATGAAGTTACATTAACTGGCGCTAATGTAATCCAGCTTTTTTTTTAAACTTGAGAACTTACGATTTTTAAGACATTGCACTTCTTGGTAAACCTGGAGACTGGAATATTGGAGGACAAAAGAAAAAGTTTCAGACCTAAAAACCTATTTACAGAAGATGAACACTTTCTAGAAGTCATGTTCTTAAGAAACAACAAAAAATCCAGCAAAGAGTTGATACAGGAACTGAAAGCGAAATGTTTTCAGTGGAGGGGTCGCTGATGATCTTAAGTAAGGGAAACAGTGAGAAAAGTCTGAGGTCTAATGGAGTGATCAATCCAAATTTTTAATTTCTGGTCCGAATTGTCGGAGAAGATCAGGAAAGAGAGTTTGAACAGTGAATGTCTACAGCCATCTGTGAAACACGGTGGAGGCCGTGTCAGTAGTGTTTGCGATATTTTCAAAATATATGTAAATAAGATTTGAAACCACCATGCAATAAGATCTGGAAAATGCGTGATTCACAACATCTTCACTTTCAGCATGAAAATGATCCCGAACACAATGACAATGTGACAGCGTGTCAGAAAAATCACACGGTGGAAAGAAGAGCTTGTTCATGAAGTCTGAAGAAAATATATTACAAGAAAGCTTGCCTAAGAGCCTCAGACGATATGAAGAATAATAAAGAATATGAAGAAAGAGAATACAGAGATGAAGAACAAAGGCGGTCATACCAAATGCTGTTTTTGCCTCATATACTGTATTCATTTGTATGCTTGCACCTGTTTCAATAAATCACACCTATTTCCTTGCAAAATACAACAAGAGATGACCAAAGACATCAATAGTACTTATTTATGACTTGCACCTTCAAAAATGCTGCTTTTATTTTAATCCATGACTCATAATACCATAATAATGAGTCACACGAGCTATTTTCTAAATGTATTTTGAAGCGTTTCAATCTGTGTACTGCTGTTTTTGTACCTTCAATGGCCTACATCCATTATTTCACCACTGGTTGTTGATCTTTGTCCCTACTGGTAGTGTAGTTCTACCCACAAAGTGCTGTAGAAATTAGCTGACTATCAGGTTCATGCATGTGCATTGTTTTTGTAAATTCACTGAAGTGAAGCTTCTGAAATAGGAAGTGGTTACTCTTGCATAATTTATCTGTTGCTAAAACAAAGCAAGAGCTTCAGATCATTTCTGCACAACAAAAACATTGAAAGAGCCAGATGGAGCATTTTTAAAATCCACAACAGTGGAAAGAATGACTTAATCATTCTAAATTCATAAAGCTATCCCAGCTTTCTTTGGGTGAGAGCCTGGGTACACCATGGATAGGTTGCCAGTCTGTCGCAGGGCTAATACATAAGCTGTGTCCCAATTCAGGGGCTGCATCCTTCGGAGGCTGCATTTGAAGCCAGGCACAGCCAGGTGATGAAGGCTGTCCCAATTCGGCTGCACCAAATGCGGCCAACAAATTCATTTCCTTGAATTTAAAGCATCCTTCGTGCCCCAACCTATCCCAGAATTCATAGCCAATTCCAGTTTCCAACAAATGGCGGCAGCTACTTAGTTGTAATATTACTCTTATTACTCTTTTCAATACTTTATTAATTAAATTATTATTTAGAATTTGTTCCAGTGTCCTGTTATATTTTAGATAGCAAGGGGCTGAGTTTATTAAACTCCACCGAGACAGCTGGTGACGCAAATCTGAAGGTTAGACCCATTTCACAGCCTTGCACTTCAGGCCTTCTCGGTCTTCGGAGGACCTGGCCCACGTACAGGATGCAGACCTGTACGTGAATTGGGACACAGCTAGAGACAACCATTCGCACTCACATTCACACCTATGGGCAATTTAGTGTTTCCAATGAACCTAACCCCACTAACTGCATGTCTTTGGACTTTGGGAGGATGCAAAAGCCCTGGCCTGATGGTGGAATTGAACTCAGGACTGCCTTGCTGGGAGGCAACAGTGCTAACCACTGTGCCACCCGGAAAATGAATGAAAAAGTTAATTTAAATGAAAATAAATACATGAATAGGACATATCGGGCGGTATGTGGTAAATAAAGAGAGAGCGGAAATGTGCCTGAAACGTTACTTTATTCAAAATAGACAACTTTTAGTTAAAACTTTTTTTGTGTGTGTGTAACCGTTGGCATTGTTTTGGTTAGCTCTGGTGTCATCTAGAGGTTTTCCTGCAGTTTTAAGTGGGAGGAAGTGGCTACAGTTGCAAATTAAAAGTGTTGCTAAAACCAAAAAACAGCTGTAGTTTGTTCAAGTCATCTCACGCTGTCTCAGCTGGGTTCTGACTAGGGATGCTAGTTAATCTGATGGGTGATCTGGTGAGCTCACCAGAACCATGTGATCATCTGGAGATGCGTTTAGGGTGCCTAATCTGCTGTAAGACAAATAATGGCCCCACTAAACACAAAACAGCTTGGGTGGTGTGTAACTGCTAAATGTTGTGAATGTTGATGGATCAAGTGCGTTTTGGTCTCTGAGTAAAGCTTTGCATTGTTGCAAGAACGGGGAGGGGGGTGTCAGTTCTCGGCTGGGGTTCTTCATTATTACAATATGGAAATCATTTGCGGTGAGAGCTCGCTAAAGATTGTGAATTTTATCAGAGGCATATTTCTCAGAAGTTCATAGTGAGCTTTGCAATAAAAACAGAGCACTTTTGAAAGCAGCTGACTCAATTCTCACTAATCAAGTATACCGACGTGGGTTGTGCAAGCGCAGTGATAAAGACTGAAACCTGTCCTCTAGGAAATTACATTACTTCAAATAGAAACACAGATATTTCCCTTGATACTGATTTTTTGTTTTTATAAAAGCATAAGTTTTATTTTCATTTCTGCTAACTAAAATATTTTCTCACCTCATGCCATCCCACCACCTCCTACTAACGTCAGAGGGGAAACCACATGTAGATTATCAGTTCTTCTTCTCTGCACCTCAGACAGACACAGGAAAGAAAAAAAAGTCCACTCCTTTGATGTTTCTTGCAGCAAGTAGTTGCTGCTTTTAAACTCTTCTTCATATTAGTCTCTGTCAATAGAGATTACTTTAAAGGTCGATTTAGCCTGAACTGTTAATGCTAACATGTGTCTTCTTATTAAACTCTCCCAAGCATTGATGCCTTTAAGTACCTTTAAATGCCAGTTACTGGTAACTTTAATAAATGTATGCTCTGTGGTAAAAGTGACTTATTAAAGTTTTATAATGGAATTCAAATATTTTGCACACGAAGAAACTTTTTAAGTTGTTGAAATTTTGAAATTTCCCACAGTTACATTTTTAAAAGACACACCTATGAACTTAGGAGGTGTGTCCAAAAGTTTGACTGATGCATATACAAATTACATTAGTGTATCATGGTTTAAATGTGGAGAATGGAACAGTTTCAAAGTAGGAGGACTAGGACAGACAGAGACAGGGTAGAAACCAAACTCAAACAACAACAAACCAGCAGTTTGGGTTGATAGCCTCAAGGAAGAGGAAGGGGGGGGGGGGGGGGGGGGGGGGTTGGAGGCAGATCCCATCTGGTGTGGGAGGGCAAACAGCAAGAGGAGACAAACCTCCATGGTAAGTAAAGGGGAAGGCCGGTTGTTAGCTGTAACTTGAGGAGTAGAAATGGAATTTGGGGAGAGCTCCATAGAATTATTCAGTTTATCTGCCCCATTTAAAAAATTCCACTATACCAGGAAACTGATCAGTATAGAGTCCAGGGCCTGAGCTATTACATGCTGACATCACCTCCTCAAAGTCTTCAGGGAAGGCTTTGGTGCCCTGCTGGGTCCATTCTGGATATAGTATATGGTATGTATGGTGGTAACTTGTCTTATTATGGTTTATGTCATGTTGTAATTGAACATTTTTCTCTGTCCAAGTTCTTTGTCTGAAGTTTGCTTTTCCATCCTTTGGACAACCACTCCACGTTTCCTCAAAGAGTCAGGAGCTCACAAGTCTCAGCCAAACACTCTCTGTGGATTCACAGACGTACCTGCTCCTCACCTGCCTGCCAACTCCCCATCGGCGTTCTTCCACTTGTCATGGTTCCACCAAGAGTCTAGACTTGAGCAGGACACTAGTTATTTACAAAAACACTTAACTTGGAGGGAAGCTGGGAGTGAGGAGTGGTCAGCTGGCAGGGCTGGCAGAGGAAGGGCAGATAGAGGGCACAAATGAGAACCACGCGGAAAACAGGTAAACAAGAACACATAGAAAAAAAGAGAGCAAGAGCAGGGGAAGGACCATACAGGAGGACTGTGGGGCCACGATACTGCTCACCTTAAATCGCCACCTCCTAAACCACACCCCCTCCCAAGCTCTGCTCCAATGCACAGAATACTTGAGTTGTGACTGAAACCCACCCCTTGTCCCAACTGTCTGTCACTGAGCTTTCTGTAAATAAACCTTTTAAGGCTATTAATTATGGATGGAGTCTACTCCTTGGGTCAGAAAAATGTGAAAAAAGTAAAATCCAAAATCAAATCTTTAATACTGGCAGGGGCCTGGGCACAGAAAGGCATTCAGTAAAGGGAAACAATTTAGGAACTGAAACTTCCAACAACAGGCAAAGAGTCCACAAACTAAACAGGAGAAAATGCAAAAATACACAAATCTTAAGCAATATGAGGAACACTGGACAGACAGAGTGAATGTAATGCAAGTACAGCAATTATGAGAAGAATAGCAAAAAAATTTGCCAAAAATGGAGAAAATTAGGGTACAAAGTGAAAAAAGAACAAGAAGTAAAACTAGAAAGAGGAAAACAACCCATTAGTGAAACAGGAAATAACCATAATATAAATAACATTAAGACACAGAGACCACACTAAACATGGAGGGAACTGTAATGTTTGCATGCCTCAAACATTAAATGATGACACCTTCAGTATTTCTCAGTTCCATTCTTTAATTCTCAAGCTTGCAGCGGCAACACAGTCTGCAGCGCTAACTTGTTCATCTAGCGTTTCTTCGTTGTCCTTTTTTCTATATCCCTTCCGCCTTACATTCGACCTTTCAAAATAAAATCTCTGTAAACATAACAGGAACACGAGAGGACTGGAGCATTAAAGGGTAGACAGAACAGAGGGAGGCTAAATGGGAACATAAACAGGGAACTAAAAGCACAAGAAAAACAAACAAACCTCAAACAGGAACAGGAGCCAAACTTAATAAACTCACTTTGTGGTGCGTTAGTATTCCAAGAAAAGTGGATTAATTGATAGATGTTGGATAACAGATAAAAAAAGCAGTCTTTGATAAGCTGCAAGTTGTCACATAAATTATGCGGTGCACAATACTTCCCCCTGAATTCTACTGAAGAAGTACAGACTCAAAGAAAATAGAAGTCGATGCTGATTAGATGTGCTTTCTAATTTATTTTCATGCCACTCGTTTGATTCAAGCTTCATGTTTCAAGAGAAGACTCATAGCTTAAAATGTTATAACTGTGAGTATGCATTCACTTAATTCTGAGTGATTTTTAAACTGTGCATTACTTGACAGTCCCCCCCCCCCCCCACCCCACCCCACCCCACCCCATGCTCAAATGCCATGCCATTGGAGGAGTCCAATGCAGTGCTATTTTTAATAGAGGTTAAACCAAGTTCTTGCTGACTTAAACACTATTTTTCTGTTTCTAATGTAACAAAAGACTGGATGTGTGACTGTGATCCACTTGTGCCCTTTGGCCAGCTACAACTTCCTCTTAATGAAGCTGAACTGCTGTCTCTCTGAAAAAAAGGCAAATTGTGATACTGAAATGATCTGTCCTCATGTGTGCGCCTATTAGTTTGTGTTTGTTTTTTTCCCTCAAAGCCATTATCTTCATTATTCTTCTATTATTCATCACACATTCATTATTCTGGCTGCAGTCATTACCTTTTGGTTCTCACTTCCACCATAATTGTAGTCTTCTTGTCACAGGATAGCGATAAAATATTGTAGTGAAGTATGTGTGATTTGCGCTAATGCAAACCATAGTTTGTTTTCTTTTACTTTCTTGGACATAAAAAAACCCTAAGATTTAAACACTTCATTATGCTGCTTTTACTGATCTGCAGAGGGCAGCATCTGCCCAGGGTTGACGAAGCTGGTTACTGTGTGCCACGTGAATCTCTGGAAGATTGAATGAGTCATCTTCTCTGAATAGGAAAAGCATTTACAGACATTATCTCTCTACTTTGGGTGTACAGAAAACAAAATTGAGAGCTCCATTAAGAAAAGCAGAATTTTAAAGCCAGTCCATGTACACTATGGCCACTTTGTTAGGTACACTGATTCACCTGCTTGCAAATATTTATACAGTTAGTCACATGGCAGCAAGCAATTTAGGCATGTTGACAAGATCAAGACAACCTGCTCAAGTTCAATACAGGACAGGTAAACCTTGGAGAAGATGAACTAAAGCAACAGAAGAACGGGAAACTGAAGCTACAATTTGCACAAGCTCACCAAAACTAAAACTGGAATAATAGAAGACCCCGAGACTCTACTTTAAAGAAGGTGGCAAGCTCTCCGATAATGTTTTAGCCCTGCTAATAATTCTACAAACAGAAAACAGCTTGACACCGCTGTGCCATGGCCAGGACCAGGCCAGTCCCAGGGATCGGGACATGGAGCACTTTGGAAGTCAAACCAAAGTCTCCAGTGAGCTCTATTTATCCCGTCTCAGAGTGTAGGTGAAAAACTAGTTCATCTGTTCACTACCTCTAGGCAGAACTATTGTAATTATTTATTCAGGTTGTTCCAAATTGTTCCTAAAAAGTTTCCAGGTAGTCTACAACGCTGCAGTGACAGTGCCAAAAGGGAAGAGAAAAAGAGAACATATTTCTCCCATATTGGCTTCTTTTGATTGTCTCCCCGTTAACTCCACAATTTAATTTAAAATTCTTCTCACACATTCAAAATCTTGAATAACAAGACCCCATCTTAAAGACCTCATAGTATCACATCACCTCAAAGGAGCACTTACTTATGCTTTTAGAGTATCTAAAAGTATAATGGGAGGCAGAGCCTTCAGCTTTTAGGCCGCTCTACTGTGGAACCAACTCCCAGTTTGGACTTGGGAGGAAGATGCCCTCTCTGCTTTTTCAAGATTGGGTTAAAATGTTCCCTGTTGATAAAGCTTACAGTTAGGGCTGGATCAAGTTACCCCGAACCCTTATACTGCTATAGGCTCAGACTGTTGTGAGATTTAATGTAATACACTGTGATGCACTGAGCATTTTCTGTTCATATATCACTCTAGCATGTCATTAAATTTTGTCTTTCTCTCTGTGCTCTTGTTTCTTTTCTCTTTCCCTTCACCCACCAACCGCTCACAGCAGATGGCTGCCGCTCCCTGAACCTGTTGAAGATATGTTTTTGTTAAAAGGGAGTTTTTTTTCAACAAACCATTGCAAAGTGCTTACTCACAGCATGATTAGATATTTCCGAGAATATTACTGTAGAGTTTTTACCATACAGTATAAATCACCTTGAGGTGACTGTTGTTGTGATTTGGCGCTATATAAGTAAACTGAATTTCACTTTTTCATATTCAGATTAATGGCAGCGCCGTTTCTTGGTTCAGACGTCACACAGTCTGACCTTAAACCTATAACATGTGGGTATAATAATTTTTGGCCACTTGGCGGCAGCAGAGTCGAGTAGTAACAAAATTAAAGTGATGAATTTCTCACCTATTATTATTTCACCTTATTTATGTTTATGTTACAGGTTTTAATTGGCAAGATGCTAAAATCTGTCTTTATTTCTGGTCTTTTATTTAGTTTAAATTATCCATCCATCCATCCATTTTCTCCCGCTTATCCAGGGCCGGGTTGCGGGAGCAGCAGTCCAAGCAGAGAACCCCAGACCTCCCTCTCCCCAGCCACCTCCTCCAGCTTATCCGGGGGAACACCAAGGCGTTCCCAGGCCAGCCGAGAGATATAAAATTATATATTTTTTAATTTTTAGAAACATTTTGTTGGTTTTAATGAGCCTTATTTAATTCGTACTTCTTTTATGGGTTAAACTTGTATTGGATGGATTAAAAATTGTGTTTTTTCTTTATTTTGTTTGTTTGTTTGTCTTTTATGAGAGATTACTGTTTCTTAATTGTTCTGTTAATTCACCGACTTGTCTGTTAGTGGATTTAGCCGTGCATTATATGTTATGCTGCACTCTGTGGAATGAAATGTGCTATGTAAATACAGTTTTGCGTGCTATAAAATAATGGATTAGAGCAGCTTTAAGAGTAAAGCAGAGTGTACGGCTACAAAACACTAAACCCTTGAGACCCTTTTATAATTAAGTGCCTTCATGCATTATGTTTTCCAGTTTCCTTGTGCAGCTCAAGTCTCTCAGTGAGTGCTAAACACACATGCTTCCACTGGATGGTGCTCAATGCTCAGAGTTTATACACCTTGTTTGTACATGTATTAAAGCCTCAGCAAAAAACCTCCTATTGTGATTTTTTATTCTTTACATACTGGCAGGCAGGTTTTCCAACTATGAAGAAGACTGCAACAACACAAGAATCTTTTTGTATGGCAGTGTGGCAATAATCAAATTGTAACCATGCAGTTTTATCAGTAAAAAGAAAAATCTAAATGTATAAAACAGCTGTTTTTAAGCTTCTAGGTTAATTTCCTTCAAATGAATTCATGCGCTTGCCTTCAAATTGTCTCTGGCTTTGGGTGTTTTTAGCTCGCACTTGAATTAATGCTTCCCCCCGCTTGTCTTTGTGTTCTGAACATTTGCCCGATGGGGGGTTACAGTCACTTCATTAGGAGGAAAATACATTACTGTATTGTTGAGTGGAGAAAGCACGAGATTCAGTCAGAGATTTCCTCTCGGAGACAGTTGCTCTTGATGACCCAAATGAAATATGAAAGCATTATGTGTGTGTTCATGTGTGCGTGTATGTGCAGAAAGCTCGAGCAGTGCACTCATCCCTGCATCATTCTTTGATGGATAAGTTTCCTCCCTCCTCTCGTCACGCGTTGGTTGTCACAGTGATGACGAGTTGCTTCCTTCTGCTTTTCTGGCGGGTGGTGGGTGGGATGTGACAGTCATATGGGGCAGCTGCCAGCCAGCGTCTCACTGCTCTTCAGCCCCCTGGTACACATGATAAACACCCTACCTTTTGTCCATTTCTCCATCTAATCTTCGGCAGAGCATCTTAAATCATGAGAACGATATCCTCTCACGTGTCTTTGTAAGCTGGCCTGCATGTTGCTTCAGTAATAATAATAATAAACAGTATTAAAAACACCAACAGAAGTGAGAAGAGCCATTACAGCAACATGCAACACAACAACAGAGTACATCTAGCGCTCAACTCCAGATGGGCTCTTCCTGTGCCAGGCAGGAAATGCAACTAGGCACCCTCGCCGTCATATTTCATCTCAGCAAAGAACATCACTTCATCTCCGCAACATCCGACGGCTGAGCTGTAAATTTATTCCAGTTTTTTTGTTCTCCTTCTCTGCATAGATTCTGCTCAAGTTGTTGTCAACATCGGCGAAGAACGGCGGACTTTCAAACGTGAATATTTAGCCTCAGAACCTTTCCCCTGCCTGCTGCGGCTTCTCTCTGAACGGAGTGGGAACGAGTTTACCGTCAGAGCACACACAGATGTGCACAGTGGCAAGGCTATCATGCAAACACACTCATCTGCATACACATGGATGCAACATGAATGATCTGCAAACATTCTTGCAAATATAATAATATTTAAAAAAGGAAAAAGAAAAAGATTTCAAGTAAACATGTAATTTAATGAGCAGTTCACTATTTTTATGTCTAAAGAAATGTTTTCAGCAGGTGCAGAGGAGCTCTTTATGTTTGCAAGTACTGTCAGCTCGAGCTTTAACAGGAAAATAAAAGATATAAAACAGGTGAAGTCACTCTCTCGTCTCCCCCTGCTTCAGAGAGGCTTCTTGCTGGTTTTAGCAGACAACATTACATCACCTCAGTCTTGCCACTTTCCATGGCTTCCTGATTGTTTAAGAATTGATTTGAATAATTTACTGATCAGTTTTTGGCTTTGTCCAAGGTTTACCCCGCCTCTTACCCTGTGACAGGTGAAGTAGGCTCCAGCTCACCTGTGATCCTGAATTAGATAAGCATCAGGATGGATAGATGAATGATTACTTTTAAAGTACTTCTGGGGGGGTTAAATATGAAAAATGAAATGATGAACTTTGATCTTCAGACAAGGCCCTTCTGGCTGTTTTAAAGGGCCCCCATCAGGGCAGAAGTCCAAAAAGTGATTTCTTTTAAAAATCACTTCTTCAAACGGTTTTTCTTTCAGCTGTATTTAGAAAATCTGAATCATTTTTAAAAACTATTTTTGCGTGTTTGTCCTCACCATTTTAACTCCTGACTATCCTGCCTTTGCTTATCTTTTTGCAATCTCTGCCTTTCAAGGCAGATGCATATATGAAGCTACTGTATTATAACTTACCAAATAGGTAGGGGCTAAAAATGGTGCAGTGGTATAATATCTTGCTTAGGCATGGAGTTTTAAAGATTAGGGACTTTAATGGTTGCCAAACAAGTGAAAGATCCCCGGTTTGATTCCAGGAGGAGATATAGATCCCTTTGGGGGTTGAGTCAGAAAGATACCTGCAGCCGAAAGTAGCTTCATGCAGGCAGAAAGGTTCTGATGAAGGATGTTTTTTAGCTGTATTTTGGGAAATATAGGATTCAGTAGTTTAAAAAATAAAAGCTTATAAAACCCTGGCCTCTGCTGATTTTATTTTGAGCCTTTTACTGAAATATCTTTTGCACATCAACATTCTTTTTTGAATGTCTTCTAGTCTGTAGACATCTGTAAGTGTAATAGTAAATTAAATGCATTATATGACTAAGCACATTTAATTTAGCACGATGGCACGGTAGTTAGCACTGTTGCTGCACAGCAAGAAGGTCCTGAGTTCAATTCCACCATCAGGCCGGGGTCTTTCTGTGTGGTTTGCATGTTCTCCCTGTGTTTGCGTGGGTTCTCTCCTGGTACTCTAGCTTCCTCCCACCATCCAAAGACATGCAGTCAGTGGGGATAGGTTAATTGATTAATCCAAATTGCCCATAGGTGTGAATGTGAGCGCGAATGGTTGTCTGTCTCTGTGCATTAGCCCTGCGACAGACTGGCAACCTGTCCAGGGTGTACCCTGCCTCTCGCCCTATGACAGCTGGGATTGGCTCCAGTGCCCCCCGCGACCCTGAGAAGGATAAGCGAATGGATGGATGACTAAATTTATGCTTAAATCTAATCTGTGTAATGTCATTTGACCTTCATTTAGCCAGCAGGGTCTTGAGTTCTAAAAAAACCAAAAACCAACCAGCCAACAAAAAATATGTATGTATATATATTTTTTAAATAGGATAGCAAATGGCAGTCTAATTATCTTTCCTTAACCAAATCACATTTATTCAGTTTTCTTCTTGATGTTTCCTAGAATCACAAGTATATGATTAAATGTCCCTAAATGATATTCTGAACACACACACACACACACACACACCCAATAATCCCTTTTTATCTATTATGGCTTTTCTTTTTCATCCTTAATTGGAATAAGGAAGAACAGAGAGGACAGATCAGGTTTCAGTAAATATCCTAGTAGACAGAAGTAGTGGACACTAACTCACACAAGGAGAAACGAGCAAGCAAAGAGGGCGAAAAACATTAAAACGGTCTTGCAACCTGTGAAACACTCCAGTTTTTGTTGAGTTCATGTGCTTCTGCACTTGCATCCATGCACATGTGATATATGTGGGGTAGGTTTGTGTGTGTGTGAGACTGCATTATCCCTGTGCTGCACAGTGCAGATGATATGCTCAGTTCTGCTGTGTAGGCCCTGTGTTGAACAGATGTCACGGACGCTGATACTGTCCCCATGCTGAGCAGGAACAAATTACAGGCCGATACACACACACACACACACACACACACACACACACACACACACACACACACACACACACACACACACCTACACACACACACACACACACACACACACACACACGCAGCAAATATAACCTTCAGATTACAGATGGCCCCTATCAGAGGCTGCTGGCTGGATTTGGAAGATGTAAATACTGAGAGGGTAATCCAGCACAGGACAGAGGGGGGTCTGAACATGGGGCAGGACTGGCACCAGATGGTGGATGTGTATGCATGATGTGTGTGTGCGTGTGTGTGCATTTTAGAGGGGATGTTAAGCAAGCTGAGGTTCTGACATTGGGATTATGGTTTTCTGTGTTTGATGTGCCACAGATGGACCTCTACTTTATTGTCCTCAGCACAAAACGCAGGTGGATAGTAATGCTCAAATGAAACACCCAGATTCTCTTTCATTGTCTCCCTGTCCGTGCTGAACCAAGGCAAAGGGTTGTGAACTTCTCTTATTGGTAAACGGAGGCCTTCGCTTAGCTCGACCTTGAGTAGCAGGCATAAGCAGAGTAAGTGAATGTGAGCATGAGCACAGCTCCACAGTAGTGAGGCAGGGAAGAAGATAGATGGAGACTAACACAAAGAGAAAGCTTGTTGTCATATAAGTGAAGCCTTGTTTCATTGTTTGACTCGCAGAGGTCACAAGCCAATCGAGCTGGCGCATTACGATACGGTGTACCATCCTCAGGAACATTTTCTACCCCGCGCTCCTCCTCATTTCACCTCCTCTCCTCCTTCCTCCTCCAACCCCCATCCCTTACACCCTTTTTGTCCTTGCCATAATTTCATCTCTTTGCACGTCATTAGCAAGCTGGCGCCTAATGAATTTCTTATCTCTCTGAATTCAGTGGCTGTTGTGATAACGTTTATTGTTTTCGGTTTTGCCATTCCCCACGCTGGCAGCGCTGCTGTGTATGCGAACGAGAGGGTGAGAGGGAAAGAAACAGGGAGAGAGACAGATGTTCAGACACGAAGACAGAGGCAGAAGCGAGGGGAGCGCTCACAAGTGGCAGCGTTTTATAATCCGATATGGAAGTTTAAAATGTGCAAGGAAATGAAAGCGCCAGCAGTGTGTGCATGAGAGAGGCAGGAGTGGATGGCAGTAGCCTACAAAGGGACAACTCAACAAGAACAGGTGGTGCGAGTGACAGAATGAGGAGAGCAGGAAATGTAAAAAGGGGACATAAAAAAAAGAAACAAAAAGCATGACTGGACCTTTTTCAAAAGACAGAAAAGAAACCTTGAAAGCGAAATGAAAACAAGAGGCGCTGACTGGAAAGCGATACAAGAAGCGGCTGGAGAAGGAGAAGCTGAGATGATTAAACAAGGGGAGAAGAAAGGATGGGAGGCAGATCCGAGGACAGCGCAGTGGCAGATGGGAGTGTTTTGGTCTGTTACTAATGTTCCTCGGAAGAATGGAAGTCCAGGAAGAGGTTAGGACAATCACACTAGCTCATATACGCACAATCACGCTGTCAGCTGAGTAGGTGTTACCGAGGGCCCCTGTAAACATCAGCAACCACCTACCGACTTTCCCTCTGCAGTATTTAGTGACTTAGTGACCCATGTAACCCCTCACACACCGGCGTCGGTCCCAGTAGTAACGCACGGTCGATCCAAAGTGTCACCTCGCTAAATATGGGCACGCACATATATACACACCGCTCGGTGGAAGTGTTAAGCGCATTCCTCTGACACCTTTCCTGATAACAGAATGCATGCAGGGTGTGATGTGAGAAGGAGAGATTGGAGCTAACAGCAACTGTGCCTCGCCGTCAGAATTAAAGTAGTGCCAGCACAAGGCCTCAGCTGAGCATTTGAGCTGTGTTTTAACGTGTGCCATAAATTGGTATTCTTGTGGCTTTGGAACTCCATTTCCACTGGAATAATATAGATTTTCTGTGACTAAATACTTTATGAAACTGTTTTTAAGCCTCTTCTAGTAAACACGGCATCAAAGTTACTTTACTTAGTGAAACGTCCAGCCTTAGATTCTTCCTTCTGTTCGCTGCTCAGTTCTGGGCTTAAATCCTAAAGTTTGTTTGACTGAAGATGTTTGACAAATATAGTCCAGAATCAAAGTTTGCATGAGATAAAGATAATTGTTAAAGAAGAAAGAAAGAAGATGGAGACAGCGGATGAATTTTTAAGACGTTTTTAATGTCATAATTAAACTTCAGAACTCAACTAAATAGAGCCCTCTTTGTCTCCTGTGGTGCTCACAGCAAAAATAACTTACTTAGAGGAACCCAATCACAAAGAGAAACCATACCTGACACACCTGTGACCTCCCAACCTTTGTTCTATGTGGATGTGCACTATCGCATACAAATTCCCACAGACTGCAGTGAACACTGAGACACCCTAACACACCTCATGGATCTGAACAACATGATTTCAAATGCGGAACTTTCTCTGTGTTTTTGCACCTTGGGAACACAAGTGCTTTACAAATATATATATATATATATATATGAAGATATTGAACTGACAGAGTAAACTGCATGGATCCCAGATGGAACCAGGGGCAGTTTCTTTCTTTGCCTTGTTGGCAACCCAGTAATAATTGCACAAATAACCAGGACTGCTACTAATACTATTAATGTGACTACATTCAAAAGTAAAAGCCTTGAACTGACATTAAAGTCATGTCTGCAGCACCGTGTGAATAAAACTAAATAGATTACACATGCAACCTGAATTCCCAAAAAATGTTCAGAAAGGAACGCTTCTCAAATCTCAGAATCCCATCATTTATTTCCAGTGCACAATTTTAAGAAAAATATTTGCTCATTTTGAATATGATGGCAGCAATGTGTCTGACAGTTGGGACAGGGCCATGTGTAGCAGCCCTCTTCTTTAACAATAGTCTGCAAACATCTGGGAACTGAGGAGACCAGCTGTTCAACTTTTGGGAGACGAATATTGTCCCATTCTGGCCTGATATAAAATTCTAGCTGGGTCTTCTTTGTCATATGTTTTATTTAATAATGTGCCAAATGTTTTCATCTGCTGAAAGGTCTGACCTGCGGGCAAGCCAGTTCAGCACCTTCCACTGTGGAGCCGTGCTTTTCTAATGGATGCAGTATGCACGATATCATTATCTTGCTGAAATATGCAAGGCCGTCGATGAAAAAGACGCTGCCTGGATGGGAGCATATGTTGTCCTATACCTTTCAGCACTGATGTAGCGATTCCAAATGCGGAAGCTGCCAGTCCATAGGCACTAATGTGCCCCACACCATCAGAGATGCACTCTCTTTCTCCTCTTTAGTCTGGAGGATGTTGCATCTGTTTTTCAAAAAAGAATTTCAGTCTATTTTAAAACTTTGGATAGCATTGTTTCTGGATCATGTTCACATATGACTCCTTCTTTGCACGATGGGACTTTAATGTGGATTTGTGGATTGCATGGTGAACTGTGTTCCCACTGATTCCTGACCCGATGCAGTGATTTCATGAGATATTAATACCTGTTTTTAATGCAGTGCCACCTGAGGGTGGTGAAAGGTCTGAGGGTGGCACTGCATCCACTACTGATTTTCTACCTTCTCCCTTGAGCGCAAAGATTTCTCCAGATTCTCTAAACATTTTCATGATATTATTTATTATGTGTGAAGTCTTCATAATTTTATGCTAACCAACATTATTCTGAGAATGTTCCACAATTTGCATATACAGTCATATCACTTACCTCTGGCCAGTTAATCAATGAATCCAATTAATCTGATGCTCCAGCGGTTTCTTTATAGAAAAATATTGTTTGTATGTGTTGCCACTAGAGCACAGTCTACTAAAACAGTCTGCTCTGTGAAAACAGAAATCCAAAATGCAAGCAATGTCATGTGACACCCTTAATAAGTCTCTAATACCTAATCTAAAGTCCTCCTAATCTAATACCAGTGCTCTCTTTAGACCGTCGAGTAAGTTAGCCCTTGTGCTCTGACCCCTCACAAAGAAAAAAAAGAAAGAAAATGTAACTCCTAGATCGATAAGTTGAAGGACAACAGGGAATGAGTGTGAAAAGAAGTGACACGTATGCACACGTGTGTAAAGCTCTCCTGAAGGAAAGGTCAGAAAAAGGTGAGCTCTGTCTTTAAATGATTTTAACCCAAGCTAAGGCTTTGAGGAAAGGAGAAGTCTCAGGAGCGGCTAACACTGGCTTTGATGCTTCCAACTGATGCTGATCTACTACTTTGAGGCCATCGGACATATAGGGTATTAAAAAAGATTTGAGGCTACTGAGGGCTAAGTTAGAGCTACCTTTGGGCCTCTTAAAAGCACAATGTCATTACTACATGTTGTGCATGTAATAATCAATCGGGAGTCAGGCCATTTTAATTTGGCCTTCATAAAAACTCTCTGACAATTAGAATTTCAAATTATCCTAGTCCCTTGCAAGTGAAACTGTACAAACTTTCCATCCTGTTCTGCACCAGCAACTCAGACAGCCATTGTACATGGGGTAGCGAGTCTACACAAGGACCCAGCAGCTTCATTATACTCCCAGTCTCATCACAGTACACCCAGCCAGAAAGCAGCCACCGTGCTGCTCGGCGCTGCAGAGCCTGCCAACCGTCCACATGTCCTGAGCACGGCTGAAGTGGGCGCGGCCTGCAGAGAGACGCTTTACTGCCTCCACAGGAACATCAGGAGTGCAGTTCTGCTTGCTGTCCCCACACATATGGCCTTGTTTTTCATTTTTTTGGGTGTACACAGCAGAGAGGAGACGGTGAAGCTAGTAAAGAGGAGAAAGCAACGGAAAGGAAGAAGGAGATAGAGATGACCAGACAAAGACAGACTGGAAGAAAAAGAGAGAAAGAGAGAGGAAGAAAGGCAGAGCGGCAAGAAATGAGTAATTGAGGGAGATAGAGAGAAAAGGGTTGAGAGGGTGTGAAATGCGAGAAGAGAGTTTGATTTGTTTTTCGGCAGTGTCGTGCTGTCACAGAAATGTGTTTACCAGCCCCTACTTTGCCATTAGTGACACTTGGGCGCTCCTGTAGAAGAAACCAAATAGGTTGATAACTGCCTCATGTATCCTCCAAATATCCCCATAGCTCTCCATCTGTTGGACTGTGTCTGTCCGTATGTCTCCTCTCCTCTCGTCATCAGTTCCCCCTCTCTCTGTCTCCCTTTTCTCGCCTTTTGTTTTTTTCCCCTCTTGTTCCTGTCTGTTACCTACTCGTGCTCAACCTTCCTCCAGGTTTGAGTCACTGCTGAAGCCGAATCAAGGTTAGAGCAGTGAAGAGCATGCAAATTAGAGAGAGCAGGACGGACGCAGATGCTGTGTCCAATTTTAGGGATCACCTCCTTTGACAGATGTGGCCTACTGAGGTCTAGCGTCCTAAAATAAGTTTGGCTGTAGAAGATTTAAAATAGAATCATTGTGAGTTTCTGCTGCAAAGAGTTTTGCAGGTTTTGTTGCAGTTATTAAAAATACTCTTGCTGGTAGCCTACCTGACCACAAATACCTATTGAGGATGACAGTCCATCCTACATTTCCTGTTACAGACATGCCACTAGGATAGCTAACAGCTGGAGCTGAGGCTGATTCAATGAGCACATGATAAAGAAAAAGGTAAACTCTGTACAAAGATAATTTGCACTACTGACGTTTCACAGACGAGTGACCACTTACCACCTAACAGCACTGACTTGTCCGCTATTTGGAACGAGTGATAATCATGGTGATGATGAAGGATCAAATGAATAAGGCTTCAGTGACACAGGCCTAGAGATCAGTCTCCAACAATTTAGACAACTACCAGGCATGAGGGAAAAATCAGTACTCCCAACTCGTTGTGAGTGGTTGCTAGAGGTTTATGCAAATTGCTGGGTAAATGATCTCTAAAGCAGCAATCAGAGGCCCAGACTGGCCAGTGACCCCTTTGGCAACTACTTGTCGCTAGGGAAACCTGGTTGGGAAAAACGTCCTTGTGACTGCTACGGTTGACCACTGAAGCGACTGTGTTTTAGCACAGCATATACTGGAAAAGTGCATCTCTTTCAGAGACTGACCTTGATTTTGACTCTCTCAGAGCAAAATGTAAATACTACTATAAGCATCCAGCGCACACTATAGGCTGAAACAGGATTACAAGAACGCAAAAGACCACAACAAGGGGTGATCTTGCATTAACAGCTGCTGGCTGGCTATTACATAACTCCTGAGTCCCTATTAGCAATGCAAATGGAAATGGGAAAGAAAGAGAAAAAAAAGACGGTATATTGTTCCCAGAGGACCTCGCTAGTGGGTACTTACTCTGAGACAGTCCCCTGGAACTATTTTGTCCAAGCGCTGCTGTCTAGAGGTGCAAAACAACAAGAAAACTGGTGATTATCTAAAAGGATATCGGCAGACCGTGGACTAAGAATGGGTTAGCTGTGTCCTTGAGATCTTTACACTTTACCTATTGACATCTTTTCAATATGAAATACAATGCATGCCTGTCAAACTTTTTCCATTTTACAAAACAGGTGCATGAAGCCATTTTATGCTCACTTTCTCATCTCCTCTGCCCTCTTTGTTCCTAATCTTTTTTTAATCTTTTTGAATCCCAAACCCCATACTCATAAAAATACCATTTCACACTGAACAAATAGCCCTTTCTTTTCTTTTCTTTTTTTTTTTTTTGGCTATTCACACGTCTTATGTCTTTTTTTGTCTATAACCTGCCAGTCACCTTCATACAGTTGTACCTCTGACTTCATAGCACTTTTGTCTTTCAACCTGGCTGCTTTTATCTCCTTTGCCTGCATAATAGCCCGTGTATCCATCTTGCTGCCAATCTCTGCAGCCCCCTCTATTTTGCCCTTTAGCAGCCTGCAAGGTCTCTCTGTGTCTCCGCCAGGCTGTCAGACTCACTTTCTCAGACTCAGCTCTTGCAGACTGCGTTGACTAACAGAAACTCCTCAATGCTGGAAGTGACATTATGTGAAGAGCTTAGAATAAGTCCCAAATAAGAGATACTTATAACTGTCATGGTCATGGGTCATTTGACCCAGCGTTTTGTGTTTATTTTTTATTATTATTTTGTTGTTGTTGTTATGATCCTTTGTTCTAGTTTATGTTGATTTGTTTATGTGTTTGGGTTTACACCCTTTGGTTCTTAAGAGGTTTGGTTTTGCGCTCCCTCTGTTTTGTGTCTGCCCATGTGTTCCCTCTGTTCTGTCTGTACCGCATCTCTGAGTCCAGTCTGTGCATTTCCTGTTTTATTTTGAAGGTTTGTGTCTTTTGTCAGTGTGTTCTGTTTGTGCTCTCCCTGTCTCGTCAGTGTAATCAGTGTCAGCCGTGTCTCCCAGCTGTTAGCTCTGTTCACCTCTTGTATTTGCATCTTCCCCTGTTTGTTGTTGCATCGTAAAATCAACCTTCATTGTGTGTTCTGTTAACCTGTTTGCCTGCCCGTTAGTTTATGTTTTCCCAGTATAGTTGTCTCCTGTTTAATCTGCAACTGGCAATAAAGCTGTTTATTTTCAGTTTCACCCTTGCCTCCGTGAGTCCGCATTTTGGGTCCTTTTCCCTGCCTGCACACAGCCATGACAATAACGAATCTGAGTGACGCCAACAACCCAAGCAAAGTGACAACATTTTAAAAATGAACCTTGCTCCTATTTGAGAATAGAAATCTGACCTTAATTGACAAAAAGATGCCAGTTTTGCTTTTGTAGATAGATTATAAAATGCCATTTAGTCTTCCCTTCTCCTCCACTGCATTGAATAATCCTGCCAAAAGCAGGCTGGAGGTGAAAGGTGCGACTACACTGGGTCTCGCTGCGGCTGCTGCCAAATTCTTTAAAGGCGTAAGCCTCTTCTCATATTCTAGTGTCAGACCTGTCACAGAGCGGTGCTCAAAGAGCAAGATGGAAAATACCCTTTGTTAATATTTTAACGGCCCTAATGGTTAGAGATCAGGCAGAGTGACAGGAGCAGGTAAAGCAGATTGAATCCAACGGTCAATACATAGAAGAGAGCTGAGCCAAAGTAGTCTACTCTGAGGATTTTTTTCTTTTCTTTTCTTTGAGTCAACATTCGACATTGCAGTGTTGACTTAAAGCTGTTGACTTAAGGGATGGAAAAGTAATGGCGGAGAACAGAAAAAGACGATGGGAAAAAAAAGAGTATTAAATATAATGGAAAAATATCAAAGACAAAATCTGTTCTGTGGGTGTATGTCGCCATCTGCGTCTCTATGTGTATGAGTTAGTGAAAGTCCGCCGAGCCTTGTGGCCGTGTGTGTGCGCATGTTTGTGTGCCATCTTGGGAGCAGCTTGTGAATGGGAGGATTTAAAGGGGAGAAGTTTGAGCAGAAAGCTGCTGGAGGTAATCTTGTGGCCTACAGCTGATAACAGCTTTCCACCTGGAGCCTCTTAACAAACGCCTGGACCACCATCAATCAACCAAATGTCCTTCAGAGAGAGAGAGAGTGAGAGAGAGAGAGCGACTGAAAGTGTTTGAAGTTTAGAGATTAAGAATGACGTGATGCAGTGCAGGACTATAAATTTAACCTTTTAAAGCCTAAACCATGAAATAAATGCCACAAAATTCTATTAAAAAACCCCCAAAACAAGTGTTTTTTTAAACATTGACAATGTTTTAAAAATAAATTAGATCATAATATATATAATTTGCATTTATATTTGCTATATCTGGCAATGTTTTGCAGTTTATTGCCTAAAAATGTAATAAGCTATTTGATTATTGTTTTTCAAGGGAAAAAAATCACAGAGGCGATTTAGAAATTGCAAAAACTCATGTATCAAATGGCATTACTGTGTCAAACATTTGAGGATGGAAATACATGCAACTTTTTGGGGTTTTTGCTCATATTTACAATTATTTTTCAAACGGCTCTCCATCAATCTGCTCTTTAAGTCTGACAGCTGTTATCAGATCAACTCCTCTTCTGTTCCCAAAGTCAAACAAACAGTGTGGCATCACTGAGAGTTAAAAACTGTCTAAATTCTTTCATCTTTAATAAAATGATCTGGCTGCTCTTCCAGGTGTAACAATAATATTTAACATCCAGGCATCCATGAAAACAGGACTTATGAAGATGACCAGAGTTAGAAGTTAGCAGGGAGTTAGCTCGCTAGTTCCCATCCAAAGATGATATACCATGTTCTGACTGAGGGATTTCTAAAAAATAAAAATGTACAGCTCTGCTATCACTTCGGACATAAATGAAGACAGGAAACTAAATATCGGTGATGTTTGTAGGGTTACTGAAGTTGCAGCAGCTAGCATATGCTACATGGTGGCTAGCTGCAGAGCTATGGTTAGCTTATTTCCATTCAATAAAAAGTAACATGAGGGTTCTCGATGGTTAGAGAGACAAATGCGATCGCATTACAGGAAAAAGATGCTTTAAACAGACCAAACTTCAGTTAGGAGAACAACTGAGATAATCCATCCACAATACGAGGTTAGTCATTATTATACTGCTGCATGGTTTGGATTACTCATTATGAAAAATTCCTGAAATCTCTTTTAGCCTCAGAGTGATTCTTTTCTGACGCGATCAAATATTTGGTGTCTGGCAAACCATCAAACCATGAGCTGTTAGGCTGTAGTTACATCGTAAGGTAGGGTGACCATATTTTGATTTCCAAAAAAGAGGACACTCAAAAGAGGACGCTCAGTCATGAAGAACTTGCTTAAAGAAACATATTTAACGATGCTTTCTCTGTGCGGTTAATGAATTGTGAATTGTAAACTATGTCATATAGGCTTTTACAAGTGCAAAAAAAAACTTAAAAGCCCCTGAATTAAATAATGGTACAGAAATAATTCCTCATCTGCATAAGAAAAATTACCAGTACTGGGTCGGTACGAGGGAAATTTCTTTCGCAGTTCGTCTGAAAAGATGCACTTGCGCTTTGGGATGTTTTAAACATTATTACGCGCATTGCTGTGCACTGTCTGTCCCGTCTGTGAGCGCAGAACAACTCACAAAGCAGCAGTTCGGGGATGACGTCATACACATGTCGAAAATCCCCCAGGACGCCCCGGACAGAACGTGAAAAGTGGACATGTCCCAGGAAAAGAGGACGGTTGGTCACCCTATCGTAAGGTTTTAAAAACTGAGCTTTAAAACGTGCTACAGATGAATTGTGCTAATAAAAACCCAGAGAAGCCAACAGTGATCAATGAGTATTTTTTAGGGGCTTGTTCAGCTTAAATATATCAAGATTCAAAGCATTAAAACACATTAAAAAGACAACAGATTTAATGAATGCAGAGTAGTTTGGACCCGTAAGCAGGGTTCATATGCTGTCACTTATCACTTAGCAACCGGATGTGGTGACATAAAATTACTAGTGGCAGACATCCTATCAAAAAGGTCTTTTGTGATCCTGAATTGTGCTTTATCAGGTCTAAGAAAATTATTTAAGGGTCATCTCATTGGTGACCTAGATTGGTCCTCAATAAAAGTCTTCATTTTAGCACAAACCATGTTACAAATCTGAAGTGTGGAGTAAAAGTAGCCCACCTCACAGTGTCAGTGCCAGTGAGGTCACTGTTTGGTGAGATTATAGATGTTACAGATGCACATAATCTGTGTTTTACCGGGTGAAAAACAACTGCAACTTGAGATCGTAATGAGAAATATATTCTGATATGAAGCTACTTTTCAAGTACCCAACCTGAACTCAAGCTGTTACAATAAATTGGTGTGGCAGTCTTTAAACTTCAGAAGTCTACTGCAACACGAGAAATGCATGGTGGAAAATCTTAAACTGTATCCCAGACGTGATTGGGATGCATGCGGTGGCACATCAAATGTGTGTGAGCGTGTGTGCGCACATCTGTCCGTCTGTCTGGTCCTGGCCTAATAGGCGCGCAGCCCACGCGTTGCTGACAGAAAATCAATGACCCACTCTGTAGGCCCAATACTTCTACCTCTGTGTAGTGAGAGAGAGAGAAGGAGAGAGCGAGGTTGACCCACTGTAAACACTATGGATTCATGTCCAGGGCTTATGACAGAGTTGTCACACATCTCCTGTCACTGAATCTTGATTTCCATTGTGGACTCTAATCTTCCTGGGCTTTCATGCTTGCGCGCAACCTTGACAGCACACAGATTAGTACACCAGATGCACAATACCATTTGCACTACTAAAAAAGCATTAAGCTAGAGACTTGCAGTCTAACGTTCCCCCACTGGGGTCAGGTTAATCAGATTACCCACAACTTTAGTCATTAAAGATGCTTCTTGGGCAACAGCACAGATGAGAAACAATAAAAGAAAATGGAAAGAAGAGTTCCACGGAGTTAAACAGTAAAAGTGCAGATTGTGTACTGTCTTGTCTGCGTTCTGGCAGTCAACTGTGGTTCTTGCTGAGTCTGAGACAAGGCACGTGGGAGCTGTGTGAAAATCTGCAGTGAAGGTGTGAGGACTCAAAGTTAAATTAGAATTTTAAGATAAGATAAAATGAAATTTTAATGATCCCTATGGGGGAATTAGTTGGGTACAGCAGCAAAAGTAATATGATTCGACAGCAAAATTGGCTATACAGAACAAAGGAAAAAAGGAAAAAATAAAACCCCCACACAATAGGGGATATCTTAACCCGAGTGGGGAGAGCCTCTGTACATGTATTGACTCACAATCATTGGACACTTTATTAAATATCTAATCAGCCAATCACAGCAGCAACACAATGCATTTAGGTATGGAGACATGGTCAAAACAAGCTCAAACAGAGCATCAGCATGGGGAAGAAAGGTGATTTATGTGACTTTGAATGTGGCATGGTTGTTGCTGCTGGTGTGAGTACTTCAGAACCTGCTGAACTACTGTGGCTGTCTCACACAACCATCTCTACACTTTTAGGGGACGGACTGAAAAAGAGAAAATATCCAGATCCAAAGGACAGTTCTCTGAGTGAGAAAGCCGTGTTGATGACAGTTTCTGAGGAGAATAGCCAAACTGCTTTGAGCTCAAGAAGGCAGCGGTAACCCAGCTGACCACTCATTACAAATAAAGTATGCAGAAGTGCATCTCTTAATACAAGTACTCTGAAGCAGATGGGTTATAGCAGCAGAAGACCACAGCAGGTGGCACTCTCCCCAGCTGAAGCAGTTCTGAAGGCAAAAGGAAGTCCAGCCAGGTACTGGTAATGAAGTGGCTAGTGAGTGTACATCGCATTGCTAATATGTGCTGAATACAGTATGCATATGTGAGATTAAATGTCTCTGAATCTCAGCTGTAATAAGAATTCCCTGCTGTGTTTGAAACTGGTCGAAACATCGTTACTTGTTTTAAGAAAGGCCTCTTAAAATTATCACATTTCTACATGCAGTTTACAAAGCCTGAAATGATAAGGCTTATCTGCAGTAAGGACAGGCAGAGTAGTGGCTTTGTTGCAGAGCCAAGACAGTTCACAGAGAAACACTTCATGGTGGCCGGACGGGTGAACAAATGTTGCACTGACATCGGAGATTGTGATGCTTGTTGGATTTTTCCGCCATGAAGTTTTTCCTGTAACTATGATGCTCTCACTAAACCTCAAAGGACATGTCTGAGATATTTAAAAAAAAAGAAAAAAAAAGCATGGATTTTGGCATTCTTGTAAGGCGTCACATGAGAAACTTATTATACGCTTTCATATCTGAGCATAAAGGTCTGGACAGCTGTTTGCCATCTTTGCAGGGCTTACATGCCACTTTCCAGTCTTTGTGCTAAGTTAAGTGAGCGGGAGGGTATCATTCTTATCAAATAACTCACTGCCACAAAGCAAATAAATGCATTTCCCTCTTTTTCTGCAGCGCTGATTTGTAATCATTTTGAAGGCTTTAAAGGCAATGACTTTCCGAACCAACTGGATCAGGCTGAATTGCGTTTGGTTTTCTGATTAATGGAATGAAAATGTAATATAACAGAAGAGAAGTGACCAGAACTGAACTAAACTGAGCATAATGAAATGGAACAGACTGGAGTGGATAGAGGCAGGAGAGCAGAATCAAAAGGGAAGGACCAAAACAGTATGTTGTCGAGCAGAACAGATCGCCATACAGCGGATTAAAACGGAGCAAAGCGAAATGGACTGAAATATACAAACAGGGATGCCACAGAAGAAAACAGAAAGCCAAGGACAGAATAAATAAATGTTAAGAATAAGTAAACACTAAACAAAGCCAGAGCCCGGCAGGGCAGGGCAGAAGAAAATGGAATCAAGCGGCCTAGAGGAGGTCAGCGGACTCCCGCCGCAAGCTCTGTCTCCCGCTGTTGTGTGGATTTCCCTGCGAAATACTGGATCACATGGTAATCTCAGTCTAATACACAAATCCCCAACCCCAATCCAATCAAACCTAATACTCCCACTGGGCCAAGCAAGAGCCACCCACCCGCCATCCCTCCCATCAGCTTCATCAAACACTAACATCGCTCGGCACTTCTGAGAGGTGGAATCTCCTCGTCAAAGCGGTGTAAGTGTATGAAAGGATTTACGTATTTGGCACTGGAGGGTGTAGCGCCCATGTCAAAAAGCTTTTGAGGAAATGTTTCACTCTGTAAAATAACAACTTTTTATTTGAGGTGTTTGGATGAAATTGGAGTGAAGGTTCAATACTACAAGACTCAGATCAAACGGCATATGTAGAGTCACAATATGTTTCATTTTAATTCACATAAATGCAGGAGAGAAATGGTGTAGACTTAAAACACACACAGGGATAAAGCATGTGTGTGTAACTGTGTGTCTGTGTGCATGTAATGCCCAGCCGGCAGTGTTTAATGCTGTCCCAGAGGGTTTTAATCCAGATTATCAGGAGTATAAAGTCACCGAGTCTCCCTCTCAGCTCAGCCTAGTCTAACGCTTAGCGTGCACACACAGACACACACATCTCCTCACTCTTACTTTCCCTTTTTCAATCTGTCTCACACACGCTTGCACACACAAAAGGGGGGGTTGGAGGATTGGGAAGGGGTGGGGGGTGGGCCTTGTTTGGATTATCCTCTAGGGGGTGCTGTGTATCCAGACACAAAGCCTCATCCTGGTTGGTGTGTCTGAAGCAGACGATGTCTCCTCATGGATGCGATTCAACACGCTGCGTAAAGACCTCAGATCAGCCGCATTCAGCTTGACCCATTTCAGCATATTCACAATGTTACTGTTGACTCATTTTACATTTCTATGATGCCTTCACCCTACAAATCCTCTTTGTCTTACAAGAAATAAACATCCGATCCCGTGACATAACAACCGAGGCATATATATCTAAACGGTACCAGTTATCGATAGCCGTTTAGGTCATAAGCAAATGCCAGAGTTCCCGTCCACCTTTGAGGCACCCGCTCCATCATTTACATACAGCAGTGTGATCTGCATATCGACCAGTTGGTCTGGATTCATTTCAGTGTGTTTAATCTGATAGTGGAGATTGATGCTTGCAGCAGGGTAGGCTGGTCCGTGTATGTTTCCTCATATTCCCTCGCTCACTCAGACGTTGCAGTGACAGGCAGTCTGATTGGATCACAACCAATCATTTTCCACTCAAATAGAGAGCAAATGAAATGTCTCTGCTACATGCAGTGCTGTGCATGGTTAGGATCCAGTAGGCACAGAGGCCCTTCCCTTATTTTCCTCTGTAAATACAGCGAATGTCTGTATAGTTTCTTGCTATTCATTGTGCTCCTCTTCTTCTCTTTTGCTGTATTGTTGCTTTCCCCTCTGAGATCGCACTACCTCTAGGTTTTTCTCCCCCTCTTTCGCATTCTCGCTGCATGCATGTTTCCCGGTGCTCTGTAAATTAGGCTGAAAATGGAAGATTAACCTCTGGAGATGAGAAGCTTTCTTAATGCGCTCTGTTCCTCTCGCTCCTGGTCTCTTTTCAGTAAACCACTGCATTACAATATTATTTAATGGGAGCATCTAATTGGAATCAGCTGGAAAGCAGAGAAACTGGGTGGCCAAACCTTTTACTAGGCTGTTAGATTCAAACATGGAGGATTATGCTCATTAAAACACTCTAGTGCTCAATTTATTTTGCGTGCAAGTGTGTGTGTGTGTTTGTCAAGACAGATGAGGCGAGTGGGGAGTTTTTTGGGAATTTGAATGTGCATCAATCATGGTTGCACAAGTTATTTGACCTCATTATTTCACCTAATAATTGAAAATTGTTCCAAAAACTACATTTTTCCAGCACTAAACATTTGAATTATCTGTGGATTGTCATTCTATGGGCCTTTGTTGCATTTTGTACCTCTAAAAATGTTCCAGCTAACTTCCTGTATAGTTTACTGGCTTCAGCGTGGGTCCCTCTGTAATCAAAATGAGTAAATACACCAAGTCCATGTTTGCTGCTCCTTTAAACAGTTACAAAGGAAGCGTTTTTAGCAGATGTGGGCGGCCTCTTCTGGTTCTGTTCAGTGTGAACGTTGCATTGCAATCCTACAGTAGGTGTTGCAATGCCTAAATCACAGCGTAAAACCTCTTTTTTTCCCTTCTATTGTATTTGTGGTAAAAAAAAAAAGAGCACTGATTCATAAAACATGTAGAGAAAGCATGTAAGTTGTTTCGTTACTACACACAGCATCAAAGACTAAATATAAACAAAATAATGAATAAAAATGGGCCAAATCACAGATGATTGTCAGCTGGTTTTGTTTTTACAGAGTCGTGCCCCTTTTATTATTCAGTCTTTTCACCATTGCTTTGTGCAAAATGCTATTAGCTTCAACTTTAATGTCAATATAATAGAACAATAAATCAAACAACTGTTTATACTGTGTGTGTGTGTGTGTGTGTGTGTGTGTGTGCATGTGTGTGTGTGTGTGTGTGTGTGTGCGTGTGTGTGTGTATGTGTGTGTGTGTGTGTGTGTCCTCCCCAGCATGAACTATTTTGGTTGAACTACTCCATGTACCACTGCCAGTAGATGAGCTGCCAGGTCAAAAAATCTGAATACAACTATTGGGTGAATTGCCATGACATTTTGTACACATTCATTGCCCCTGGATAATAAATTTGATTTGTGTTGTCACACACACTTTTCCTTCACTGACATTTTTTTGGTTTATAGAGAAATGTCTCCACAAATTTTGGACATATAGGCATAACATTTACTGCAGCTATTCCTTGCAGGATGAATTCTAATGTCTTTGGTGGTTTATTAACTCTCTACAAGAAGCCTACTTTTAATTTGCTCAGCAGGCCTATGACCAATCATTTTGTCCTCAGCTTTGTAGTGTTAATCAACATGCAAATATGCTAAAACTAAGATTATATTATCATGTGCATGTCAAAATATAAGACTTACAATCCTGTAAAAGACAGTAAACTGTATATAAAGAGTTAATGTTTACCTTGCAGTCTCAAATCAACCAAGCGTTCTCCTCGACCGCAAAAAATGTGAACATTCAAAATGATTACTTTTGCTTCACATATCAAATACTTTTCAAGATATGTTTTTGAAAAATGGTCCATTGACCCACTTTCAGGTCTTTAAAAAAAAAAAAAAAAAAAAATCTGGCAATATTTCAATACTGAAGAGCTTGCTCGCACGGGCAGAAACTATCAAAGCTAAAAGTTTTAAAGTTAAACCAATCTTTCTTACCATCAAAATGATTCAGTGTCTGTAATTTGGGACGCATTCATTAAGTATTGGCTGGTTAAAAAATACAAATAATAGTCTAAAGATTTGAGCGCATATTAACCAAAACGGCAAACTGCCAAAGATAACTAGTGATTATTTTTGGATAGCATATAGGTGAACTGCTGTAAAACTGTAAAATAAAGCATGTAGAATCCTTTTAACCTAAAACTCTTAGTCGCAAAAGTTTAGCTTTCATGCTGGATAGAGCTAATATGACAAGTGGCACTACAAAAACATAAATAACAGGAGATTTCTGGAAAAAAATTCTGGATTTTTCAGATGGAAATGAAACAGTCATCTTGTTAGAAATGTGCATTTTTTTCATTTTCAAGGCCTACCCTACCTACCTACCATTTTAAGACCTGGAAGAGTCTGATAATTTATGTAAAGATAAACTAAGAGGCAAAACATGCATTTATTTAATGAATTATCTTCTCAGGTATGACTAGAATAGTTAAAATAACACTCGGTAGCTTCAGCAATCTCACAAGAATTCCAAGAATTCCCTGACATTTGTGAGTCTTTATACTGAGACTAAGATTATTATTCCTAAATTTGTTGTAATGGTTACTATGGTTACTATTCTCTTACTGATAAATGAAAAAACTACAGCGAAAAAGAAGCTTAAAATACGCAGGAGAAATCGACCGTACTGAACAGGTCGATCACAATAGTCAATGCTATGTGCAGTTACAGCTGCAGGGACGCGCGTATCAGGTTACGATGTAGGTGTTTGTGTACCTACACCATAGTTTTAATCACCTATTACATTTCGAGAGGAAGCATGTCGATTTTTTCCTCCCCTGGTTTTCCGTGGTTTGTTAGTGAGTTGATGTGTAAAATTATAACCTTTCTTTTGACTAAGTTAGTCAGCTGAAGGGTTTTTGTTTTAAGTCGCAGCTGTTTTGTTTGTAATGTTGGCCTTAGCTCTCCCTGAAGTTAATTTATTCTTCCTTTTTCAATATCCTGGCAATAAACTATTTCAAACTGACCCAAACAGTCTCCTCATTTTCTCCATCAAGTACTGTGTTATTCTCTTTACCCCTACACCAACCTGCAGACGTAACAAACATATTGACCCTACAAGAATAGCTTCTGGATCCAAGCCTTGGCTGAGGTTTTTGAACACGCTGCAGTGCCTTGTCCCTGTTGTGGATGGTATTATCTCAAACACTCGTTTGGTTGCGCTTGTATTTGTTGCTTTTTTTTTAAAGAAAACATAAAATCAACCTGCAAATGTTTCACAAAGGTATTGTAGTTTCTGCCAGGCTTGTAAAACTGCCAGAAATTCAAATTCTACTTCAGTACCCATCATTTCCTTCTATGAATATTGCTTAACCTGAATTTCTGCAGAAATCTACAGTCCTTTGTACTGTTGAAAATCCCAGCTTTAATGCAAGGCACAATGAGTTGTTGATTTTTTTAATTGGCCATATGCCAACTGGGACCTTTACTGAAAATAATTTCACCTTCACACTAAAGCTTCTAAGAACCATTGAGAGATCTGTGTGTTTACTAACTCTCCAAAACCTCCCAAATATTTCCTGCATCATTTAAATTATAGCATTTTCATTTTCCCCTATATAGCTTTACTGCTAACATCTAACTCTGTTGAACCTTGTAATCCTCTTGGTCACAGATGCCTTGATGCCGCACTTGAGTGCAACACCTGGCAAAAGAGCTACACTGATCACTCTGTTGGAGTTGAAATCACGTGCACCAATTTTTACTCTTGGTATCTGCCTGCTTTTGGGATCTGAAGGAGTGTTAGAACCCAGAAACAGCAATTAGCTTAGACTTAACCAGTAAATTGTCATTATGAGTTGTGTTAGGGAGCCTAAAGCACTGCTGTGCATAAGTGAAACCTCACAGATCTTCAGCGAAACAGCAGCAATGTTTATCCTGTTCAGATTATTTCACTGCTTATCATTAGAGACCAGGTCCTGTGACATACTTGTTTATGGTGAACCCTGCCTCTTGCCCAATGCTAGCGTGAATGAGTTTCATCGTCCCATTGTGGGTTTCTACAGGTAAAGTTAATTAATTAAATGTACTAGGCATGTCAAACTCATTTTAGTTTGTGGTCCACGTTGGGCCCATTTTGAGCTCATGTGGGCCAGACCAGTGAAACTGCTCTTTCTGCCAGTGTAGAGAAATTAAATACATATTTAATCCCCGAGGATTAAATATGTATTAAAACACAATAAAAAGTCTTAGATTTCTACTCTTTTTCACATTTTTTTTTTCCATTTAATTTCATTTGGAGTCTTTCTAGGACCAATTCTGGCCCCCGAGCCTCATGTTTGGCACCCCTGGATTGGACAGATGACAGCAAAGATTGACAGGCAACCACAAAAATATCACGTTGGTGCAGCTGTTTTCTATGCTTACGTACTGATAGTATGCTTTCATTACAGATCATAATTTTGGCTTTAGTTGTTAATAGCAGTTAAACACTTAAAAGACAAGGTGAAGTGTTGCTCAAACAAACACACAAACCTCGACCCACACCCACCCACACACACACAAACTGCTCTCAGGTTATTACAGGGTGTCATTGTTTAATTCTTGCTCATTAAATGCTCCAGACAATGACAAAGCGCCTCAGTCTCTGACAGCCTCTTTGTTAACCCTCTCCCTCTTATCTCTTTCCGCCTCCTATTCTCGCCCCTCTCTGCTCCGCTTTGTGTCTATTGTATGACACTCAAGGACGATTTGACGGCATCCCCAGCCACCACTTAAACATCCCTATTCATCTCCAAGTAAAACCTGCGCGGGAGAGAGAAATACCAACTCAAACTGTCGAGAGAACAATTTGCGAAAGCCTTGGAATGTCAGATACCTCTCGCCACTTACTGGTAATATAAAACTCACGCTGATGGAGACAACGCTGATGGCATTGGCGGCGGAGACAGTGGTGATATAAGATGTCATAACCCTGTGTCCTTGCGCCGAGTGTTTCAGAAGCATCAATCTGTTTGACCTTTATCCGGGACTCAAGCCTGTCTACACTCCAATTTTTCCTCTCTATTTCTTTCACTCTCTCCTGGCCTGCCCTGACAATGATTGTTACAAAGAGTGCTGGGAGTCTACATGTGTGCCCGTGCGAGCGAGGGCGAGAAAGACCGAGGAAGATGGAGAGACAGAGAGAGGCTGCCCCTGAGTGCATTCGCGTAAGAACCGGGGGCCACCTGAGAGCAACCGAGCACAGAATAGCGAAGATGATAGAAAATGAAGAGACAAAAGCACTTCCCTGGTGTAATTATGCTTTCATTTCATGGCCAAGTATCCACATGATGTGCCCTGCATGCAGAGACACTCATTAGGGCTATGGCACATGAGGAATATAACTGGCATCTGCCTGTTGAGAGCAAGCAAAAGTAGATGCACTGTCAGGGTGCGACTGCGAAAGCAGCGCCAGTAAAAGATGCAGGGGTTACAACTGTGCAGTGCGGCACAACGGCGAGCACATAAAGAGCACGCTCTCACATTTGCATGCATGCAAACACGTTTTTTCTTTTTTTTTGAGCAAACATAGCTGGTATTATGTTGCTAATAATGACAGTTCTAGTGGTTGTTTTGATGACTTTTAGGGCAAGTTTTTTCCCCTCGCTTTTCATTTCGGGGAGTAAATATCTAATTTTTGGATGAGCACAGTCTCTCCTGTGATGCTCATGAAAGGAAAACACCAGAGCAAACAACAAACCCTCTCAAAGCATTACTACAAATACAAACAAAGCTCAGAGCGAATCCACAGAACTTACCCTGCATCAGAGTAGAATTCCCCCTGCGTCCCCTCTGCTAGTAAAGCAGTCGGTTCCTGATGCTTGGATCAATGTTGCAACAAATAACTCTAATATGTCTGACTGTGAGCGCTGTCATGCCCTACCTTATGCACCGCTGAAGAAGAATGGGATGTTAATGTGGTTAAATATGCGCTCTCATTACTGCTGGCAGGGACTCACTTCATTAACAGCCCCCTGCTAATGTGCCACTCTACTTTTTTTGTACTTTTTGTGTGCGTTCGCCAGTCTGTGTGTGTCACTGGCTTGTGATACGTGAAGAGAGAGATAGAAAAGTTGTGTGATGGAAAAGTGCACGTCTGCGCTCCAAACACACTGTACAGGTGTTTGAATGCAGGCATGACGGAGGATGAAACAGACATCTGTGTGCCTGCGGTTCTGCAGTATTAACTAAATAAGCAAACTCCAGAGCTGTCAGATATTGATCAGTCCGCAATTTGTTCTGTCTTATGTAGTCCCCATCCACATATCCTCCTTTGTGAGTCATTGGGATTTAATAAGGGAAATCAATGAAAAAATAATGGCTTCCACGTAGATTCACCCCAACAGAATCAGCAGTACTGATATTTAGTATTTTCTTATAGCACTTTAGCACCAAAAGCATTACAATTCACCCAAGCACATTTATTGTCAAAGTGCTTTCTATCTAACATTCATGCATCCCAGAGCACATCCGGGTTAAGACTGGAATAAACCGCCAAACCTTCCACTGAAGCAATGAGGTCCTGAAACACGTAAAAACCCTCTTCTTGTCATATTTTAACACACGGTGTGTATCATCTTTGGGTCATTTTCAGAGACACAGTGATACCCCTTTAGGGTCGTTTTACTTCACGATAAACAACCAAGAACAAAGGAGTTCAAGTCCTGTACAAGGCCATGTTTTCTGCCCTTATTTTCCTTTTGTTTTTGACTTTAAATTTGAGAGTTAATGATGTAGGTATGGTTAGAGGAAAGATAACGGGTTAAAATAGATTTGTTTGCAAAGTTAACGGTATGTTAAAAGGCAACCAAGTGCATCAAGGTTATCTAGCATTTCCTTTGTTGCCATGCTTGGGCGTCCATGGTTACCACAATTACATGTCACAATGAAAACATCTCACAACTCCTGATTGAGAGTTTTTGTGTGACTGCTAAGTTTACCTAACAAGCAGAAGATCCTTGGTTCAGTCCTGTGAGGAGACACGAGGTCTTGGGGGGGTTGCTTCAGGAAGAGGATCTGGTATAAAAAGCTTTCTGTTGTGAATAAAGGGCTTTTATACTGTATGACCATGATGAAATGAGACTAGGTTTGATTTTACAGAACAGTCATGGCCAAAGGTTTTTATACACGTTGCTGCTTCAATTTTTATTTAGATTGCTTTTTGTGATGTTTTTTTCTGCCTCTATGATACAATGAAAAGAAATTGTAAGCGTTTCATTAGTTTCAAAAACTTTTATTGGCAAATAAATCAAATTTACTCAAAGAGTCAGCCTTTACAGTGTTGACCCTTCTTCTTCATAACTCCGGCAGTTCTCTGTGACATGCTGGATATCGGTTTCTGGGCCAAATTCTGATTGATGGTGATCCATTTCTGTCTTATCAGTACTCAAAGCTGATCATAGTTTGTGGGCGCCCCTCTTTTTAAAGATTGACCTCTGATTCTTGATTGGATTAAGATCCGGGGAGTTTGACGATCTCCAAGAAAACTAGTTATCAGTTTTGCCTTGTGACACGGTGCTCCATCACCCTGGAAAATGCACGGATTATCACCGCTATTGGCCCTGAATGGCTGGTTTTTATACCAGTCTTTGTACACGGCAGGGTTCTGGGGCAGAACTGTGAGTAAGGCATGGGTGTGTAGCAGCCCTACATACGAATAGTTTCAGAATGCTTTGCGGTTGGCACAACAGAGGATTCTTGTGATGCTTGTCACTTTTGGCCACATGAGTGCATTCATTTTTGTTTCCTTTACTTTGCCTGCATTCCACTGACCTACACATTGATTTAATCTAATGCAGACTAACCCCTAAATACAACTCATGATTACAAAGTTATTATCTTAGCCTCAACCTTATTCCAAGCATCAAACCAAACTTTACTGCTAAATGTGAGAATTTAGTCCTTTTAGTCTCCAAAGGATAGCTGGGTTCCCACATTTTGACTATTTAAAGAGATTTATGTCCCCACAACATGACTAATATGAGCTCACACACTCAGGCACACACTCAGAAACACATGCACACATACCTCTCTCACCAGTGTCTGGGATTCTGGCAATTAATGGGGCGGCAAATGAGATTGTTACTGATGTGTGGTAGCGAGTTGAGCGAAGGTGTGGAGGTGATGGAGGGAGGCAGGAGGAAGACAAAGAAGAGCCGAGGGGAGGCAAATGGCGTGAAGATGTTGTGATGCAAATTAGAAACTTTTGCATGTTTCAAATGTAGGTTGGGGTCCTGAAAATAGACTTCTGGGTAACTTTCATATCCCTGTAAAACAGGTGTGAAGCTAAAATAACACGGAGAGCAGCGACTTTAACTTAGAGACTCAAGTTTGCAGGTAAACTCGGATTATATTTTTTAATGATTCTGTGATATAATGATAAACAAATGTAAGCATTTTAAAGCTTCAAAGGCTTTTAATGGAAAATAAATGCATGAAGAGAGGCAGTATTTACAGTGTTGACCCTTCTTCTTCATAACTTCTGCAGTTCTCAGCTTCCGGGCCAAATCCTGATTGATTGCAATCCATTTCTGTCTTATCGGTGCTCAAAGCTGATCACTGAGCTCAGCTTCAGCTTGGAGTTTTTGCTCGTCCACTGATCATAAATTCTTGATTGGATAAAGATCTGGGGAGTTTCCTGGCAATGGATCCAAAATGTTAATGTGATGGTCTCTCAGTCAGTTAGTTATCACTTTTGCCCTGTGACATGCTGCTCCATCAAGCTGGAAAATGCATAGATTATCATCACTAGTGCGCCTGGATCTCTGAAAGAAGTCTTTGAGAACATTTTTTTAAAACCATTTTACACACAAACGACATTTTTTAAGGACTTTAAAGGGAAAGTGTGCTCTAGCAGACTGTGTTTCTCCTGCTGTAGCGCTGCAGTCAGTCACTGTATGTCTGTGACTGCACAGATACCTCTTGCATGCATAAATAAATACAGGATGCATTGTTTCTCCACTTGAAATGAAACCCGAAAAAAGGCTGATTTTATTTCATGACGATTCTGTATTCCCTCCCTGCGTTTTCCCATCACTCAGATGTATATTGTGACCCACGTCTTCTGCCAGGGTGACTCATCTTAATTGCTGATTGCCTCTTCTCCTCCATTTGTCTCTTCCCTCTTGTTGCTGATCCTCGGTTACTGTAACAGTGGCCACCGGAATAACGTTCCCCCCCAGAGGCTGGGTTAGGGGTTACAAGAGAGACTTGGCTGTGTGCGAAAACGTCTCCCTTGGGGGCCTCTATTTTCCTGCAGGTGGTGAATGAAGGGGAAGAGCTATCCATTTATATCACTTAATCCACAGGACACACTATTAGAGCGCTAGACAGGAGGGAAACTCACACGTCGTTGCCTATCACACACACCCACACTGTGATTAAGTGTACTATTTCACGTGTATGTGCATTAATGCCTTCTAAATATGCATTTTTGTGTTATTAGTGAAGTCATAGATTTGAATATCAATCACACCGATTTTTTGTTTTGGAATTGTATTGACACATTAACTGTGTCCAAATTCACGATGCAGTTGTCAGAATCCATTAATCTTAGTCTTTCTTGTGTCAACGTTTGTCTTTTCATTGCTTTTTGTGTGCACGGTTTAATGTTCACACTCATGTTAGTGAGTGTAATAGCATACATTACTGTGCAGCTGATTGTGTACTTTCTATTGACTGTGTAATATGACGTGACACACGGGCATTTCGTTTTTCTTTGTCATGACAGCAGCAACGCCTCCCACTCAGTCCTGAATGTATGGCTGACTGTGCTGGTTGTGTTTTTTTTTGTCATCGCTTCTCTCAGTAATCTGCGGGACTGCACATAACAAATGTCTTCAATCTGTTGTCTAATCATGGCTCAAACCAGGGGAACAATAACACGCTGACATCATACAGCAGATTACGGTGAATCTGCTCTGCTCTCGCAGGGCTTTGCCGAGCTGTTCCGCCACACTTGGGGGAGGAAAGGAGTCGAAATTTAATAGAATATTCTCAGGTATCACTAATCTGGTTAGTTTCTCCGACAATTCCTCTTCCCTCCAAGTTAAGGAAATGCAAATTGTGCCACTCTAACTTTGAGAAACTAAAGCTTCATATTTTACAAATAGCAATCATAATAAGATGCAATTCAAGCAATGCAATTTAGGATGAAAAACAGCTATAAAGACGAGTCTCTGAATAATTTCTCCCACTGCTTTTGTCATTATTCCCAGAAAGATGACAGTGTTCGTTTGACGTTCCATTTACAATGGGCTCCTACTGTGGCTGAAAATACAGTTCATTTACATTTAGTTATCAAACTCAAACATGCACAAAATGAATGAGATCCATCCACGCGTAATACATTTAATATTAAAAACGACCGGCACCATATTTTATCTGTATGACCACGCCTTTGGCTTATAACAACCTTTCCAATCTCAGCCCTGCAGAGTCCAGATGTCACTCAGCTGCAGCGCTATTACGAAAAATATCAAACAGGGAGTTGAATCAATTGGATGTGGTGTAATGATGTAATCAATATGCATCATGTTCTGTGTTTCTCATATGGCATTTAATCATACTAATGGCTGTTCTTTAAAGTGGTAAGTGAAGCATGATGACACATCTCAAATGCTACACTTGTCCTCTCGCTCTGGTTTAGCTTCAGCTGAACAAATTGACTGTATGCAGTGAGCGAGGCAGCGCCGTGACCTTTTCCCCAAACAGTTCTACAGTACAGCCTGCCTTGAGTTTGATATCTACTGTGTACAATTGAAAAAGATACCGGTTGAATTGACAGCCCACTCCTCTGTCTCTCCTGCAAATAAATCTGTACGTCCCCCGTCCTGTCCCCCCCCTCCACCGTACCTTTCTGAATCCACTTGTAGTAGACCCCCAACCAATAAAACGTGATCTTCATAAGTCTTGAGGGGAGAGGTGGGCTAAGTTTGGGGAAATTGCTGCATGGAAAAGGCAATATATGGAATTAGAGATAAGAGAGAGCTGAGGGAACTAGCTGAGGATATTGCCTGCTTAAGGCTCTGATTTACACTCGGGATACGGGGACCGGAGAGGAAAGGGAAGCCCTGAGCCAACTGTTGGCTACAGACATTAGTATATATGGTTAGTAATTAAAATTTCCCACACTGTAATGATGTATTGGTAAGATTAAATTTAGCTGGCTGGCAGATTGTGTTAGAAATATTACTGAAAAATGAAATGACAGCTCATTCAAGCGCGAGATTGCCACCAACCAGACAAACCTTAGAGGTATAATTTCTTCATCTACCATCTTTTACTGTTCCTCCAACACTTACATCCTCCTGCGCATCTCACTGTTCAGCCATCCTGTCCCCCAGAATCCACAAATATTTGATCTGACATCCTACAAACATGCAGTGACGACCAAATGAGGGACAAAATGGGTTTTGTACTCTGTGGCGAGATTCGGCGCCACCTGATTTTAAGACATGGTTGGTGAGGTGTCATGTTCACTTCTTCAGCGCTCAACCTGTTTCTCTCAATTTATCTCTCAGCAGTATATTGGATAATAAATGGCATGACATTCAATCAGCATATTTCTGCATCCCCGCGGTGTGTTCTTGTGTGTGTGTGTGTGTGTGTGTGCATGCGCTCTTTGTGTGCGTATATTGTAAACTTGATTGATGGATGGATGACGACGGAGGTGTCACGCAAGGACTGCTGTGCATTTTTTTTATTTGTCTGCCTGGAAAATGATGCATGCCTCAGAGTCGTCCCTACTTAACCCACACACAGATCTATACTCGCACATGATGTGTATACCCACTAAGGAACACGAACACAGTTTTAGCACAGTCGCATCGTGCATATTGTGTGTTTTTGCCCAGTAGCAGACAGGATAGGCCCATGATGAGGGAAACTGGGCTCTAGTCAGGATTCACTGGAAACCAGAGCGAGGGAGAGAGAATTGGGCAGAAACAAGAAGAGAAAGGGGAAGTGGGAGATGTATCGATCACCGAGCAACAGGCAATGTCACTGAAACATACCTAATAGATACTACAAATAAAACACCCATTCCAAAGTTGGAACGCTGTGTAAAATGTAAATATAAACAGAATGCAACGATTTAGTAGCTCCGCAGTGTTTCCACATTTGCCTAACAAGTGAAAAATTGCTGGTTTGATCCCGGGAAATAACACACATCCCTTTGGGGTTGCATCAGAAAGGACATCCAGCGTACAAACTGCCAAATCTAACATGCAGAGCTACCCGTTGCGGCAACACCTTGTGAGTAAGGAAGCAGCCGATAGCAGCTTCTTTTTAATGATTTGCAAATCTCATAAAACCATATTTTATTTATAGTAGAACACGGAAGACAGAGAAAATGTTCAAACTGAGACATTTTAAAATTTTATGTGGCAACTCAAAAGTTTTGGGACAGGGGCAACAAACAGATTAAAAAGTATGCGGTAATAAAAAAGAAACAGCTGGAAGAATATTGTGCAACTAATTAGATTAAATGGCAACAGGTTGGCATCTTAAAGGGGCAGAATTTCTCAGAAATAAATAAGGACAGAGGTTCACCAATCTGCAACAAACTGCATCTACAATTTGTGGCACAATTTCAGAATAATGGCCATTAACATAAAATTATGAAGACTTGAATAGTTCATCTACAGGACATAATATGGGACAAGGCTGAAAATCAGTATTTTTCCTCTGTGAACTTTAATCCCTCATGCAGCACTGCATTAAAAACAGGCTTGATTCTGTCATGGAAATCACTGCAGGGGCTCAGGAAGACATATGTGAACGTGATCCTGAAACACTGCTGTCTTCTCCGAACCAAAGCTCATTTAAAATGTCCTGATGCAAAGTGGGAAACTGTTCTGTGGTCAGACAAATTCAAATTTGAAATATGTTTTCAAAACATGGACATCGAGAGGAAAAGAACCATCTGCATTGTTATCAGTGTGTACCCAAAAAGCCTGCATCTCTGATAGTACAAGGGTACATTAACGCCTATTGAGTTGGCACCTTGTGCACTTAAAAAAGTTCCATCAGTGATGAAAGGGTTATACAGGTTTGGGAGCAACATATGCTCCCATCCAGATGAGGTCATTTTCAGGGAAGTCCTTGCATATTTCAGCAAGACAATGCTAAACCACATACTGCATCTATTACAACAGCATGGCTTCATAGTAGAAATCCAGGTGCTGAACTGGCCTGCCTGCAGCTCAGACCTTTCCATCACTGAAAGCATTTGGTGCATTATCACACAAAAAATATGACAAAGAAGTCCATGCATCCAGGATCCTACATCAAGCAAGAATGGGACAACATTCCTCTCCCAAAAGTCCAGCAGCCTGTCTATTAAGTTCCCAGATTTATATTAGATAAAATAAAAAAAATTGATATGGTTTATTGTGATTAAATATGAGGTTTGCAAATCATTGCATTCTTTTTTTTATTTGCATTTTCAACCCATTTTGAAATTTGGGAGATGGAATTAACTTGACATTTTTAAGGATGTCAGGCTCTTAAATCATTGCAAATGACTTAAGGATCTTATGGTTGGCAGCTTAATGTTCTTTGAGATGCATTGTTTGTGAAATTTTTATAGCCAGAGTCAAGCTCCTCTTACTCAGATGGGAAATGAACAGTATCCAATTAAAGTGCAAGGGACAATTAGCAGTAAGAGAAAACCAAGAGAAAGTAGTCATATGTATGTATAGAATATCATCTTGTGGGATTTTTGTTGAATGTTACCGGGCAGTTTCTGCAGTAATTTTGTAATTTGTACAAATCATCTGCGATCAATTTTACCATCTACATCAGAAGCCTCAGCAATTTCTAAGAAAACTGCTCTTCGTGTGTAAAAAGAAAGAAGGATGGAGAGAAACAAAGAGCCTTTCTGTTTTCAAGCCCTAACTGGCAAGTAAACACAGGAGCCAATCACACTCCTGCTCGCTGCAGTCACATCACTGAGAAGCAATCTGGATCATCTTCACTCAGTCAGGGTGCGTGTGTGTTAAAGCACCCTGCTCAGAGAACTGTTTAGCTGTACGCGTTGTGGATCTCTGAAAACACATCAGCATCCCAGACACCTAATTTCAGCGATCTCCCTCTGCCCCCTCTCTTTTTTCTCCTTCTTCTCTACCTCACTCTGCCAGTCGCCATCTCTCTCCGTCTTTCCCCTGGTCTCCCTTGAGCACACACGCACAACACCCATACTCATTACAGTCATTCTCATTGTCCAGGAAGTGGAAGCGATAGCTTTTTCCTAGTTATTTCCATCACCCCTCGGCTTTGCCAGCTCTTAGCCTCCCCTAAGATAATACCCATTTATCCCACAGGGTGTTTACGCAAGCGATTCAGGTTAAGTGACTTTCTGAGAGGAATGACAGACAGCAGCTTTCCTTTATTCAAGGAAAATTGGATTCATCAGCCACTGCTTAATGGTTGCATTCAAGCTTTTGACTACACTCCATCTGACACATTAGTAGGTGTCTGTGGCGTATTTATTCGTGTTTTTGCTCACATGTATGCCTGTATAAATGTCCAAGCCTCATGATCTCAATAAGGGATAGAAAAATATGCTGTTGGTTTTTGCTATCAGCGGTTCAACAACCATAAAGCCCAAAGCTTTTACATCCCTGAGCCTTATAAAAATCGCTCTCCAGCTTCCCTGCCATAAACTACAGCAATAAACAGCCTCACATTCACTATGCTAATTTGCAGGCTTTTTGCATGTTTCTGCCTATTTGCATGAAGTGTGTTTCTAATGTGTTTTACTGGGAAACACGAGGAACAGTAGCTGATCCCAAGGTCATTTCGAAATGTTATTTCAATTCAGCAGCTCTACAGTAGCATGAGCACACACACGCAAAAAAACAAAACAACAAAAAAACACCTTTCACTGATTTTCTCCATGATTCATTGTTTTTTTATTCCCTTTGTTTTATATCTTCCTTTTTCTCTCTCTCCCTGTTTCCTTTGCGTTCAGGACAAATCTACTATATCTGCCTTGGCACTTGTTCAATTACATGTGAAATGCCCCATTACTTCTTTAGAATGACCTGTGGTCACCACAGAAGAGTAGGTTAAGTGCACTTTTAACACAGACCAACATTTGTCTGTTGCACATAAGGCTATAATAGAACAGAATAAGAGAAGGTTAAAAGCAATTCCGAATTCCTTTTTGTGCCATTTGAACCCTTTGTTTTAGTTTATTACACCCATTTCAGCTACTTATTCTAGCACAAAATGACTGTTTATCATGGAGGATGTTTTCCACTTGTACAACAATGATCTACTCCCTATTCAAACAAGCAGGATGCACATGTTTACACTTTGTGCTGAAAGGATTATTTTGCAAAATGGTTTACTTGTACCAACAAGGACTGCCACACTCTGAGGAACATGTTCTTATAATGGATAAAAACACACAAAAAATGCATTTTTTAAAATCAGCAAATGTAGATCATTTAGGCCTAGCAAGCAGAAACTGCAGAAAATTATATGTTTTGAATTTATAGTATGCTGCATAAGACTGGGCCCTTTCACTGATTGTAGAAGAAGAAGATGGATGAATGGATTATAATTTATAAGATTTAAACGCTAAATTCATCACTTTAAAGTACATGACAAAATAAGATGGTTTTAAAACGAGATAAATACAACTTCAGATGAACAACACATGACGTATTACACTGTGTCATGATTTATTTAACAAAAACTAATTCAAATTTCAGAAGCACCGTATGGAAAAACTGAGTACACCTTTACTGCTTCCACGGGAATTAGGAGAGTAAGTAGCAGCTGGGTAGTGCTCTTGATTGTCCTTGATTAATTAATCATCAGCAATTGTGAGCGTCTCTGTAAAAGCAGAAGTTTTGTCTGTTTGCTGGTCTGGAGTATTCAGCTATGTGTTAACGAAATGCAACAAGAGCAAAGATATCTGCAATGATTTTAAAGAAGCAACTGTTGTTGTCCATCAACGGTTATACAGCCATTTCTAAGCAATTTGAAGTCCATCATTCTAAAATGAGAAACATTATTCACAAGTGGAAAATAGCCAAGATAGTCTGCAATCTTCCCAAGAGTGGATGTCCCAGTGAATTCACCCCAAAGTCAGACTGTGCAAAGCTCTGAGAAACTGCAGAAAATCCAAGAGCCACATCTCTGATCTCAAAAGGTTGCCAAATGTTAAAGTTCATCACAGTATAATTAGATAAACCACTGCATGGGTCTTTTGGAAGGATTACTAGCATGGCTCAGGTTTGCAAAGTTGCATCTGAACAAACCACACGACTTCTGAAACAATGTGTTTTGGACAGATAAGACCAAAGTGGGCGTCTGTGACCATAATGCAAAGTGGCACCAGACACAACATATCAGCATAAAAGCCTCTAGTAAACACCTATACTAACTTTGAAGTACACTGGTGAAGTGGTGATGATTAGGGCTTGTTTTGCAGCCACAGGACTTGGGCAGTCACTGAGTAAACCATCAACTCCTTTGTATACCAAAGTATTATAGAGTAAAATGTGAGACCATATGTTGACCCATACAACAGGACAATGATCACAAACACAGCAGCAAATCTACAACAGATTCGCTGAAAAAGAAAAGAATGAAGGTGTTGCAGTGACCTAGTCAAAGTCCAGACCTCAACCTGATTGAAATGTTGTGGCAGGACCTTCAGAGAGCTGCGCACGAACGAAGGCCCGGAAACCTCAACGAACTGAAGCAATGTTGTAAAGAGAAAAAGGCCAAAATTCTTCCACAATGAAGTGAGAGAGAGAATCTGTATTTGTATTGAAGTACAAATGCAGACACAGAGACATGCAGTTCAAGCAAACAAAAGTAACTTTAATAAAAATTTTCTGTGAATAAAAGCTGGCAAACAAAAGGTGTCTGGGAGTTTTCTTTGTTCCCGACAAAGAACCATCCAAAGAGAAAAAGGGGAAGGATGAAAAACACGTGGACGCACAAGAAAGGTAAACAGCAAGTTTGATAAAGGACGGAGGGAGAAACACAACACTTTCAAAGAACAGGTGGAAGGATGTTGGACAGAGCAGACAAAGGCACAACTCTTTTTCAAATGTGAATAAAGTGTTTAGTAATAATTGAGCTCTATGTTCCATGTATCTACTTTAGTTAATTTTTTTTTATTGTGAAATGTTAACAGATATGCTTGTACACTAACTTGAAGAAAAACAGAAAATTTAAGTGAAAATAAGAGAAAAATGTATCTGTATAAGAAAAAAATCATATTACATCTTGAGTCATGCCTTTGTTTTACTGGCCCACCTTTCTAATGGGCGTTAGATAGCGAGCTATTTCATTCCAGTTTGTTTCACTGGTGTAAGGGCTCTCTCATTGTAATTAATATCTGTGGAACAACAAACCGTCACAAGTGCGTGCCTTGTCTCTGATTTATGAAGCATTTAAAAGGTTGCAGGGTGGAAAAAAGACAAAAGGTTCCCAACTAAATAAAGCAGGTCTGAGCCAAGCTCTCACAGCCAATGTCAGAAAGAGAGAAGAGGAGAGGACAGGGACTGAGAGAGAATTCATGATTAACTTTCATTTCCTATGCCTTATTATTCCTTGCCCAAATGAAATTTCAGAGGAGGAGATAAATCTTCCGGCAGTGCCCGCTTTTTGTGCACCTAATGTCCAGGAATAGCTTCTGCTCGCCATTGCTCAGCTTATCGCTTTAAATTCACAGCAAACTAGCTGTCTAGTTTGGCCTGGCAAACTGTGAAAGTCTGCATCATGCTAGTTTGTGTGTGTGAGTGTGTGTTACTGTGAGGAAGACAAAACGATATCAGTCTGACCTCCTCTGTTCTGATATTTAAAGACATCTATATAAAAGGGTAAATTAGAAAATATTAAAGGATGATGCTAAACAATAACCAAAGGTAATGCTAACACATAGTAACTGCAAAAGCTGTTATATTGCAACAATTTTGTTACGCTTTGCGGGCATCATTGTGTGTCTGTCATGCACATGCAATTTCCAATAATTTTTATGCAGGAGCATCAATAAAAGTGAACCCATGAAGCACACAAGCTTAATCACACTTTTCGTGGCTGATTTCTGAACGGATGCATGAATAAGTAAGTATCGATGTCATGACTCAACTGTCCCTCCTGCTCATTATTCTATTTTAGTGGAAAAGCCAACTGCCTATTGATGCCTCTAACTATTGTCTCGCCTGCTTTTTAGAGCAAAATGGGTAACAAGCTCTTTCCTGTTTCTCACTTATTCCAACCAGAGAGTTAGATGGCTGAAGAGAAGATTTGCAAGGTAAACAGACTCAAAATATGATATGTGAGACTGCAAAATTTTTAAGTTTTTAAGTTTAACTTTAATTCACTGAAAGCTGGAAAATGTGTTGTTTGACCTCCTGGACAAACAACAGAAGCACACTTGCATCTTTTGAGGACTGACTGTGTCTTGCTCATGTCTCGCTTCCTTCTGTCTGTTTTGTCCTCTGCACGTGCTCATTATATTCTCTCTTCCTGGCTCGGTTCACTTTCACCCACCAAACTCATTGACTTCTACTGTGAGATGACATCGAGCACACATCAACAGCTTTTTTGGAACCTTTTTGATGTGTTAATAATTTAACAAGTATTACTTAGAATATTGGTGAGAGTTTACAGAGCTCTTTTACAACAGTGCTCTGCGGTTACAGCTTCTTTTTAATAGCAGATGTCTTTTCCTTTGTCACTGGGTTTTCCTAGCAGCACAGCAGCCATGCAGAGATGTTTTCTTGCCTCTAAATCCATCCACAGCCTTAACAAGAAGCTTTTGTCCTGAGTTACAGCAGGATTCAGGGACAGTTGAGCTTGTACGGGTGCATTGTGGGTCATTAGCTTGTGTTTGGCACACCTTGTAGCGGTTGGTTCATGCTGGAATGAACCAACCACTCGGGTATCCTCAGGGTATCTTCAGGGCAAAATTAAGCTTATGATAATCAATAGTTTAATTTTGTAGTCACCTTCAGGTAAATTGGAAAAAAATCACAACACACATTATCAGGTCCCAGCAAGTCCTTCAGCGAAATTATATTGGTTGTTTTGTTTCTACTTTATGATATTAACCCTTTAAGTATAACTGAAACGAAGTGTAATATAGTGCAACATTGTCCAGCTGCCCTAAAGCAGGACAGATTTTCAGCCAGATGTAAAAACATGTATGGGAGGAAGTTTTACTCACTATTTGCTTGTCTTTGAGTCTGTTTTTTGCAGCCTTGCATTTAAGGTAGGTTTGCTCGTGGGGCGATCGTGGCTCAAGAATTGGCAGTTCGTCTTGTAATCGGAAGGTTGCTGGTTCGAGCCCTGGTTCCGACAGTCTCGATCGTTGTGTCCCTGGGCAAGACACTTCACCCGTTGCCTACTGGTGGTGGTCAGAGGGCCCGGTGGTGCCAGTGTCCAGCAGCCTCGCCTCTGTCAGTGCGCCCCAGGGCAGCTGTGGCTACAATGTAGCTTGCCATCACCAGTGTGTGAATGGGTGGATGACTGAATGTAGTGTGAAGTGCTTTGGGGTCCTTAGGGACCAAGTAAAGCGTTATACAAATACAGGCCATTTACCATTTAATTTAACTGAAATCAAGAACTTGCTAATATGTGAAAGTTTTGTGAATTTTCTGAGTATCAATTTATTTGTACTTTTAAAAATAATGTATGTTTAAATCTGACATATAATTTAGTAAAACATAAAAAAAGTTTCTCATTTATACATATTCATGTGTCACATTTAAACCCTATGGTGAATGTCATCTGCTGTTACAGCAATGTGCACCTTATGCACACAGCAATAACACATGCATAGGATCTATCTATCTATGATAGATAGATAGATAGATAGAAGTTTTAAATAGTGAAGTATGATAAGTTAATATTTTATATTTGTCTAAACTAGTACATAACTTATGTTTTGTGCTGTTCATCATCAACGTTAACTCATATAAATTTATATTATATACTGGAAAATAATATGATGTTACACAGGTAAAGCCAGTTTTGGTTGTGGCTCCTTACTCCTAGTCTACTAGACTGGTAAGTTTCATCCTGTGTTAAGATCACTGCACATTAAATATTGAAATATTCTCATATTTGACATTGCTTAACTTTAAAATTCAACAGTAGGTTTCAGTGACAGGTTTTCCATTGTGTAGAGAGGATAAACATGAAAGAAAGCTGATGTTTTTTTTTCTTTTTCCATATCAGCCTTTAACTTCCTACATCTGCCGGTGGGATAACCTCTCAGAGAGTTTGCTCTCGTCTTGAAGAAAGAACAGCAACCACTTTTCCCCATTGCTTTAAAATAAATTTGCAGTTTTTCAGCAAAAACCTTAACAAAAGTTCCCGATCACATTGTCAATCTTCTAAGCAATGACTGAGACTACTAAAGCTAAATTATTTGTTTTGTCTTCTGAAAGAGGATATGTTGCAATCAGGCTGCAGTCAAGTGATTTAACATTTCAACATTTAAATCAATATAATATAACACAATTCAATTTTACTGAATCTCAGCAGGATGCTGATTACTTCTCTATATCTAGGCTTACCATAAACTCACATTTGATTAGGGCTCTGTCGTAAAGACTGTGAAAAATATAATTAAGACACACTGCAGAATGAAACGGGAAAAGTCATCATGAGCCTTGGGAAATTTTGTGATCCAGTTTATGGTTTGGAAGTGCCCAAGATTTGCTTGCCCAGCGCCTGCTTTGTCAGGACAGTCATATTTCCCATCGTTCATTGATATTCATGATGCCTGAGACTGAGCCATTTGTTCACTTTCTGTGCCAACTACGGTCCACCCACCAGTTATGAAAATTTATGGGCATGTTTGGAGACCGTGGAGACTCATTACAATATCAAGGAGAAACAGCGGACCAAGTATATGTCGTCTCCGAGCACCTTTGAATTATCTATCTTGCCTCATCCTCCAGCGTCGCCTGCACATACGGTGCACTATTTGTGTGCTTGCTCATACTGTACTGCTGCAGTGGGAGGATGGCTCACACCAACAGGCACTTCTGTCAAATATGTGGAAACACATTCAGCTTGGCATTATCTCTCTGTAATTATAGGTATGGAGGAGATCTGTACACTATCGGTGCTGCAGGTGGTAATTAATCTCCTCATACATAAATGGAAGTGATTGACAGACAACAATGGACATGTCAGATAAATATAGTAGCTCTACCTCAATTACTCTTAATTTCCATCAGGTGGCTACGTCTAATGAGTGAGCATAATGATTGACTGCTTGTGTTTGTTAATTACCTCCTATTTTCAGTGTACTATAAATAATATATGCATTTTACAATAACAAAATACATCAGTACATCAGATTTTGGTTTTCAGATGAACCTGATTTACCAGATTAGGATTGGTGGTTCAGGCGCTCAGTCCATAGGGGCTGGACCCTGGCGTGCTGCAGCACATAACTGGAGGGATGTTTATTTCTTTCCCAGTGTGCATATATAATTTGCGTGTGGGTGTATGTGTTTTGCATATGGCCCCCTGTCATACTGTGGGCAGCAGAAACAGGGTCCCTGTGGCTCGCTGTATGTACTGTGTTTGCGTGAGTGTATGTTTGTGTCCCTATGCCGTGACTGCTAATTCTGCCTGCAGTTATGTCTTAGCAAATCCCCCCATATTCGCAGACATTTGCAGCTCTCTTCTGTTTGACTTTCTTTGTCTTGGCTGCCAGTTCAGTCAAACAGGTATACACGAGCAGCGGAGCCGTACGTGCTGACACAAAAACAAGCGAACAAAAACAGAAAATGTCTCTGTGCACGCGGCGTCGGCAGATGCTTTTATGAGTGTGTTGGCAGTATCTGTGTGGGTGTGTAATTGCCATCAGACTTGGATCAAACAAATTCATAGATTTTGGGAAGACTGAACTTGTTGATGGTGTGTGCTGCCTGCAGCAGGCTCATCTGAGCAAGGATTTGAAACGCTGCCTAAATCTGGGAGAGAGGATGGGCAGGGCGCAGAGAAGGCCTTTAAGGGATGTATCACGTTCTCAGGCCATTAGCCTTCTAGGGTTTTCTTCTGCTGCTTCTTGGTTTCTGTTGGTGGCACGGTCAATAGTTAATTAAAGGCTGACACAGGAGAGGAGCCTTCATACTTCTGGAGTGTGGAACGGTTCTTTTCTGATTTACTTCACTTTCTCTTTTTTTACTTTTAATTTTATGGTAATTTCTGGTTTCATACAACTTATTAAAACTAGTATCTGCTCACCGATAATAATAATAATAACACTGCAGGGACTTAGCTACTCGGTTTACATCCAAAGCTGATGATTCATGTTTTACGTCATTTGTAAAATTTCATTGACTTTGCCCTAATAGTTTAGCCTTCATGTCTCAAGGCAAATGGTAAGTCATGATGGAGGATGAGTGTGCATTCTGCATGTTTGACTGTTATTCGGGAGACTGGAATTAATGCCACAAACTTATAATTAAAGAAAAAAAACTGATTAAAAATACCAGAAACAAAAGTCATACTGTCAGTGTTTGCAAAGAGAGCTGACTCTTTGCAACCAGCTGACCTTGTAGCTTATGTATTTCTGAGAGTTACTTTCTCATGTTTTGCACACATTTACTGAGCAAGAAGCACACTCTTCTACATAAATTTAGACTTTAGAGTTAATTTAACTAAAGAAAAGTAAAATCCACATCCTTTTCCCGTTACTACTGGAGTCCCCCAGGGATCTGTACTGAGCCCTCTTTTATTTCTCATCTATGTACTTCCTCTTGGTCATATCTTCCATAAATGCAATATCAGTTTTCATTATTATGCTGATGGCACCCATCTCTACCTGTGTATCAAGCCTACCAGTGCTCTACCACCCACTGCCCTCTTTGTTTGCCTCCAAGAAATCAAATTGTGGTTCTCATGCAACCTTCTCAAATTAAACAGTGATCAAACCAAGGTCGTCCTCATTGGCACCTTGTATTAATGTAACAGTTGACAACTGTTCAATTTCTCCTTCCCCACAGGTCAAGAGTCTAGGTGTCATCTTTGACAGGATGCACTCTTTTCAAGAGCATATCAGTAACATCACTGGGTCCTCATTCTTCCATCTTCATAACATAAATCGCCTCTGTCCATTTTACGTTGATTACACATTGATTGATTACTTTAACTCTCTTCTTTTTGGTCTTGCTCTCAAGTCCCTACATAAACTTCAACTGGTCCAGAACTTTGGTGCTTGCATCACGAGATCTCTTTCCATTAGTCACATTACGCCTGTCCTTCAGCAGCTCCATTGGCTTACAGTTAACTATTGTGATGATTTCAAAATTCTGCTCCTCACCTTTATGGCAACCCATAACCTCACTCTGCAGTACCTCTCCAAAATGCCATTTATACTCTCAGTTTTTTTCTCCTTCTTCTCTCCATCTCACCTACCTACATCTACTAAGTGGTCTAGCCTTCAGTTGTTGTGCTTCTCCCCTCTGGAATTCCCTCCCACCAGATATTTCCAACATTAATTTGCTCAATTTTAAAATCCTGTCTCAGAATGCACTTCTTTAAACTGGCTTATTCACTCTGATTGTCTTCCTCATGTAGCACGAATCTTCTGTTCGCAGTGATTTTAAATATTTGACATTTGTTTTTTTTAATTTGATAGATATTTTTGTCAGTTTTTACTATTCATCACCCACATAATTATCCAGAAACAGATAATCTTGAGTTTATTGACGTTGTCACAAGCAGTTTACTGGGTTTCCAGAGTAGCCACTATATCGAGCAGACATGAGAACAACAATGAAATAAGAATTCTGAAGGTGTTATAATTTGTAAATACATAAGCAGTAAACCTTCACAGCAACGGTGTGTTTTCACAGTAGATATTTTGACTTGTCGGAGCATGAACAGCATAATAACACTAAAGATGGCTCAGTTTCATGTCTCTCTAAACCATATCAATAAAGCAGCATAAACATCCACATTAAATTCAGCCAATATTAATTAAGACTCATCAAAATGTTTGCCTGAACAATACCCTCTCAAATGTATGTTCCTTCGCATCCCTTAAGTGCTCTTTGTGAGTTCTCCATACCTCCACTTTCTCTTCACCGTGCTCTGGTTTATTTATCTACAGAACACAAGAGCTCCTCATGGGAAATAACAGCAATTAGACCTCTGGCTGTCAGATCCTTTGATATTTACTTTTGATGGTCTGCCCTCTATATGTACTTGGTTTGATCGGCTCGCAGCCTGCTGGCCGCTGCGGTTTGATGGAACGTAAACCATTGTTCAGCTTTTTAAGATCGACAGGCCAGTTTATCCTCCATCGGCATTGCTCCTGATGAATATCTCAGTTGTTACTGACCACAGAGCAATCTAGGGTGCCCTGCTGATTGCTTGCCCACAACACCAGTTCCCCTTCAGTGTGGAGCAAACATCTTTCAACTAATGATCTACTTTACATTTGTTTTAATTAGGTGTATTTAAATAGCTCCGAGCAATAATTAACTAGCCAGAGCATCAAAGTGGGAGTAAGTGATTGAGTAAGGCTTTTTTCTGTTGTGGTGTGTTGTTGTTGTTTTGCCTCTGCAGCTCGTTCCATCAGCCAGGGCATGGTGCCAACACTGCATTAAAGAGGAGCTTGTTCTTTCTCCCCCTTTTCTTCTCCTCTGAACATCTCCAGAGGAGAAAGGGGCCACCTCTGGTAGCCTCCCATCACCTGTGTGACAACAAACAACCCCGCTGTGGAGCAGGTGCAGAGTGAACGGATGGGAGTGCAAATCGACAGGCTAACACAAATATGATTGAAACGACAGATGAGCAACTGAAGGAAAACGAGAGGGAAAGCATGACACAAGGAAGGAGGGGAAAGGCGGGAAGAAAAGAGGAGGAGAAGCAGGTGAAGGTGGGTGGATGCTTCCAGGGCACAGTGCAAGATGGTGTTTGAAGTGCTCCGGGGTTCTCTTCCCTTTATTGTCTCTTTTAATGAGCCTTTTATGTTCTTGTGTATTTTACACACCATGTGATGGTCGCTCAACGCCTCCTTCACGGCCATCTGATGGATCTGTTCTTTTTTATCCCGCTATTCACCACTGCATGTAAATTTAATTATAAGCATCTGGTTAGCGAATAGGCCTAATTAGCAGATAGGGGCTAGAACATCAGGTCAGAGGCCCTTCTCTCCCTACCACTCACCCACTCACCCTCTCCCCTCTTTCCCTCAGGCAGAGATTATGCCGCTTTTTTGGACCGATGTCTTGGCTGTGTTTATGTTTCTAGTTATCAGTTTTTAGGACAGAATAGATGCAGCAATAGCAATTTGCGTGGAGAAAAATAAGGTTAGGATAGCTGAAAAGCACTTCAAAACATAACTAGGACCGAGCTGTCAGGAAAATGAGATGAATAACATTCAGAATTCAAAGGCACAGTGGACTTATAGGAAAACAAGAAGTCTATAATTAGAGGATATCGGTGAATTCTGATTGAGGTGAGCGCATAGCCCATTAAAAGGGTTATGTTAAAAAAAAAAGAAAAAGAGAGTGATTCCAGAAAGTCCAAAGAAACACAAAAGTTTGCTTTCAAAGATTCTGTGTGATTTCAAACAGTGTTCGCTCAGAGCCAGGAGCTTCTCCTTGGGCATGTTTTCCACCAAAATATTGCCTATAATGATGCAGCCTGCGGGGCCTAGAGGTATCCCCACAGACTTTTAAATTAAGCTCTTTTTTCTGCACTCTTAGTACTTCAAAACTTAAAAGAAGCCCCCCCACTCAGCGAGATATTTCTTTTAGTTTAGCTTGTGGATAGATGGTCCTGTTATATTTTTTTCCTTTTTCTAAAAAGTCAGGGTTATTTGTCTTTTCTAAATTGACAAAGACTTCTTGAAAGATTGATTCATTCATTTGTTCGGTGGTATTTAAAGGCTCGCAGGAAGAATAAATGCGCCCCCAGTTTCTGTACCATGAAATGATCTGACAGCTGATGTTTAAATACTGATTCTCTTACTGTCTCTTTGTCATGTGATGGAAAGCTTCGACTTGCCCCATTTCAGCAATCATTGCATCCTTTAGCAGCAGGTTATAACTCATTGTCTATTGACGTTTTGCTACCAGCTAGAGTATCCGGGGATCTTTGGGCTGTTATTTGACCTTTTTTATCAGCATAAAATCACCAATTAGTGGTTAACATGAACATTAGCCCCCTGTCTAACCCCTCTGCCTTCACGAAGCCCTGAAAGAAATAGCCTTGGTCAAACAATAACAATTCTGTTCAATATGTCAGTTTAGAGCCCACTAAATAGATGTGATGTTTTAATGAGGAGCAAAGGGAAGAGACAGGCGAGATGGTGGAGGGTAGGAAGCAGGAAAACATGTAAGGAACAGGAGGAAGTGCTTTCTTACCTTGGAGGAGGACACGAGTCATTTAATTGTGCTGTAATGGAGGTCATTGCTTACATGGTCTCTTGGCAGCCACCAACCCCTCGGTCCCCCCAGCCAGTCCCATATTCTCCAAGGCTGCATGACTGAAATGTCGGCTGTCTGTTGAAAAGATGAAGAGCGATCACGGAAGAGGATGAAACAGAACACAACATGGAGGACATCTAAGTCCTTGTTTCATTTAGTCCTCTGGTCACATGGGGGAGTGGTGACTGACAGTAGAGGTGACTCGCCTGTCTGCTCAGCTGATTGTCGTGCTGACTGACTTTGCCTCTCTGCAGCAGTCTTGTCCTTTTCTTTACAATACCAGAAAAAAATTAAAGCTAAGTCTAAAGAGAAGTTTAGACCCAGAAACTGAAGCGAAATAAGGTTGCGCTGTATGTATTTGTAAAGGTGCTTTTGGACAAAGAGGTTGCTGCCATAGAAAAGAGGTCAAACTCAATATGACACAGGGAGTTAAACAGGAAACACACAGGACAAGTTACTTGTTTTTTTTTTAACCTCCATGTCCTTATAAAAACAACAATTGAAATGTTTTTTGTGCAATGGGCCGCAACTTTTTGATATAACCAAAACAACACACAATAAGTGGCAGCCTAATGGCTAATAAAAGAAGTGGTTGTGGACTTAATGTTTTATTTAATTCATTGAGAAAGAATTGTGTGACATTACGAGCGCCCCACCTCCCCCTCTCCCTGTAAATGCAACATATGCAGAGGCCTCAAACATTAGGCGAGGGGGCAGAATGAGAAAAGAAAGTGGAGAAAGCATAAACAAGTCAGGTCTGGCTGAGTGAGCAAGCTAATTAACTCGAAAAACTATAAAAATGTAAATTGCAATTTGCTTCCGTGGGCATCTAATTAAAGCCACTGGAATGTTAAGGACCAAATTGAATTTGCTAAAGAAGAGGAAAAATATATGATTTTGCCATATTGTCAGGTATTGATCGCCTACAGTGGTCTCCCTCACAGCAGAAAGGGAGCGAGTGAGAGAGAGACAGAAAGAGACGGAGAGTGAGGTGTGGATGTGAACGGGAAGCAAAGAGAGAGGGGGGAGGTGATGCAGAGAGGAGGGTGCTGATGAGGAGGTTTGTACAGCGAGAGCTAGGGAGACTTCTACGGTGAGCTAAGTGTTCCTACAAAAGCAAAACAGTTTGGCAGAGAAAATGTGACAACAAAACACAGTGCTCACCAGAGACAGAGGATGTAATCAGAGCCAAATGGCCCTCCTAATACTCCACAGGTGCTCAGCGCAGACGGTTACCTGATACATGGAAAAATGATATGAAATGACTGGGACCTGCTACAAATCCTCATAAGGTTCACCAAGCCTCTTAGATCCTCTGTGGCCCTGGAGTTAATTGTGTTAGCTTAATTGGTACAGTGTATGTATGATACTTCGTTGTAATTATTGTGCATGGAAAATTATTGTGGTTTATCTCGTTATATCATGTCCTCTGGGCATGTGATTAGTGTGTATACTTGCTGAGCGGGCGCGTGCACGCCAGCGCGTGAATATATCTTTGCTGGTGTGTGCGTGCACTTGCATATGCCCATGCATGCAGGTAAATAAAAGATTATCCCTCGTGCGTTACCGCTGAAAAGGAGGAAAGCAGCTGATTTTAAATGCCAGTCCATTTCTCAACCTCAAACTTGAGGTGAATGGGGGCAAAAAAAAAAGAAACCCTAAGGGAAAGCTAGCCAGCAACTACACACACTTTATCTTTTACACATTCTGTTTTTATTTTATGGCTGCGCAGCTCTGAATATTTAAGCTGTCATTATACCAGATGGGCACAGGAAGGCTGAGGATTGTATGGTTTTTATTGGGGTAATAAACAATAATCACTAGCTTTGCCAACAAACAGAGCAGGCCAATTGAATACTGTGGCTTTCTCTGCCATGGTGTTAAATTCATAAAGCTAATGAGAGGGATTCTCATCCAGCAGAAAGGTGTGTTGTTGGGTTTTTTGTGGCTTTGCATACATTTTCGTCACCACATTTAAGCCCCTTTTTCTGTTACCTTTCATTTACCCCACTTATTCCAACCTATGTGTGAAACAGGATCCATCCAACAATGAAATAGCAGCTTTAGAAGCTTGAAAACTATTTTTTCCTCCTCCCACTTCCAAAAATAAAACATCTTTTCATTTGAAGTTGAATATTCCTTGTTTAAAGGGTTACAGTGGAAGTTAAACAGCTCATTGTGAAGCCAAAGGGAGCAAATGTAGCCGATAAGAATGAAAGCTTTGATGGACACATTTACAAGCTGCTATAAATCCTTCCTTTTTCTTCTCTCCCTCCCATCCTTGGTCTACCAGGGTACCTGTCGACGGCTGCAGTTTGCTAGCCCAGTAAAAGTTTTATACGTGCAGAAGATAGAAATGGTCTGTCTGCTGATGACATGACTTATGAGCTGCAGTAAACAAACTTAAAAAAAGGCAATAAATAGAGTGAATCCAAATGGCAGCTTTAATAACACATTAACAAGAGTTGCTGCCACAAGACATGCTACTGTATGTTTAATGTAAGAGTATTTCATGCAAGTGTACACATTTCTGTTTAAGGCTTGAGGCTCCAGCATAAAAGCATTCTGAATCCCTAAAAAAACAAAAGAAGAAAAATGTGCAGAATAAACAAACCTGTATTTGGCTCTGCTGTGTCTCTTTGATAAATTTGGGGTCTGGCAGTGTAATGCTAAACTGTTCAAATAAAGAAATCAAGGTAAAAGCTACAGTTTACCATGCAGTTATGAAAGCACTTATTCTTCTCATCCTTTATATTTGTTTTGACTCAAACTGGCATTCATGTACTTTCGCAGATGCTGCAAAGTCACATGGCACATTAACTGATTGATCCCGGATGAGACCCCATATGTTGCAGCTCTGCCTCACGGGTTAGCAACACGGAGAAGAAAAGAAACTAAGTTTCGTATTTATTAAGAGAATGATCAAATAATGTGGTGCGAGAAAAATGTGGTCCTGCAGAGCCTGCTGACTGTGAAGAGGAGAAATATGTGAATTTTAAAGGGGGAACTATATATCAAATCCATATTGTATTTTTATTCAAGCATTTTATATTCTCTTAGAGTAGAATTATATGTTATCTCACACTGGGCCTTGGCACAGCCTCTCAGTTCATCTATGTTTTAAACAAACCATTAAAGCTCCTCTTCTTTTAAGACTATGCTACTTTTAAGCTAGCTTTCTTCTCACTGGCTGCCCCTTGCAAACAAAAGGTTTGAATACCAGCTGGGTAAAGCCTAACGACCAGAGGTGTGTGCTTGTGATGACTATAGCCATGTTTAGTATGAGCACTCTGTTTCCTCCTACAAGCCAAAAATGTGCATGTCAGATTAACTGGTGATTCAACGTTGGCTGTAGATGTGGATGTGAGAGTGTGGAATCATCTGTGGCATTGCATTAGCCCTCTAATGGACTGGTAATTCTACATCTTGTCCTGTGGTGGACTGGTACCCAGCCCCTGCAGTTCCAGCTAAGAAAACAGATAAATATCAGGTCAAATTTCTATTAAGAGCCCTTATTAGTCAGTAACAGTTTAGCCTATCTGAAACAGCTAACCAGAGCTGGCAGGTATGCTGATATACTCATGGATGTAACATATTTCCGGAGCACTTTTGTTATCTGTATTTACACTGATTTAATCTTCGAAAAATGTATTTTGTCAGTAGCAACCCATTTTTTTATTACACATACACATTCATACATACACAGTTATCGATCACAAGTGAACCACTCAGGGAGAAAACTGATTGAGCACGACAATATAAATTTATGAGTTGTAGTAAATGACAGTTAACGATTGCTTCAACATTGTTTTTTCAGCAAGTGAATAAAGACATATTTTTCCTCTCTGCTGGTTGTGGCACCTCAGGGCATTTCTTTTCGCCAAGTGCATTCCAACTTTACATATTTCTTGCCTTAAGAGTGAAATAATTTATTACGACAAACAACTTATTAATAAGAAATCAATAAGAGACTCCCAGGAGTGTTTTGCACAAAACGTTAATGAATTTTTAAAAACCTGGTAGGTGAAACAGATTGAAAAACTGAAGAAAGTAAACTAAAAGGGTGCTGAATGCCACATACAGATTATGAAGTAAATGATATGGAAAAAATGCAAAATTTATTTATATTTTGTCTGCATCCAGTCTCGGTGATGAAATTGTTTTGTATGTAAATGTGTAAATGTGTGGGTGAGCAGAGAGGGAGGGTGGAAGTTAAAAAAAAATATTGGTCCTTCTAGAGAAGCGAAGCCATTATACATCATATTTATTGCTCCCCACATATCATTTTAATTTACATTTATGGCGTTGTTGATATCTGTTAAACATGTATTGATGTGTTGTGAGTTTGTGTTTCATATTGCCGGGCTCATTTCCTTTTATTTGACCTCCAAGTGCCTTTTGACTGCTGCATGTCTGGAATGAAAATGAATACATAAGTCACATTAGTGGCACCTCCACTTTCCCATGTTTTTTTTTTTTTTTTTTTACATTTTATGTAGTCATATACAATAAAAAGAGGATGAATGTTTGCATAAAAATTGTAAGGATTTTTTTTTTTTTGATACAGTGCTATGAAAAGATATTCACCCCCCCCCCCTTCCTAAATTCTTTCTTTCTGTCACACCTGCATGTTTCAAATCATCAAACACATTTTATTAAATTAGACAAATATAACCTGAGTAAATACAAAATGCAGTTTTTAAATGATGACTTCCTTTGTAAAGGGATCATGAATTTAATTTTCTACATTTTGAAAAGGAGTTCAATCTCACTATCCACACCCAGGCCCCATTACTACCAGACATGTTGAATCAAGAAATGGCTTCAGTACAAACTGTCTGACAAACTAACCCAAATAAACCCAGAAAACAACTGAAGGACTGCACGCCTCACTTGAGTCAATTCATGTCAGAGCGTATGATTCAATGACGAAGACAGCGTTTCATAAAAAGATCACTGTACCAACAGTCAAACATGGTGGAGGTGGTGTGACGGCCTGGGGCTGCTTTGCTGCTTCTGACCTGGACAACTTGCTCTAATTGATGGAACCTCTACCAGAAAATCCTGCAGGAGAATGTCCAGCATATGCAGCAGAACAATGATCCAAACTAACCACCAAGTCCACCTCTGAATGCCTACAAAAACTAAATTGAGTGACTTAGTTAAGTCTGGATTTAAATCAGATTGAGATGCTCTGGCATGACCTTAAACAGGCCATGCAAGCATATAAACCCTCCAATATCACCAAATTAAAACCATTCTGCAAATAAGAGTGAGCCAAAATTCCTCCACAGTCAACTGACAGACTGACTGCCAGTTATGACAAATGCTTGATTGCAGTTCTTTCTGCCAAGAATGGAACAACTATTTATTAGGTTTAGGGGGCAATTACTTTTTCACACAGAGACAGGAAGGTTTAAATGGCTGTTTTTCCTCCAATAAATGAAGTCATCATTAAAAAAAAGAAGCATTTTGCATCTCAGGTTGTCTTTTACTAAAATTTAAATCTGATTGATCATCTGAAACATTTAAGTGTGACAAATACGCAAAACAATGCAGAAATCTCTTTTCACTGCATGTGTAAAAGTTTAGGCTTTATCTCAACAAACCACCACCACAATCTCACAATCCCTCTTCAGCAACCGACTTCATTTTGTTCTGGAACAATGTGTCCATCTCTGTTTAATATTTTTGGTGTAGAAGACAGTGAAGATCAGATACAGTGCTGCTGGCATTCACTTAACAGTCGCCCATGACTGATATAGACTTATATCACATTTGACGTGTAATTTTGCTGAATCTATGGTGTAATTTTCAGTATATATGAATAATTACCCAAGTTTTTTGTTTTGTTTTTGTTGGGTTTTTTTTAAAAAGGACACAGAAATTATTATTTTTTTTAAATGAGTGCTTCAGTGGTTTTACAAAACAAAGATTATGCTGTAGTGTACATTATACTGTAAGTATTTTTAAGTGAATTAGTTCTGCATATTTCAGATGAAAGAAAATTTAATGTTTCGTCCTATTATTTATAATTTGTAATAACAGCTGTTTAATAGACTCTCCTAGCTTCCACTTCTTGCATTATATATCAATTTACGGCACAGTAGTATCTTTTACATAGTCTACACAGTCTAGCATTTGAAAGAACAGATCTCTTCAATTTTACATTACTGACAAAACAAAACTCCAAAATAATGTAAAATGAAGATGTTAGGATACTCTCTGATACAGAAAATTTTACATAAAATACCAATTTCTCCTAAAATACTCAAAAAAGTATAATTTACAAAAAAGCTGTAGTAGCTAAAGTATTACAAGGAACACAGGGTTTTTTATGGACTGAAAATTACAACCAAATTGACCAAATACATTATATGCTGCACACCAGACTCTGTTGTTTATTTTATTATTAACTTTGAGCTCCACTTCTGTAATTTAGCCATATATTTTTAATGAACGATGAAACATGCAAGTAACCACCGCAGCTACACCACACAGACACATACACAGAAAATGGCAGATTATGAATTAGCTGCTGCAGCTGCTGTAAAATCTTTTTGTTTGTACTGGAGGGCATCGGGCTCCATGTGGCCCTTTGTGCGTCTGTGTTTGTTGTGTGTGCCTTGGAGGAGATGGACAGACTCTCCCTCTCTCTCTGCTTGCAGGAAGACCATACAGAGCCTTGGTACAGAAGGACACAATGAGGTGGCAGCTCCGCTTGGCTGACCAGGCATAGCCGGAACAGGAAGAGAGATTACCTCCCAGAGGGTCTCTTTGGGTGCGTGTGCATGTGTGTGCTCACATGAGTGTGTGAATGCATGCATGTGTTTGTGCTCGTGTGTGTGTGTGTGCATGTGTGTGTCTATGACATCGCCTTCCAATTAGGGACACATTCCCCTCTTTGCCACCAGGGTCATTAGAGCATTATCTTCCACAGCCCTATCTCGGCATACTTTCCAAATGTTGGAGCAAACAATGTGACAGGGTCAGTTCAGGTATTTTTATTACATGGAGGAGTGTGCACTTTGAGATAAGATGGTACAAGGCTGTACAGAGGTGGGGTTGAACAAACCTTACATTTAAGGTTAGTAAAAATAGTAAAGCTGTGATTTTACAGCTCTACTATTTCTTTAAAAAAACACACACACACACACACGATGCTATTGCATGCATAGTAGCAGGACTGGGATTGTATTTTTCAATGAATTTCATGTATGTTGTGGCTGAAGCCTGTCACTGCATGATCTGGGTAAAAGGTAGCGGTGGGGAGATGGGGGGGAATCAATAAAGCAACAAATATTGATATTTATGTTAAATAAATTAAAATACTCTAGGAATACTACAAACAAGAGGGCTCATCTCATAAGCCATCCTGAAACAATTAAATAATTAGCAGCAAAGCTACCTCCTTATTCAAGCTTATGCAAGCTAATGGCTGTCTTGTTTTTACAGGAGTAAAAACAGGACAGCGACTTCCTCAGTAGCTGGCTAGTGATTATATTTAACTTTTTCACATTCTGCTATTGACCGCAATGTGTGGTGACTAAATGGTTTGGGGGATTGCGCACTCATGCACCACTGCAAGACAGGTGCACAGGTTGCCTGATAGGAGGCGAACTTTCTGCAAACAGTCCCATTCTCACTTGGAGCAACTGCAAGGATTCTCAGAGAGATTGTCAAAGGTTTGCAAATAATTGCTGTCTAATTTATAAATGTTGCTGATCTGCCTGGATGAGTCTTTTTCAATGAGCACAACTTGAGGGAACTCAACTTAACTGGCTACCTTCTGGTTGTATGGTTATATTCCCATAGTTAATTGTTGTGTCATTAGAAACAGCTAAATTGATCCCATTCAGTCGCAGACTCATAGCAGATTGACTCAGTGTTATTGCAACATAACACAATAAATTGCAATATATGTTATCACAAAATGGTAAAACCCAATAACGTGTCGCAAGTAAAGTATTGTGATAATATTGCATCGTGGGGTATTTCACCTCTTGTAAGAAGTGGATTACACAGCTGATACTCCAAAGAATACATAGTTGAACATCTTAAAATAGGTAAAAGACACTTTCACCTCAGCTGCTGCGCCTCTCTGTCCCACTTTATACTTTTTTCTTGGCATCTTAGGCAATCAGATAACAATCACTCAAGTATTTGCCTAGATGTGCAGTCGAATGTAAACACTAAAATTTCCCAATGCTTACCCAACAAGGATATAACAAGAAAATGTCAGCAGCGTAGGACGTGATGGTTCTTTTTCATCTTATCTTATGACCTTTCCCAAATTGCAAATAACCTTGTCCTCCTAATTGCAAAGGCTGAAAGAAACCGTACATGTACATTAGTTCTTATTTTTAATTTTCTTTGCAAGCGCTCCCAGAACAAATCTGGTGCTTGAACGGCGACAGACGGTCGTAATAATAACTGTGTGCTATACTGTAACTGTCCATGATGCTCTGGCGTTTGAAATCTCTTTTTGTTCTTCAACATATGGTTGATAAACTCTTTAAACTCACCCAAGTCAGAGGAAAAATGGCAGGACTCTGACAGGCACACACACAGAGTGGGAGTCCAGCTTTCATAAAGGATAATAACTACTCTTTTAGCTACTCTGTTTTCTGTGACATAGCGCCAAAGGCTAGATAAAATACCACGCGTTTCCCACTAACCCGATTTTCATGACGCCGAACGTACATCTATGAACGCCATGCAGACAAACAGACAGATAGACAGAGAGAGCAGTAGACAGACGGGACATGTATCTGGAGGGGAGAGTGGTATTCTGTGAGGATTGATAGACTCCATATTGTGAGCTAATGATCTCCCTAGGGCGCTGGGGAGAAACGATGAAACCAGTCTGCATGACACTGTCACACTCCCTATGTCACGCTGCCACCTTCATCTCTCAGTCTTTTCTCTCCCTCACTTGCTCTCACTCTGTCTTCCTCTCAACCTCTCTTTTTTTTCCCCCTTCCTTGGGGAAATGCATCGATTCACCTTTGTTTGTACTGTCACCCACACATATTCAGCTGTCACAGCGAGGAGCGGAGTTCACTGAACTGATGGAGCTGATTTAGAATAAGAGTCATAAGCTGTCCCCATTTCCCCAAAATGAAATTCTGTGACATCTATTCTCATTTAGTTCAATCTGGACAAAAAAAAAAAACACAGAAATGTCTGTAGGAGGTGTTTAAAAGATGGTTGAGAATAGGTGGGAGATAGCATCATACTCCAGGCTTTGCAGACATAATAGGGAAAAGATCTTTCTAAATCAATTGTCAGCGCTCTTACAATCACGGGCACAATGAGCGCATTCACCAGTTGTGTTGATGGAAAAGCACAATCATTTCCTGCAATCTGATTCACACTGCCTTGCCAAGCTGTCACCGCTCCAATAAAAAACAAAGCGGGAGAGGAGGCAAACACACAAAAGTATAGAGGTTTGGAGCTAACTGGAGGTGGAATGTTACCTGTTACCTCTGACACGTTATATCCACCAGTATTGTTGCTGAATTGTTGCTATTGGAAAAACCAAAGAGTGTGTTTGCATGTGCACTAGACAGATTATGAAAGAACAAACCCTTGGGCACAGACCCAGACGCACAGGAGCAAGACACTAGGTGTGACAATGACATTTTGCGTCTCTTTCAAACTGTATTTTTGCCTTTGTATAGTCATTTTTCATGTCTTTGAATTGTTGCTGTTTTGTATCTCTTTGTAGTTCATGTTGGGCTGTTACACTGCGAATGTTACACTGACCTCACGTCTCAAACGGAGGCTGCGGCACACACGCTCCCTTACCCCCTTGGTTTTCCATAGGCTCCTCCATCTATCTGTAGCTGTGCCTGTGCTTGTAGTGAAGACAAACAGGCTGAAAAGAAAATGATTTTTCCTGGCACCAATGCATCAGCTCTCTGCCTCTTAACGCGGGCCTTGTGCTTCTGCCCTCATCCGGCTCTGAAAACAAATAATCTCCTTTCGGTGCTGACACCTTGGCATCTTCAGTTCATTTCTACTTTTCCTGTGAGGAAAAAAAAGCCCAGAATTACAGTTTTCTCAGCTTCACCTCTCGTTACCTCGCCTCTCTTCTTGATCAAATGTACACAGCTAGGGCTTTGTTTTGATTACTTTGCAGCCTTCATATTGTCGACTTGCTTTATACAGATAAGGACGCTTAAGAGAGAATGACAGAGTAGGTGAGCCACAGCCGGTGACGTCTGGGTAGTTGTCGGCTGTATTATGTCTCGGTTTCTTTGAAACGGCTAAGACTGTCTGAATTTCTCTGCTATTTCAGCCATAGTCTGTGCACTCGAGTGTGGACATGACTGACAAAGAAAGTGCAGCATTTGAAGAGATTTATGTACCTGGCCTACTGTTTGAGAGTGCACAAACGCCCTCTGTACATCTGACTCAGCATGCCATTTTCTGATAATGGTTTGCTTTCCTGCGTCATTCTCTTAGCTTCTCTGACATTAAAAAAAAGTGAGTAAAAAGTGTCATTATGCATGCCATTACAAATCTCAGAGGAAAAATAACATTGATTGAAGGCCCAGGGGACTGTGAATCACTTACTGAACAAAATCCATCTCAGCGGCTTCATCTTGTCACATGCAGGTGCCAGCATGTTGTCCTGTTTGTGCCACAAAAATAATGGCATTTCTGAGTGTCTGGAAAACATATTTTGTTTCACTTGAACGTTAAATTATTCTACACTGCAAATTGAAGTAAAGTCCTCTGAGTAAAAAGCTTTAGTATTTCTGCGCCAGACATTAGTTTTTAGCCATAAAGTTTACTGACCAGACAATAAGATTTTAATATATTCTTTACCGTCCAATCACACAATAATCATAGGATAGCCTATTTGACAGTGTTATTGATCAATAACGGCTCTGCCATTAATTTGTCATGCTTTCCAGACTTCCCAGATTGCACTTTAGTTTCTCATAAAACCACAACCATTATATTTCATGCCTACTCATGTATTTATCTGCCAAAATATGTAGCCTCGACCAGTAAACCGCTATGGCAAAATAAAATGCTTTTATAGCAACTCTTCTCAGAAAGCTTTAATCACTATAATTTCCTGGGCCCTTATGACTGCTTGCTTGGATTGTACCAGTTGGGGAAACTGATCAATATGGAGGATATAACCTATACAGGGCATTTACTCAGTAATAATGGCTCTTTAATTTGCTAGCTTTGTCATACACCGTGTCAGACAAACTGCAACTTTCTCCAGCAATGGATGACACAAATTATTCTTTGTAGAAAAACACCAGTGGACAAATGTAAATGTGAAGAGGGGGCCCCATTGAGAAGATGATTGCTTCCACAGACAGATAATAAAAACAATGAAAGGCCAACATCTTGCCCAGTTAGTATGGGCTGTTGGATACAGATATATTGATTCACTGTGTCTCATTTTGGACGTTTTTTTTTCTGCATACACTTCCGTGCACACTATACACTTAATAGTACAGTGGGTGTATTTCACATGTGTGACGTCTAAGTTGTGAAGTTGTCTAAGATGACATATCCAACATTTGACCTTGACTGACACACTTGCTGCAGAATTTAACAAACATTTACAACTTGTCAAGCATTTAAAAACCTCTTAAAACCCATATTTTACTCACAATAGAAGGTAGAAAACATCAGATGTTTAAAAATAAGAAAATGCATTTGTTGCTTTGTATACCTTTTAACACTGATAGTGCTCTTTCAGATACCCAAGCAGCCAATTCCATTCACACAGATGTAGTTATGGATCATGTTCACATAGGGCTTCTTCTTTGGATAATAGAGCTTTAACCTGCATTTGCAATTTCTGGAAGTGTTCCACAATTTGTAGATGCCATCTTTGCAGAATGATGAAATTTGCCCGTCTTTACTTCTGAGAAACTCTGCCTTCGTGAGATGCTCCTTATACCCAGTCATGTTGCTGGCCTGTTGCTAATCAACCTGATTACGTGCAATTTTCCTACAGTTATTTCTTTTTTGTACCTCTTACTTTCTGTTTTTTAAAAGTTTTTATATTTTGATTTTACAGTGTCCCAGATTTTTTCCTGAATTTGGTTTGTAATTTGTCTGTATTGAAGACAATAATTAATATACATAAACACAGTGTGTTAAATTAGCTAGCTAGCTAATTATCCTGCTAGCACTGGAATCATCATTGCAGATGACAGTGTAACCTCCTCCTACTAGCAGAAAAGGGATCGGTGCTCATTCCCCGTCTGCATCACTGCCTGGATGGAGATCAGCCTTCCACCCTCAACTTTTAGACTATTATGAAAACACCATCCGGGTAGCTAGTAGTGTAACACTTGTAAATACACACACTTGTGCACTTAAAATAGCAGGTAAATATGCATGATTTGAGTCACAGTAATTATGTTCCTGAGCACATGAACGGTACCAATTGCTTAGTTGGGGGGAAAACTGTTTGTACATGATAGCATCGATTGGAAAAACAAAAGTGACAATTGGGAGTAAAAGTCTCTGTGGTGTTTGCTATACTGCAAATGGGACTGTAAATATGCATCATTGATGAACATCTGTTATTGTCCCTACAGAGACAGAAATGGGATACACAATTTGTTTTGGACTGTACATATTGTAGCTATTACAGGTGGGAGGAGATTATTAATTAGGCAGCGCAGCGGTTTGTAATAATTTCAAATGATGAACCTTTTCAAACAAAGCTATTTATTTGTGACCTCCCAGGTTGTCTTATAAACTAATTTTATATTTTTCTATTTGACAATATTTTAAAGTAAAAGGCAAAAAAGTTTCCAAAAGTCGGGGTTGCCATATTCTCCAGAATTAAATTGATCTTCAGCAAAGTGGATTTTTAGTACCTTACCTTCTTTCTTCTTTCTTCTACACACACACACAATACACACACACACGTATACACACTTATTCTCACTGCTAAAACAATTACAGGTAGTTTCCCTCTGTGTTAAGAGAGCGACTGAGGTGTTCTTGTTCTATAATTACAACTCTCATCATGCACATCCCACTGCAATGCCCCAAACCACCATATCTGCCTCAGCCACTTTGTTCAATGGATGTCAGATCTCACTGTGTGGTCTATGTTGAGAGACCATTGTATTTAAAGCACTGTAGGAAGTTCTGAAACAGCAGGGCCACTCGGTTCCTTTGTTCTAATTTCCTCTCTTTCTCTGAGAGGAAAAAAGACAGTGCCTTCTTGGCACTGTCTTTTTCTGTGCAGTGACACCTGCTCCTTTCCTCCTCTCTTTATTTTCTTTTCTTTTTTCCTAACCTAGTCTCTTTATGCTTCTCTTTTTATACCCCGGCCAATCTGTATGCCTCGTGTGCTTTCACACCCCATTTTCCAATGCTGGCTCTAGGTATTCTCACTGTGGAGAAATCTGTCTGTTTCATTTGGGTGTGGAAAGAGTATGCTAATATTGCCTGCTAATGCCCATTGGGTGGGATAATGGCAGCCATCACTCACTGATGCAGCACAAAAACTGACAATTTGCTCTCCTTACGCTGACAAACAGCATATACTTCCCACCGTTCTGTCACTCTGTCTTTTGTTTTTTTATTCCCTTTGTTCACACTGAATCTGTCTTCCCCCTCGACTGTCTCTCCAAGCCTCCTTACTATTCTGTTTTCATCCACCGTTCAGTCTTTCAAGTTGGTATCGTACAACAAGACATAGGCCATGACCCTTGAAGGATGCTATTGCAAAAATGGAAACTGCACTTGGATCTAAAAGCTTTACAACTGATCGTTTTACTCATGCATAAATTATTCAGTCAAGTCCTGAAAAGAGGGACACACTAAGAGTCATGGCTACAATTACAAGTCAATCATCCTACAGGGAATTATTTTTTGCTGTGATGGAATTATTGGCAGGATAAATGGCAGATATATGACCAATATGCATGCCCTTAAATCCTACCACAAATCAAAAAGGAAATATAGTATTTCTTCTCTCTGTATACGTTTCTTAAGAAGCAACTTTACACAACAATGCAGGATGTTTAAGTATCGACCTGCCAGTGTATATAATTTCATTCGACAGTGAAACACTGTTCTTTTAAAGTTCAAAATCAAAGTCATAGTCATTGTATCTTTATTGGGTTATTTCCTTTATAAATGCTTGAAATTCCCATAAACTGAAAAGTGATGACAAGCTGCAAATGCAACGTGGGAATATAATCGCTTTTCAAAGTTAATAGGTAAAGCAATTTCTTATTTAAATGCTATACTTTGCCTACTATATTTTGAGCACTTGCCACCTATCTTAAATTTATTGTCTTAATTCTGTAACTCTCCTATATACAAACCTGAAAAATGATTTGTAGTCAAAACATTTTGCAACTTCATTAAGCTCATATGTTCATATATTTTTCATTTAACCAGGACAAAACATGAAATCTCGTATCAAACTGACACAATTCTTGTACAAGATCATGACAGTTGATGAGAAGTGGGTCTTTGCACCACCTTTAGCTAAGAGGCCACACATCAGGTCACAAGAGTGAACAGAAGCATGCACTGAAAGTTTTCTGCACACCAACAAATTCAACATCCCCTCTACATTCCCTCTATTTGGAGTTCTGCAACTTTTTCCTCTTACTCTAAATTAAAGTTAAAGGATCAGTGGTTTCTTAGAGTGAAGGAGATCCTCAAGCATGTAATCAAAAAAGGACTTTGTATTGAAAAACAGTGGGAGGACTGTTACTATTTTATCAGACCCCTGGCGACCTCTGGTCGTTAGGGGAAAATGTTTATTCCCTAACCTATTGGCCAGTATTGAAGGTTGCTGGTTGTTGCCAGGTAAAATTGGCCATAGAGAACACACTGCACCCAAAACCTTCTTGTAATTGCATTGGACTCCAGCAGATTGCCACAGCTGCCCATAGTTTTTACGGAAGATGCCAAATTGTCTACAAACACTTGCCGTTCTAATCTCCAGGCTGCAGTGGAATTTGAAAAAGTTTGACTCAATCACTTTCACTTTCAGATTAAAAATTACAGCCAACAAATTTCAAGAGGTGCAACTTTCACTCTGATATCTCTTTTTCTAGTTTGCAGTGCACTTTTCACAATTTCAGCGCTGCTTGGTAAGCAGCTTGGAAGTTTTGCAGACAAAATCTTCCATGCAAATTACAGGCAACCACAGCAATGTCTAGCTGGAGGTTTGCTGGCTGATTTGTGTAATTACTTTGACAAGTGACCAAAGTACTCGCAAGGAGCTGCACTGTACACCTCTTTTTGACCAGTTTCACACTGCTGCGATCAATTGCCAATTGGTCTTGGAACATACTTTTCCCTAGCACCTGGTGATTGCCAGATGGTTGCCAGCAGGTCTCTAGGTCTGTGTAACTTTATGGATAGTGCAACTTAACATTCTGATCACATGTAGCATCTGACTAGTGTTGGTATATTATGTTGCATGCATGGTTGGTTACTGTGCTGTGCAGATTACAGATTATTGCTAATTAAATTAAAGCCACGTATGGTAACAGCACATGTCGGACTATTGATTCACACCAGAAAACAGCTTTTAACCCCCTGTCTATAGTTTGTATAAAAAGGCAGTTAATGAAGAACTGATATACACATATGAAATAAAGGATAAAAAAGCACTGAAAACAAACATCAGCCACTTTTTATGAGGGGGGCCTCGAGTAGGAGGCAGTGGTGATAATAGGCGAGAGCTTGCAATATGTTTCTATCAATTAGAACTGTGAAGGTATCTGGCATGTCTGGTCATTGCACACAAGGATAAACTGCAGAGGCTGATTTGCGTAATTACTTTGACAAGGGTTGGAGCCCAGAGGTTGGCCCAGAGAAAACATCACATAGTCCAGTCTGTTTATCCAACTGCACTGACTGATATGATAATGTAGTGAGTTGTTTTAAGTTTCACCATGGGCAAAATCTGAACTCTAATCTGATTACAGTAAAACAATATCACCTCTAAGAAGAAGGTGTTTGTTTGTCTGTTAAAACTTTGGAGCTGATTTGGATTAGGATTCAGGAATTTTGCACATACACAAACAAAATCACAAAGTAATCATGATCCAAGATCTGGATCAGGATTCTGGACCCAAGGATTCAAGTTATGAAGGAAACTTTCAGCCTTTCATTGTTTTGCAGTAGCTCAGTAATAGCCTTGCTACTGAGGCATACTGGCTAAGCACCACTTTGCATCTTAAACACCGTGATTGCTGTAAATTGACATATCAAAGATGCCTGCAGTATGACGCTACAAGTAGAATAATAGATGCTTTTTGCCTATATAAAGTCTGAACAGTAAATAACACATTAGTCTGGGGAAGGAGCTAAGCATAAGAGAATTCAGGTGAGGTACAGAGCTACCGTCTGTTTGTATTGTTTAGAGTCCATTTTAATGCACGAGGTTTCTAAGCTTTAAAATACAGCTATTGTGGAAATTGATACAAAGATTGCACATAAATGTCCAACAAGGTGAAATAAACATAAAGCAGCATTTGCTTGTCTCATGTGAAGCTCAAGGCTGTCACAAAATGTCATTTTCTGCTGTGGCAGCATGCACTTTACAGCAAAGCTTAGCCTTTTCCCATTAACCCAACTGATCTGGGAGCGGATTCGTCTGCCCTTTAAAATCGCTGTCTCCAGGGTAACTAAAGCAGTTACTCTTGCACCTGTTAAGAACTGAAAAGGAAGAGCAGATGATTCACCTGAAGCCAGACTGCAATCACCTCTATTCATAGATTAATAACCTCCTATGGTTCTAGACCGACAGCATTTCAGTGGGTGTTCTGCATTGTTGACGGGGAATGCTCAAACAGCATTGTACTTGCTCAGCAATTAGCTGAAAATGATTGCTAATTTTGATGGGGAATTTGATGTTTTGCTGTTTTCAAATTTGTGTTTGGTTATATCTTTGTTGTAACAATGCAAAAAATCTTATACCATAGGAAAACCTTTTTATTTCCCCTTAAAGTGATGTCACATTTATAAGATCTCTGGGTTGATCAGCAGAATTGAGCATGTGGGTAGCAAGCATAAAAAACATGCCAAATCTTCTCTGCCAATGCCAAACAGCTTATTACGCTACTGACTCTTGTTTTCAGGTTCTGGTACCCCAGGTGCTGACAACTAGGTGCCTGACTGGCACCTGATTATCAACACCAGTGAGAAATGGACCCCACTACAGCGGTCAGTTGAAATCTGCTGCCATGTTTGACTGATCTGGATGGGGCCCATGCCATAGAGGTACTTCAAACTGGTGTCCTGCAAAACCACGTTGCAGAATTATTTGAAGTGAGCCCTTGTACCATCACCAACTCAAAGGTCAAGTTTTGTAGTCAAGGTTTGCAAAATATTATGGCAGGTCCAGCAGACCTGTCATGTGTCCTCTACCATCAGGCCTTTTTGAGCTGATGTCAGCAACATGTGCACTGAAAACTGAACATTTGGGGGAATGTTATGATCAAATTCTGCCTACAGTTGGATTGTAGTGTCAAAGCGAGGAGTGAAGACATGGAGAAGGCTCTGCTGATTGTTGCACTGATAGGGTAACAGCTTTTGGTGGGGGCAATGTGATTGTGTGGGGCAGAATCTCCCTGACTGCAAAAACAAGGCTTGTCATCACTGGGGGCAATCTACGTATAGAGAGATATCGAGATGAGATTCTGCAACCAGTGACAATCTCATATGAGTCTGGGACTGAACTCGCCCCCATAGAGCAGGGAGTTCTTCCAGAATTTGGGAGGAGAGAGGATAGAATGGGCTCAACCCCACTGAGCGCTTGTGGGATCAACTTGGGCATGCTCTTCATGCCAAAGTAACCAACACAACCACATTGGCTGACTTACAACAAATGGGATGCAATCCCACAGCAGTGTGCGAACAAGCTGATGACCAGCATGTAGAGGGCGTGCAATGCTGTTTGATTGTTGATGACTGTTTCCGGCCTGCAGCTGCATAGGGCCCCATTTATTTTGGACTATCTCCCAAGTTTAAACTATTAAATAGCAAGTCCATAGAATCTGAGTTTTGCCTAATTAGTATGTTTTTGATATGACTTTTTTTTCCCCTTCATTGACTTCAGGAATGTATTGACAGGTGTCCTGCTTCTGTAGTTGAAACAGAAAGCGTACTGACATCTCATTATATAAAACATCAGCTACATGTTTAGTTATCTGTCTCCTTGTAGTCCTCTGAAAGATCTTTTTTTTTCTTTTTTTTTAGGGGTGTGACCACCAGCCCTCTTTAAAGATTTTAGTTAGCTAGTAATATTTTTTTCTGTCTGAGAGAGCAAAACTTACATCACTGAAACGCAAGAAAACAAAACAGACAAGGACGGACAAAAATCGGTGGTGTAATTTTTATTTATTGATTTTTTCGGGTAGGACTTTTTTGAGGTTGTTCCTGCAACTATATATAAATGTTGCACAATACTGTAATTGCAACTGACCAATAACCTTTGATTTCACAGCTCTGTGATTCAGAGAAAAAGAGCATAAAAATACAATATGGTAGTAGTAAAAGTACGAACAAAATTGGAGACCGGGTGGAAAAACTTTCACCCAGGAAATTGGGGTCAAAAGTAATAGAAAAGTTGATTTACTATTTTTGGATGTTGTTGACGTGGTGTTTTCACTGATTTTCAGATTTCAGGAGTAATTTTAGACCCTGTTACAATGTTTCACAACTATATGTTGGAAAACCATTTATCCAGAAAGCCCTAAAAAACACACTTTTCCCATGTTTGTTGTTTTTCCCCCAAGTCACAATATTAGTCAGCTGATCAATTGATTGTACTAATGGATCTGAATTAACTATGATGTTGTAGAAACACCAACAGGGTGATATCAGGTCATGCAGTTCAATATTCAGTGAATTTGTCATGAGAAGAAGACAGTTGTTGGGCGTTACAGTAATGCCAGTGGGGTTGCTGAGGGTCACTGATCTGCAGCCCCGCAGTCCCAGAGATGGTGGCTGTTGTGTGGCTGGAGCAAGACAACACTACCCAACTCTGCAGGGTCAAGGCACAAGGGACTACGGGGTGCTCTCCCTTCAAATGTGACAAATACGATGTGACATGTCAGTGCATGCTCAAGAACATCGCCCTCTTTCACTCATATTGGTGTATTATTTTTTTTGCTTCTGTTCCTTTCCCTGGTACACAAACACTCCCACACACTGGAACAGACACATACATCCAAAAAAAAAAAAAAGAAGGAGTTCACTCTGTCTTCCTCACAAAAGCAGACACAGAAACACAAATACACTCAAACAGGGAAATATAGTTACTCACTCTTGCATGAATACACACACACACGCACGAAGGTACACACACTCTACTCCCCCTGTGGCTGTCATCAAAAGCAGCCACTCTGCCCTATACTGTGTAAAAGTAACAGCTTGCTTTTATTTTTCCCTCTCCACTGTCTTCTCTTTTCCTGATGTTCACTCCTCCTCTCCACTGCGGTGCCTTCCAGTCATTCCATGTCATCCCACCTCTCCGACACCTCTCCTACCAGCCGACAGTTAAGTGCATTTGCAGACCCTCTCAGATAGGCTGTCATATATATTTCAAAACCATTTCAAAAACCGATTTAGATGGACAGAATGCACATTCACCAAGAGGCTGTGCGGGGCTTATATTCGCACAGTTGCTTTTCGGAGTCGTTTTTCCCTCCTTCAGTAAGACATTTTTGAATGTCATGCTCTCATTGTCAGCGTAGCGTGTAAGTGTACTCATGATTTTGTGACTTTCAAAGTGGGCAAATAAAATATTTCATTTTTTCCCCATTAGCTCTAAGAAGACATATTCACTTATCCAAAAAGTAACTTTTTTATTCCTTTAATTAAAGGGATATCTTCAGTGTCATTGGCAATATTTGCTGCCTTCTCTAGATAACAAATTACTCTTAACATAAATAATGATGCACAGATTAAACATGTGAAAATAGAAACGCTGGTGGTTGTGAAAGAAAACGCATCAAAGCAAGTGGTGACACTTGGAAAATAACCCCAATTTGTATTTTCTCCTTTGATGCTGGTAGATTAATTGTGCTCATTTCACCTGCATGTTTGCTTGTCCTCATAACCCCCACACCCAGTGCCGTGAATTCTGGGAAGTGTTAATAATATTTAAAGTTAAACGCCATCTGTTCCCAGGGTCTAACCTGAATACCAATATGGCTGCAAATGTTGCAATTAACAGAGCCAAGATGTCAGAAACACCAGAGAGGAAGGCTTTAAGCCTCCTGCTCCAGGAAAAGAGAGGCAGATGTGATGTGAGCAGAGATGACTTTCCAGTTCTCGGGGGGGGGGGACACACTCCTCTTGTCCCCTTTTCACTACCTCCATCTGCCCTTATTTGATGAGATTCTCAGTATCATCTTTACTTAGGGGAATCTGCTTTTTAAAAATACAGGCCTTATAAAATGCTTGTCTCTCTCCATTTGAATGTTTTAAACAGCGAGCACAGGCAGATCAGTCAGGTGAATGAGAAGGCTGCTGTTATTTTTTTCAGAAATTAAACCAAATTGCATTTGCTCCGCCATACGCAGTTCGTCGCCACGGGGATGTTCTGTATGCACATGTGCTGTTGTGAATGGCGAAGAGCAGGATCCATATGAACAGTTTGATTAAAACAAAATGTAGACTATCAAACTGTGTACAATGTGTTAGACTTACGCTAACGCGGATAAATCTGAAAATGTAATTTATGGGCGGAAAGTTTTATCATCCACAATCCTGTTTTTAGATCATTATCGAACTGTCTGCTGTCAATATTTACATTTCCTCTTCTTCTTTCACAAACAAAATGGTGCATTAAAGTCAGGATCTGCTAAAGCTGATTTGGCCATGTCACATCGCGCTTTCCCTGTGATTATGTTGTTTTTCAGTTGGCAGACTGCATAATGAATGACATATCGTTCTGTTTGCTACCAGCACTTGCACACACATACAGGCTGAGACTGCGAGAGCCTCAGACCCACAGGAAGAGCAGGTGATTGAACATTTAGTTGACTTACATTATGATCTACAGAAACAGCCGTCTTCTATGTAAGTTTTGACCACTGATTTTTTCCTTTTTTTACCATCAAAAAAAGGACCAAATTTGGGTTTAACATCTTTACATTTTTAACTTAATGTAGAGCTTAACACACTTATTAGACCATCTAACATAAAAAAATTAAATAAAACACAAATATTTTAGAAATTCTAGAAATTTTACCATTAAAAATATCTTTTTAGTTAAAGAGCTTGCACATACTCATTACAAAAGCACTAGAAATTATTTTTATATTATTTGGCGATGGTCTAATGTGAAATAACCCCAAATTCGTAAGTATAGATGGTAGAAAACAAAAAATAAATGCAATGAAATAAATAATAACAATCAGTGACAGAAACAAGCTTTCATAGACTTCTGAAAGAGATAAAAGAAAATCTTTCAGTAACAAGACGACACAATTTCCGCTTCCCAAACATGTTTTTATGCTACAAATTAGACTTAAACTCAACATATTTTCTAAAAACACAACGCCTGCCTGCATTCGACTACATTCAATTACATCTGATTACATTCAACATCCACTAGTTAACCAAAACAAAGCGGAAGAAAAATAGAAAACTGCAATGCATGTCAGGCATGATCCTTGAAATTTCATCATCTGACAGTTAGTGGCAAGTCTTTTAGTATTGACAAAAAAAAAGCTCACCTTTCCTCAACCACACATTCACACACCAGCATAAAGCAAGAATTTCAAAAGTGAAAATACATTTGAAATCACTCACCCTGGCCTTCTATTCACATTAAGCTGGTGGTTTTGACCCTTAAAGATGAGCTCTCAAAAGCAGATTCTGTCAGTTTCAAACTTCCTTTATCCCTTTTCCTCGCTCTCTTTCACTGCCCGCACTTCACCGAGTCAACAGTGGAGTGGTGGGGAGAAGAAGCTGGCTGTCCCGGTGGGATCATTGGTGTCACTGTTCACACATTCAGGTTCGTGTGACATTGACCTGTGGGCGACAGTGAAGCTCCTTGCTCTGAAGACTTAGGTGTTGCCAAGGCTGCTGAAAGCGCCACCAGCGAGGTCACACTGTGAGGCATGTGGCATTCGATGCATTTACTTTAATGATTCAGGCAGAAAAAGTCTAACAGTCCCGCTGTGACCCAGTGACCCGGAATCTGTTTAGTTTAAAGTCTGTCGATGTTTGACAATATCAAAGAGAAATATGCCACATGTGAATCAAAAATCGGTTTTACCCACGAGAAAAATAATCAGGTGAACACTTATCAACCAGAGTGCGTTGATACTATAAAGAATTTATTACCCATATGTTTATAATCTGGGCATGTGTCCGATTATTGCTGGGATGGTCCAGTGGGCATGTTAGATTGTATGCTCTTCAGGGGTGCAAGCCATGACTTCCAATATCAGCTGGCCTCAAAGCTGCTTCTATAATGCATGAAGATCAATACACTGTGGCTTTGTGACTGAGGCCTTGCAACTCTGTGCCCATATCAAGTATTCTCGGCAACTGCCCTGCCGTTTGAAGAGATCTATGCCTTTGGATTTATCAGGGCTCTGGGGATAACAGACTACAGGCTGGATAGCCAAACTGCTATTGTTTGGTACAAAAACAAAGCTGGCAGTGCTGTGTTTAGGGTATTTCTGACATTTGCAGTTTTACGACAGTATTTGATGATGGCTTTCAGAGAGGCATTTTCAAGAGATCAGAACAAAAGGGGCATTACACCAGTAATCCATCGCTTCTCCAAACTTTGTGCTCTAAAGCTTCCCCATTAAAGAATATGGTTGGTGTTTTTATTGGATTATTTATCTATTTTTTTATAAATTGTTTTTATGTCATGGTCATAATGGAAGCTTGGGCAGTATCAGCACATCACTGGAGGGATATCTGAAGCTACAGTTTCGAGAAAAAGACTAGTAAAAAAGTGTGGTCTGATCTTCATAGTTCAAAGTAACAGTCAAACACAACCTGACAACAATGATGACACACAAACTTGCTTGTGTGCTTTTAATGTCTTTGACCAAACAGTCCCGGTGCCGGCTGAAAAATGTAGCACACATCAGTTGTTTTCTGCAGCTCCTTGTTGGAATAAGTCAGGAATTGGGGCTGGTGACTTGGTTTCCTCTTCACAAATAGATTAAGGTCACAGCTGTGCCTTGGCCATTCCTTAAACATGAATGGGGTGCTATCTTACTTTTATTCTTCGGGTCATTATCTTCTTAATTGACTGGGTTCTCCTAAGCTTGAGGTGATGGATTCTGTTCTGTTCAAAAGTTTCCTCATTTGTCCGCATAAATGGAAAAAAAAAGAAGGGTTTTTTTTTGGAGAGCACTCATTTTATTTGACATGTCCTTCCATTAACATCATTTTATTCTGTGTTTTTCTTATACTGGGCACATGAACACAGATTTTAGCATCTCTGTGCGAGATGAATCTTTTTTTTTTTGCTTTTTTTGTTTTTTTCTTTTGCCAATGGATTATTTTTTACTTCTTTCATGATCTTTGCAGGACACCAGCTCCTAGGGAGAGTAATAAGATCCTGAAGTTTCCCACTCATTGCTCTTTTGTCTTATTCTGGATTGATGAACAAAAATGGCTTTAAACATGCTTTTTAGGGTCAGTTCCATCTTTCTGTTTCTGTATAAAACTTTTTCTAAGATCATATAAAAGACTTGTTGTTCACCCCAAACAATCTTTTTTAAAAGCAGACTTCAATAACCATTCTTTGTAAGCCATTAGTCATAGGGAGGGACACTTTGACGACCCACACCCCTAATCTCCTAATCGCAACACATGACTCTAAGCGGACATTGGAAGAGACATTAGCATAGAGGTTACTTTTTCCGGCCTGCACTGCGTGATTACTCTGTGTGTTCAATAAAAACATGAAAAGTACAGCTAATTCAGTGTTATTTGTTTTGTCCGATTGTGTTTGTAATTGCGACTTAGTTCAAGACTCCATTTTACAGGCAATGAAAATGATCAGTATTTTTGTGCATGCAAAACTGAAGAAAAATATTCATCAGCAAGCACAATGAGTACTGGGAACAGTCAAAGCTGGTCAAATCTGCTTCTCTCACATTCTCCAAAAGCAGTTCACCCCCCTTCCCCTGGTGTGGTGACAGTTTTGTATTACACTGAAGACACTCCACACTCAGCATAGATTAGTTAAAGATTCCCTGAAGATTTTTATTTTTTATTTTCAAGAAATGAAACCCATTTATGTTCAGCTATTTTCAGTGGAATACATTTTGTTCATCCCCTACCTCTCAAAATTGGTTTAATGCATAAGTACATTTATTGTGAAGCCTTATATCCAGAAGAACACATTACATTATGCAAGTGATTTTTCTAACACATCTACATGTTGTTAAAAACTCCTCTGGAGTGAGAGAATGGATGTTTATTGAGTCAGTCAGTCGTACTATTTCATTTCATATCTGAACTTTTTCAAGGTCAGGGTCATGGGCTGGAGCCTATTCCAAGATACACTGGGCACCTGGCGAGTAAACACAGTGGCCCTCCATATTGAGAGAAACCAGGTAATGGACTTGCCCATTTGGCATCATGCAAACTCCAAACAGAAGCACCTGGCTTCAGACTGGGGTTTCAGTGGCCATTAGGACACTGTTCTGCCAAAGAAGTTATCAGTGTTTATTTTCACATACAGCTCATAACATTATTAAAGCAGAGGAATATAAAAGCAGGACTTCTGGTGCTTAAAACTGTACCCCAGTCCACCTAAACTATATCTACTGATGTTTACTTTTCAGTGCACTTGTTCTGAACCTTCTGGGCTTGTGATTCTTAGACTTATTAAAAGCTGAAAATCTCTACTTGTGATCAATTTCAATAGGACTGCACTATTTTAATAGCACTCTTAAGTCCAATAGATAATTTAGTCCTCCCAGCAGGAATGTTATTAAAATATTGCAGTGATTTGTGTCCTGCTCTCTGCCATGTCCTTACTACACAGACTCACACAGACACACACAGTTTGTGGGAGAGATACACACATGGCCATGCTGGAAACAAAGGTAAAAACACCAGGAACATGAGGGGGAAGAAGTAAGGATGTGGCAGAGATCAGGACACAAATCACTGCAATATTTTAATGATATTCCTACTGGGAGGACTAAATTATCTATTGGACTTAACCAAGCTATTAAAATAGTGCAGTTCTATTGAACTTCACTTTTTTTTTTTTAGGTCTTAATATCTAATATATCTCTTCTATAGTGTTTCTATAGGACAGAAATATAGCTTGGGTTATATTTTTCATGTCTAGTTAATAGTCATAAAAATGTAACACAGTGGGAAATAGAACATGCAACTATCCAGATTCACTCCTACAGTGGAAGGCATTTATCTCAGCCACATACCTTGTATGCTTTGTGTGACTTTCACAACCTGATGAAGTGTTATACCCAACAAGGCCCTGGGCGCTCTCCCCTACTGCCTAATGGCCAACTCTAATGGCTGTTTGTCTTGTTTCATTGTAATTGGGGGGCAACTGACACTGCAGCAAAGTCTCTGCTGTCGCTTTTTACTACTGAGATTCGTCTGCTGGCCCCCTCTGGGTCCTGTGCTTTGTAGGTACCAGTTTCTTCTCTAATGATATCATAATTGCTGTTTTCCCACACAGTGGACAATGGTTGCCAAGCCTGAAGGTGGCCTAGAAAATGAGCTGGAGATCAAACCGGGGACACCACGATGATGAAGATAGTGCAGATGCATAAAAAATAAAGACATACTCATCAAAGGAGAATGTATTGCAGTCCCTTTTTAATACTGATGTGTCTCCCTCATTCTTTCCCTACCAGCCAAACCATATGGTTATCCACAATGCATCATTAGTGTAAAAAAGAAATGCAAATGTGTTTTCTCTGTGTCAGTCAATGTCACTGCAGTCAGTGTGTGTGTCCTTGAACAGGGTGTAAGAAGCTGAGATATTAACTTGACCCGTGTATTGATCCACACTGTTAGCCTGACATCCAGATGCACACTTACATACATGTACCAAGATGAACTAGCAATATTTTTCTTTTTCTTTTTTACGCTCCTTTCTTGAAAGGTCTGTTTCTACAATTAAAAAAAAGACCAGCTCCAGTCCTCTCAGCACACTCAGAAAAGTGAGATAGCGCAGCCAGCGCTGTTTGAACAATCATTTCTCAGTCCAGCTGAATTCATGCTGACGCTCCAGTTTGCTCAGTTTGCTTTCTGAAAACTCCCCTCTTCCTCTTTTTAATCCTCTGGGTGGTGAGGTAGTGAGATGGTGGGGGGGGGGGGAAGGAGAGACCAGCATTGAATGCTGACAGGGACATAACTTGCCTACCCTGCATACCTTGTTTACAGTCTCCCTCCCTGCTGCTATACCCTCCTCTCTCAATGGAGCCATAAAAAACAAATAGGGGCTTTTAGAGAAATTGCCTGTGCACTGAAGATTAATAACAGTTGCACAAGTTCACCCAAGAAAGTCTCCAGAAGCAAGAACGATATTGGAAGATTAAAAGTGCCACATCCCTAAATTGGAATGATTCAGTGCTCGGGCCGCTCTCTAACCAGCTTATTGGGAGTCAGGGCTTTGGTCTACCTGCCAGACAAAGAGCATCATTAAGTATTTACTTCTGGATGAGTGTCTACTGCATGATGAGCTGAGGGTGTTATCGATCCCGCGTGTCTGAAATTGAAGTGGCCTGGGAGTTGTGGCAGGAGCACAGAAAAGACAGGTCATCCTGTTTGAGTGCAGGTCAACTTTTTGACGTTTGCAGCCCAGTAGTTTAAAAAGAAGCGATGAGAACACCAATTTGACCCACTGACATCAACAACATTGTAGATTTTTGGCGGGCTGTGGGACCCATTCAATGCACATTTACTATGCATTATCCCTTTATATTGAAGACTGTGGATTAACCCACCAACCAGAAAGAGTGGTAAGAGTTTGTCAAATCAGTAACTTTTGATGAACTTACTGCTTGTCATCAGCAAAACTGAGAGGCTGGTTGATGAACTAAGAAGAAAGGAGGACAAGATACACACCCCTGTTTGCATCAGTATGGCTGAGATGGAACAGGTGAGGCTCAGTATCATAAAGAACCAGTCATGCTGCCATCCCATCTACACACTGGTGAAGAAAGCTCAGACATGACCCCACCTCTTAAGGAAACCAAGGCTGATCATTTTAGTTGTTTTTAACATAGATGAGGAATAAAAGTCATGGCAATTGTAGACATCACAAGCCCATACAACCCAAGGCTCTGCAACAGGTCCAGAACATCACAGATAAAAGCATTAATGAGGATGAGAGAGGTCTGAGCCTGAAGGACTTTAAAATTATCGAGCAGTATCTTTTATAAGAATTTTTCATAAGGACTGAATTCATCCTCAACACGTCACCATGAAAAACTCTGTTTTATTAAAAAAAAAACATGTTTTCTAATCATGGAAAAACTATATCTGCATGCTCTTGAAATGAGCTATCTAATGTCCATCATGAAAAAAAAAACACACTAAAAATAAGTTATTAAAGAATAGCTCATTTTTATTTTATTTTTGAGTTTCAAGTAAGGTCAAGTAGCCTCGTTTCCTTTGTCGCTGTAACAGTATTATCGTAATAACATTATATGTTACTAAGGGAAAAAAAACCTAAAGCTATTATTGTGAATATTCAGCCCCTGGTTAACCACGGCACTTTGATCTGCATATTTTCAGCGGCGCCCCATAGTTTCTATGGTAACAAGGAGGCGCACACGTCTCCGGGGCAACCGGGTCTAAGCGTCTCAGAAGTTGATAGCAACCACTACAGAACGCAACAGGCGTCAAGTTTTTAGAGCCGCGTAGAATAATTAGTAATTCCAGCAACATTGCCCTTCGTTAATTTGGACTTCCACCAATAAAAGCTGTGGGAATGTCGATGAGGAGGAAGACGGAGCTAAACGCAGAGGGCTTCACCGTAAAGGCCACTTTGAAGAACGCAGTGGTGAGTGTAGTTGTTTCAGTTAGCACTAGCTATAATAGCAGTGGGGAGCGTTCGTATACACTTTCTTTTTCTGAAAGAGATGACTGTCACCTTGCGTGCATCCTGGAAGCCCACGTGCAGATATTAATATCGTAGATGATGGGAAAAGAGGGATGGAGAATTTACGGTTTGGATTTTATAAGCAATTTTGTGAGAGAAGTGCCAAGCCCATTTCGGAAAAATTTATAGAGCTGGTTACATACAGTCACATTGAATTTCATTATCATTGTAACTTTACCTGCTACAGCTGGAGAGAACTGGCATATAGTCCTATATTCAGGAAGTAACTGAATCTAATTCACCTCATTGGCTAGTTGAATCTCCTCTCTTCGTGATTGGCTTGTACTTGTCATGTTTCTTTACATTAAATGGTAAATGGACTTGTACTTATATAACGCTTTTCTGCGCTAACTGAGCACCCAGAGCACTTCTTTGACACAGTGCTTTTATTCTATCTTTTTAAGTGCTATGTCTAGCATTAAACATAACACACACACACACACACACACACACACACACACACACACACACACACACACACACACACAAACACTTTCTCTCTCTCTCTGTCTCTCTCTCTCTGATGGCTGCATCCAGAGCAACTTGGGGTTCAGTATCTTGTCCAGGGATACTTCAAAATGCCGAATGGAGGAGCCAGGGTAAAACCACCAACTTTCTGATTAGTGGACAATCTGCACTACCTCCTGACAAATGTTTATTTAAGCATTTGTCTCAGACAATGCTTAAATATGACTATAGGGACCTGCTAGAAATGGTGTTAGACACATTTTAACCAATTTAAAGTTATTTATAAACGTTATGGGAAAAGAAAACAAATGTTTTCAAGCTATTGATCTAATTCCAGCTGAGATCATACTGCAGTTTTAGACTATTTAAGCTGTCATTCACAATTCAAAGAGCCTCCTGTCTGCTTCTTTCTTACACACACATACCTTTGGACAACTAGCAGTAAGGAACCTGGCAGTGACTAACAGCAGGGAACAGGTGACTGTAAAATTTTCAGAATAAAAGAACACAGTTTATCAAAAGAAGACCATTTTATCCATCCATGTTCTTCCACTTAGCCATTTAAGGGTTGCGGAGGGACTGGAGCCTATCTTAGCTGTCATAGGGCGAGAGGTAGGGGTACCCTCTAATCAGGTCGCCAACCTATTGCAGCCCTTAATGAATAGCCAATATGCTTTAAAATTTTGTAATCTACTAAAAAACCCACAGTTTCACACAGGAAGTGTTGCTGTTGATTACAGCCAGGATAAGTATAAGAGTTGAAAAGGAGTCTCACCTTTTCTAAATAAATGTCTTCAGTTCAGTGGATGTTATCATGATGCGTTCATGCTGTGAAATTTAAAAGAAAGAAAAATAAAGCAGCCACAGTTAACTTCAGACAATGAACACAAACTCAGATAATTTTGAAAACAGCAGACTTCAGTTATACACATTTATCTGCTTTAGGGGGTACAGATTTTCAAAATAAATACCCCCTATTGATTTATGTTTTTAATATCAAGTGCTATCTCTCTTTAGCTTTTCGGTCTACCTATTTATCTCCAACTTTTTTGCAGCAAGCCACAGACTCAAGCCTGGCGGTAGCAACAATCCTACCGCCATTTTTCCCAGAAATTGGTCTGTTATTTTTTGCTCTGCGAGCAGGGCAAAATCTCTGTGCACAAATCAACCCAGAGAGTTGAGGTAGCAATAGGAAAAATCAGAATGCCTGAACAAACTCTTCAACCATTATTCTACTGTATCTGTCTTCTATGTATATGTGTGTGTGTGTGTGTGTGTGTGTGTGTGTGCCTAACCCTTTTGGTCAGACAAGCCTGAGTGGGTTTCACACAAACATGGAGATTTGGGAACTCTAAAATTATCCAATAACATTTATGGACTAAAATGACACTTATAAAGCCCATTCAGAAGCTATATGGCAATGATTAGATGCTATGAAACGCAGAAACCGTGTGCTAAGAAAAATGCAAATGCTGTTTTTTATAACAGCATTTTCCTTTTATAGACTAACGGGCTTGTGGGGTGGTGGAGTTGTGTGCAGCACGTGGTTTGAGCTTAAAAGCTTATAGTTTTGTTTTTGATTGCCTTGCTACAAATAGAAAAGGAACTGCATTTATTTTTGTACTGCCTCTTGTCTTACACTGAGACAAACAAGAAACCTCCTGAATCTTGATTTCCTTGTCGAGAAGTCCCTATTTGGGACCTCAAGTGTAGTTAAACTGTTGAAGGGCTTGACTAATTTCCAAAGAAAGACTTTCTTCTTCTCATTTACTGCAAATGAAGATGGATCAGGAACGTGTAATAGGTTGTATGGCAGTGGACATTAGTCTCTATTGACTTCATGGACTTTATTGATTGGTCAGTAAAACTAGTTTTTGTCTGGCCAGAAATAGATTATTATTTAAAATCCACACTAATTGTATTTGGGCTTGACTGCTGTCTTGTGCAGAACTCCATATCATTTTACTTAAATAACTTATAGTTTACTGGAGTCTTTTTAATGAGTTTTTGGAAATCTACTGTGTCTGAGGAGTAAAGTTATGCTGTGCTTTGCTATTCTGGGATGTCTCACATTGAACATTTAAAGGGGAGTGATTATGTCTTTCCTTTTATTTCAGTGACATATACAGGGGTTTTACTGCATCACAAACAATTTCAGTGCCCGGCAAAGGAAAAAAACAGTGTATTAAAATATTTTTAAACATTTTTAAATGACTTTTCTTAATCAGTTGCCTGAAATAGCAGTGAAATGCATAGACTTCTGTTAAGCAGATAAAGCAGATAGACTCATTGCTTTAACTAAATGCAGAACAGTGTGCATAATCAGATGCCCAAATAATAATGACCCAAACATATGTGGTATACATATAGCCCTGCATATGCATTTATTCTTGTTTTATTAAAACATGGTCAAACTTTCAAAGAATGAGGCCAGAATTGACACTTTACTGTTTTTTTCTACTCTTGGGTCCATATTATGTCAAAAAAGGTAGAAATCGCAAAAAGGGTGATCTTATTGGTCAAGCCTTCTGTTTACAAATGGAAGCAAATCTAAAGGAAGCTGGTAAAAGGCTGAATGTGTGTTTCACACAAAGGATAAACCTCCAACGACCAGCACAAAATAAGTAATGATTTATTTTGAATGCTGAGTGCAAAGCTACTCTAGTCCAACAATAAAAATTCAGAGCTAAAATGAGCATAATAGGTCTTCTTTAAACACAAGCAGTGGTGTCATAGTCACACATTGTCAGATTACTTAAATGTAGCTTTAATAAAAGTTGCTCCAGTTCACCCACGAAAAGTCTCCAGAGTCAAGCAAGGCTGGAAGATTAACTGGAATGATTCAGTGCTCAGGCTGCACTTTAACCAGCTTGTTAAAAGTCAGGGTCTTGGCCTACCTGCCAGACAAAAAGGATCATTAAAGGTAGGGTGTAAGTTTGTAGAAGCCAACAAGAGTAAACTATATTTTTTGAAAGCAAACAGCCAAATGATCCCACAACCTTCCCCTCCCTCCTGACCTCCTGACTTCAGGAGCTTCTGCTCTGTCATTGTAAATACAGGGTGTATCAAAAAAAAAAAAAAACCCTGTCCCTTTTCAAAGGGCTATTGTTGCCTTTACAGTTGTTCTCGGTTGGCACAAAGGCAGTGGCAGCTGGTTAGAGGCAAAGCATGTCAGAGGCAACCACAATGTTTATATTTTGCTTAAATCTGACTGTTTTTTCCCCCAAACGCTCTGACAATTAGCCCTATTTCCTAGAGAACACAAAGCTCTTCATTAGAGCTTATTTCTTAAAGGGTGCATACTAAAAAAAATAAATATGTATTTTAAAAACAGGCCTCCAAGCCCACTTGACAATATCCTAACATGCTGAATTAATAAAAAAAACATTTTCTTTCATCTGTAAGTTCAAAGAATTCCTTACATTTAGATTTATTGTTGTAAAGCTGTTATGTTGACAGCTTTGAGTTGGTTCATGGCTGTTTATGGTACTGTATTGGAAAGTGTGGCATTCTTGAATGAATATGAGCATCAGTTTAAAAAATTTTGTCAGAAGGTTTTTGGTTCTCAGGTCTGAGACAGCTTGCCTATATGTGATGAATATTTGCAGAAGGGCCGCACAGTTCTGATGACAACGACAAATACTTGAACCTGAAGCCACAGCTGCCTTTTATTTTTTTGTAGCCGCGTCCGCCTTGAGATGCAAAAGAGGCTGTGTAGAGCTATCATTGACTCGCTCTTCCTTTCTTGAAGGTCATAAACAAATCTGTTGTCAAGAGCTTTCATGAGGAAGGCTCCTGCAAAGCCCTTTAATATTCACCATCTCCCCAGAGGATCTGCTGTGTCTGGAACATGAATGATACGCGCACACCGGCATACCACTGGCTAAATCCTCAACAAAAACCATTACATTTTTCAGGGGCTTGCTTGTGTCTCTTGCTCCCTGTTTTTTTTTTTTTCGTCCCCCGTGGTCACGGACATTTCACTCCAGAGAGGGCAGCTTTGCGGAGAGCTGTGATTTGTAGGTAACGACAAGGCCATTTCAAGCCTTGAAAGGGTATGGGGACTTGAAGCATAGGCTTATTATGCTTTAAAGTATTTGTGGTTATAGAAATTGAATCAATAGCACAGGCCCCTGAAACCCTTCCTCCTTTTTTTTTCTTTTTTCCAGTGATTCATCCTCAAGCATTTAAAGAGAAACAAGATGCACTTTACATTCTGGTGGGAGGTCGTCACTGTACGCTTCATACAGAGAGGGCAACAAAGCTGTTATTTTCGGTGTCAGAGGCTTATTCTGGCTTGATGACAAAAAGAAAAACCCAAAACAAAACAAAAAAAACAAGAAAAAAATAACAGGTTGGAGAGAGACTGCATACAGCTGCACAGTGCAGAAAAATGAATGGATATGACTACACACACTTTACATGGAAAGAAATCCCCCCAAAAATGGTGTGAGTGAATGATACACATCACAAATTATTTTCAGGATCATATGGAAATATTTTTGGCCACTTAAATAAAATAAATGCCTGATACTTAATAACTAATAATAACTAATTTAATTACTTTGTTAACAAGACTTAATATTTAAAAGTCACAGTATAAAAAATTCTTAATATTATTTTTGCACAAGTATGTTTTTATTAAGATTAGAATGGTTCATTCTTCTGTTAGAAGTAGAATATGTTTTATTTATGTATCTGTATTTAATATTGTCATAAAAGAGAAATAAAACATGAAAACAAGATAAAAAGATAAAAACAATAATTAATATACTCTTCCACCACAATCTTTACATATATCTTTATATATATCTGGCACAGGTGTAATCAGTCCTTAACAGTTAGATCTTAGTTTTTCATTCAACCATTTTAAAACACAGTTAGCATCTGGCTCGTTAGCGCTAATGCTTGGCACAGTGGAGCTGTGAACTGTATTTGGGATTATGATTCCAAACTTTGTGGCACATGTTGTTCTGAGTGGCAGAGTGTCCCGTTATCTTTGCCTCACCTTCTTCCCTGTCATAAGGAGAAGCTGCTTGAGCCCGGAGCACAGTCAAGTCCTCCTCTCAGGTGTTTTTGGTTCAACTTTGAGCTCCTGTTCATCACCTATGCTGTGGCTGAATGGAATGACAGAGCAAGTATTGCAGTGAAATTTTAGAGATTCACAAAACTAAGTATCTATGTATATACTTGGTAGAAGCAGATTTCTGTGGTCAACCTTGTTTGAGTTGTCAGAGATGTGGGCAACCAGTCAAAGGTGTTTAATCAGGGCATGTTATTATATCTCACTGCATGAATACCATTCTGAAAATAAAAACATTGGTCAATAACTATTGAGCTCACAGATCTGTCTTCTGGGTTGGGTATTGATTTATCGAATACTGAAGATTAAATTAGAGTAGAATATATGACCTCTGATGATTGTCATGCCCTGAGATTGATTTATGTAGTCTGTAATTTGTTGGATTTTTGCCATAACACATCCTGCAATGTTTCCTCTCTGTGCGTACTGCTTTTATGCTTAAACAACCTCAGCTCTGAGGTCTTTCAAGGTCTTAGATGTCACAAAGTCCTTTATCTAGAGAAATCCTCCTTTCTGAGGTGATAAAAGAATTTAAAGTTTCAAACATTTCTGCACTCATATTTCATACACTCTACATATAATAGTCTGCAATAGTCTTAGTAAATAATATGCTATACCTTTAAAGTAATGGTTCTTTTATGAGCAATAAAGTTTTTTAAAAAGCACCAGGCAATTTTTGGAGGTACTTTTTTTTTTTTACATTTGCACAAAATCAAGATCTAAATCTGGAGATTCATGTGCCAAAGGACATGCCAAAGGATGTGCAACTAGGGCAAGACATTATGGCCAAAAATATTTATCACGATATATATTTGAAAATTTGCGATAACGATATAACTGACGATATAATTGACGCGAGACAAAATACCTTACTCCACAACTTTATTAGTGCAACCCCCCCGGGCCATATCATACCATGAACGGTATGATATGGCCCAGCCCTAGGTGCAACCACTCTTTCTCAGATTAACTAATACTTCATAAACTTAAAGAAATAACAGCGCAATAACCAGTTGCATCTTCAGTGAGTCCCTCCAGTTCCACCTAGTTTTAAAAAGTTTTAATTTTGGGCTAACATATGAAACACAAAATGATGGCATGTCTTTTGGAAACAATGTGTTTCATCCTTGCAAGTAGAAGAAGAATCAAGGGGCTCAAATCCATGTGGTCATCCAACACCTTACAGCGACAGTTAATGTTGGTTTTTCCTGTAATATGTCACCTGTCTGAATCTCTGCAACGTAATACATGCTCAAGTACATGAACACGACCCTCTCATGCTGTGCTGCACAGTTCACCTTAGAGGGCAAATTGATACAATCTACACTAGATCCCAACCTCAACTTTTGTGTAACAAGGCTCTGCAGATTGCTGAGATGATAGATTTTGGAAAATCACAACTCATTTACTCTTTACTTGGTCTCTGTGGTAAAACCAAGGCCAGCAAACAGTGTCCCCAAGACTCATACAAGGCTCCCCACTATCAGCTAACTCCAATCCCCCAGTCCTGCCATCATCCTGCCTTTTCACCCCACTAACCTCAGGGGACAGATGGGATACTCCATGCCAGCCAACGTGACCTCCATATCTTATCCTTCCCCCGCAGCATTATCATTATATACCTGAGCAGATGTCTCAGCCCCTTATACAGTCTCTCCTCCTATTCTCTTGCTCTCCCTTGTTCTCTCTTTCTTTCATTTCAGAACCTTTATTCAACCAGCCAGCACTCTGGAGATGAAAACATTTATGCAGAGAAACAATGGGCTATCAGACAATTACTTCATATGCACTCTAAATCGTAAACTAAATCAATTAAATAATAATGACAGTAAATTAAAAAGCAACAGAGCATAGATGCATTTTGATTTAATTGTATTGTATCATAGTAATTTGCTTTAGTGGATAGTTTGGAAGGATGCTTTGTAGAGAGTGTGTCAGAGATGTGTATATGCACATCTTAGCTATTTGTTTTCGATGCTCTAGCCCCAGAGTGTCATCGTAATAAATGAATCCATCTGAACAAATTAAACAAGTGACAGCTTCGAATTGATCCTTGATTAGGGCTTTAAATGAATGTAGAATTTCAGTACAACTCGATTAAATGTAATCTCACTTTAAAAATGTAATGTAAACTTGGTTAAAGTGCTGTCTCAAATTTGATTTGTTTAGAAGATTTCAAAGTTTTTCTAATAGCTTTATGTGCATTAGTTAAAGCTTGATTTAAAATGATTAAACCCTATTCACTGAAAAACACCATAGGGTGGAATAATCATAGCAAACACAATAAGACAACAATAAGAGTCTGAAATAAAAATGAGGCTATTTCAGATAAACGATAGCAGCAGTTTTTTTCCTTTTTGACCAAGATTGAATCCTTGAAAGTTTTTATGAAGATGAATCTGCCTATTTACTACTCTCACTTGCCATCAAAATCATTCTTCGCCATCACTCTGAGCACGTTTACTGACACAGAGACTCATAATGTGCCCAGCATGAGCCATAAATTGCCCATGAAGCACACTCAGGTATTTTGTGTCTGTGTTGTGTCTTGCCTATGCAAGGCAAGGCATACTGAGCAAAGTTGGATGTACTCACCCATCTGCTTGGCCGCCACACTTGAACTGCCTCCCGGAAATGTTTTCTAAACCAGCAGTACTTGTAGAGACACACGCACTATTTTTCCGTATCCGTCTTTCCCTTCCCTCGCTCCCGTGTGTTCATCTTATCAGCACCAGAAGCCTGCAGTCCATCCCAGCAAACAGCTGGGTTATTTGAGGAAGAATTGAGTCATGGTACAAAAAAGGTTAAATTGGCAATGGACTCTGGAGGCCTGCTGGCATTTCCATTACTATCGATCAACCACGGAGCCTAAAGGTCTTAAGCGCACAAAACATTGGCTGACTTGGACATCTTACAGTTTTCCTCATAACTTCGTATGTTGTTCTTTGCATGAAATACTGCATAAAAATGAAAATACATTTTAAGCATTATATGAAGATATGTTTTTTTTTTAAATCCATGAAATGCCGCTAATTTAAAGTCACCTTAAAAGAGAAAATAAGTTTGCTTCTGTAATGCCATTTTGAAACTTTGCTTTGATCCTCCAAATGCCCAAATCTGGATTTTAGATCACATTGAAGATCTACATTTCTGCTCAGGGTAAATTTGGCAGAACTTACAAAAAGCAGTTTCTCTGATTCATGTTCTCTCGCCAGGTATCAACAAATAGATTAGGTTATAATTGATAGCATGCCGTCTGAAGTGCACGTCTGCTGAAATGTCTGTGACCTTTTCCGCGATTGAGGAAAAACACGGTCAGTAAACTTCAGTCAGATATGTGGAAGTATTTCCACAACATTCTATCATGACCTTACAGGAAGTGCTCAACTGATTATATCTATTATGTTTGCCTTCCTCTGAGCTTGGTTGACAATTATACTGGCCTCTGTGTTTGTTATGTTCTCCTTCATGCCCTTGTAGCTTGAATTCTAATTAGATAGCGTTTAATAGCGAATGTTTATTGTTCCTTGCAGGGCCTCTATTTTCGGCTCAAGAGTTAATTAGCCCTATGTCATGTGATAACCATCACTGAGGGCATCTAGACCTACGCCATTTCTATGAGCAGTGTCCTTGTATAAAAACAGCCAGTTTTTTTTTTCTTTTTGTTTGTTAGGTACAAAATTGCTAGAAATGGTCAGGAATTACCATAAAATGTGTTTTCTTAACGTATTTTGCTTAATATGTTGCCAGTGAAGTCTGTTCTAAGCTGTAAGCTGCTTTCACATTGATTTTCTCCCAAATGGTTGTGAGTGGAAGTTGCTGGAAGTCACTGTAAAATTGATTAATAAAACCCCAATCAAGCAGGCCTAGAAATCAGTCAGTGACCCAAGTGTTTTAGAACCAGAAGAACCAGTTCTGTTTACATAGTACATGCTCAGCTTAGGTAGGTAGCATTATTAGAAGACATGGCAGGGGTGTGGTCTCTGGCTCTGCAGCAGTGGAGGGGTGGTACAGTAGGCTCATGGGGCTGTGCCGGGAAGACGGTGGGGACAGGTGAGAGGGATTACAACTAATGAACTCTGCCCCTTTTTAGTGCCTGGACTCAGGAAGGAGCAGTGTGTGGTGTTTAAAGGAGCTGGAAAGCTGGCCTTGCGGTGGAATATATACGGTGCAGAAGCAGTGGGAATGCAGTATTTAAAAATAAAGGTGCTTAGAAGTGACACTTGAACACTGTGTGGGTCCTGATCATTTCACACATACATTTTCATTGATATCCAAATGATACCCAGCTTTATCTTTCTATCTAGTTAGGTTACAAGAATATCTTAAAGACATAAAGGCCTACAGGACCTCTAACCAGATGCTTACTTTGGAAGGCATTACCTTGGCCTCCAGTCACATTGTGAGGAATATTGGAGTTATTTTTGAGACACAAACTGCTTACTTGTGGTTCCTAGGATAAACTGAAGTATTTTTAGAAGTCCTTGTCACTTAACAGTCATCTTTAAGACCTTGCTCACACTTAATTGTGGAAAATTCATTTAAAACATTATTTAATAACTGTTTTAGCCATCCCCAAAACCGTATATATAAAATCTGATAAAAACAATTTTAAAAGTTTGCAGACTTTACCATAAAATAAAATCCCTTTTCCTTATAGTTATAACTCAGTCTTTGTTGTTTGCATAGTACCATGTCCCTGGCCCATTTTGGCAGCATGTTTGTTGTGCTTCAGGAACAATAAACAATAACAGTTTTCACTCCAGATATCCTTCCTGAGCCAGCCTTCCCATTTATCAAGGCCTGGGACCAGCACTAGGCTTTTGGCCCTCTGAGGCTGGCTTAATATTTCCTCCAAGTATCAAACCAAGGATCTTTCACATGTGAAGCAAATGGATTAACAACACTAAGTAGCCACTTCCAGAACCTTTCATGTTACTGCCTAGAGTTGCAAGGTTGCTTGATTACATAAGCAAGTCAGATTTACAGGTTTGTCCGAGGGAAAACAAAAATCAGTGATTTGAATTCTATTTTGCAATGAGTAGGCTTGTGTGTGGTGGTTCAGAGTGAAGGTGGCTGACTGTGAAACTTTAACATATCGCGTAATGCTAGCTTTTGCTCACGTAATGTGTTTTGTTTTAGACTTTTCAGTTTGAGTTGCTGTTTGGTTTATGCAATAAACCTTCTTGATTGGGCTTATACTGTGCTTTGAGCAGCTTTCAAAATGTTTACCTCATGATAGACATCTGAAAAAGACTGACAGTAAGGAAGCAAGAAATAAATCCTTTAAAATAAACCTTTTAAATCGCAGTGCTCTGTTCACTTTTTTTTTTGCTACATTCCTTTGCACAAAGCCATCCAAAAAGTTATACTGCTGCTTACTGTCACTGCTGCTGACAGTATTTCAGAAGCTGCACCCTCTCTCCAGCATTAGTGTGTTATCTTTAAGTCCGGTGTCCTCTTTTGGACAAGGTTGTATTGTCGCACCACAGTCCCTGCTCACGACTTTAAGTCCTTCATCTTTGGTGTCATGAGGAATGGCATGGTCAGGGCATTTCTAGGCATATACCGGTGCTACTCATAAACCATAATAATCTATTTCATGTGACTTATATGACCTAAATACCAGTCCTTAAAATCATAATTAGAAATGCTCCAAATAGTTAATTTCCATTCAGCAGGATTTGAGTGGTGTACATTGTGTGCCCATTAAACTACTATTAGTTTCAGTCTGTGACCACTTATTTTAATCCAGTTTGTCTGCATTTTGCCATCTTTTTCAAGCGTGTGCTTTGGCTCATTACCAGTTAAGAACTCTTTCATAGCTGAAAACAGTATTCATAATTTTACCTCAACATTAAGTCATACTGTTATGTGTGTGTGCATTTAGAATATACCTGCTAGTGACAGGGACAAACTTTAATATAAATGAGGATGCGATCAAGTGTGGTACACTGATGAGATATTAGATGACATACACACATCCTCCATCATTATCACCCGTCGCACTGACTTGTCCTTGCTAGAGGAGAATGGCCTCTTCTGAGTCTTCTAATCGTCCGATGTTAAGTGTGCGTTATGAACTTGACTACAGGGTCAGATGTGACAGCTCGCATACTGCCTACATCAACATAATGGGGACCAGTGGCAAAAAAAATCAATGTACCTGACAAACGCAGTTGTTCCAATCCAATAATACCAAGTGGTGGCCTTTGTTTCGCCACCCCCTACTTTGAAAATCTTTTAAAATCGCCATCACGCTAAAACATTGGCCTGACCTTTTGAATTTGCTGACCAGCACAGAGACCAAAAAGGCCTTTTTATCTGTAACCCCTCAAGGACAATAACAAAATCTGCTATCCATTAGTGGAACACAGCAATTGAAACCGTGTTATGATTTTTAGAAAACAAATGTGTTAAAAGTAAAAGAATGTTTCTGTCACAATGCTTATTAACTAGATGCTTTCTGTAAAGAGAAAAGGGATGGTAGGGCAGAGCAAAGCAGCACCAGCAGCGCAATGGATGCAGTTTAAAAAGCACAGCAGCCAACATCATAGATGGTGCTCCAGGGCTGTGGTGTTCTTCACCCGGTGCCAAGAAAGTAAACCTGCAAACCCTTTGAGATTAGAAGCAGTGTGTATGTTCCCTTCGAAATTCCACTGAGGATTACTCTGCTATTTAGCTCATGCCTTACATCCAGCTGAGCTGAAGTGCTCCCAGTTGAAGGTGTGCTGGAGGCAACAGCTCTGCTGCAGCAAGCTGGAGAAGGCAGGGAAAGGGAAGAGCTGGAAGGGAAAAGTACTCTGATACTGTCAGAAATGATCCACATCACGGCCCAGCAACCCCCCTCTGCTCCAGCCACTTCTGCTCATTACGATCGTCGTCCGGAAACACCAAGCAAATTCCACTAACGAGTGTTTGATCAACACGCCAAGCTGTAGCAGAAGAAGACAGGCAACCTGTTCATGACTCATTCCCTCTCTCTCTCTCTCTCTCCCCTTCTCTGTCTTTCTCTACCTTTCTCTCTCTTCTACTTCTGTCTGTATTTTTTCCCTCTTTCCCTCCCACTCCCTTAAGACAGAGGAGAACAAAGGGAGAGACAGAAGAAAAGCAATATAACCTCTTGGCCCTTATCTTCGGAGCACACCAGAGCATGTCTGGCCTCAGACAAGGCTTTGCCTGTCCTTTGAAGGAGCTCATCTCCCTTTGATTTCAGCCAAATGGTTCAGCACAGTGACAGATGCTCAACTTTCCATCTGCCACTCTGACACCCATCTCTTTAGTGTTGTTGAATCTAACTGACTTTGTTTGGACTGTCTGTCTGGCTGTCTGAATAAGGTTGTGACATGGATGCTGATGTGAGTGTTAATGTAAGATATTGTGGCTAAGACCTTCAGTTATAAAAGATAAAAGAAATTCCCTGCCGCCTTTTTTCCCCCCGTTTTTTCTTTTTGAGGTCGTCTGGACTGTCTTGGTTGTACTTTTATGATAACACTTTAGACTTTTAGTTGATGCTCTGATACTGAGTGATTTAATGAGGAGTCTTAAGGGTCATCATCATATTACCTTGACAATATTCCTCTGAGATGGGCCAGAGAAAGACATAAAAATTCAAGCCAAGGAGAGTCAGGCAGCCTTTTTATGAGAGGAAACTCAAGGCAGTTGAGGGGAAAGATATAGAAGAGTGATAAAATTCAAGAGGGAGAGGATGACGTAGCACATCCCGTAATGGGTAAGTGTTTTATGAGTGAAGGAGAATGTGCTGCTCAGATTGAACTTCTGCTGTTGCTAAATAAACAGGAAAATAATCTCTTCAGTGATTGCGCTGGTGTGGTCTGTTTCTGACATCTTTTACGCAGACTGTAAGCTAAATCACTGGTGTTTGAGAACAAGACTGGAGGCACACAGTTTGCTATTGTAGCAAACCCGTTATTTACTATTCCTCATTCACACAGCCTTGATTTATGCCTGTCATCAAAGGTGTGAGATAGAGGAGGTGGCGCAGCAAGACTCATACTAATAGCCTAGACACCTGTTTCACTGTCAGAGCATCAGCAACCTGCAATGCAGAGCAAGAGGTGGAGAAGTAGGAGGAGTGATTGAATAGAAGGTGGGTAGCTAGATGAATGGATCGCACTGTAAGAGAATGATACTGAAGTAAATCTCTATGACTTTAGTAGAAATCGTGTTTTTTGAATAAATCAGCTCAAAAGCCAGGTGTTGCTGGCACAGCAGGCTTTGAGGTATGGCTTTGCTTTAGTTTCTTTTTATTTGTTTGTTTGTTTGACTGTCTGCATGTGTTATTGCCTCCCTGTAGCTCAGCTAAAAGTGCCGCCTCTCTCTCTGAGAGAGCTGCTGAAGCAACAAGCTCAGTGTGTGATTTGAGAAGGTGGAGAAGTGCCTGTTTTTAAGACACCTGGGCAGCAAAATGTTTTTTTCTTTTTTGTATTGGAGGGACTGTCATTCAAAGAAGTATCTTTGCAGGAGGTCACAATAGTAGCCCTCTGGTCTTTTATTTTTCACTGTCTGTAACCCAAAAAACCTTTTTTGCTAAACATGCATTTGTGTGACTTGATGAGTTCAGCTGATTTTGGCTAGCTGTCCGTGTAGGGTGTTTGGTCGCAGTGATGTAGCCTTCAGTGTGCTTTCCTCCCTTTAATTTGTATAAAGGTCAAATTTCAGACCTCTGGTCTCTGTAAGCAAACTTCCAGCTTCGTTTCTAACAGACGACCTTACAGGCAGCAAGACTGATTTCCAGGAATTGAAAGTCACACTGGGCTTGTGATAAGACCAAGGGCCTGGGGTTCGTTTTGCAATACATACTAATCACCTAGATAATGTTCTTCAGTGTTAAACAATATTCCCATATCAGAGGTAGAACCTGTATCGCTTACCATGTGCAGTCTGCTTATCTCCTCACGCCTCCCACTGCTCCTCAGGGATCTGTCAGTGCTGGGCTAACTGTGACACCTGGGAATCTGTGTGTATGTGGCTGTGGTGTGGTGTGGATGAACCTGCAGACTGACCTGCGCTCTCCTGTCTCATCTTTATGGCTGTCTGTCTGCAGCTCTGTGGTGAAATCGATGGCCTCCTGTTGCTCTAGGTCTGTTCTTTTCCTGTCCCTGCTCCCGGAGGCTTGTTGATAACCCTTCCACAGCTCCCATGTTGCTCCCTTACTAAAGTATGTGGTCATACCTGTGTTTACCTGTTGGCTGGTCTCACCATTAATCGCCTCATCTCCTAGCCTAGACTTCTTCTAGCCTTCTTGCACATCTCAGCATTTCCCTGGTTGGCTGTTTATTTCCACTAATGCGTCCTTATCTGCTGAAGTGGCTGTCTTCTTACTGCCTGCAAATAAGACGCACGGTTAGGTTTAAACTTCTGGATGAGTCATGCAGATGTTTCTGAGCTTTGGCCACAACTAACAAAGTGTGTTGTTATACTGAGTTCGTGAACATTAAGTTTCTGTGAGGTGGTTTTCAGTTAGTCCTCTTTTAAATGCAGTTATGAGGATGGTTATTGACAAGAAGCTAGTTATTCAGTGAATAAAACTGGGAGGAGAGTCAAATTCCTGATTCTCGGCAGCAGAAGTGGCAATGGAAGGGATCTATAGGTCCTCTTGTGTGTGTCATTAATTTCACGGCCTTGAGCTGTGTTTTAATACCTTCAGGTGTCGTTACTGATTGGAGCTGTAAACTCACAGCATTGGATCAGCGCATGTCCTGCTCTTTTAACAGTCAGAAATAAAAAAAAGTCAGCTTGTCTTACAGAGATGTTTATATGCTTGTTTCCATGTATGTGTGTGTAATGATGTGGTCACAGTGACTCAGTTACGTAAAAGTCTATGCAGTCATCTGAATTACAGTAAACTGAATCTGTGTTTGTGAGGGAATGGCTGATTTCCAACTGCTTGATCCAGCCTGATGACCAGCTGGGATGCCTCACATATTTCTGTTTATGAGTTTCATACATTTAAAACACATACACAACTCAGAGCCAGCCACAAGCCAGCAGCCTTGGTATGAGCAAAGGATCCAAACATTTATAAAGTGGCACACAGGTGGAAATAAATAGCTAGAAAATGTCAGGATTAAGCTGGAGTGGACCTACATGCAGGAGACGGATGCAAACAAAGTGAACAAAACGTAAGCTCTTCATTTTGATGTTGCAAAAATCGAAAATTTAACAAAGTCCACAACTGAACATGAAACAGGAGTTCAAAACATACAAAAGGAGCTTAAGATTCACCAAGGGGATGCACAAACAAAGAAGCAGAAACAAAGTAGCTCAGCAGACTGCAAACAAAGAACAAACGGGAAGACATTTCTATATATACACACACAGGAGTGACTGATCATTAGACACAGGTGGGAAATGGGAAGTAGTCAAAAGGGCATTAATACTGAAACATGAACACATGAAACATGAAAAGGAATACTAAATATTAAGACCCTTAATTGGATGAGTGGATAGGAAAATAGATGAAAGGATGGTACAGATATTGGTCAATTTTGTTTGTTTGCCTTCCATTTTAAAACACTTGTATTATTAAATGTTCAGAAAATCATCTGCATCACTCTGATCAGCATTGCACCCCTGATCTTTATTATTCTGTATTTTGCTAAACAAATGAAACAAACACCAAAGTGCAAAAATGAGAACTAGCACTAAAAGATATATTTAAATAAAAGTTGTTAGAGTCCATCTGCATGACGGTTTATGTGGGTTCAACACCTCTTGTGCATATGTGTTGCACCATAAGTATTCACGTGGTCTTTCCTTTCTAAAGTTTAACCTCCCAGGCTCAGTGCATTTGGTTTTCCATTCACTTAACAAGGAGCAGGAGCTAACATTTTCTGCCTTTTCCATGCAGGCTTATTCACTGTGTGCCATCATCTCAACTGTGGTTTGGTGATACGAATCAGCCAATAGGGCTCCATAAGCACAAGGCTGCCCTGCTGCCTGGCTGATAAGTGGGCCACACAGAGAAGATGGAAAATACTCAGGGCATTCTCACTCCCTCTCTCTCTCTCCCTTGCTCTGTCTCGCTCGCTCTCTTTTCTCTCCCTCGCACAGCTCCTCTTTCATTTACACTCCTCCTCTCGCACTCCTACCTCAAACTCTTTCTTTCACATCCCCTTAACGTCTCCCCGTGTCTGTGCTGTTCTTTTAAGTGATGGGGTTAAACTAGAGGAGACAGAAAACAGTGGGGCGCTCTTCAATGCCTGACGATGCTTTTTGAAGTTCTTCTTTAAAGTTGTCCCTCTCGAGCACAGTTCAATAGTAGGTGGCTGTCACCTGTTTCATCCTCGTGTCTTTGTAGTGACATGAGGCGTGTAGTGCCGTCTTTACCTAGCCGTGTCGTCATTTTTCATTACAAACATCCCTGCCCTTGTGCCTGTGTGCACGATATCGTTGACGCAAACGCCTGTGACACAATGACAATAAAGCTCACCTCTATGTACCTGTGACTCAGAACAAAAGAGTCTGTTACCTTTCATCAGTCTGTGGTTTTCCCGTCCAGTGAGACCTCTTTACCCATTTGTTCTCATCCGACCTTGTCTCTCGCAACGCGGCTAATTTCTGCACATAATGAAACTCACTGCACTTGCTGTTTGGTCATGAGAAATTAATGAAGTGTTGCACAAATATTGTGCATTTATTCTTCTGAAAGGAATCTGCCTCCCACCAGTCTGTGCTTTGCCCTGCAGAGGGAATGAGTTAGCAGAAATATTGTGTTGAATGATTGCTTGGACATGGCCGTGTAACACTGGCTCCCTAACTGCCTAAATACCTCCATTATTTTGTCTTCTTGCTCATTTAAATTTTCAGACTAAAGTATGCATGTGTAACCCAGCTTCGCATCCCTTGTGACCAGCGGGCAGGCAGTCGGCTGGGCTATATGGCGGCGAAAAATGCTCTGTAAAAAAAAACAAGCTAATTTTGTTGCCAGTGGCAGCGATGTGCAAGCTGACCTTATCAGGAGAGCCTCGGCCTTTCTGTTCCATCCTCTGTGACTCACTTACCCCGCACCCTCCATCGGGAATAGCGGCCTTGTGCTTGGAAGTAGGTTTCAATAACTTCTCACTCGGGAAATTCAGAGAGAGAGAAAGAGCAAGTGAGAAAGCTACCAACTACCTAACTCCCTTCAGTGAACAGGTGATGCAAGTGCAGTGGCACCTTTGTTCCCATACAAATGCAAGGCAGCAAAATGCCTTTCTCCCCCCAGCAAATTGCAGAAAGGTGATGGGAGATGAGCCACATTTCAGGAATTCCAAGAAGTGCAATAGCAAAGGCAATCCTGAGCTGTCAATAATTGACAGGCCTTCACCAGACATCTATCAGAAGAATTCAAGGGAGTTTTAAGGTGGTGCTGGAGATGGAGAGATGTGAGAGAGCGGTGGAGCTGAAGGCCCAGGCAAAATGATGGATCACCTACACACTGCAGCAGCCCCGCCATGCTGAACTCACCCTCAGAATTGATGAGCCACACCTATTGTCTCCCTGTCTCCCTCTTCCTATCATATCCACAAGTCTTCCATCTCCTTCCCCTGCTTCCTGCTTCTATCCCTTATATTCTTCTCTGTCTTTCTGGTTTTTCTTATTCCAGTTCTTTCCAGCATTTTCAGTAGCTGTCTCATGCATCACCTTTATCTCTCATTTTTGGGATTTTTCTTGGCTCAGAATGGCCCTTTGAGAGGCGATGCAACAGTAAGCACGATTGCTTCATGTACAATAAAGCCCATGAGTGCGTCAGCTTATTTGACAGGCATCCATGCATTTTCCTGTTTTTTCTGATTATTTGATAAGGAAAAATGCTAATACTCCTGAACCAAAATAACCTCCATTTGAGAAATGTCTTGGGAAATAATTTTTATACAATATACAATATCGCATATATTGCTATATTGCCTGTTTTTGGGTGCTCGACTTCACTCTGTATGTCAACATTATGAGAACCATTGAAGTCCCATACTAATAAGGTTAGAGGGAGCATCTCTGTTTCTCATGATGACACCTGTATAAATGACAGGAGCACAAGGCCCTGCTGCTGTTCAATCATACCTCTGCTCGGCTTGCCCGTGGGGAACTCAGCATGTGTGGTGTGCGAGCGCGTGTTTGTGCTTTACTGCCTCGGTGGTTCTAACGGCAGCCAGGTTTACGGTGAATGTAGTTGGAGCGGACAACAGCATTAGGGAGGAAACAGATCTGGAGGCAGAGTGAAGACGAAGGAGAGAAATGACAGCCTGGAGCTCATCTGACCAGCACTGCCTTGTTATGACTCTCTGATATGTGCTCCAGGGGCACACAAAACAGACACTTATTGCCTTACACCACCTCTCTCTGTTCTGTAGTCTGTCGTCTTGCAGACTCTCTTTATGGCCTCTACAGAGGGGCGGGAGGTTATCTGCTTGTGCAGGTCTATGTATAGGCTCCTGTTGTCTGCCTTTTCTTTTTCTTTTTTTTCTGTTTATGCCAGTGTTTTAGAACAGGGATGATTTTAGGTTTGCAAAGAAGGTTTCTCACATTTTCTATAACATCAAATCCTGTTCTTATATGACTATTTTTACTTTGATTGCAGGATAAACCTAAATGACAGAATGAAGAAAAGACCAGGCTAATATTTACAATTTATCAACACATTTTCGCAGATATACAGAGTTTCTCACACATAGACGTTGCTTAAGTGAGGATTGTATAGCTTTTCTCATAGAGTATATGTTAGGAGTCAAATTGAGATAAACAAAGTTAGTGGCTAGTTATTTCTTGTGGGTTTCCTCACAGCATACAAAAGCTTTAGAAACACTTCTGAAAAATGGCAGAAAAGGAGCAGGCAAATAACAGGAATGACATCTGGAAGACAGCAGGTGGTAATCTCCCCACAACGCTATTCCTCTTATAGTTCTCTGTAAGCTGCTGGGAATGGTGGCCTATATCAGTAACAAAGGGGAAGGGGCTTCTGTGTTTGGCAACATTCATATGCACACGTGCATATGAATGTTGATGTGAACTGTCTGCCGGTGATGATAATTGAAGAGAAAACAGGGAGGTGACTGTGAAGCTTGCAACACTTCAGCTATGAACACAGGCCACTGAATTGACTGCAGCGTCATCATTCCTGACCATAAAAGCTGCTCAGCCAGTCAATGCAGTCTGGCTTCATTCTCTCCTCGCTGGACAGTCTGAGCTATTTTTAGCCTCCCCGTGCAGCGTGGCTCAACCACCGCCATAGCTACCTGGATATGAGCGCTTTGTCACTCCTGCAGGCTGGAGCAGCAGTGATCTTGCAAGCCTTACAGCTTCCTATTTCCTCAGCTATTTCCTCAGCTGGAAAAAAGGAAAAAAAAAAAAAACTCCAACAGTGAAGAGAATGAGAAAGCACACACAAAAAAGAGAGAGAGAAGGCAAACAGATAATAGTGGTGTGTGCTTCAGAGTCTAAATGAAACAACAATTCCAGTGTTGTATTAACTTATATGATGTGACAAGGCAGAAATAAAATTCTAATGAGGCCAGCTGACACTTTCTATTCATGAAAATGCTAAGTTAAAGCAATCCAAGCAATTATAGACTAATTGGTTTTGAGTCTAATAAAAAGGAAAAGTCTCTTTATAAGGGCACTGTTGATGGGATTATTCGAAACAATAGGTAACATTTATGGTAATGTAACTGAATTTAAACTCAAAATAACAGCCTGATAATAGGTATACGTGTTTGCTGGGATTCCTTAAGAGTAGTAGAGCAGCAGTACTGCAGAGTGCCTTTTCTTGTGTTTTACATGCATTGTTAGTCACAGACATTTTGTTTGGGTTGTCTTTTTCCTGCAGGTATACAAACCTGTGCCTATTAATCAGCATAATATTATTCAGTATTCCCTGGCATGGTAAACAAATGCTCCAAACGGATTCATTTGAAATGACTGTGCTGCAATCCCACGGTGCATTAGGGCTGTTTAAATGCACTGAGCGCTCGATGACACTCACCTGGGGTCCCTCACGGTAGTTTCTCTTTTTTGTTTCTCTAGAGTCTATTGATCCTGGCACCCACTACATCGTATTGCACGCGCAGCTTAAAGTTTGATCCACGTTGCATCATTCCTTGGTGGCAGTTTTACTGAGATACATTTGGAGTTGTAATTTTTTTATAGTCCTGCGAGAGCCAGGCAGAGGTATGTTTTCGGTGCAGTTTGATTGTCTGTCAGCAAGATTATGCAAAACCTACCAGGCTGAAATTCATGAAGCTTGGTGAACTCATTGGCCTTGGTGAAGGATACGCTATCCTAGTGCCCTTCTAGTATTTAAATTGAACTCAAGTCACCAACAGGCAACACTAGTGAGTGATGTAACATGAAAACTTTGAGTAGCGTGTAATAGCTCGGATCCTCTTTAAAATCTGTCAAGTTGGACCCCCATCTGAGGATGTCCTGCCAAAGATAACACATCCCAGACCCACTTTTCTGTGTGTGGGTCTCTGTGGCATAATACAGCTCCTCCAAGAGTGGTAATCTGAGGATTAATGACATCCACACATCTGACAGTCATGTGGCAGTGTGACACAGATGGCAAGGAATGCACACAAGGGACACAGATGGGGAAAATAGTGACTCTGGCTTTCTGCCATTCATCCACTACACTGTGTTGTTGCAAAGGTGTAATATTTTAGTCTTAACTATAAACAAACAAATGCAATCAAAAAATGAACCATTCACAGGGGAGGTAATGAGATGAACATAATATATATGAAAATCAAAAAATCTGGAATCACAACACATTTTGTAAACCCTACAGATGTTGTTTAACAATGTTTGTGCAAAGTTTCCTTCAGATTTGCCCATCCAATAAAAGAAAGACAGGATACATACAAACACATACATATACGGCGATCATTATTGTAAGATTTAACAAATCCAGCTGCTTCAGCTTAAATAGTTTCTCCACTCATATCACTGAGATGATATTTTGAAGTCCCCAAAATATGTGTCACCTATGAAAACAATAATAGGCTATGAAAAAGTTCAATTTCTTGTGTCCCAGTTGTACTGTAACATGGGACTAGGGCTGGGGCGATCTCCTTCATAGCCTTATCGCCCCCCTGTGTGATCGCCAGTACCCAGTGCTAGTGTTGCCAGGGAGGGGGATGTTTTTAATCTCTACCCATTATGGTAGCACTACCCACCCTCTATAATACACACTGTGTAGCCCAAACACAAGAAAACCCACACACAGCCTGTGTTTGTGTGTGTGTGTGTGTATGTGTGTGTGTGTGAGAGAGAGAGAGAGAAATAGAGAAAGAAAGAGAGAGACCGTGGGGAGATTATTTGCCAGCGTGATGAGAAACACGTGAGGATATGCCAGCAGGAGAGCCCCATTCACAGAGATGAATTATTCAGCAATTCAGTCTATTGTAATTAGTGACCATAAACAGATGAATATCAAAAGACCATGTAAAGTCATAATATTAAACATGGCTTTTTTATGCTTATTTGTCTTTAGGTCTATAGTACTGCTAAGTCATTCAGCCTGTTTTTATATAGGTGTGATAAAACTCTTTACTATTCTTTCCCCACACACACATTCGGTGGAACAAACTTTAGTAGTTGGGCTAAACTAGCATCTCTGTAAATACACAGGACAGAAAGGCTGTTGTCTCTTATTTTGAGATGAGGGGAACACATCAAAGATCGCAGAGGTGTGAGCGTGTTACCGTGCGTGTCCACGCCGTTGTCACAAATGACTACAGTCAGGCATATTAAATTTTATGTTAATCTGATAATAATAATGATAATCTTAACTGAATGGATTAATGGGAAAGTTGCTGTGATTGGCCAGCTATCTGCAGTCACGCCAAGCATGGTCAGTCCCCAGAGATCATCATCCACCGGCACAGCTCTACATGGAAATTGTTAAAAAATAATTTTCTCTACTTGCTCTCTTTTGTAGGGGTGTTGCATTTACTTACATATCTTATGTGGCGCCACCATCAATGGCTCCCACAGCAATAGTGGCAGACACTGTGGCTGATGTGTTAGGAGTCCCATTGGCTTTCAGTGGCACAGTAATAGCACATATCCAATATGGAGGCAGAGAAAAGATGATCCTAACAATGCCTCTGGCAGTGCCTCTGGCTACATGGCCAATGCAGACACACACAAACGCACACACTCGCTCAGTGTTTTGCCTTCCTTGGAGGAGCAGAAGAGCAGGCACATGTGTCTCCCCGAATTACTTTAAAGAAAAGGCAGTGGGAGTGATTCTATTCTTGTAGGAGAAAACACAGTCAATTCTGATTTCATAAAACAACACTCTCACTCGCTGTGCATGTCTCCTTCTGTTTAAATCTTTATTTTGCTCCTTTCTCTTAATTACCATTTTCTCTTTTCTGCCTGACCAGGTGGTGGGTCCCAGAGCTTCCAGGGTTTTTCATGAGTGCCCTGCCAAACCAAGCACATTCCGCAAATACTACGAGCGTGGAGAGCTTCCGATTGCAGTGAAACATGAAAACCGAGGGAACAGTATTGCATGGAAGGTAGGGACGCTACACTCTGATAAGAGATGACTTATCCTTGTGGTTTTCACAATCTAATGTATTGAAGCAAAGGCTGTAACGGTGTATGTCAGAAAAAAAAAGATACTTTAAATAACCTTTGGGAGCAATACAAAGCTAATAGCAGCAAATTAAAGTCTTGACAACCTCAGCAAGGCCATCCTTTGATAATAACCCCAACAATCCCAATTCTGGAATGAAATACAACTAAAGGCTTTTTTTTTTTTTTGCACTGTCTAATGTTTCAAACCATCCTTGCTGTCAAATACATGTGACGGTTGAATCTGAAGACTTGATAAGTGCTGTGCAAACACCATTTATCGTCATCATTATCGACTCGGCTGAGGTGAAGATGACAGTTTCTCACATATTCACGGGCCCAGTGTGGGCTGTTATCCTGTAGGAGGCAGTGTAGATTAGCTCACTCGAAAGGCTTCACCTGTCCCACAGCACCAGTCAGAGAATCCATCAATCACAAACTCCATAGGAACTCAGGGCAGTCGCAGCAAAAACTCAGGGAGTGACTGTGTATGCATTTGCAAGTTTATTGTATATGTGTGTTTCAACACTCCGCTCTGAACCGTTGCAGCGTGGGTAGGATTGATGCGTTTTTGTTTTTGTTTTTTCTAATCACCATGTTGCTTTATTTCAGCTCCCACTATGCTGCCAGCTATTCCATAACTTCACAACTGCATGCAGCCGCTATGCTTAATGGCATTTATTCATAGTAAGCAATGATAAATGAATCAAGCAAATTATGCCCCCTTCCTCTTTCTTTTTTTCCTACTTCAAAGGGAGAAGGAGAGGTGGGTGGGTGAGTGAGTGAGCTTTCTTGCTAGTTAGCTGTCTGTCTTCAGGTGAAAACACTGTAAAAGCATCTCCCTTTGAATGAATTATTTATGTAAAGTGTTCAAATGAATCTATGTGTTTGGAAAAAAAATAATGGATTTCTTTTGTGTTTTGCCGATGAAAAAAACACTCAGTAAATGGGATGTGGTGTATGTAATTGTTGCTGTCATACCCAGTGCTGCTGTTATGCTTATTGATCCTCCCTCCCAGCACTTACACACAGCCTCATCATTTTTTAAATCCTCGGTAAGAGAAGGGTTTTCCTGGGTGCTCGTTCACACTTAGGGCTTGCACTTTGAAGCATCTTTGGCGGTTATGTTCGTTTTGGCTTTCCTGAAGTGATCTTTTAGTCCAGGACTAGCTTTAATCCATGTCTGGGAAACCTGCTGAATATGACTCATTTTAGCCAGCCTCTTGTTTACTGGAGGCAGCCCATGTTGCACTGTATGTGTGGGTATACTATAACAAAAAGTGTAGCTATGATCGGAGTAAGTGGAGAGGGGTTGCTGCGTGTTTGCACTGAGCTGCCCTCGGGGCACGGGTTCAAGACGGCAGCTCAGGATCAATCCCAGTCTGAAAACACAGCCCCCTAGCAAATAAAAAGTCTGGGGAAGGTAAGAAACAGAGAGAGCCTTTCGCAAAGAAAAATGACTGGTGTGTTTATTTAGCTTGTGTGCTCATGTATACAGACTGTGAGCATATATGTGTATGCTGTACATATCAGCTTCTACTGTCAGCTGATTAGTCTGTGCATTCAGGTCAGCAGTTCAAGCCCCCTACAAAGATTTGTTATGCTTATTTACCTCTGCAAAGCAGCAAACATCAACGCCACTCACTTCTCAAATTGACCACAAAATAGACAAACAGGCTTCATGCACAGCCAAACAAATCTTTGCCATCAATACCAGCATTTCGCTTGTAAAGGTGCAGACAGGTAGTTCCTTTTTTCCCTATTTCCACTTACAGTACATAGTCATAGTCTTTCTGAGCAGCAGGGTGAGCAGCATGTGTTACTGGCCTCTCAATGAATCACCAGCTACACGTTATTAACATTTCTCCTCTTACAGTGTAGTAGCCCGGCGCTGGGGCTGTAGGCAGTTGCATGAGTTAATATTCTGGTGGAAAATCAGATATGTCATAACTTACTGGCAAAACATTTTGTTTCCCAAACATTGCTACGTGGCAGCGAAGAGGGGGCTATTCCCACTACTGGTTTTCCTACGTGTATAAATCCAGAATAAAACAATAACTACTCCCAGTTTTGCTCCTGTGATCAGACATTTTTGTGCGATTGTTCATCATGAACATGAAGCTTATTTGAAAAAAATATTTTAGATTTTGCCTTTAACCTCTTCTTCTTTGTTGTTTTGGTTTGTTTGTTTGTTGTTGTTGTTTTTACATTTTTATTAGTACTTGGATTTTCCCTATTTAGCCAGCTAATTAGAGTACTTTTATGCTACAACAATGCATGTGACTCCTTTGACAGTTAGAAATCAGAGAGGAGACTCTAACTTACTTTTTACACACTGTTGTGAAATAAAGCAGGTTGGTGTTTTTGACTTTTGGAAACTTCTTTGCTGTTAACTGTGAAATGTCAGACCAGAATTCACTCATGCTTTCCTTTTAGTCGGTTCAAGTACCGCTAAAAGAATGTCTCTTTCACTCACTAAATGCTTTCTTCAAGAGTGACTCAATAGATAAAACTCTCCTCCACATCTCGCTGGTCGGGCAGTGTGGAATTGTGAGCACTGCTGTGCATAACTGCAGATTATAGCGTTCACTCACAGGGGAATGGGCTCCAAACCAACCAAATAATTTAACAGGTCTTCATATAAATGAATGTTCATATTTTAAAAAGTGTGTAATTGGGTTTTTAAGGAGTAGTTGGTTAACTGAAGAACAAAACTTCTTATAAATGCGTGGGAATTATTAGGCGCGGGTGATCCATTATGATCACAGAGACGTGCAGCTTTGTGACTGTATGTGTAGCTTGCCGGTGTATGTGTGGCTTTATAATGTGTGGTTGAGTCTATATGTTCAGGGGGAAAGCAAGTGAACCAAATGTCAAGGGCAAGTTGAAAAAGGGAAGGTTGTATCTGAAAGGTAATTTGGCTCTCCAGAGGTAAAAGCCTCAGCTGTAATGGGGCGCTCAGGTAAAAGCTTTACACGTATGGGGAACATGTGCGGCAGGTAGATAAGAGAGTGTCGAGCGAGTTCCTATCCCTGTCTATGTGTTTTTGTGTGCCTGTGTGTTTGTGTGCCGTGTTGTGTGTGTGTGTGTGTGTGCATGAGTGCTTGTATGGTTTGTGCTTGTATTTGGCCACTGCCATAACATAGCAGCCAAAGGCCTGGAACAGCACTGTAATCTACAGCGATCCCTGGTGCCAAAAAGAGAGCGACAGAGAAAGAGAGGGAACAGAGAGAGGGAGACAAAGAGAGAGAGAGAGAGCTCCACAGGGACTCAGCAATCAGGAGACATGGCAGCCGTTTGGCTCTCAGTTATAATGGATGAGTTGAGGTCTTCCTGCGTTCCCTGCGGGGCTTGGTTTGACTCCCCATCTCTACCCTCCGCTGTGCTCTGCAGGCTTACAGCCAGACATCGTGGCACTCAGATACATGCACACGCGTTCACCTCACATGTACTATAAACCCCCTAAACAGTCTTGTATATTTCATTTCATTGATCGCTTATCTGTTTTATCTTGTCCCTTGATCTTATGTTCAGCTCTGTGTTTCTCTTGTATGCTTCCGGGTTGTTGTTTTATTCTCCTTTTTTTTTTTTTTAAATCATGCTTGTCTGCCCCCTCCCCTCTCCCAGCCCATCTACTTTATCTATTCCCTTTTGTCCTTTTACAAGGCCTGACTAGGGGCAGGAGGAAAAAGCCATTTTATAAAAATATCAATGCAAACCTGATTTCTGCTCGTCCTCCGCCACCACACTGACTTCGGCCAGTATAAGGGGGCGCAGAGATGCTGGTGGTGGGTATGGGGAGGGGACAATCAATTAATCTGATCAAGCGCTTTAGGAAATGGAGAGCGTAAGCGCTCCTAGGGGACGGATATCCATCTCCTTGGGATGATTGAATTACGCACAGAGTGAGAGTTGGAGAAGAGGGAGGGCTGGAGAAATGAGGTGGTTAGGGTGACCGAGGATGAGGGTGCATGTGCTTGAGAGATGCAGTGGGAGTGCGCGCTTGATACAAATGAAAGATAGACAGAGAATGAAAAAAGAGCACGGGAAAAAGAGTGGGGTGCACGAGAGATGAGGTCATTGCAGATACAGCAGTGGAAAGGAGGCTTCCTCCCTGCACATCCTCTTTTTATACCATCTAACTATTTGCATTTTTATGTGTCATACCTTATAGTTGATAACCCCCTCTTTTTGACAACTGTATTACATATTATCGGTGTATTCTTATTCTTGGGAGTCAATTTAGTGAACTGCTGATGATTTTTCACTTATTTAATAGCAAAGTGAAACACAGTCTGCGTGTGCACCAGCAGTATATAAGGCTATGGCATTTGTTCCACTGTCTCGCACCTAAATTAGCTATTACATGATTCATAGTTTTCATGTCTCAGATTATCATTGACAGAAGGTTACTGTAGCATGATGCTAAAATTATCCACTGAAGTTTTATTCAGACATTAGAAACCTTAAAGTAACCCATCTAAGAGCAAATACTTTTCCCAGCCAGAAATACGGCAGCAAAGCACTTCCCCAACAGCTGTTTCATAAATACGCTTCAGCAAGTGGGCTTTTCCATTGTTTTTTAAGATGCACATTATGGTGCAACATCTTGCTTGGAAATACTGCTCCTTTTGCAGAAAATGACCTTCTCTTTAATTTTGGTGAATGCATACCATACCTCCCTTTCTGCTTCTTGGCAATGATGTCTTATCTGCTGTGGGCACTAGAGCTTTGTCAGGGAACCTTTGAATAGACAGAATAAAATGGGGTTAACCATGCGTTTTCTACAGCTCCCTGGCTGAAAGCTGGATACTCTGGGGGGATAGTTCTGTGTCATAAGGAAAGAGATGAAACACAATAAGAGGAGAGAATATGAACAAGCCCCCCTGGGCTTTCACTGAGAGGAGAGAGAAGAGAGAAAGAGGGAGTTTAGATTAGAGAAGTGGAAAAAGCAGCATGCATCCTCGCTGAAAAATGAGAGACGAGAAGAGAAAGGAGGAGTAGATGAAGGAGGTGGAAGGAAAAGGCCTCCAACCAACAACGCTGGCTAACCATCAAGATGTGCATGGGCTGCCTCCCTGGAGGGAAAGAATTGCCGAATGACTGCTGGGAAGAAGCCCGATGAGCTGCACCACCTCCATGCTGCTGGTGTGACTGCAGGAATGAGGGGGACTGTTGGAATGGAGGCATCCAGTAGAGAGAGAGCTTGTCTGTGGATCTTGAACTGCTACACCGCCTGCCGCCCTGAGCCATTACTCATAGCAGACGAACGCCGCGTGAAGCTGATGATGGTTGTTTAGCCTGTGGGCCTTCCACTCTTGCTGTGATATGAGACAATAGGAAAAATGGATTTTGGGAGAAAATGGTGGATCATTGGAGATACTTTTATTTCAGAAGATGACTTACAATATGACTCAGTATAAAGCTGTTTAGCTCTTTGGTCCTTCCTCTGGGTCCTATACAGGACTCAGAGTTATGGCCATGCAAATGTAAGCCAAAATATTAAGGAGAAAAACATTGTTTTTAGATGCACTGTTTAATTTTGGGCTATAAGATGAAAGAAATCCAGAATTCACATGTGTATTATATTTTACTGGGCTTTGTCTGTTGAGCTTTTTCAGTTCACAAATGTCAGTGCATAATTTGCCTACAGTTGACTGGTGACCTGTCAGCTGGGAAAGGCTCCAGCTCTCCTGAGACCCTAAATTAAGTAGTTAAGAAAATTGCTGGATTGTACGTATTTAATAAGTTACTATTTGCATGGTTAGACATAAACATTTAGAAATCATGCAATGCAAGAAATTATCTGAAGATGTTTCATAGTGATGTCTGTTATTCATTTCTTTTAGTTTCCAGTGAAATGATGCATTTTAACAATGCATATCTCTAAAAGATGTCATCTCAAAATTTATTTTTTCTCAGACTCTGAGCCACAAATGTCCACTTCAGCACCACTTACTCTAAACCCTCCAGTTTTATACCCGTTTATATTTCCACAGTTTTTACAGAGAGGCTTGTTGCATACTGTTCACCACCTTATTTATAACACGTTTGATTCCTAAGCGATAAAAAGCTATTTCCAAAATCCCCTCTGTAAAAGCATTCAACTGAATGTGTCAACAAAACTGAACAGTGTTTTTTAACCTGGTTTTATGTGATTTTCTGGTTTTTATTCTTGAAATGTATGCACTTTTGGACAAATTTATGTGGACAATGTCACATTTGCAAATACTGCAAACACTTTGCAAATATTTTTACAAATACTTTCAAAAATCCTTTCTGAAAGTTTTTTTTTTTTTTTGACATAGCAGTAATTTGGTGAAGTTACATGATGATCGGTATTGTCTCACCTTACCTTCCTGATCCTGACTCCCAGCAGCAATGATCTTTATCTTGGAAAACTTCCAAACATAACGCTGTGGCAGGCAACCGACCAATCAGAGCATCTCTTCTCATCCCACATGCCACAGCCTAAATTAAGTCTTAGAGTGGCTCGATCAACTTCTAATTCATTTTTGTGATCTTTGGAGTCACTGAGAATCTCTTCCCCTTTGGCCCACTGCTCGTTTCCTCGTCTCCAAGCTAACATCATCCCTGTGGACACCCTGTTGATCCCGGCCCTGCTACTGTCTTCCCCCCTAGCCTCCCATGCCTCCAGCGCCAGATGCAACCCCACACAGCTGGCTTCCCTGTGCAGATGGTGACTAAAACAAATGCCCACGCACTCTCTTAGGGAAACATAGGATTGTGATTCCTTCTAGACAGATGGGAAGAGCCATGGATAGCTTGGGGTAAAGACGGGAGAGGGAGGTGATAGATGACATCACAGTGAAGTGAGGGAAGGAGATTGTGGAACGGGCAGGGTGGCTACCAAATTAGACAGAGACAGAGGACAAGACAGAGAGGGACATGGTGTGTCTGCCAAGGCTACAAATCATGTCCCCGAATGCAGCACCGGCACCGTTACCCCTCCCTCCCACAAAATAAGCCAGAGATCTATTGATTGGCACTCGTATTTGCTAGCGGGCTCCAGCTCAAAATGGAGCCTTTAATTAACTTAATGGACCGGCTGCAGCTGTGTGCGAGCCAGTAAGGGAGGAATAGAAATAGATAGATTGGGGTAGAGAGGGAGTGTGAGCCAGCATAAAGAATAAGTGGGGTTAACAGCAGACCCCTTCTATAATCAGTCAGGCGGGCCAGGACAGAGAAGAAGGTAAGACTGAAGGGACCAATGTCCTCCCCGTTCCTCAGTGTCCACCTTTCCTTTTTGGTGCTGATTTTCTTCGCCATTCTTCCAGTAGCGATGTCTACGACAATATGACATTTCCCCATTCAGACTGACCGCCAACAGTACTGGCATGTCTGTGTTAGTCAGATATAGCCTTTACACTCAGACCCTTCACAGCCTGCTTGAAGTCAGGAGTGACCTCGAAATGTTAGCCCCCTTCCTGCCAAGCCCATATTTCTGCACACACACTGCCCACTCTGTTCAACCTACCCCTCTCTTCCTCCCGCTCTCCCCTGCACCATTCTTATTCCTGTCCACTCATCCATTCTGTCAAAGGTTAATTGGTTTGGAAATGATTCGATTCATTCTCAACGTTAATGCTGTTATCATGCTTTTGTTTGAAAAAAAAAGAAAAGAGAAAGAAAAACTACCCCCCACATGCACTTAAGCCTAATTTAAAATAAAGGGGGAAAAGGAAAAAAAAAAATCCAATTTAATTTTTTTTCTTACTCTAGCTCTGGCTTGTCCCCACAAGTCTTTTCCTTTAAATTATGGCAGAATTTCATTACCTTGAAAGCTTTTCTGCCTCCTCCCTCTCCTCCCCTCCCTGTCTCCAATACTTTGAATGGATCAGGACTAATGTCTTTCTTGTAACCTCAAGGTCGGAATATTTGGATCCATGGAAGCGCTCAAGGGTCTCTGTGATTAATGCACTGTACAAAGTACCTTGGAATAATGCGGTGGCTGATGACTGCGCAGAGTGATCCGTATACACACACGCCTACATCTGCTGGAGGTAGTTGTAGATAGAGGTGCCCCTGTCAGTGCCCTTGATGTGGATCACAGGAGGCATTGATATTCAAATAGGGTTACCTAGAGGCCTTCTCTCAGTTCCCCTGAACAGTGCCATATAGTACTTGCTCCCCCAAGGAGCGTCCTGCTTTTCTCTCCGTAGTGTTGGAGCTTTTCTTACATGGGCTTTGTTGGGCATAACCAGGATCTCTTCCCTCAGAGCTGCTTATAAGGATGATAGATTTTTACTGGGGCCACCTCATTCTCAGTGTAGTCCCTGTATACGAAACTCACTTTGGGGACTCAGCAGCAGTGATTTCAAAATTCATTTAACTATTACCTATCAGAAAATTAATTAGACATCTAAATGTCAAGAAGATAATGTTTTTCCTACACTTGTATTTACAATAAAACAGCCAGGGCCTGATTGCTACTTTGGTGTTGATGGGTTTTTTCTTCATTTTTTTTTTGCTGACTCAGCTGTCTGATAAAAATGTGATTTTCTCTGTTTCCATGGCCACCTTGCAGAGGTCTTCACAGTGGCTGCTGTGCATGCTGTCCACGCCCTATTGATCAGAGAAACAGAGGCCTGTGTATTGAAGTTGTTTACAGGGCTGCAGATGCTATCTCCACTTCTGTTAATTATTTACATTCGGTTCCACAAATCTGATCAATAGTTAATTGAGCCAGCGGGAGCTGTCTGGGAGAAAAACAGAAACTTTGCGGAACCGAGGGACACAATCGCCAGTGCTGTAATGTAAAGGCCCTTTGTTTTCCCTCATAGTTTTAAGGACAGTATTACACAAGATTTGGATTTACTATATGCTTCTATATGCTCTGATCTAGCCTTCACCGCCTTAAAGCAGAAATAATTCTAAATGGCAGCGTTTTAAGGGAGTAGAGGACTCGTGGCCATTCTCTTGATTTAACTGCCATTTAAATTGGCAAGTGTAAGAAGATGGCTTTACCCTTTGTCTTTTGTGGACTTTTTTCTGGAAGTGACACCTGAAACCCACAAGCACACTTTAGTAAAGTGTGCATAAAACATAGTATATCCTACAAGTCTTCATACCTTAAAAAGCTTCTTTGCAAATACAATATATGGAAAAAAAAGCACTGGGCCACCTGCACATGACACCTACAGAAGCTGCTCCCCATGAAACTTTATGCACCATGCACCTCAGGACTCAGCGACCCTGCTCTGTTACTTTATGCAGTCTTCATGGCTGAGTTGCTGTGGTTCCAAGCCTCCTTCCACTTTGCATTAATGCCAGTTACAGTTGATTGTGGAATATATAGGAGGGCAAAGATTTCACAAATGGATTTATTCAAATGGTGGCCTCCTATTACAATACCGAGCTTGAATTAATTGAGCTCTTTAGAATGACCCATTCTGTCACACATGTGTGGAGACATAGGCTTAATTTTATACCCCTGTGCCAGTGGGACTGAAAGCAGGTTGCATAGCACCGTGCATTTGGAAAAACAACTCTGACACACTCTTCCCATGTTCAGGTTGTCCAATGTGTGAAAAATACGTAATTTAGTTTTATTTTTCAGATCTATATTTATTCACTGCACACAGTGTAATTATAGAGACAATTATAACACAATCTCAGATGTTGTATTAGTTTGGAGATTTTTAATCGCTGGTGATGAGAAACATATGCATCTAAAGATTTTAACACATTTTGCGCTTTTATATGAAAAAAATATTATTTGTTGACTTCAACAGCGGTAAAGTCAATAATATGTTCATCAACTATTAATCAGAGACCAGAGCTTTTAATTCCTTAGATATTTCAGAGTTTGATAAATTTAAACTCTAGTCAGAATGCTCATTAAACAAAATTCATGTTCTTGCAATTTGTAGATCATGATTTGGAGATTCATATTCATACTCAAGTTCAACCAATATTGTGAGGATCACAAAATGGAAATAGAGCATCTTGAGCTCTGACATGGTAAAAGATGTACATTTGAAAACAGCATTGTATATTTAGTCATGGTGAACTTCAACAAATGTTGGGCTTTTTATGTCAAACAGGAGCAATTTTCCTGTGAGCTTTGGGCAGTAATTTTATCTATGAAGATACCGCTTAGCAGCCAAAATGTAGGATTACTGTAGAAAAGTGGTGAAAGGCAGTGAATGTAAGCTAAATGGGGTTCAACAAACCGTTGCACGCATTTCTGCAGAAGTGGTGCAGAACATTCTGGCTTTAATTGTAGAAGACAAAGTAGCAGCAGTTATTTGTATTTAAAACACGTGAGAATACATCTCTGTCAGTCTCAGAGAAGACTTAATTTAGGAATTTAGCACACAGCTTATCCAACATTATCCATCCGTCATGAAACTGTGGTGCCAAATCATAACAATTTTAAAATATTGTTTGCAGAATCATTAAAGTTGTGCTCCACACACATGTTCAAAAATTCAGAAATTCTGTAATGGGTATCTCACATGGTTTTTGCAAAAAAAAAAAAAAAAGTCTAATTAGTAAATGTATTTTTATATTTTCTAATTCGCAGATTTATTTTTATATTTGCTAATCTGAAAAACTTAATGCCCTATAATAATAAAGTACATTAAGGTCTGACATGGTTTTGGGAGAAAGAAATATAATTAACAAATTTAGATATTTAAAATAGAACATACTGGCTGCCATTAAAAATTCCAAGACACAGGAAAATGCAAATGTTTTTTATTTCACTGGTTTCATTTAATTGCTACGTATGTCTATTCTCAGTCTTTGGTTAGGAGGCACCAAGTTTCCACATCATGTACACCCTATTATGCCATTATTGTATGCACACTATTTCACCAGGTTTGGTTGCCAAACTAAAAATTGTGCTTATAACTCCACCTCTTAAAGGAAACTGTGACTCTGAAGACATGTACAGCACATATTAAAATCAGCAAATCAAAAATTTCCTTTCACTTAGGCCCTCTTTGTTGTTTACATGCAGTCTGGTTAGGGACGTTAAATGTTGGCAATTTTCTTGCTTCCAATCTCTGGACCCTACAGCAAAATAAACACATATAAATATACCAGACATTACTGAAGATGCACATCAAATTGTAGACGATTACAGAGCTATGAATGGGGCAGAATTGTTGGTTGCTGTGTAGCAACCGCTCCTCTGTGCCAATCAAAAGAAAGAGAGTTTGTTTTAAAGAGCTCTGCTTTCTGTCATGAGCTGTTAGAAGCCTGCATATAAATCAAATTGTCACTTTATGATGAAATGAATTCCACTGACAGCCATTTTGGAGATTAGCATGAACCGCAGTAAAGTAGTCGTTTACTTTTTTATCCTAGTCATATTCTTGTTCATGTATGTATACATGGTCCACACTTACTGGTTTGCACACTTTCTATGGGCCATCTGCATCTGTCTGAGTAGCAGCATCTTAGGGCAAACATAAAGCTTGTGGGCCAAAATCGGCCCAGCAAAGACTCCAGTCTGACCCACTGGACAGTTTGGGAAAATGTGAAGAGCATAGATTTTGGACTTTTAAACTTATTTTCATAAGTGTTAAAGTATTTCCTATTGAAACTGAAATTAGAGTATTTCCTAGCATGTGAATGGTCATGGGTCACCAGCTGGTAATGAAACTGTGAAAAGTGAAATGCCAACCGGAAACAGAGACCATTTGCATCCAAAATTGAAGTTCCACCTCTTGAAATGTGTTGGTTGCAGTGCTAAGGTATATGTTACTTTAAAGGTATATGTTCCCCATTTCTGGTTTCCTGGTTAAGACCGAAGCATTCACAAAGAGGTTAGGCCACTAAATTGGAGAACATTGATTATTGATTTAACTGAATGATCATGCTGTTTGATTTCTGAAGCAGAAGTTGCCCTAGTGGATGGTTTGCTGCATAGCAGGAGAGGAGCTATTATTTTCTATCTTTCACATTTCTTGAAGCGATATTCACTTGCTTTATTAGAACATTTCCACTCCAGTTGTAAGCAAATTGTAAGCATTTGACTTTAGCTGTCTGGAGAGGCAGCAGCATTTCTGAGTTCTTTTACGTTTTTCATTTTTTAAATGCATGAGGGGAGAAATGCCTTAGGTCTTTCGGAAGTTGTTATTGCCCACAAACATTGTTCGCACTCTTTTCTCCTTTTCTCCTTTTCTTTGTTGACAGGAAAGCTCTGAAGCCTAATATCACTTCTCTTGATTCCTGTGGACTGAAAATTGCAATCAAAGGCAGCATAGTGTGGCGTTCTTTGACTGTGGACTGTTAGAAATAATAGCTCTGGGGTGCAACCAATTCACATCATTGACCTGGAGTGCACGGTGCATGCAAAGTCATGGCAAAATTCAAGGGTCAAAATATTTATTCAGTCTTGAGAATTTTTAATGCTACAATTTTTTTTACAATGTTCCCTAGTAGGAGAAAACATTTATAGTGTATTAAGACACAAAAGCAAAAATAGAGTTTCTTTTAAAATCTTGATTTTTTTTAAATGACCACAGAGAAATTTCACATTTTATTCAATGAAAGAAACTCTGTATCTTAATCATACAGTAATACAAATAGAAGAAGACTTCTTTCAACAGGAGGATGAGGTGGGAGTGGGGGGTTAAAACTTAATGTCTTCTCCACACTATTCGAACTATTGCCTCAAATTGGCATGCAATATTTCCAGCTGCATGTGCATTAACTTTCAAAGAGGCAGTCTGCATGAAATCATCATTCCTTGAAAATATCGCTTATATTTTGGGCGTGATGTTTAACTTATGCTATATCCGTAGAGCGTCGAGCACACAGCAGACAATCAGTAATACTGACATACTCAAAGGAAATAAGTGCACAAAGAACTGTTGGTTCACTCGACTGTTAAGGGCTCTGTTATTTAGATCAGAAGCAGATGCAGCTGAATTCATGTATGCGTGTAAATGTAACTTGTGTGTCTGTCTGAGTGAGTGAGTGACAGGAACTGATTAAGGTATGCAGTGGCAGCTCCGTTTTAGTAATCTGTCCCGCCATACCTCAGGGAACGAACAGTATGCGCCAGGATCTGGCTGTTAAAGCTGCGAGGCATATAATGCATTATGAGGAGAAATTCATCTCATTGTTTCTGTGCCCGTTTACCCGTTTGAGCTGCACGTATGCCATTGTTAACTGACAAACATGTCAATGAGTAATCTCCCCGGGTGTTCGACCACCGCACCTTGTATTGGCTTTGGCGTCTCCTTATCTCGCTTCTGTTTCCAGCCTGTCACTGATAAGAGGGAATGGAGGGAGCAGAAGCTGGGTAAAGAAGAAAAATGAGAAGAAAAAGAGAGGTGTAGTAAAAAAAATGAACCGAGAAAGGCAGAAATAGAGAAAGAAATAGGGCATGATTAAGGAGAAGGGTCTCTGTGGTGACACCCTCCCCACCCCCTCCTCTGTTTTGTGCTATGTAGGTTGTTGAACACGCTGTGTTGTCATTGTCAGTTTTTTTCCTGGGAGCAGATAAACACCATATCTGTTTTGTCCTCATCTACTTGGGCTACAGTATTGTAAGGAAATCTTGAGAGAAAATACACACTGAGCAATCAGCCGTCCTCGGGCGTCTTTCGGGTAGTCAATTTTATTCTGATTATGTGTGTGTGTGTGTGTGTGTGTAACTAAAGTGCAACCGCACACCCTCACAAAACACACTCCAGTCTATATTTCTTAGCGAAAGTGGGAAGGTTCGGTAATTTGTGTTCAGATGGATGAGCAACAGAAGAGGACAGCAGCGTGGTGGCAGCCGTGACTCTTACTTCAGTCTGAGTCTGACCTGACCCAGCAGTATTGCTAAATCTGACTTGTTACATGACGAGTGCTCTGGCACACCTCGCCTCGCTGAGACAACCTCTGGCCACAATCTGGGTGTCTTTGTCAGCTTGTAGCAGCTCAGCCCCCAGAATTGCTGAGGTGGTGGATTTTCCTCTCCTTCCTCACTCATTGTCAACCCCCCCTCTCCCTCCCTTATTCCTTCACAGCATCCACAGGTCAGCATTTTTTTTTCTTTGCTGTCACCCATTCACACTTCCACAGACCAGATGCTTTCTCAGTATCAAGGGACTGCATAGTAGTAGAGATGGAAACTCCCTAGATCATTTCCTTGCTGGCAATTAGCAGCACACAGACGTCTCACTGTTTGAGAGACCTGACAGAAACGAGGAAAGAAAAAAGGGAATGAACGAAAAGTATGACAAGAAAAAGAAGGGGAGTGCTGGGAAAGAAAGAGAATAAAACCATACACAGAAGGTCTTGATTAAGTGGTCTTTTAAATGCGCGAGTGGGTAGCAATTCAGCAGCTCTTTAGTCCCGGGAGGACCTGTCTCAATTACCCTAATGAGGCAGAGTGACTCTGGCTTTCCTGGAAGGGTATGGGAGTCAGGGAACCCAGCAAAGCCATACAGGGGAGGCAGGGGGAGCAAGAGCCTCGACGCGTGTGTGTTTCTGTGAGGGGGAGCACGCACTATATGGATGCCCTGTGAAGTTAAATGGAGCGTGCCGGGTTCCCAATGAGCCAGTGTTAGCTGGCAGACTGACACACAGTGACCTCCCACTGTGCGCATCACTTTTTCATCTGTGCTGTCGGGGAAGGGCAGTTAACCCCAGTCTGCCCTGAACCTTAGCCTTCACTAAACCAATACATATTTTCAATAAAGGCCAAGCACTAAGAATGCAGACATCCCAATGAGTAAGCCTACATCTGTTTCTACCCTGCCTCATGAAGTAAGAATGAAATAATTTGCCTTTATGACCAGGAAAGCCTCGCTTTTGTTATGAGCTACAGGTCAAAAATGTGTGTGTGTGTGTGTGGTGGTGGGGGGGAGCAACTGTTTGAAATGTAATAAATGTTCTGGTCTGAATGTTTCCCTGTTTACTGAGATAAGGTAATGGAACCTGGCTATGTGTTATGTATTACAGTATCCGTATCAACCTCATGTATCCAACATTTCACCAGCAAAGAGCCAGGTTAGCTTTTGAAATGGTGAAATCAGTGCAGCGATATCATGCAGACAGTTGGTAACTTCTAACTAAGTTCAAATAATCTGCACATCCTTGGAGAAGATAATAAAACCAACAAGTGTAAAGTAAACACAGACATTTGGAGATTCCTTCTTTCATGAGTGAAATTCAAGGGTCAAGTCCAGGGCTGAAAAGTGCCAAAAACTGCCATTCCTCAAAATGAGGCTTGCAAGGCATTAACCCACAGATATCTATAAGTAGTATGTTGTTAATTCAGTTTTATTTATCACGTCAAATCACAACAACAGTTGCCTCAAGGCACTTTGTATTGTAAGGTAAAGACCCTACAATAAGAGAACAGAGAAAGCCCCAATAATCAGATGGCTGCCTATGAGCAAAAGCTTTGGCAAAAGTGGGAATGAAAAACTCCCTTTTAACAGAAGGAAAGTCTGGCAGAACCAGGCTTGGGTGTAATTTCAGTGGTCTGCATTTATAGAATTCTTAAAGTATATTCTTTCCCCCTCAAGTTATGCTCCTACTATTCTGGTTTCTGAAATGATTTTAAACTTCCTCTGCGTGCATGTCAGTGCAACAATATGATTGATGCATTTTGTGTTTGCCATTTTGGTTGTTGATTAGCTTTGTGGAGAAAGGGGCAGGACAGCCACCATCTTTAGTGTTTCAGAATTCTTCTTCAGATTTCTACTCAGGATTAGTTGAGCCATTTTTAAAATTTACAGTCATATGAAAGTTTTGATAGGATCCCATGCAGTCTGGTGAAAAACTGAATACTCCCCATGAATCAGTAGTCTAGAGAATCGCTTTTACCAGAAATAACATAAAGTAATTGTTTTCTTTATGACTTTATTGTGATTTCACATTGTGGAAGAATTGTGGCCCAATCTTCTTTAGAGCTTCGTTTCGTTTCATTGAAGTTTGCAGACATTCATTTATGCACAGGTCTCTTAGTGTCCCACCACAGGATTTCAATCAGGTTGAGGTCTAGGCTTTGAAAAAAGGGGCCATTGCAACAACTTGGTTCTTTTTTTCAGCCATTCTGTAGTAGATTTGCTGCTCGAGATCTTTGACCTGTATACAGAGGAGTTCATGGTCAACTCCATGACTGCAAGGTGCCCAAGTTCTTTGGCTACAAAAGAGCTCCGGACAATTGCCCCTCCACCCACCTTTTTGACAGTTGGTGTGAGGTGTTTGTATGGAAATACTGTGTTTAGTTTCAAACATGGGAAGGGAAGGGATGGGGTGTCCACTCCTGGGAAGATTGTGCAATTGTGTTAAGACACACATGAATGCTTCAGACCAGCAAGCTGCCAGAATTTCTGCTTTTACAGGAGCGCTCACACTTGCTGATCAGTTAATTAAGTGCATTTAATTATCAGCACCTGGCTGCTACTTACCCTCTGAATTCCAATGGAAGCAGTAGTCTAAGGTGTATTTAGTTTTTTGTTTTGCAATTTGCTTTTGTGGGCCCTAAGGGACGTCGATCTAGCATTATTAACAAGTCAAGAATTTCGAATTATATTTTGGATTATGAAAAAAATGTTACAAAGAATATGCTATATTTCTTTAAAGTTTTCAGTGGTTATATATGATTGTTACTGTAAAAGAGAACCTTGCACATTGTATTTAAGGACGCATGCTCTGGTCAGCAGTTCATTTTAAAATCTCCATGAAAAACTTTCCCCATCAGCTAATGCATGCAATAAATATTTGTAAAGTTAATATAATGTAAAGCCCCCAAAGTCTTTGAGGATAAACAGTACTGAGGAAATTGAAACTTTTAGGGGGTTTTTTCCTTTTGTGTTAAAGCACTTCTTTTCCTTTACCGAACATGGTGTTATTGTGAGGCTGGAGCCCTCACTGATAGCCCTGTCACCTTTCACATTCAATCGCTGCAAAACAACTGGAATCATTTGTCATTCTTTCTGGGCCACTGAGTGAAATATGACTCATAGGTCTCAGAAATGTTGAATTTGAACAAGCACATTGCCTTGGTCTCAAATCTCCTCCTTCTTTCCTTTCTTTCCTCCGCACTCTCAGTCATACAGAAGAAATGGCTTCAATTTAGACACTCCTAACGGTCTCTCTTAATGGCTCCTTGTAATAGAAGTTATTTATGGGAAGATTCATTTTAATCTGTCAGTCTGGGGAGTAAAAAATCTGCCCGTGAAATGTTTGTCCCTACAGGCTGCACCCTGTTGCTGACCGGAACACTCCTCCTCTAATAAAAGAAGTAAGGAAAAGTTGTATGCCAAGGCCAGGGATGATTTAGCTCATTAAGTTGGGGTTTGAATTGCAGCAGAGCTCGCAGGGCTTGGCTTTAGGTGTGAAAATGTCAATAGCAAAGAGTGCCACGTCTCCCTTGTCAGCCCTGACGGAAGACCAACAACCGGCCAGCCTGCCATTTGTCTTCCTGAGTGAGTTTTCTAATAACCGTAATGGCTGTGGCAGTAAATTACCAACAGCCTGTCACAGAGAACATAGTGCAGCATTTAAATCTAACAAAGAGCACCCACCCTCCATCTCTGCTTTGCCCCGATTTTATTTTTAAAACTTAGGAACTCATTCCCTTAAGGAGCACTTCAAGCTAATAGAGAATAGCCAAACCCACTGCAGAGCTCAAGTATATCACATCCTAACCTGACAGAAAATCCTTGAGTCTCCTCTTTTTAAAAGCCTAGAATAAGATATTAAGCACTGCCATGACATGCTTCTTCTTTTATGTTAAGCAGACAGCACTATAATACCAGTTAACGATTTGAATTATGCAGCAGTGTCCTAACTGCATACCTCACCTGTCTGATGGAGTCCCACTTTAGTGAAATAACACATTAATGCTGATGGCTGATTGGAATTATATGTCATCTTACCCTTGACCCCCATCATTGTGTGCCCTCACACAAGCCAGTGTTTTTCCATCCTCCTCCTATGGAGTTGACTGCAGTCCCTCTGTGAGATGAGCACGCTCGGTAATTGGAGCAGCGGGAGTCGATTTGTTCACGTCCTCTCCTTCAGTAGCAGCAGTTTGCCAGTGGGCAGCCCGTGGAGCGATGCCATCCTGCCATTTGTCAGACAGGGTGCAATTTCCCGGTCATCTGTTTCCATCCATAGCTGAAGGTGAGGGCAAAAAAATGGTGAATGATGGCGACTTTAATATGGATCCTGATGCTGTAGGAGCTTACTCCTAGTAAGCAGTGGCAAGCAAGACTCACGCACTCTCAACTTTGTGGCAAATTCCTCAGCACAGTGCTCAGTTCTCAAATACTCACCATTTAAAAATGACGCATTTGTCAGTGATGTGGTGCTCGGCTGATTATTTTTGTTTGCAGAACTGTGGTATTCTACCAGATGGAGGAAGGTGTGTCATACTTTTTTAAATGAAAGCTGCCTAACATAAAGACTTTGCCTCTTAAGAGAGATTTCAGTCATTTTTGTCTTATGCATTAATCTCTTGTTATATCTCCCTGTAGACAATTGCTTTGATTCACTGAAAGAAAGACACAGAATGATTCGGTCCAAAGGTTAGATAATAGTATTAACTTTTGAAACAGACCTTCTTTGGTGTCAGTAATTCACAATATTGGATTTAGTCTATGTATTTGGAGCTGTTTTCCGCTGCCGCCGCCGGTTTAACACAAAATAATCTGTCTCACTAGCAATCAAGGCTCTTCTTTGCAAAGCGCCGTAAAACAAAGAAAGCATGCAGTGTGCAGCTGTGCAGCACGATAAGCGTGTAAACTCTGCTTCCCAAACTGAGCTGACACACACTTCTATCTATCCATTTACCAAAGCCAATTATTTTTTCAATCCAAAGGTGCCCATGATACCTCTCCTCATCTGACTGATGCAGCAGGGGCAGAAGACTTCTAAAGACGACCAACGGGTGGTATGGGGCAGTGCCCTTCTGATTCCGAGGACAAGCTCTGTTGTTTGTAATTACAAATTGATGTCCTTTGTAGCTATGGGTTGGTGTGATCTGTGTGTTGGGGGAGGCAGGAATCTTGTGAGGCAAGGCAGCTGCTCTTCCTTTCTTCCCTCCCTGCAGTAAAGGGTTTCCTTTCAAAGGAGCCAAATGTATCCCCTTTCAGCTAGGCAAAATGGAGTCACTGTAGTTCATTTGAGCCTTCAGATAAGATTGAACAGGTGTTAGGATGACTTTCCCACAAATATCTTTTCTTCTCCTTTTCTCGGGAATTTGGAGCTGCATGAATATGTTTTTGTGTGTTTTCTGTGCCGTTTTGTGATTCATTTATGTGTCTCAGCTGAATCCAGGATTTTGCTGTGTGTTGCTTTTTATGCAGTTATTTTTATCTTTATTTTACTAGGAAATTATGGCTCTGAGTAGAAATAAAAGAAATACGTGTATCCCGATGCATTTTCCTGAAACTGTTTTTATTTTCTCTTAAACCAGCAGATCTGGAGACCTGAGTATAGCTGAAAAACACAATTACTGGTAAAGGAAACAGTACTTTAGATGTTTATCGCTTTTAACTGCCGTCATCTACAGAATTAGACTTACTTTGAGTTTTTACTTTGAGTTTTGGTGTTTTCTTGTTACCATGACATCTTAAAAAATAGGAAGTGGATTTGCACAGAACATGAAGTAACCGTTGCAGTGGTTTTTACTCTGTTTATTGAATGACCAATAACAGCAAGAAGTGCTTATTACTCTTTTGTAATGCTTCATCTGGAACATAGACAAATAAATGTACCCATTAAAAGCGCTTCCAGGAGGTGAACGTGTTTTTATTGGAAAGCTTATAGACATAAAACATGCAATGCAAATAGAATTAAACTGTCAATCCACAAAGAGAGCTGCTGCCTTGTTTATATACAGTGCTGTGAAAAAGTATTTGCCCCCTTCTGGATTTCTTAGGGTTTTTTTTTTTTTGCATATTTCTTATAAGACAAACATAACCCAAATAAATACAAGATGCAGTCTTTAAATGAAGATTTCATTTGTTAGGTGAATGCTATCCAAACCTTCCAAGCCCCTTTGTGAAAAAGTAATTACCCCCTAAACCTAATAACTGGTTGTGCCACCAGCTGGCTATATTCTTGGCAGCAAGAGCAGCAATCAAGCGATGGCAGTAACTTGCAATGAATTGTTTGTGGAGGACTTTTGGCCCAGTGTTGTTTGCAGAATTGTTTTAATTTAGCCATGCTGGAGGGTTTTCAAGTATACATAGTATGCTTAAGGTCATGCCAAAGAATCTCAGTCTGATTTAAGCATTACTTTGACTCCAAAATGTTCATTTTGTTCTTTGAGCCATTCAAAGGTGGACTTGCTCATGGGTTTTATTATTTGGGTGGGGTAGGGCAGCGGTCCCCAACCTTTTTTGCGCCACGGACCGGTTTATATTATATATATTATATATTTTCACGGACTGGCCTTTAAGGTGTCGCGGATAAATACAACAAAATAAAACTAGTACCGGTACCGAAAAAAAGAAGATTTATTCATAACACACGTGAAAAGATCCAGGAAAACCGAGTTAACGATAAAAACGATAACAAAATAACGCTGAAAACCGATAAAAACCCTGAAAACCATACATTTCACACCTGAGCCTCAACTCTCGCGGCCCGGTACCAAACGACTCACGGACCGGTACCGGTCCGAGGCCCGGGGGTTGGGGACCGCTGGGGTAGGGTATATAAAAAATACTCAAACCAATAAGAAATCAAGAAGGGGGGCAAATATTTTTTCATGGCACTGTAGTTTCATGCTGCTGTTGAATAGTATGAAATGGAATGAATGAATAAATAGTATGAATAGTGATGTTGCTACAAGGCCAAGGATCCTGGAGTCCTGAAGTAGACCGCCATTAAGAGTGAGCGCCTGTTCAGGAAAGGCAGTCTGTGCTACTACCAATGCAATAAGGATGCACTGTGTGCGACCCCCAGAAGAGATTGATCAATAAGTCACTGCAATGAAGTGGCACATCGATTACACCAATGACAGGGCATTTACAGGTTTAATCTGTATAATGAGCGTAACCTTTTTCTTTCAGCCACCTGCTTTCTGCCTGGCACGGACCTGTCCAAGGCCAGCAGGGACCAAAGATGGGGTGAGAGCAAGATAAGATGAATGCCTCTGTGCAGGCGCGCTGTGTGGGGGCTGTTGTGGACAGGAGTAAGGGTGAGAAGAGGGAGATAACATGAGATAATGCAAGAAAAAAATATAGGCAAAAACAGGAAAAGGAGAGAGGAAAAGAAAGACGTTCATGTGAATCCTGGGTCTGTGATTGTGTCACAGCTGTAGGTAAGATTGTGGTGCAGAGGGGAGGATCATCATCACCACCCATTCGTATGCAGCGTAGAGGCCACCAGTGATTAATGTGTGCCATGGGTAACTCCAGGCTCTGCAGTCTCTCTAGCATTTACAGTGTGAGGCTCTCTCCTCCTCTTGCCTTCACAAGCCTGAACAGCTTCTTTTGCTCTTTCCTTGTGTCTCGACGCAGTAGATAACATCTGCTGGTCTACTTTTGTTTCTTAGACCCACAATGATAGATGTTACCAATGTTAACAAATTTGTACGGGACCTGTCTCTTCTTGTTATAAAGCAACTAAAATACTCTGTCAATTCCTTCTTTATTTAACCATAGTATATGTTGTGGTTTTGGGGTTTTTTTGGTTTTGGAAATGACTTGTTCGCGTATGGACTGCCTAGACGTTAAACCATCTAAGCTGTCTTGGCAAAAAAATTCCACAACAAGCAAACCACAGAGAAATGATCGGGCTTCAAAAGCATTAACCAAACTGTTCTTGTAACCTTTTTTAGGTGTCTTTTCAGTGAAACATCTTTATTTTGTATATCCTTTAACCTACAAAATAAAGGTGCCTTTAATGCAAGTTAACCTGTAAATGAACCAAACTGAAGTGATTTGTCACATGAATTTAAAATCCCATCACTGATGTTTTTAGTCGTTAGCACAGGTGATTGAGCTAAATCAGGACTGTCACTTTTTTGTGCCCACTGTTGTTGTTTTTGTGCATGTGCTTTTAAAATGATTGGCTAGGGCGAAACTTTTATTTTACTTTGTAGTTATTGTACTTTACAATTAAAAGTTTCTTACTCTGTGCTGTAAAAAAACAAAAGGTGGTTGTTCACCACTGTGTTGTAATTTTTGTATTCGTACTGTAATCTTAGTTACAGATTTAACTAAGAAGCAAGGTGGCGACCAAATCTGAAACATGAAAGACAGTGAAAGTGAATGCGACTTAATGCCGCTTTGGGTGAAATAACCATCGGCAACAGGAAGTGGGCGGGACCTGAAATAAAGTTTTCTGAACTTACAGTGAGAGTGAAAAATACTGTTAAATGACTTATGGTTACCTAAGCAACTGGAGCCTGGAGAGTCTGCAAGCTGTAAAGCGATGTGCAACAAGTGACTCACTTCTATTGTGTGCACAGCTGAAGTTGTAGCTTATACTTGGTTTAACAACCAACTTGATGCAGATGGTTAATCGCTATATGAATTCCAGGCTGTACAGTGCTAGTTAAACCTTAATGCTATTCAGCTACACAGACAGTGGAAACCACGTCACACATCTGCAGCAGTCAGATTGTAAATGTCAAATAACTCAAAAAAACACAGCAAAAATACAAAATTGAGCACTTCAATATTTTACACACAACTTTTAATTTTGGTGTTTTGCTTTGTTTGCTAAACGTATACAAGTCAAGTCAAATCTGGCGTCGCTGAAAAAGATGATGACTCGTCTATACTGAGATTGTACAGTAGCTGTCTGTCAGTGTGCTGGGATTTAAACTATTCAGATGTACCTCACTGTACATCATTTCCTGTGTTTTCAAAGCTTATTGCAGTGGGCCATTGACTTTTTCTTCCAGTCTAATGGTGTGCATAAGCCCGACAAGATTTAACGACTTTAACCTTGGACTCTACATATGAATTAAACCTATTAAACAGAACTATCAAATAATGCAAGAATTTTTTAAAAAAGGTAAAATCAGAAATCATGGTGGAGTTATCATTTAAAAGATTAGGGCTCTAAAAGACCGTCTGCTAAAGAAATCACAGCATGGTAAATGTTCTTCCCTATGGATGACGGAAAAAATGTCTCCGGGGCACAAAGTGCTCTGAGCATGTTGTCAAGGGAATATTACTGCAGTGTTATGATGTGTTTTTATTCTGTCAGTCTCATCCCCAAGGGCAGGAACCCCACTCACAACTGTGTTGCCTGCTGGTTCACTTAGACAGAAATGCTTCGACATATGCAGCACACAGACATGCAGACACAAACAAGCACAGCCACAGACAGACGGTACACACAAGCACTGTACACGTGTACAGTCCCACACACCGTCACCTTCAGAAAGCTGATTGCACGCAGCTGAAGCCAAGTTAAATGCTACTTTGCCAGTCCATCTTTGCTTCTGCTCCCTCCCCTGCCCTCATCCCCTCCCCACTCCTCATCTTTTTGACTCCCAAGGACAAGGAGACCCGCCGTACAATGGGACACCATTTATCACTGCAGGAACAATTACTGGAGACATTTCATTGTCAGAAAATTTCAAACCATTCTTCCCCATCCCTCTCTCTTTATCTTACTCCTCCTTTGCTTTCTCTCTGTCTTTCTTTCTTCTTTTGCCCTCCTGCCACCCCCTCTTTTTTCTCTTCTTCCTCTCCTCTGCCTCTTTGCATGGCTCCCAATGAGCTCCATTGCAGGTCAGACTCCCATTAGCCCAAGCACATCACTGTAGATTATAACACAGAGGCGGTGGTGCTCTGTATTATATCTCATCTAAAGGCCCTGACAGACTTTTCTCCCTCTGTTTCTAACAATGTGATCCTCTTTTTTTTCTCAAGGAAAAGGCATGGAAAATTGCCTCTGATACTGTATCTTCAGCCCTGTGCTTTAATGAAGCCTTTCAGCATGGCACAGTGTGAAGGAGAAGGAAGAGAGTCAGTTGTCCAAATCTTTCTTTTTGATCATACATGCAGGCCTAGTCCCAGTAAAGCACAGCAGAGCAAAGCAGGGAAGGATTTTAAATGCCAGATACGAATCAGATATGTCATGTGCCGCTTGTGCTCGAGTGTTTTTCCCCCCTTTGTTTTGCTTTATTTTTCTGCTGTGTGCTGCACAGATCCACAGCATTTTAAAAGTGGGTTAAAGTAAGTTTTCTATATTGATGACTCACTTGATGCTCAAAGCCTTTGCAATGATTGTAAAGGGTGAATGAACCACACAGCCTTGGTGCGTCACCAACTAAAAGGTTAGCATGAGTCTCTGCCCCCTCTGCCTTAGCAATTTGAACAATCTGATAATTCAACTCTGAAATGACTGCTTTGTGCTTTGCCTTTATTCCAATTAAACCTTTTAACTAATATTTCATAACCGTAGGCCTGGAAACAATCTTGGGTTCAGGTCTTTCTCATGCTTTCTTTATTATTTTTCATCTGCATGATGCTTTTATTTCTATCAGTCAGTGTTTGGATTTTACGCAGGAGTGAAATACATTTTAGCAGATGAGCAAGTTCAACCAAGCGGGGAAACAGCACCTCAGGTTGCCTGCGTAGCATCCTTGACTTCCATCGGTGCAGAATGGAAATGGGCCCTGAGTGTCAAATGTGCTGTGATTTATCTGCAAGTGCTGATATGATCACTAATAGATCGTTTTTAATGACTAATGACATTTGAAAAGTGCTTGGGTCTGTGCTGAGGCATAGAGGGCAAATTACCTTTACAGCACAGAGCATTGTTCTCCCTGTGGTGAAAGCAGCACTTCTAAGTCAGAGTGGATTCATGCTGAGTGTATGTATGTCCATTTGTGTCACTGAGCTGCTGGGAGACCCCAAGGCACTGCCCGAGGGCTGCTCAGTGGGTTCTAACATGTCCTTGACAGCCTCCAAATGTGTCTCAGTACTGGCCTTACAGCCACAGGTAAGCCCACAGGTTAATGCATACATGCATGTGTCCAAGCACACAGGCAGACCAGTCCAGTGCGTGGTTTAATGATCCCTGCATGATCTCTACAAGGCTTCTCCTTTTTTCTTCAGTTTGCTTATTTTTTCTATATATATATTTCCTACTCAAGACAAAGAGACAAACAAATCAAAATCAATTGTGAGATGTCTGTCTTTTTTCATTATTTTTTCTTTGCAGATAAGCTGAAATTAGCAATGCTGATACTAATGTGTAGTTCATATATCAAGGAATGGCTAATGGGGACTGTCCAGCCTTTGTAAGCAGCTAGTTCTACTTGTGTCTGAAGTTAAACAACTACAATTAAAGTTTAATTTAAGTATAATTGAGTCCATTGTTAGCTTTAATGTCGTGACACTTTGTGTTGGCCAGAGAAAGTCTGGACACAGTCTGGCCAGAGAAAGTCTCTGTGGAGGTGTTGGTGCATTGATCTTCCAAAACTCACAGTTTCTAGTGCTGTGTGCCAGTTTAATATTTATTTATTTTACAATTTAACATTTTAAGCCAGATCGGGATTGCTATTGGCATGCTTTACTCTTAATGAACAACATATTCAATAAAGTTTGCAGTGGATCTAAATGAAGTTTTTAAATTACAGGCAAGTAATTTAATCTGGCTTTTTTAAAAGTCATTGGTGTAATTCCTAAGACGCCTGTTGCTCTCTGTTTGGGGGAACAGATTTCACATTTAGACTGGCCAACAAATTGTAAACTGTAGCAGTATTTAGAAGAAGGCTGAAGTCTACTGTGCCTGAGCCACGTGACTTTTTGGTACTGTATGTGTGAGAGTGTGCCACGGAAGGAAGACGAGGGGAAATGGGAGACGGAGACAGAAATATTGAGGTGGGGTGAGACTGAATGAAATGTGTGAAGCAGTTGGTGGAGAGTCAGTGAAACATTATTGCGTCTACAGCTATGAAGTGTCTGTTTTGTTTTGGGGTTTTTTGTAGAGGGCATTTTAGTTCTCAGAGCAGCAGCTGGTTTCAGATGCGGCTCGACACCCCAGGGAACTCGCAGACATTCCTACAGGTCTGTTTTTGCAATAATTTTGTGCTGACAGGGGTTAAAAAGTGTCAGATAGATAGAACAACATAGATCCGGCTTGCCTAAACAAGCGAGAGGACAAAGAACTCGCCGTCTGCCTACGGTCTTCACTGAATACTGAAAAAAGACACCAAAAGATCAAAAATAAAATTGGGTACAGGCTGTTATATTCAACACAGCCTGTTCTTTTGTTAGCATACGGCCCACAGTGTTTTAACCAAAGTAGAAATTTCCAGTAACATTCAGTAAAACTACTTTGACCTTTATGCAGCTTTAATACTGAAGTTGCCAGACAGTAAAGTATATGGACAGTGCTGCAGTACTGGTATTTTAATTTCCATCCCATCTTCTGAATCCAAGAATAGACACAAACCACAGACGATCTATACAGAGTTTAATATCACTGAGAGGTCTAGAACAATGATTTAGAGCAACTAAATAGATGCTCCACATAATCAACTTTGCATATTTGATGTGAGGCACTCTCCAAAGTGGGCAGGCTTTCAAATGTAAATTTTGCCTGCAAACTTAAATCACTTAGTCCATTTTACTTGAAGCATATCTTTGACAACAATAAATCACAAGGTTGCTGCATCCATTAGCAAATTGGCTCTGCGGTAGATGGAAGAATAAAGGGAGAGGGAGCCAGAGTGAGAGTGTGCGGCAGCGGTCTTTTATAATCAGCTGTAACAGTTTTAGAGCTAGCCAGACACTGCAGCACATGGACACCCATAAACCTATGGCCGCATACATCACAACAATAGGCTCATTGATTGGCTAGCCTGGACAGTGGGTGGGATGCACTAGCTCTAAGTGATGCATGCCACAGTCAGCTCTGAAGAGTCCTCTGTTTTGTCTTGGGCCCTGTCACGCTCACAGTCCTCTCTGTGAGATGCTCGCATCAGATCCCTCAATGGGCGTCCTTCATGGCTCACAGTTTGTAGCCAGCACACATTCTCCCTGTGTCTCTGTCCGCCGTCTCATCCCCATTCTGTCAGACTCTCTCTCACAGATACATTTCAGGACACTGGCCTTGTCTTTTCTCTTTACTTTAATTCGCGCAGTTTTATTGTATTTGGATAAGAGCAGGGTACACTGTGTCCGTCCTTTCAGAAACATGCATCAGACAGAGTAGCTGGTGCATTCGCGAGCACAAAGGGAGAGAAAAGAGGAGGAGAAATGGGGCCAATTAGAAGCCTGGAGCTAGCACAGTCTTCTGATACTACTGGTCTAGGCCAGACCTTTGTGTGTGTGTGTGTGTGTGTGTGTGTGTGTGTGTGTGTGTGTGTGTGTGTGTGTGTGTGTGTCTGTTTGTTTCTCTTTGTGTAGGTGGATTGTTTGCAGGTACTGTATGGGAAGGGATAACTGAAAAAACAAAACAAAAGAAAGACCAGGAAATCCATTATTTCTATTTTGGTGTCCAACATTACTACATTCTGGCTGACATATGATTTATGGAAATGACTGTTGGGGGCTTTGAGCCCAGAAGCTTTGTGCAAAAAAAAAAAAAAAATCCCTGTTTTCTCTGGGGATCAGATATGATACCAAACAGTGGTTGCCAGGTTTTTGATATTATTTTTACTATATTTCACTGAGTATTTGTCTCCATGCTGCCGTGCCAAACAAAGTAGCATAAAATGAGTCCAGTGCCGTGGGAGCTGGGTGGATATTGTCTGCTTAGACCAGCTATGTAGTTAGAGCACAAATGCACCGGGAGCAGTATGGAAGCAGTATGGATCCATGGCATGGATTTAAAATAAGTAAATGTAAAAATGCACAGGAGAAGGAGATGGAAGGAGAGAAGAAAACGATTAAAAAATCATACTGTGAGCGTTTTTTCCACAGTCAAATCAGACTGCCCAACTCTACATTCTGTATGATCAAAGTTAGCAGATCAAACAACCCAACTGGCAGACAACTCAGTTACCTATCCCAAGGCTTCAGGAAATATTGCTCACACCCAGCAATTACTCAGCTGTGATGCAGGGAAAATTTCCAGCTGTTCACTGGAGGGTTGTTAAAGGGGCTGACCAACAATATTTGTCTTTATTATTTGAGGAGAGAAGCTCGTGTTTACATGCTGTCATTGCTCACTGTTGATTTGTTCCTGCATCCTCCCTGACTTCATATACTATGTATCTTTACAGCCCTAACTGCATCCTTGTTAATTAACAGGACCACAAACAGACTCGTTCCTGTTAGCTGTGGCGATTGCTGCATATTTCCCCAGACGCCGTCTGACTGGTAGATAGAGGCACTTTCTCCTTCACAATATGTTAATCAGCCTCCTTCATCTCAAGCTCTCCATCTTCTCTGTGTGTCTTCAAAGTCAAGAGGAGACCCTGTTCCCTCCTGTCCCCTGGCCCTGCTCAATCTCCATCTGCAGGTAGCTTAATCTGTCTTAACTTGAGAGCTTTGCTGCTTTACTTGGGTACTCACCAACCAATTACTATCCATTTCAAGTGGAGGTCTCATCAGGGCGATCTCACTAAGGAAAAAAAATGGACACGTTCTCTTGACCTTCTGATTGTCGTGATGCATCAAGTGCCAAGGCAAACAAGAGAAGTGGCGAGTGCTGACTAACTCATCGTCAGCCGAAAAAGTGCAACAGTGTAGTCATCCCTTAAATCTGTGCTGAAAGTGCAAAGGACTGTGTAACACTTTGGGCTTTATGTGGCATGGAACCTCTTTATTTTGGAGTGGAGCGTATGGCAGTAATCCGACCTACAGATAATAAGACGGCATGTCATAAATCCCCTTAGAAAACTAAGGCAGTTAGGCTCATATTTGCTCATTCCGTCAGGGCACGCACTGTTTGCTGCTCAGAGGGGATTGTCTCCATCCGCCATCCTTTTCTTTTTTCCTTTTTTTTTGTTCTAAGACTGAAAACTCATGAAATAGTCAGACTCTCTAAATATCAGCTGGCCTCATATACGCAGAGCAGACACCCACCCAGCTTTCAACGTAGCTGAAGTGTGAACTCTGTAAACAGAGATTGTCCCTTAGAGAGCGAGAAGAAGGAACATTATCATAAGCAACTGTCAGATTTTGTCTTTGCATTGTTAAGTAGAGAGAAAAAAAAATTGCAGACCATGATTTAATTAAAGCTAGACAGAGGGCACGGGAGGAATGAAAATATGATGGGGAGGGGAGGGGGGGGGGGGGGGGGGCATATAAGTTAATAAAGTAGTGCGAGTGAGTGGGTGTGGGTGCAGTTATTGTCAGGCTCTTTTGTGGATTCTATATTTTTACCTTTGGGTAGGTAGAACAGCTGTGGGGTTATGTGTGTTCCCTGCGGCAGGTTGAAGGCGAGCAGGAGTCGGGTATGCCAATCTGGTGGCCTCTTTCGGTCCTGCCAGTCTGCCCAGATCTTCAGGGCCCCCTCTGCTTTGCTTCTCTCTGGCACAGGGGCTAATTAAAACATGGCTAAATTAACAACACATTCACTGGCTAGCCTGCCTCGCTTATTTGAAACCCTCCTCCCCTGCTTCCTTTTCTTTTTCCCCCTCTGCCTACTGCATGCGCACAAACACACTCCCCCTCGCCTTTCCTCGTCCCTCTATCTCATTGAGGCTGCCGACTGCGGGAACATGTGTTTACCTTAAGGGGTTTTATACCAATTACACTCCTGTGCTCTCTTTGCCTGTTTTGTTTTCCATTTATGTGCTTATTTAATTGGCATTCAGTGTGCTGTAATTCTATTAGTTCCTGAAAAGGTCAGGGTCATACGAGAGCGGCTTCTGGCAGGCTTGCTTGTGAAATACCTAACGCTGAGAATGCTGCGTACATACACAGAGATAATTTTTTTAAAAAGGGGGCTACGCTCGAAGTAACTTCAAATCCTCATGCAGTATTAAAAAGGAGCACTGGATTGTTATCAAATCTGTAAAGTGTAGTTTGAATATAAATATTAGTTCCTACTGATCTGAGCTAATTTTTTATTCATGACTATTCTATACTTGAATTAAAGATTATTAAACATTATTGTATGAGAGAGTACTTGGGTACTTTCCAAGTGTTTTGTTTTTCTCTATGAACACCTACCAGCCCTATTTATGGTTACACTTCCCTCCCTTTCCTTTTTTGGTAACAGTATTATGCTCAAATAACGCTACATGTATTTCTTCAATGGTAATAACTGCTGAATGCATGCAGAGTCTGAGTCACTGATAAAAGCCTTAATGCTGTCACTTCAATATTAGCTGCAAGTCCCTCTGAGATTGTACGCAGTAAGGCACATTTCTGCTGTCAGGTCATCATCCAAATTACCCAGGAATTTTGAAGTATTTAAATTTTAAACTCCCATAAAGTGGCCTACATGGCCCCGGCTGCATTTGGCTGTTAATATTGAATGAAGATGAACAGATCAGCATGTGTAATGGGAACTTGGCTGCAGACGTGGCGTGAGCTGACGGGGTATTTCAGATGATTCGTCAGAATGTCGGCTGACCCCGGTGACCAGTTATTACAATTATGCAAGATGAGCTGCAGACATTTGATGGAAACAAAAGCTGACAAACCTGCAGTGTTTGTGTGTGTGTGTGTGTGTGTGTGTGTGTGTGTGTGTGTGTGTGTGTGTGTGTGTGTGTGTGTGTGTGTGTGTGTGTGTGTCGGGGGGGTGTCATTCAGCTTTTAAATGCATTATAAACACATAGTAGATGATATCATTATAAGTGGTTCACTCTGAAGATGGATTCGACATTTTATTTTTCAGTTAGAGAAAAATCACAATATATAAATTGTTTTGTGAAGAGGAGATTCTGTAATGGCAAGACAGTGATTGTCCCGCCCCAGCCCTCTCAAAAAGCCGTTCAGCAGCCTGACCACCTGTCTTATATTGTGTTGGTCGCCCTTTTGCTGACAAAATAATCCTGAACCATCAAGACATGGACTCCAGTAGACCCCTGAAAGTATGCTGTGGTATTAGGAAATAAGATTTTAGCAACAGTTAGCAAGCTGCTAACTTGCGAGTTAGCAAGTCCTGTGAGTTGCGAGATGCCTTCTTTCCTCCAATAGTTCTGGTGCTCGGTGTTCCCCATTTGAGTGAAACACACACACACACACCATCCACGTGATGTAAGAAACATGAGTCATCAGACCAGCCCGCCTTCTTTTATTGCTCCGTGGTCCAGTTCTGATGCTCACGTGCCCGTTGTTGCGCCCATTGTTGCCGACTGACTGGCTTGTGGATATGCAACCCCATATACAACAAACTGCAATGCTATGTGTACTCTGACACTTTTCTATTTGAACCTGCGTTAACTTTTTCAGCAATTTGAGCTACAGTAGTCTATCTGTTGGATTGGACTACACGGTCCAGCCTTTGCTCCCCACATGCATCAGTGAGCCTTGGCCTCCCAAAATCCTATTCCTGGTCCTTCTGTTCCTTTCTTGGACCACTGGTTCTTACATAGTGCTTTTCTACTGTACCTGAGCAGTCAAACCACTTTGTACAATATACCTCATTCATACATTCACACCCATTCATACAAGCTCTTTTTTTTTTCCTGTGTTTAAGTGCTTTCTATCTAACATTCACAGACATTCACGCTCCAATCGTCAATGCGTCAGAGAGAAACTTGGTGTTAGTGTCTTGCCCAAGGATATTTGGCATGCAGACTGGAGCAGCAAGGGGTTGAACAACCAATCTCCCGATTAGTAGATGACCTGCTCTACCTGAGCTACAGCCACGCCACATGAGCCGCAGTTTTAGAGATGCTCTGACCCAGTCGACTTTCCATCAACAATGGCCCTTCTCAAACTTTGAGGACATGGTGTTCACCTGCTAACATATCCCACCATCTATCAGGTGCATAATCGGTGCTTTTCACTTTACCTGTCAGTAGTTATAATGTTATCTCTGATCATTTGTTTTGCCCCTTTTCCCCCAGAGGGGAGGGAGGGATAGATAGATAGATAGATAGATCGATAGATAGATAGATAGATAGATAGATAGATAGATAGATAGATAGATAGATGAATAATAAAAAGTTATGCATCAGTAATGGCTGGCCAGGTGTACTCTGATGGTATTTCACTCGCTCACACCCCATTACACTGATATTCAGCAGAAAAAAAGAGACACAATCAACCATAATCATTCCATGTACTTTTTTTATGTGAAAGTATTTTTGTCTTGCTGCTCTGCCATGTTAAATACATTTTTACTAACAGCCTTCTCCCCCCCTCCATCATCCACCTCTCTCTGTCTGTCTCTCTCTCTCTCCTTCTCTGAGGATGGTGCTGATTATGGTTAATTATGTTGATAAATGGTAGTGCTGAGGGTACTCCATCAGCATTTCATAATCTGTCTTCGCTCTCTTCTTTTATCATGGCTAAGCTGTGCCAGTGTGCAGGTTGATGCAAATGGTAATGGTGTTTAAATACTCATACACATCATGCTTGAACTCTGACCTGGATAGGCTCTTAGAACTCAAGTCTCTCCACAGGCCACTAAAAGAATAAGAGGAGTCTTTGCCTACGTTAAATGATGTGGGCAGTTAAATTAAAATGTAAAAAAAAAAAGTTGTGCAACTCAACATGTTTTTACGCAGCCACAGTTATGCAAAATACTTTTTAGTGAGAAGGCTGTTTGACCAGTGTCAATGTGTCCTCCTTTATTTGCCTGAAGCAGCAGGAACGGGGGCTAATTTTAGTAATGGCAAAAAATTTGCCTTCATCATAATTCTGCTTTTTGTAGCAAAAAGTCTCCTTTTGTAAAGAGTAGTAAAGTGCTGGTTCAAAACAAGCCTGTTTGGAATGAGCTACATGTAATTATACATTGTCTTTACACGACTGCTGTAGTGCTAAAATAGATTGTAGGACTGCTGCATATTTTCTGCATCTAAAAAATGTTTTTCCTGCATATAAAAATGTTAGTGCCCAACAACAGGTTTTGTTTTTTCATCAAACAGAATCAATCAATCAAACAAACTGAATTTAATCTCAAAATTCTCACTTTCTTTATCAGATTTCAGATTTTTTTCTTACTTTTCCGAGATTTTTTTTTCTGTTGAGAATTCAAACATTTTCTGGAATTCTGACTTTTTCTAAGATTGCTGACATTTCCTATGAATTCATTTTTTTCCCTAAGAATTAAAGTAACACAGACACTTTGTTTCGATTCAAGTCGTACTGGTTGTACTACTATGTAACTACTAGCTGCAAAGGCGAGAGTGTTACTCAAGTAATTTTTTTAACAAAATTTACAGAAATAAAAAAGAATGCAGCAGCTCCTGCAATCTGTAGGAACTACACTTCACTGATCATTCTGCAGTACCTTAAATGCAGGCTATTAGTAGACTATACAATTTACAGATGTTCCCTGAACGCCTGACATTGAGGTGTTATGAAAGGACACACATAATGTTACTATTATGAAGAAGACACACGCACACGCAATGTGTGCTAATGGTAATTAACACTGCTGCTAATGAAGATAAATTCCTAAATGGATCATATGCAGGCACTTGGTGGTTATGAAAAGACTAAGAGAAAACAGTTATTCTCACATTAACTACATGAGAATCCATCCGAAGATCTTCAGAGTCACACTGCACTTCCACAGATCCTCAATAATAAACCTACAAACTGTGATTTAGGTAAGAAAATTGGTTATTGAGAAAACAGACACACATAAAGAGATTGCATAGTAGCACAATTTCATAGGGCTACCACTAGGGCCGAAAAGTGCAGACAGGGTAAATGTTCACAAAACCTCTATGATAAATACATAGATAGAAACATATTGAGATTCCTTTATTTATTGAGATCTGGAACAATTGTATAATGTTGCTTCTTTTTTCGGTATAAATTACAATAGCATTTTCTGCTTTTTGTTAGCAGTAGAGGCATTTTTCTTCTTTTGTATTGTTAATGCAGAGGAAAAAAGTACACATACATGCTGTAAACTGAGACTGACAGTCCTTTGTGAATGTAGATAAACAGAATAGCATATAACTTTAACTATTAATTCTTAATAATCAATTTCTCTTTCTGTGGTTTGTTAAAAAGTCTCTTGCAGAAAGTGGTTGTTTTTTTTTGTGTGTGTTTTTCTGTGGAGTGAAAATTTTTCCGGCAATCATGCAGTTATTTTAGAGTTGGCTGGGTCTTCCTCTGACATTGCTCTTGAATGTGCACTCTTAACATTCGAACAAGGATTATGCCCCATCCCCAACCTGCCTCTCACTTAATTGGCTTAGATGAATATCTAAAGAGCTAAAGCTGGGTTTAAGCCATGCAATTAGCAGACCGCTGTTATTGAATTTGCATGAATGCCACAGATGCTGTTTGTGTGTCATAAACAATGTTTAAATCATAATGCATATGATGGATACTCTGCATACTGTAAAATGTTTATTTATAGAAAAGAAGGGGCAAGAAAGGGAGAGGTGGTGTGAGAAAATTGCCTAAAATTCAATATGCTGTGCAATTATCATGTGTAATAGCCTGTAAAATCCTAATATCTATTCAGCCACTTGGAAAGGCATGAAGAAATGGCCTGGCCACTTAGCCCACTTTCTCTGGCCCCTTCCCGGCCATGACAGACGGTCCTGTCTGGAGAGCAGAAAGAAATAATATAAGCCATATTTCATTCAAAGGCCCTACCATGTATTCTCATTCTTTCTGTTTAACAGACCCCACCACCCCCCTTTTCCTTATCCTTCCGATTTCTCCAGTGCTATATTGGTGATTACCTCCGGTGAATCAGCAGAGGTAATGGGGACTGTATTCTGGAGGCAAAATGCACTGTGAGGAGGTTGTTCTTCAATTTTCTCACTGCTCCGTGCTATTTATTCCAGGGGCCCAGGACATGCTGAAAGTCAATTTTGGACCTGTTAAGACTTCTGTGACATCGCCTGTTGTAAATGTATCTATGCATGTATCTCTAGTAGTGCACAATGCGTAGCATATATATTCTCCAAAAGACTATTTCTGAATATCTTAACCAAACATGAAAAAAACATCCTTGCTATTTGTGCTTTATTAAAGTTTAGGGCAGCATATGCAGGTTATTTGAGTTTAATTTCTAGCAAGAAAATAATGTGCCAAGAGTGACAACCAAATCGCAGTAAGAACAAGGATTGATGAGCAGAATTTAAACCAAAATTGATTGAATCTCTGCAAAATTGTTCTCATTATCTTCCCCTCTGCTGCATACCGAAGATTAGGATAAAGGTAGAAAGTAGCTGTGGGAGACCAAGTGTATGGGTGGCATCTGCTTTTTGCATACAATAGGGAGCGTGTGCTTGTAGCTGCAGGGCATCATCCAGACCTAGCAGGTTGCACCTACGTGGGGTTTTTTTTGTTATTGTGGGTTTTTTTTTTAACAATAAACCTGTCAGAAGCATACCAATCTTCATCTCCTAGCTGTTTGTTTTGTCATCTGACAACTCCTGCAGAAATGATGCTCTCCAACACACACTCAGATGTACCTCACACCACAAACAGCAGAACACAAGCAAAAGAAGCACTAATTTTTTTGCAGTACTATTAAAACTCACAACCTATCTAAACCTGTCTGTGCCTGATGTGACAGTTTGACCGGTGTTGTTTATCAGCTTCATATCACTTTTCTCGGAGCAAAATTGGCAAAAAATAGAGATTGTCTCCTATCAGGAATGAAAGGAGGGACCATTTCCTTATTTGCTATCCTCTCCACCACCACCACTACCATCATCTTCCCAATGTGTCACTTCTGAAAAGAGCAGGGAGCACTCACCCACCCCTGCTAGAAGATTTCCTCATTCTGTGGCAAACTGATAAGCTCTGACTTACTTCCTCCATGTGGGTCAGAGAGACTTGGGGACGCACCGCTTGTATTGCCTTTTGTAATTACATCTGCTTCACTGCACTGTTTCTGCTCCCCACACTCTCTTCTTCTTCCAAATAACAAATACATTTGTGGTTGTATGTGCATGCATGCATGTAGGAGTGAGATGGGTGTGTGCGTGTGTGTGCTGGGGATGTTTGAACAAGCGTAATCCCTGTACACCATCTCCGGGCAACAGCTATTTTTCTTACATCCAAGCAAACATTAAATTGAAAAAACGCTTTTGGCTTTTCAAGTACATATATCTTTATTCTATCCATCCGTTGTAGTGCCACCCTCCACTGGCTATAATGGTTCCCCTACTGTGAGTCTTCACTGTCTTCTACAGACTGTAGAATATATTTGTCCACTGTTTCATTCTGAGAAACAGAAAATCTTCACATTCTCCAGCTGTGTGTGTGCATGCCTGTATTTTTGAGCTTGCAGTGGTGAAAAGAGATTTTATGACATTGCAAGTAGTTTATTTGTATTTTATTTTTTGGACAAGTGAGTGTTTTATGAAACAGCATGAAGAAGATCCACATTATGTCAGTCTACTTAGTTTTGTCTCCCAGGCCAGGAGTTGGAGTGTGAAATGAGAACCAGTACTTGTAGAGAACAGTTTCCCATTAGTTCAGTTCCTGGTTGCTTATCGATTCCACAGATCGGTTCGTCTTGCACTTGTGCTACAATCAGCTAATTTCAGTTAGAGTGCCGGTCTGCAGTGTGGATGTGAACATTACTTCATTACTTTTATTTTTATTGCACCAAAGGACGAGAGTGCGTTGGTTAAGACCAAAACACATCCAGGACAGAAACAACCGTATTTTGCTGCTAACACAGCTTCAACTCTTTCTAAGTATATCCACATGATAACATTAAGCTAGCAAGAATGCAGAGTGATGTTAAATCTGAGTGAATGCTGACCCCAGCCCATCAGCCAGACCCTGAACTTCATCTGGTAGCAAATGGATGAGTAGTCATGCTGCAGCTTCTGTTTCTACCTGTTCATGTTTCTAAAGTAGAATCACTGTCTGTTTGTGCTTTCATCGTTCCTTTGTGTTGTGTGGTGCTTTGTGTTTATACCTAAACAATAAGAGAAGGATCTTTGTGTCCTCGTTAGGTTAGGGATTTGTGTTGGTCTGTGGGACTGTAGCCTATAAGTTTATAATGTTCTATGTAATATGTGTAATACATTACTTTTTATAGTAATGACTCTAATGTTGATCACAACAAAGAGGGGAAATACCTCCAACATGCGCAACCATTTACCACACAGCATGCAATTAATTTGCACAAATGTAATGTCTCTGATATGCTGCTTAGTGATGGTGGTGACTCCCAAAGCAGAGCCAACGAGAACCCACTGAGATAAGGAATCGAATTGATAAGTAATAATGATAAGGAATCAGAATTGCTACATTTTCAGTATCCATCTCTAGGTGTACTATAATGCTATAGTAATCCTTTGCTTTAAATTTTTCCCAGCTACCATACCCTGTTTTCTTAAATGTTGTCATAAGTGCTGTAAGAGTTTTTGAAAAACATTTCCTCATTCATATAAATGGTTTCTGCAGATTTTTAAAAGTGTATTGTTTTAGGATGTTGCCTTTTCTTTTGTCTTCTATATTTATTTTATATTTTTTTATTTAAAAACGCACCAAATAACTGTGTCTGAGCAGGACAGCTAATCTGTTCTATTATTTTAAGTCTCAGTCACTGCAATAATATATGTAGAAAGTAGGGTTGTCAAACAAATTGATACTTAGGAACTGACAGATACTAAAAATTAATATGGGATTAGACACTCATTCACCAAAGAAACCAACAGTGCCCTCCTACGCCTCTCCTCACTAACAGCTCAAGTAGTTTGACATTTAACACTGAACAACATTTTAAGAGGAATTTCGAGAGATCAGTAAAACTAAAACTCCTGTTTGAGCAACAGTGATGTATTATACAGTTATCTTAGATGTTACCCTAGCCAGCACACTCTTGAACATGATATGTTCAACTATTAGCAATTAGCCACATCAGTCGTCTGTTATCATAAAGGTAGCAGCTAGCAACTGTAATTAAAGTTAATAATAAAACAATAATGTTAATGTGGGAACCAAGGAAGCAAATAATGTCAGTTCTGCCCATCTGTAATATTAATAAATGGTGTTAACGTCACAGGATAACAAAGTTATTTGTGTTTAAAAAGTGTTACATTAACTGGATGGAAACAGTAGCAGCCTCTCTTAGCAACTTGACTTGATTACCAACAAAAATATAAATACATGTAAGCAGAAGCACAACACTACCTCAGACATCCTAAAAATATGTATTTATTGCATTATATCAGACAACTTGAACAATTTTATTAATTAATGCTATTTTTTATATTGTTTTAGTCTTTATATTATTTTATACAGGTTTTTTTTTTGTTCTTTTTTCCACCCTGTGGTATCATAAATGGTGCTGAGTATAAAGTGTTTTCTTGGTATCAGTATCATCTTTGAAATACTCAGAGTGTGCAGAGTATTTTTGCCTGGCCTTGCTGAAATGAGCAAAGCTCTCCCTGAAAATAATGATTCTGCTAACAAGATTTAATCTTGTTTGAGATTTCCTCAATAAATAGATCTTAACTAAAATGTAACAGGTTAATGCTTTTTTATGTATTCTTGTAGTTGTGTCTCTGTGTGGGGATTTGGGTTGCTGTTCTTGATCAGAGTATCTTTTGCAGGTGTTATAGTTTCTTTGTCCTTTGTTATGAAAGGGTTTGCTTAGGTCTGAGTGGCCTGAATTTCATCATCAGATGGTACCTGGGTGTCTGAGGCTTTTTTGTGACCTCCGTGACATTTTTGCAGAGAAAGTTCTTTTTGCATGTGAACCCTACAAGCAGACTTTAGGCATAAGTCTGATTGAAATAATTCATTCCGTCTATACTTTAAATATTATAACAGCAATGGCTACTCATTACTCTGCTGTGACAAAACAAATTTCCCACGTGTGGGACTAATAAAGGTTATCTTATCTTATCTTATCTTATCTTATCTTATCTTATCTTATCATCAGCTATAATCTCTCGCTTAAACTGCGGCTGGATAAGGTGGGCAATATAGTTCTTTTTTAAATGTCTTTAGCTTCCAACTTCTTTGTCTTTGATATTTTCTTTTCTTATGAAAGCTTGCAAGAGTGGAAGAAAATTCTGTCCTTTCAGCAGTGCTGGGCATTGCTTTCCATTTAGTTATTGATATGATTATCAAAAGATAATGGTCAGGCTGTCCCAAAACATGAATCTTGCAGCAGTAGCAGCAGCAGCAATTCCATGTGTACTGGTGCATTGCTCAATTTCAAAAGCTTCCTTTCATCCCACTCGTAAAGCCCTGCATGTAGAGAGCATTAATCTCTCTGAAACAATCCTTTTCTTTGAATTCAGTCCTTCTGTCAAAGGTCTTGAGTGACTGTGTTGAACTGCAGGGCGGAAGATGCTATCATCAGCACTGGGGAAAGACATCTTTCTCCCCGCAGGTGGATGACGAACTGTGTGTTTGTGTCTGTGTGTGTGTTTCTTTCTGTGTGTAACGCTGTAAGTAGGGCTTTTTTCTCTTTTGCTGGCCACCCATCACGGTGCCTTTTTTTCCCCGCTCTTGATTGTCACCGCACGCGACCATGTTCTGATTTCTGGACCATCACCTCTGCAGCTGGCTGCCACTCATAACTCAAAAGGCTGATTCTATGTCATCTGACAAAGAGCTTTGCGCTGACATCACCACTGACCCTTGACAAAAAGGGCAGCCATGTGCTCACATGGTAAAACCCTGGTCAGCTTTAAATGTGAAGACGCCTCACTTCTCCACGTTAACGTTTACTGACCCAGCAAGTATGCCACATTTGTGGAGTCATGACTCTGTTTTGCAGGGCTGACTCTCGAAAGGTAAGAACCTCCAACCACACACACCCATATGTTGTTTTCAAACTCCATTGTGGTTTATTTCACACCTCAAACATTTAGTAAACAATTAAGCAAAAACTGCAATAAATTACAGGTAGTAATAAAATATACTACTAATTCTTTTACACTACGTCCGCACCTACACAGGTATTTTTGAAAACGCAGCTGTTTCTATGCGTTTGGGCCTTTCGTCCACACGTAAACGGCGTTTCGAATCACCGGAAACTGAGATTTTTAAAAACTCCTTTTTTGCATTTACGTGTGGACGAGGAATACAGAGTTCGTCACGCAACGTCAAAGGTATGTGCCTTTTTTCACATCACGCTAGTGATGTGCGATACCACTGATTTCCTTTCCGATCCGATACCAAGTAATATTCAGGGTGGTATCCACGATACTGATCCGATACCGATACTTTGTACAAAAACTTATTTTATTTATTGTATCTCAAATTATAGCATCATAATGATTACAGGACATCAGATTACTTGTTCTTATCACTTAATAATGCAGGGTTCATCATATAGAAATAAAAAAAACTGAAGTTGTGCGCTATTTTAACACCTTGCCTGCCTGCAGCACTAAAGGACTCCGTGAGAGACGTCTGTCTCGCCCTAGCAGCACCTGTCCCTCTCCTCCTCTTCAGTTCGCCTCAACATACGCTCGTCATATTCTGTGATATGATTTACTCTGAGGTGTTTGACAAGGTTAGTGATGTTGCCACAACCATACATGCCAACCCTCCCGATTTTTCCAGGAGAATACCAAATTTCAGTGCCCCTCCCGAAAATCTCCCGGAGCCACCATTCTCCTGAATTTCGGGAGATTTTCCACCCGGACAACAAAATTGACAAACCATATCGCAGAATTCATAGCGCGGCCCAGCCAATTCCAGTTTCCAACAATGACAGCAGCTACTTAGTTTTAATATTACTCTTATGTCTCTTTCTGGGTTGCAAAAAAACTTTTACCATATTTTCAGGTGAGAATGTAGCTGTGTAAACTTCAAATATCTGAGCCGACCGACACATCGTCTTCAAACCCCCGCGGTCTTTCGCTACTCGGGTTAAACATGATATACTTTGATAACTTAAAAATGTTATTGTTTTGGCTTTTTCAGTGTTTTATTTGTTTGTGAGTTAATCGGTTTGGCTGAGATTAAAGTTATTAGATTAGATTAAATAAAATTTAACTTTATTAATCCCTCGGGAGGGTTCCTCCAGGGTTTTCACACAGCTGAATAAACGTCAAACAGAAAATGATTAAACAGAAGTGTGAGACGGTCGAGAGTTTACGTATATTTTAGATAGCAAGGAGCAGACAGCAGAGTTTCACTCCACCGAGGGAGCCTGTGACGTACTACCCGGCTTTCTTTAGACCGCGAAGGCCCAGTCCTCAGGTGGAAGCAGCCTCTGAATTTGGAGACCCCCGATGTTACCGGGCCGGCCAATAATAACGGTGACATTTAACGTATTTTATCCGATAACTAAACCCTGTAAAATGTATTTACCCCCCCCCCCCAACAACCCTTTTGAATGTCTCCCTAGTATGGCCACAACACCTCAATCTGGGAGCACTTTTTTGCCACATGTATCGCAAACCACGTCTCAGCTGTTTGTGGAGGTAAAATAAGTCCGCACATGACTCCAATTACGCTCAGCCATTGTTGTGAGTGCGCACGCCAAGAAGCTGCGAGACATTTTTACAGCCGTATTTCGCACATGACTATGAAAGGCGGAAGAGGAAGTAGTTCCTTTGAATGTAGACAACCTGAATGTTATAGTTTCGTTCCACTGTGTTCCTGTTAATGATAAACTACAAATTTACTCTAAATTACTAAAATATCGATATTTTAATGTGAGAATCGATTCTAGAACATAAATGATTGGTATCGGAGGAATCGATATTTCAGGATCGAGCTGCACATCACTACATCACGCTGTGCGCCACGTTATTGTTTACTTGAGATGAATTGCAGAATGGCAGACAGAGACAAAATACTGTTACTGTTAATCTTACTATCTTCAGGTTTTATATACACACGCAGTTACTGTCCCTCTGTTTAGAAAGGCAGAGGCATCACAGTGTAATTATTTTACATGTAGTTGTTTTTTTCCTGTGTAATAATATTCAACATTGCTATCAATACATTTTTCAAAAAATTGCTCTCTGTGCAAAAGCATAAACAACTGTGAAATACTGTTTGTCTGTGATTTGAACCGGGGGAACAAATTGTGGCAGGATCAGCCTGATATTATTTGTATCCCACTGTAACTTTACTGTATAAAGAGCTAACATCTCCAAAATGTCAGGAGTAGTTAGTCATTACAAGAAGTGTTTGTGAACTAAAAATGGGATACTGTTTGTCCGTGATTTGGAGAGCCCAGCGGGTGCTCCCGACACAGGGAAAACCAATTCTGCAGGGGAGACCTACCTTGGCACTTGTGCAGGTGAAGCCAAAGGGAAGATATGCTTCATCATATTTTCTAGTCTTTGGCTTGGAAGGAAGTTGGTTTGGAAACATATTTGGTGATGCTTCATCTCCTGCTTTGCGTTTGTGTGGAAGCCCCATCAAAAACCTGTCCATTATGCTAGCAGTGTCTATTTTTTTTTTGTCTTTTCATACTGCGCCCCCCCTGCAATGGCTCTGCGCCCCCCCAGGGGGCGGACCCCACACTTTGGGAACCTCTGCTCTAAGTGATGCTGTCTTGTGCAGTCCCAACATTGGGCTACTGCCCACAGCCTTATCAATCTCCCAGCTTTCCTGGATTAGGTTTAAATAAAACACCACAGTCCCACTTGACTTTTATAGCTGCCTTTCATCTTTTTTTCTTCCTCGTCTCTTTCCCCTCACCTTGATAGAAGCAAAAAAATATATAAAAGAATGGGCTATAATCTGCCTGTGAGGGTGAACAAAGGGACACGATTTTTCTTTTTTTTCTCTCTTTTTATTCATCAATTCTTTCTTCCTTGCTTTGGTCCTTACCTGTTTTTGTGCTTCGTTCCTTTCATTGTTTCTTGTTTTTTACCCTTTACTTACCCTTTTTACTCTGTCGTCTGTTCCTGTCCTCTCCATCCTTGCAGCCTCAAGAGCTCTGCAGAGTCCAGGCCCTCTTTGATCTCTAGTCCAGAACACAGGATGAGAGTTATCCGCTGGCAACAACAAGAACATCCCATTAGGAGCCGGACAGAGCCTTGACAGACACTCTCTGTCACTGCTGCTGTGACTGCTGCTGCTGCAGCAGCTCGGCTCGAAAAGCACACTGCCTGCTGCTACCGATGCTCCTTAGTAGCTCAGGGTGGGCATTACTGGCTCAGTACACTTGACGCACAAGCTCAGAGTGAGGTTCACTTGTTGAATCGAAAATTTGACTGGGTCCATGGTTCAAGGTGTCTTAGCAGAATTTGGAACTTTAAATTAGGCAAGCAGTCCCCAGGATATTCTCTTGATCACGCAGTTTCTCCCCAAGGTCCATTTAGATGACCTATTTTGCACTTCGGTGACTGTTTCAAAGATATTATTTAACATCTTTGAGCCAACAGTTCCATTTTACACGTGACACAGACAGAAATCGACCTCTGTGCCGATCTCTCTTTTGCCTGATTTAAGGCATTACACGTGATAATGTGCAGATCAGTCAGACAAGTCAAGTTTGAAATGATTTAAAGTCTATATATGTCTACACCCCAAGGCCATCACCCTTCACTGATATGATACATCTAAAAATGAAGAGTGATAAGTAATGGATGTTGTATTGGTAGAGGGCAGCTTCCTTCTGATTGGATGTGAGATGTTTTGCAGCTTAAATATGATGCATAATTGGGAAGATGTGTTCGGTCAGGACATAAGGATAGTGAGGCATGTTAGATGCGTATCATGCCGTGCAGCTGAAGCTGCCAGCTGAAACTAGCTCACAGACTTTACTCCATGTAGTGCAGTCTAATGAACAGCTCAGGCCAATACTGAACACGAATCTATTCTCTCTGTAGAAAGACATTTATTCAACACCAAAATGTAAATGTGGTGGAAGTGAAAGCTGGGTTTTAAAAGGAATTGGTGGGCCTAGTTAGCCCTCAATCGACCAAGCTATTTGGGTCATTTATAACTTCATTATATTTTGTGCAGAAATCTTTTTTTTCAAGGTTACTTTGTGTCTGTTGTAACTGTACTGCTTCCTCTATCTATGAAAGATATTTTAAAATGTTCTAATGCAGCTAATTATTATTTCAAATTAGTTTTATGCAAAAAGAGACTACAAAATACACAAAATAATCTATTCAGATAAAGGTGTTGGTATTATATTGGTATACTGAAACGGTGTACATATTGACTCTCTGATAAGTCTATAACTGGATTTAAAATTCTTCTCTTCCCATACAAGCCTTGAATAATCAGGTCCCATTATATTTTATTATGATGGGTCCCATCGTAACATATTATTCTGTAGTGCACTTTGCTCTCAGACTGCAGGCTTAATTGTGGTTCATACAGTTTCCAAATTTTGAGTTTCCTATCTGCCACCTCTCTTGTGAAACCAATTTCCAGTTTGGATTCAGAGTACAGACACTCTACTCTTAAGATTAGACTTAAAATGTTAGGACTGTGGCTGCTATGGGCACTGAGCATGCACCTCTTTTTACTCCCCAGCTGTTCATACGGGTATACCACTGCTGCATGTCATTAAATTGTTTTTTTTTTTCATAGTGGCCAGTCTCCTTATGCTCTCCCTTTTCTTTTCTCCTAGCACCAACCTCCCAAAAGGTTAGTGCAGATAGCTGTGTCTCTCTGAGCCTCGTCCTAATGGAGGTTTCTTCCTGTTAAAAGGGAGTTTTTCCTCCCACTGTCACCTAGTAGTGCTCGTAGGAGATCATCTCATTGTTGGTGTTTTCACTTTAAGACTGTAATAGATTTATTCCATTTCAAATCATCACACTTTTAAAACCATCCATTAGTCCTAACCCCAACCTAACCAAACCCTAAAGCCACACCTGCCACAGGCAAGCAGGGGCCAGGCGACTGGGATGATAGCTGCCAGAATGAAAGCTCCAAGAAATGTAACATATACAACCATAAAAGGAACCATAAAATCGCATGTGGTGATTTCCCACAATGATTTGAGATGGAATGACCCACGACTGTCTTTACTGCCTAGTAGTTCTGTCTTTATCTTGAAGCAAAAAGGACCTTGATGTGGCTGTTGTTGTGATTTGGTGCTATACAAATAAGCTTGAAACTTAAACATGAACAAAAGTTGTATGTTTCTTCTTGCTAAGCATGAGGTATTCTTGATTAATTATGTATTACATTATGCAAGCACCATTTTAACACCAACTGGTGATCAGTAATATTTTGATCAACAACAAATTACACTGAATGCATCACAGTGTTTTTTTCCTCCTTTGTTACTTCTCTAATTCTATTTAAAACTAAATCTAAACAAACATCTTGTAGATGTGTAATATTTTAAATACTTTTTACAGAATCACTAAAAAAAAACCAACAGAAAAATGCCACAGGCAAAACCTTTTTCTTTCAGTGTTTCCCATTAGGGGTCGCCACAGTGGCTCATCTGCCTCCATCTCACCCTGTCCCTGACCCTAGCATCCTCCTCTGTCACACTAACTCTCTACCTATCCTCCTTCACTACATCCACAAATCATCTTTGTGCCCATCCTGATGCAAACCTCCCCCATTTTTCTGTTTTTCCATCTGACACTAGGTGTATACTGGATTGTGGCCTCCCTGCAGGTGGGTTGTCACTGTCAAAATAAGATGCTTAATTATGGAATAATTGCCAACAAATTATATATTGCAATAAAATAAAAGCCTGTTAACCTTATAAGTGATCCCAAATAGGAAAGAAACATTATTGCAACAGTTAAAAATATCACAACGGGACATTTAAATATATGGCTGAGGTCACAAATGACCCCTCTTGCTCACTTGAAGGTTAATAAAATGAAAGCCAAATCCAGTATAAACATAGAAATGATTATTTTTTTTGATTAATTTTTCCTACTTCACTGTATGAGACAACTGACCATCTTGGCAACAGAGAGTCAAGGTCACATTCACATATGTAAACTACCCGTTTAGTTGTTTTTATCCAGTCTTTGTTGACCGTTTTTCTTGAAACGCACTGAAAGACTGTCGCTCAACCTGGTAAAGCTCCCTTGTTATCTTAAACAGGCCAAGCATTCGTCTTGGTCTCTATTGTTTTGGCTTTGTGCACAAAATCAATGGAGCTCATTCATCACATGCTCATTGAAAATGAGCATATTTGTTTGAACATTTGTGAGGATTCGTCTGTGTAGTTTGAGGCAGAGGAGCGAGATTTATCAAAACTGCAGACAGTAGATGCTGCAGTCACGGTATTTGCTTGCAGAAAAAGTATGGTTCTGTCCCCATATCTTTCCAAGGCGTCTGACACGTACAAATCACAGACACATACACTTATGCGTGAGCAATTAATGCATGCATACCCCACATGCACTTGCAAAGTCATACGCGCAGACGCACACACAAGGAGAAATACTCGCTGTGGTTTCTGTTTCCGTCACAAACAGCCGGTGATGGATAGGCCTTTTCCATTTTAAACAGGGAGAAAACACATGCCCCCGGGGACCCTTGTGTGTGGAAGTACTTTGAAGTGTCCACATTTAATTCTTCTGTATGATAAATGAGAGGAGAACTGCAGTTGTAGCCTGTGAGGAAAAGCTCTGCTTGCTCAACAAGGGGAGCGGTAACAAATGTAGCGATAGCTGATAAGCTGACTGTGTCTCTTGCTTGTTGTTCTGCTCCCTGCAGACCCCCACAGCCAGATAACAAATCCATCCTATCAATCAAACCCATCAATGGCTGGCTGCAGATTAGAGACAGTGATTTTGGGGCTGATTGGAGGCGAAATGCTGATTGCACCTCGCTCTCTCCGACTTGATTACACTCTGCCCGTGTGTTGTCAAGCTCGGCTGCTGAGCTGTAATCACTGGAAGCTAAAAGCAGACGCTGTGGCTCTGGTAGACAAGATGCAGGAACGGTCACACCGCTAGATTGTTTTAAATATCTGTACCTCACATGCAAGCGTACGTGTAGGTCTGGACTTTTATTACTCGAACGAAACCTTTGATCACATTTATTTTGTTCCACGACTCCTGTCACGGACTCCTGAATCCCTCCAGCTTTTCTCCACTTTTCTGGCCTACTTCCATCGCAGTGGCAGAGGGTCCCGCACACCGAGCGGAGTCCTAATCCGAGCTTTATTTAGCTGCCTCACCTTTAAAACTGGAGCAGCTTCCGCACCGTTTTCTCAGCTTCTTCTAACATTACTGCTCTCAATCCCCTCCACTCCTCCATCAGCCCTTGCGTCACTCTGTTTACATTTTGTCATCCGCTGCAGTCGTACAGTGCCTGATATATTTTGGCAGCTCGAGTGCAGCTAGCAGAGGCAGCAGTGTATGTTTTGTTCAACACAAACGGCATGAGCTGATTGAAATTGGTAAACACATCCACCGGAGGATATTACCAGCTTTCTGCTGGCAAGTTTGAAATGTATGTGGCAAATTAATTGGTTTACTTCCTTTCTCGTTTGGAGAGGAATAATTGTGATGGGCTCTCAGTGGGAGTGCGAGAACGAGCCAAATTTATTCTTTGTTTCTTATGTAAACACACAAAAAAACTGTTGAAGCACAAACTTTGTAATGATTTTCACAATGACAGTTTGTGCAAATATGCCTGTTTTAGAAAAGCCTGCAGCATTTCTTCCCTCCCTTTTTTTGCTACATATTCAAATGACACGTTGTGGAGATATCATCTGAATTTCAGGAGCGGGACCACTCCTCCTTCACGCCCCCTCCGGCCTCAGGCTATAAAAACCCCCCTTCTCCAATACCTGCTGTTCTCATTTTCATGCCCCCCCCCCCCCCCCCTTTTTCTTTCCTCTCTTCTCCTGTCCTCTCCTCTCTTCCTTTCCTCCCTTTATTTCTTGTTAGTACATGGGGTTCTGCCCGGCCCGAGAGCCATCGCCAGTCTCCTTCAAGGCCTTCCCCAAACCGCAGCACTATTCACACTCCTCATCCCTCATCGCCCATCATTACCAAGGATGTGGTCCCAGCTAGTGAAATGTGAGCTAAAACATTCATTTGAGTTTTCTCTCCGTGCGATGAAGACTTTATCGGGAAAAATGGAAACGCTCCAACAGTTTGCAGCTTGTAACATCTACCGTGAATATTCGTCACCTTTAACAACAGTGTTAATAGAAACAGATTCTCAATGGAAACACTGTCTTACAGGGTCGCTCCTTCGGCTCGCCTGGCTAATGTTTGTTACACTAATAACAACCTCCTGCTTTTAATCCTCAACACCCCATTTAAGACTGCCGGCACGACTGCGTACCTAAATAAAGTTCTTTTCATCTCAGCATGTATTTGTATGCATGTTTTTATATGTGTATGTGTGTGTGTGTGTGTGTGTGTGAGAGAGAGAGCGGTTGGTTCACATAAAATTCATAACTCACTATGTCCCGGTTTTGAACTATCTTTGAAGCCACGAAATTGTCTCATCCAGCCTGTGTTAGGTATCATTTCAATTGACACCATGCACTCGGCTACTAGTGCTTTGAATTGAGCATACTTGCATGCTTGTTAGATGGAAACAGCTGTCAGGGGAGATAGCGAGAGTGACTCACTCCTCTTTCCCTCACTTATCGTTTGCCTATTCCAGTCTTGCTCCTCTTATTGTGACCTCCAAGAAAGTCAAAATATTCTCATCCTTTTCCCTTTAATTTTTTTTCCCCCTGTCTCGTATTCGCAGTGAGCTCACGCAGCATGCCGACTGATTTTTGGAAACATTGTGGCCACAGGTGTGCTGTGCACCTGTGGCACAGTTGGAAACAAGCTTGGATTAGTATGAATAAATTATTACCTGTCTGTGCTGTGCGCTCACGACAGTTTCTGAAATGTTGGAGAGGTGCTGCTATAACAGCTTATTTAAAAAAAAAAAAAAGCTGTGTGTAAGAGGTGCAGCATCCACCCAAACACAGTTTTGTTCAAAATAAAAGACAATATTTATGTCAGAGCCAGAACTTATTTTGCTGCCACTGTGTTAATTTAGTTAATGAGGAGACGTCAACATGTGTTAACACTTTCACAGAGAACAGGAAGCTGGATGTACAAAAGTGCTTCAGTGGTATTTTAAGAGACAAAGTTAGCAGCAACCTACAGTCAGGTGGGCACCAGCTGTTATTTCTCAGGATTTGGCTAACTCAGCAACCTCTACAGAAAAAAACGTTTGCACACATCTGTTCAGGCACGATTTTCCTATGTGTATTGTTATCTTTGTTCTCTGTGTGTGGAAAAAAATTGAAAGCTGAATTCATGTTTTTTTATATATAAGATGAATCTCGAACTAAACATGCTGAGCATCTCTGGCCAACTATTAACGTTAGTATCGACTTTACAGTTTATGCATTTATAGCAGTAAGAGTGATTTTGCTATCCACACAGTATGTGTCATGTTGATGGTGAACTGACCTTTCCTACTTATTGACTTGTGTCATGGCGGATTTATCTGATCTTCATAAAAAAGCCTTGGCCTCCACACTAGGGGGGGATTTAAACAATGACTGGGATTTCTGGGAAACGCTCCCACTGAATAACAATTTAATGCAATGCTTTATGTACCTATTATTTGATAATCTAGGAAGCCAAACCCCTATGATGAGATAAAGGTCAAGAAATACCAGCTCTGTACCACTCTGGAGTTACAGAGAGATTAGCCTTAGTGATAATCCTAATTGTTGGAGAGCAGCAGACCTTCTTAGGTAGAGGAAGACGCTTTGAGTTGATTTCCATTGATAAAATAAACAAAATCATACAAAGATCATATTCTGTAATTAATAGATATTTAGTGGATGGACATGTTGAATGAATTGGTAAAACAGTGCTAAGTCACAAGATTTGTCTGGTTCTTTATTCCTTTTCTAAACTTCTTTATGTTTTTATGAGCTGGTTTGATGCGTTAAAGCAGTGGCTGAAATTTTGGTCTAATAAAAATGTACTCAGTGCCTCCGCTCAGCACGGCATCTGCTTGCTCACTAGAGAAAACTGTGAATATACATACTCCATTTTACATATAATAATTACTATTATTTTGTTGGGTAAAAAAGGTGATTTTTTTTATTGTTATGTTATTACTGTTAAATCGTGTTTTAAAAGGAAAAAGTAAGTGGTGGAGAATTTCTAGGGCTTCTGGTTAAAGAAATTTCAATGACAGGGAGCACTGATGTATTACTACAATCACATCGCATTAATGCCCGGAGTTAGTGTAACATTGTCATTATCCTGAGTTTTTTTTACCCAAATATGCATTTTGCATATTTGGACTCCTAAGTTCTAGTGACTATTAATCGTCTGCAGTTCGATTCTTAGTTTGCCTATTGTGTTCTCAGTGCTTCTGTTCCACTTACTGTATTTCTTCTGTTGGTTTATAATGCTTCTCCTATGTTCCCCCTGTACAGTTAATCACCCTGTTAGTGTTTGCTGTTTATCAGAATGAGAAGCAGAATACTTTATTAATCCCTAAGGAAATTATATCGTTACAGTTGCTCCAAGACAATAAGAAGAGTAACAGAGTTACAAAATATAAGAAATGGCTCTAATATATACAAATAGCTCAATTATAAATATCCCAAATATTACAGAGATTAAATATTTATGACTGACATTTTACTCTAATCTGTAAACTGTAAAACTTTGTTATTTGTTATTTTCACTGTAGAGGATGTGCAAACGGATGGAACTATTGTATTGTGTACTGTTCATTAGATGGAGGAGTTGTACAGGCAGGAATGATTTCCTGTGCCATTCAGTGGTGCATTATGTGTAGTCTCAGTCTCTCACTGAACCTGCTCCTGTGTTTGGCCAGCACGTCATAGAGTGGGTGGGAGGTGTCCTTATCTTAGACAACATCTACCTCTCCGACACCACTTTAAGGGAGTCCATGTCATGGTTCTGGGTCGGTGACCCAGTGTATTTTAATGTTTTGGATTTTTTGTTTTTGGTTTCGTTCTCACGCTGTCTAGCTCCTTAGTCTTTTAGTATTTCTTGAGTTCTAGTTCTAGGTTTTGTTATGTGTTCCCCTGTGTTCTGTGTTTCCTGTTTTACTTTGTCAATTAGAATCAGCTGTGCCTCCCTCCTCTTTTGCATTCCTCGTTCCCCTCCATATGTATATATAGTGTGTGTTTACCTATGCTCATTGTCGGTCCGTCTGTGTCACCTCCAGTGTTGGGCAAGTTACTTTGAAAAAGTAATTCAGTTATAGTTACTAGTTACTTCTTCAAAAAAGTAACTGAGTTAGTAACTGAGTTACAATATTCTAAAAGTAATTAATTACTTGGAAAAGTAACTATTGCGTTACTTAAAAAAAAACAAAGAACGTTTAACCCTCTGGGGTCCAGGGTATAATTGGCCATTTTTTTACTACTCTTGATTTTCCCTCCACATTTTACCTTTAAAAACTATTTGCTTTGCCTTGTTTGGTATCATTCTTTTTAGCACAACATCACGTGTCTGAATTTACAGTCATGTTTTCATTTTGACAAACTGTATAACCAGAATTGATCTAAAATCAGACAAAAACCATAAAATCAGAGTAGAAAAAGTTATATTTTTACAGTAACAACCATAAACATGTTTAATGAATCATATTTCATAACTTCAAATGCAAATATTAATTGTCAGTTTTAAAATCCTATGCACAAGTTTTGCAAACAACAAATTTATTTGCATCCATTTACCTTGATTTTTTAAATAACCATTTCAAACTATTTACAGAACAATCAGCTGTTCTGCATTCAGTAAGATGCCACAAATTATTTGTGCCACTCCAAAAACATAATTTCTGTCCACTATAAAGGAGAACATCACAGCCTGATACCTGCAGGTCTGACAGCAGCAGGTGTATCACTCCTGTTTCTACCTGGAGACAGCAGTCGCTTCATTGTTCTAACACACAACACAAAACTATCCACAACACTACACACTAACTACACAAGACAACACATTAACTACACACTCCAAACACGCTAAACGTCACAAATCTCTCACATCTCAAAACTCGCTCTCTCTCTTTTTCTGCTCTCTCTCTCTCTCTCTCTCTCTCTCTCTCTCTCTCTCTCTCTCTCTCTCTCGCCGTCACTCCTAAAACTTCCCCTGTTTTGTTTTGGTTTTTTGCTCATAAGCAGAGAGTGCTTGCTAGCGCTAACGTGGCAAAACTATTGAGGTAAAAACGCCGCGTATATCTTGTTTATCATGACTCTGGTTTTACGTGGCCTATCAACACAATTTATAAACTGGTATATATCACCTTGTTGCTTTGTCTTTAAGTGGTCATGTGATTGACTTACCACGACTACTTTATTCTTCCTCAGTCAAACAGCAGCACTCCTGCGATTGTTTTGCCCCTTAGCTCCAGGTGTTGTGCTAGACAGTGATCGTGATTGCCGTCCGCGGGAGCGCGCGCAGCTGCTTAAAGCTGTAGCGTCCAGATTACTTACAGCTACTTCCTGCAGCTGATATAAGATGCGGTAAGCTGAACACAGCTTCAACCGTCTGTTTGTTGAAAAATAGTAACGGACCGCGTTTCCTTGTTAGTAACTGTAACGGCGTTGTAACGATAGGAATATTAAGTAGTTAGATTACTCGTTGCTGAAAAAAGTAACGCCGTTACTTGTAACGCCGTTATTCCCGTCACTGGTCACCTCCCTGTGCCACTCCGTGTCTCACCCTGGCGTCATTCTGTGTTTCTTCCGGTGAGCTTAGGTTTCATTTTCGTTTGCTAGTTTTTTCCCAGTCTAGGTTTGTCTTAGTTTTTGTCCTTGTCACCTCCGTTGCTGTCTGTATTTCCACCACATGTCAATAAAGCTCCCTCATCGCATCTCAGCCAGTGCCAGGCTTTGGGTCCGTTATTCTTCACTCCACACAGCTTGCCCCGGTAAACCATGACAGTCCATCTCCATCTCCACAACATTACTGGTCTTGTGGATCAGTTTACTGAGTCTGTTGGCATCTGCGACCCACAACCTGCTGCTCCAGCATGCAACGGCATATAGCAGGGGTGTCCAACTCCAGGCCTCGAGGGCCGGTGTCCTGCAGGTTTTAGATGTGTCCTTGATCCAACACAGCTGATTTAAATGGCTAAATTACCTCCTCAACATGTCTTGCAGTTCTCCAGAGGCCTAGTAATAAACTAATCATTTGATTCAGGTGTGTTGACCCAAGGCGATATCTAAAACCTGCAGGACACCAGCCCTTGAGGCCTGGAGTTGGACACCTGTGGCATAGAGGATGGCACTGGCCATTAGTTACGTCCTGTGTTATTTTGATAGACATGTGTCTGTGTCTTCCTGTGTCTCATTATTCAGATTTAGTTCAGCTGTATGTAGTTCCCAGGTGTCTCCCCTTTTCCCTAATTACCTCTTGTGCATTTATTTCCTCAGCTTGCCTTAATTTCATGTTGTGTACCGAGGCCTGTTTCTGAGCTTCCTGTGTTTTCCTGGTAGTCCTGCACTGCATGACATGTGCATGGATTTTGTTTTGCTTTTAATAAAAGGTTGTTTTCATCTGCCCAAGAGTTTGCATTTGGGATTGTTCACCACAAAAACTGACAAAACCTGACAAACAGCACGGTATCCTGAGCCATCCTCAGTATGCTTAGCAAGGTTTGTAAATATGTGATATGTGTTATATTGCTGCAAAAAGACACGGAGGATATCAAATTTATTCACAGCTTACTATGATCATAGCAACAAGACTTCTTAACAAAATATCAATCAGGAGATAAATGTTTCTGCACACACTCAGATACACTGAACTCTGCAACAAATTGAATTTCCTTTTTTAAATCTCGTTTAAGAAAATTTAAGAAAATTTGCTCAGTCATGATGATGTGGCTGCAGACTGACTGTGCCGTAATCTGACATCTACCAAAGAAGAATGCATGCATATAAAAATGAAACAGAATCTGACTTTATTTGTGCTTTTTCTCTTATTTTTTCTCTTTCCTATCTTTCCCCCAGTTTTTCATCTCTTTCATCATCATCATCTTTTTCTTTTCTCATGCTAATCTGACCCTCCCCGTCTGTCAACTTTGGCATCGGTACACTATCTGTTTATTGATATGAATAAAAAAAGAAATTGACTAAGAAGAGGCATCTATAGAGAGTTCATAGAGCAAGGCAAGAGTGTTTGGCTCAACAGATCATGATCCTGTTTGCTGAAGCTGCCGAACAACACAGGTTATAGAAAAAAAAGAAAGAAAAAAAAAAAAAAAACCCTGACCAACACACAATGTACAGTCAGTGTTTGGTTAGCTAATTACATGGTGGAGCCCAGACTACACTGTTGTGCTGTGTGTGGTTATTTTTAGTGCCGGTTGGTTCACACCTGCCTCCTGCATCCCTCATAACTTATAGCTCTTCTAGGGTGTATTTCTCTCCTGGGCCTATCTTTTAGATGCACGTACACTGTTTTTTTTTTCTGTCATGTGTGAGCTCTGTATTCTTTTTTGGTCTTGTGTAATACATTTACAGCAGAACTAATGGATGCTTGTTTGGCTACACTGACTGTGCGGTGAATGACTCACAGTGTTAGCGGCTCCAATAGGAAACCTGTTCTCCTCTTAAAGCTGAAATAATTGACAGCAGCTCATCTGCCAGCTCATCTAAATACAGCAACCTGTACTTGTGTTAACAGGAGGCAGAATCCAGGTCAAGTCATTATGGCATCATCAATTAAAATAGCATCACTGTCAAACAGCTGCAGTGCAGCCTGTTTCGTGCCTGTTCTATGAGGCAGGCTTTACTAAGACAGCAAGATAAGATGACAGCGTTTTTTTGTTTCAGCACAAAGTTCAGTTGAAAGTGCAGGTACAACACCAGTGCGTCACCAGGCCAGGATTTGATCAGCTACTTTAGTTTGATTAGATGTCTGCTGCTGCTCTTTTGGAAATGTAAGTTTACAGACAGCGACTCCCGCCCCCTCCCACAAAACCTTGGACCCACAAGCTAACAGTCGATGTAATGGGAAGTGTCAGCGTGTTGTTTGTTACATCAGATTACATGTGACATAGTCCACAGCACTTACCTCAGGTTCAAACCCCCCAAAACAACCCCCCGCCATTTTCCGTGTCACTTTCACACTTCCTCTATAGCCTCTATGTCCCCAGAGTGTGTACCAGAAATAATACACACTGCCACTGAAAAACTGCAGCTTATCACGTCTGTGCACACTCCCGGGCTTCATATGGAGTCGCACGTACATGAGTACGGGCACCCACACATGTATTCACACACCTCACACCAAATGGCGTCCAGGTATTATGTATTTAAAGTGGCAACCTGCTGTTTTCTGTTCCTCCTGGTCTCCTGCGGCTGTCAGGGGCCTCTGATACCGCTGTTTAATGAGCAGAGGCTGGCCTGCTTCTGTTGTCTGTCTGCCGTTGCAGCGCTGACCAGAGGAGACACGCAGGTCTGAGTCCCAGGGCTAATTGCTGCTGCTGGGCTGATAGTCTTTCTGTGCTCCACTCTCATTGACTCCCCAGACTCCGGGGGGATTCCCTCAGGCACCCAAAGACAAACAAACCTGGGCGGACAATCAATAGCGGATGCAAGAGTTAGCGCTCAGCACAGTGTCTGATTAAGATTCCCCAGGAATGTATGTGTTTATGTGAAACTGTGCGAGCTTGCAGGAGTGTTTGCTGATTGTCCTCACTCTGCCGGTGCTAACTGGAATCTTCAGTCAGTCCCTAAGTGCTTGTTTATGTGATTTTGATTATGAGCATCAGAGTTCACAACAGCAGCAAATTAATGCTTCAGGTAATTATTCACGCAACATCGCAGGTTCGCAACGTAGTCGTGTGAGAGCAGATAATGTGCTAACAGTGAAAAGTAAAACTGCGTGTGCCACTTTCTGTTAGCCCCAGGTATTACTTTGACTTTTTGCTCTCCTGTGTGTCATTTTTTTTGTTTCTGCAAGTAAGAATTCATTTAAAAAAGTCGCATATTACGTTAAAGCATAATTTGAAGCTAGGGGGGAAAGATATCAGATAAGTTTTCACATTCTGGTGTAGTGTTCACATCTTTTTACATTTAAACTAACTGCATTTTGTGGGTATTTTTTTCTATAGGCTGTATTATTGTATTATTCTTTTCCATTTACTCAAATTAGGGTGTTTTTCCTCCCTTTTTATGTTATTTAATTCCATAATAATAATTCAATTTATCTCATTTACAGCTGAATGAAATATCCTACTTTATGTCTAGCATTGTTTCTAATGTAGCAGTATTTAAATAATACATTGGGAAATTCACTGCCTGCTATGTCCAGTGTTAAGATTTTAAAGTTGCTTCTACAAGGCCAAGTGTACTGGTTAAAAGGGGTTTTGTGATAGTGTTTTATTGTGTCTGCTGTTTGTGTTATTTCTGTAGCCTCATCCAGAAAAGCTGCTTATGGCATGACGTGTCCCTGTGTACCACTGACTGCCACTGGCTAGTGAGCAGCACGGTGATGTAGTGTCATCTCGCCTCTCCTCACCCTCTCATCCCCTGTCCACCCCTGCTCTCTGGGCTCGTGTTTGCTTTTGTTCTTGTCTCCAGTCAGCCTGACTCACGGTGATGATCTTGACCAAGCGCGGGGAAAGGTCAAGGTTGGCCGGCAAATTGCCTCAAAGCAATCAGCCTTGTCTCTCTCTGCGCTAACAGCGCAAGCTCTCCGTCTCTGTCGCCATCTTTGCCCTGTCTCCATCTTTAGTCTGTCCTCCTCCATCTCTGTGTTTACCCGGGGTGGGGGGGCAGTTGGGGGGGAGGATTGGCAGCTTGAGCGAGGTAAGGGCGGTCAGCCCTGCTTTGAAGTCTCGGCTCTGACCGGCAGTGGGGCGAGGGACTTAAAAGCACACAGTGTCACTGCCTGGGTGACATTTCAGCACAGAGCAGCGTGGCCCAGTAGGGTGCGCCTGTACACACCAATCATCAACAACATTAAAGCCACTGACAGGTAAAGTGAATAACATTAAGCACATTGTCACAAGAATTCATGTGAACATGCACGTGGTCACTTAAAAATTATTTCAGTACTTTGGAGTTGGGAGGGATATGTCATTTTGGGAAGGTGACTTTATTGTAATTCTTATAGCCTTTTTTGCCTGTGCACTAAAGCATATATTGATACACACTTGGTACCTCGGTATACATGCACATGCTGTGTGAGCCACGGTTAGATGTAAGATTTGCGTGCATTTCGTGACTCAAGGACAGCTTCCTTTGGATCACCTGTGCATTCGAGTTCATTGTGCCTGAGTGGCTCCGGCCCAATAGCTTCTCGCACATGAAAGACTTCACTTTCACGTGTCACGCAATAGACACGAACACAGCTGAACAACATCAAAGTCTGCCAGCAGCCTGTAGCTGGACAAATGTCTTCATCTACCACCTGATTGTGTTTCTGCACGTCTCTCTGTCTGTCCTGTAAATGGTGTAAACAGGTGTTAACATGTCAGCCCCCACAGGACGCCACATGCTGTGGTGTCATGATCTTCTGAACAGCTGTCCTCTAGCAGTGTGTGTGTGTGTGTGTGTGTGTGTGTGTGTGTGTGAGAGAGAGTGTGTAGGTGAGTGTATGTGTTCACTGTGAGGGTTATAAATGAGGGCAAGAGGAGATTTAGCCCTAGTTTTCTGCAGAGCCAAGGACAAACAAAGAGAAAGGGCAAAGAATGAGAGGGGGCCTCATGGCTGTAAGCAACACATTCACCAGCTCACCGAATCCTGAAACTTAATCAGGACCTCTTTCACATTTAACACACACTACTCTTTTTTATGTTTAGGGGAGTAATCCAGAATATAACAATGCTGTGATAAAGTATTTGTCAACTTCCAGATTGCTTTTTTTTTTCCATATTGATCACATTTAGCCCTGACAAGGATAAGCGGTTTTGGTCACACTTACATGTTTCAGATCATCAAACAATTTCAAAGATTAGACAAAGATAAGACAAATAAATAAAAATACGTGTTAAATTATGATTCGTTTATCAAGTGAAAAAAATGTAAATCTTCCTGATCTTATGTGAAAACAATTTCACTAGCCACATGCAGGCCTGACTACTGTGAGACCTGTTGAACTGCTTAAATATAACCTATCTGACAAAGTGAAGAAGACTAAAAGATCTCAAGAAGAAGCATCTAACCACCATCTAATGAAAGAGCTGAGAAACAAAATCATTGGCATGATCAGTCTGGAAAGGGTTTGAAAGCCATTTCTAAGGCTTTGGGATTCCAGTGAATTATGGTGACAGCCATTGTCCCCAAATAGAGAAAACTTGGACAGTGGTGAACCTTCCCAGGAGTGGCCAGCCTACCAAAATTATTCCAAGAGTGTATCAGCAACACATCCAGGAGGTGACAAAAGAACCCAGAACAACATCTAAAGACATGCAAGGCTCACTCGCCTCAATTAGGTCAGAGTTCACAATTCAGCAATAAGAAAGACACTAGGAATAAATGGCATCATTGAGGCAGTTCCATCGCAAACAGGATGCAGCAGGATGCAGCAGGATGCAGCGTTTACAAATAAAATTCAACATTTGACTCATCAGTCCAAAGAACATTGGTGTGATAGTGTGGGTCCATGACAACCTGCTATAACTGATGGATCCCTGAATTCTGCTCTGTACCAGAAAATCCTGAAGGACAATGTCCATCCGTCAGTTTGTGCCCTGAAGTTCAGTCACACTTATGCAGCAGCACAATGATTAAAAACACATTAGCAAGTCCATCTCTGAATGGCTAAAAAACAAAACAAAATGAAGGTTTTGGAGTGGCTTATTTAAAGTCTACTTAAATTTGACTTAAATTTCAAAATCTGAGCTTTTACATTTATAACCTTCTGTTACACACCCAAAGCTTTAATGAGACAAGCTTAAGATTAAGTATTTTTAGTAAGTTTAATAGTAAGATTAATAGGGAGCTAATGTTACCTGTGATATAAATGTGTGTTTCTGTCCTCAGGTGGACGTCGAGACACTGGACTACCACCACTACCTCCCACTGTTCTTTGACGGTTTAACTGAGACTGCTTTTCCGTATGAGCTCTTCGCCCGCCAGGGAATCCATGACATGCTGGACCGCGGAGGCCCCAAGATCCTGCCTGTCATCCCCCAGCTCATCATGCCCATCAGGAGTAAGTCTGGGAGGGTGCCCGCACTCACGGTTTACCAACCACACAAAACAGAGCTCCTCTCTCACGTGACCCAGTGTGTCATGTCATTTTACCTTCGCTTCGCTCTCGTTTTCTCAGGGAAATGTATAGTTACCTGGAGACAAATCCAAGTCAGTTACAGTGTTAGTAGAAGCGAGGAGCCGGATTTAACATGAAAATCACATCTTTAAAGCTAATTAGAAGGAGAGAGAAACCACAGATGAAATTTCAAATATGTGTAACTTGACGGTTTTAATGATTACTTTTCAGGGCTAAAGTCTGCTTTGCAATCACACAGAGTTATTATCATGGCAATTTTCTGTGATGAAAATATAGCAGTGTTTCAATTAGCTTTGGCAGCAAAATGTCCTCATCATCTTCATCATCATTTACATTACTTTTCCAAACCTTTGTATATGTAAATATTATTATTATTTTATCACTGATAGACAGCAGAGTAATCATCTCAGACTTGAACTGCAGCCTTAATAAATATTTTTGCATGTCATTATTTCATTATTCACTATTTGGTGGCAGCCTCATTAGCTTATGATCTCTGACACTAAAAGGCATTCCCAGCTGCTGATTCCCATCTGAGATGGTGTGCCTTTCTGCTGCCTTGAATTAATGAGAGCTTGGTAAAACGCCAGAGGCAAGATGGGCGTAGCCACTGTGACGTCATTGTGATTGACAAGCATGTCCTGCATGAGTCACCTTTCTGACTCGAGTAATGACCCTAATTTACAAAATAAACTTCATGTTACTTTATTAGCGATTACTGAACCCATAAACTGGCCAGGAAAGTGTTCACTGAGGTCTCAGGATCAGAGAGTCATTGTACTGCGGGCAACTTCTATGTAAGCAGAGGTCTTTTTGCAATCAAAGCCAATGTTGGCTTCACTATACGGGCATGGAGGCTATATCTGCCATTACGCTGTGGGAAGCAGGCAGGAAAGGACCCAAAATGCATGACTCTCGGAGACGGAACTGAACTCAAAACACAGTTTTATTGCTGGAATTACAGATTACAAAACTAAAACTGGGAATATACTACAAATCCAGACAACAAACAGAGGGAGATGCAGACATTATTTACACACAAGAGCAAACGTGTGAGTGGACCACAGTTGGGAACACAGCTGAACATAATCTAACTGATGAGCAGAGATGGGCAGTAACGCGTTACAAGTAAGCGTTACGCATTACTTACTGTAATCCGATTACTTTTTTCAAGTAACAAGTAAAGTAAGGGATTACTACTGCAAAAAAGGTAATTTGATTACTGTTACTTTCCCGTAAGCACGCTGCGTTACTGCGTTACTAAAACTGTGATTTTTTTTTTTGCGAGAGTGTCTCATGACAATGACGTAAGTGAGTGCAACGTTTGTGGCAACAGCTGTGTGCAGATCAAAAATGGATAATATAACGAGTGCGGGAGAGAGTATGAGCGTGCAGCGTTTAAAGTGTGGAAGTACTGACCTTACTTTGAGTTTAATTCCGTAAAAAGTGACAAAAACATTAGCGTCCGCTGTTCACTGCGTGGGAAGAAAACTTCTTTTTACAGCGAAAAAAACCCTAAACTTCCGAGCAAGCACCGAGTACGCTGCCACTGGAATGTGAAATTCACAGAGAAACTGCCGTATCCTTCCACTGACCGCTGCGACACACCTGCACCAGGGCAAACCTCCGCCTGCCCCACTCCTGCTATACAGGTGAAAATAGAGCAACAGGACCACTGAGTCTTTGATTTTATTTATTTTCTGCTGTCTTTTACGTGCATCTATTTGAAAGACTGAGTGTAAACACAAAAAACTATTTTATTTTATGTGTTGGAATGTGCAGAAAATAGGTTTAAATGTTAAACAAATTTCTTCCAGTCAGAGAATGTTGCATATAATTTAATGTTTGCTTGATGCATAAAGTTAAAAGATTAAAACTAATAAAACAAGTTTTAAAAAGAGACTTTTTCATTTGATTGCATTTTATATGATGGATTATGCAGAAAAAGTAGAATTGGGCTGAAAGATCTATCGCTTTATTACCTAATTAGGGTGTAAATCATGTTTTAAAAAGCAACTAAGTAACTAATTACTTTTGAAAATAAGTAATCAGTAAAGTAACGGGATTACTTTTTGCGGGGGAAGTAATCAGTAATTAGTTACTGATTACTTTTTTCAAGTAACTTGACCAACACTACTGATGAGACAGGCAAAGCAAAACTGAACATGTTGCACACAAGACAAGTGACTATCAGAATAAAACAGGAAGTGACAAGAGCACTGAGACTTGGACAAGGACATTTGAGCTTTACACTACAGGGGATAAAAAGACATGGAAGCAAGCAATAGCCAAACTAGAACATAAGAATCACATGCAGACATGACATGACAGACATGACCTAAAGACAGAGAGTGAGAGAGCAAGGGACAAGAAAGCGAGAGAGACAGACATCACAGGGTGCTACAACAACACAGGAAACTAGACACAAGAGGACGGGGAACACAGAGAGGAATGATAACAGAAAACCTAAAGGCTAGATAACAAACTAAGACCTCAGGCTACAAACAGAGATCACAACTATAATAATGAAATACTAGGAACAGAATATTAAATAAACCTGAATCAAAAGTCAAAACACAAAAGCTGGGTCATAGATTGGGACCATGAAAATGAATTTCTAACCATGAATATCTAACTTTCACATTTCAAAAACACTCAAATAAAGGGCCTGGTAACGTTATAGTTAGGAGTAAGGGGCAAGAGTAAGAGGGTTAAGGAATCTGACCTTAATGAAAATGGATTTCTCACTTTGGTTTTATAGATAATATATATTTATTATATTTACATACATATCTTTCTTAGACTTTTCTCAGGCTTTGCTTTGGAGATTCGATGCAACAAAAATAGAACAACATGCTTTACCAGGAAAAGAATCACCTGTCTTGCAGTCTGCTGCTACAGCCGCTTCTAATATTATACAACCAGTCCTGATGTGACGTCCTAATTTGGTTTCGCTGTCATACAGTTCCTATTATTACATTAACCCTCAGGGTGAAGCGTCCTTGTTTTTTTTTTTCTGTTTTTCTATTTTGCATTTGCCGGAAGACGCTGGCTCTAAAAGTATGCCTGATAATCTGCCATGAATGTGGTGACATGCTACATTTAACTGTGTCATCATGCTGTGCCTCCTTACCTTTCCAGGCTGACACGTTTACACGCGTGCGCACAGTCTCACACACACACACACACATACACACACACGTTTAAGGAGGGCGGAAAGGTTGTGCCTGAGGGCGAAGTGGTGTACGACTTCAAAAATAGACTTCAGAATTTATAGGGATGCGAACAGGAAAGGTTTCATGCGCGGCAAGATCAAGGAAGACCAAGGAAAGATGAAGTTGGAGGAATGCAAAGTGTGGCTTTGTTGAAAAAATTTCAGCACAGGCACAAAGTCTCAAACACACACACACACACACACAGAAACTCTTTTGTTTGGCGCCACTGCCAAGTGGAGTGTCAGTTTCAAAGTGGGAGCCTTTAAGTGGCGCCCAGTGAGCCTGCGGTAGTGTTCATGTCATGGGCAGTTGGCTGGGGGTGTGTACGTGTGTGTGCAGTGTGTGTGCTTCTTGTTTATGTGTGGGTGTTGGATGTCTGTGGAGGCAGAGGGGCATGACGGCCAACACCAGGCAGGGCTGTTGGAGACACAGAGACACTGTGACAGACTGACCCTGGCAGAAAGTCGCACTGAGCACAAGCTGCTCGGTCTTAACTGTTTCACATCATACAGTGTAACAACTCCGAAGTGTCGTGTGTGCGTACGCTTTACTGCTTTATAACAACCCCGATTCCAAAAAGTTGGGATGCTCTGTGGAATGTAAATAAAAGCAGAATGCAGTGATTTGCAAATTTCATAAAACAATATTTTATCAAATGATTACGTGAAAATGTACCATTTTAAGAAAAAAGAGACAGGCCCATGTTTATCGCTGTGTAGCATCTCCTTCTCATTTAACAACAATAAATGAACTCGGGAGACCAGTTGGTGGACTTTTAGGAGAGCAGTGTTGTCCCAAATTTGGTCTGATGTAAGATTCTAGCTGGTCCGCTGACCTTGATCTTTGTTGTCATAGATTTCTTTTTTTTAATGTGACAGACATTTCACTTGTGGGAAGGTGTGGACTATAGGCTGGCCAGTTCAGCAACTTGTACTCTTCCACTACAAAGCCATGCTATTATAATTAATGTGGTTTAGCATTGTCTTGCTGAAATATGCAAGCTCGTTCTTGAAAAAGCCACCTGGATATGAGCATGTTGCTGCTTTAAAACCTGTATTTACAGCTCAGGACTGACGGTAGCTTTCAGATGTGCAAGCTTGTATTTCCATCTGAGATGCAGCTTTTGTGGTTTCTTCTTTGCATGATAGAGCTTTAACTTACATTTTTGGGTGGCACAGAAAACTGTGATTTCAGGCAGTGATTTCCATGTTTCTAATGCAGTGCCACCTAAGGGCCTAAAGATCACAGGCATCTGGTGTTGAATGTCAAGCTTGCCCTTTGTGCACAGAGTTTTCTGCAGATTCTCTGAATCTTTTGATTGATTTTTTTTTCTCTTGTTCAAATCCACCTTGTCGTGTTGAAGCTGGTGAAGATAGCCCTTCCTTTCCTATGCTGTGGCTTGAGGGTTACTCCAACCAAAACCTGCAGCTGGTGGAGAATTGGTTCATGAGCTGCCACTACACTAAGCAGAGCAAGAACTACCAGCTGCAGTTCAACCCCGCTCAGCTGGAGTTTGTTGATAAATGAGATAACCAATCTGTGCTTCAAATTTTTTTGTCAATAAGTATTTATATTAATAATTAATTCAAGCACTGGTTTACCTTCTTTTGCTTGCACACGTGTGTTTGCAACCTCCTCTACCACCACAGATAGATTGTAAGTCTCTATACAGGCACATGAAAGCATAATGTCTATTTGGCCCTCTGTAATGAAGCACTCACTTTACACACAACTAAACATTATACACAGTGGTACTTGGCTACTCAGTAACCCAGACAGCATTTTATAAGTTCAAACCGCTCAGCAGTTTTGGCCATTTGCCTTCTGGAGGCCAGACCAAAGGTGATGGTTATGCTCCTCATGAAAACACACACTTCGCCCTGATAATGGAATTTTAAATGGCTTGCTCCTTATTAACTTTTTCGTTTATTAAAAATCAGTCCCGTTTTGCCATCCACAAGGCAAAGCCGCCAGTCCGTGTCTCTGTTGCAGATTAATTACTTTTCTATGGCGTTGGAAAGAAGGAGGGATGGCAGAAAGAGGAAGAAAGTAAAAAGCCATCCACAGTTTAAAATGGCAAGATATATATTTTTCTCCTCTGACGTTAATACATCTTCAATGTGGCTGGCAGACTCTTATCTGCAGAGCGACTGAGCCACGTCAGGCCCTGGTGAATTTTGATGATGACTGCAGGTCACCCAATGAGAATACACAATGAGGAAGGCTCTGGCTGACATTATACTCTGAGGCCCCGTCCTCAGTGACTTAAAGACTGAACTCTTTCCTACTGTACACCATGCTCCCTTTTGCTTGCTTTAGAAAGAATACCTTACTGTGGGAAAAGAGGCGAGAGCAGATTTTCTAGCATTTAATATATTTTTGTGGCGTTGACGCATTTCAGAAGGCTTTTGTTTTCCCGGTGTGTGTTTGAAATGACAAATGGTTTGCTATGAAACATCAATTTGTGTAAGTAAAGTCGTAAAAAATGGTTTTGTTCAGCCAAACAGATCCAAGGTGACTCAGGAGACAAGGCAGAATGTTTTTGAAACGCCGTTGTTTTGGGCTTTCTCTGGCGTCCTTAAATAAGGAGGAAGATTCTGAGCCATGCCTGCGTGCAGTTGATTGGCAGAGCATTTGTTCGGCTTTGAACTAAAATGAGACTTTCATTACAAGGAGATCCTCAGTCACGCCTCTGCACGAGAACATCTTCGTCTGATCTCAGAAGTGTATTTATACCCCAAGCGAGAACAATTCACTGCTAAACTCTCCGAGGTGTCGCCCCTGCCTCTGACATTTCACAGGAAGCGGAATATGGGGTCAGCGTTGTTTTATTTCCACGCTGAATACGAAACAGGCCTTAGCATGAATAGATGATTATTCAGATTTGTCCCAACACAGGTTTTAAACCAGCATTAATATATCAGGCCCTCGGCTGCCTTCCACTCTGGCTCTTTTAATTTTTTTTTCCTTTCTCTTTTTCTTTTTTTTTCTTTTTTGCAGTGAGGCAAGAGTGCTGATGAATAATTGAACAGTCCCGCGGTCCAAATGTCACAGCAGGGAAAATTGTTTGCGCTGGCTGGTAATTAGAATTTCATTGTTTGTTATGTAGGTTTGAAATTCCTGTCATTCCACATTCCACCTTATCTCGGTGATGGCAGATATCACCGCGCTTGTCTATCCGGGGGAGAGACACTAAGGCAACGATGGAGAGATGGCGTGAAGCACAATACATTTGCTCATTCAGCACACACTCATTCACTCACTCGCTCACTCACACACTTGCACATTGTCGCCGACACAGATAAAGTCACGCTCCTTCTCATTCTCCTGCTCTCAGATGGACACAAAGCAGTGGCCCTGGTTCACATAGTCTTTTCTGAATGCAGTATGCAATATTCCTTGAACCTTTGAGCCTCATGTTGTTTATGTGACTCTTCTAACATTGCGTAACTTGGTTCGTGTTTTGTTACTGCCACATTCAGCGCTGCCTGTGCTCGTGACTGAGGCTGACATTTTTGTCCCATTGCTTGTAAAATGCTTGCACTGGAATGTGCACTCATGTACGTGCACACGTACGGGTGCGCCTGTGTGTGTGATGTGTGAGTGGTGTATGAGAGTGTGGCTTCGTGTGCTCGGGACTGCTCCATGTTTGCATATTAGCTGTTTTAACACTTTCACTGGGTGATGCAGTACGCTGTTCTCTTTGCTGCTCACACACAATCTTTTAGGGCTGGTGCCCTTTTCCTCTCTCTCGGTTAGTCTTATGTGAGTTTGAATAAGGTGCTGCAGATGGGTATGGGTAAATTACTACTTCTACTAATGACTTGAAATATGTATTGATTCTAATGTACAAAAGACTTAAGTAGCACTCAGAAAAACAGAGACCCATGAATGAATGAATTGAGATTCATGGAAGAATTCTGTCATGGCAGAGATCGCAAATGTCCCTCCAATTCCTCTGAAAGACAAAGGGTTTAACTTGGCTGCGCACAAACATGTAATCCCACTGGTTGGGTTAGTTACTGTTACAGGTTAGTTAGAGGCAGGTAGAACCACTTTCAGGCTCCATTCATTTAGACAGGGGTTCACAGTAGCAGTTTCTGGAAGTTAATTAGTCATTGTTCTTCTGGAAGCCTTTGAGCTACATGCAGGGCTATTCATATAGTGTTGCTGACCCTTACAATCAATTTTGTACTCATCTTGAAGCATACAGTATATACACACATGCTGCCGGTAGAAATTGTGTTCATGAGTTTGTGCTAAAAATACAAAACTCAGAGCTGCTTATGTTTATGATAATCTGCAGACTTTATCACGAAGGACAGCCTAAATAACTCCTCCACAAATATGCAATGCTGTTTCAACACTGTCCAACTAGTGTGTGTGTACATATATATGTGTGTGTGTATATATATATATATATATATATATATATATATACATATATATACATATATCTGTGTGTGTATGTGTGTGTGTGTGTGTACTAACCACTGATATGGGGGTAATAATCCAGAAACCTTTTATTTCGTTAGATTTTGTGACTTGAGCTCAGTGAAAAGAAATTTCACCTTTATTTTTTATTTAAAACTTATTTTTAGCAAACTTTTTCTTTTGGTATGAAGCACTGTGCCACTCATTTTGTCACTTAGGCATGTTTCTGATGATCTTTATAAACAGATTCAACATTTCAATAGAATTTTTGGAGCCCCCAGCTTTCATGTCATCTAAGTGCTATGGACCATTGACATGTGGGTTTGTTGCATGCAGGTAAGAGGTCCATGTTGACAAGAAGAGACGGATGCCATTTAGTGCAATGGTTCCATGAGCACTGTCTTGCCTTGTTTTTAAATGTTTTTTTAAATAGCATTTTTCACTAAAGATCAGCAGTTGATGGACTCCCAGAACGGCTTTCTGGCTTCTGGTGAATGTCAAGTGTTTCCTGCCTTTTAGTTCTGTTTTTAGCCTCTACCACCCACGACAGGGAATGGTAGAGACCTGCTGTTAATAGAAAACTGCTACAAGCAGTCCATGCTGAAGAGATAATCAAGCTGAAATTCTAAAAGATCTCCAAAGCAAAGTAGATTCAGAGTCAGTCATTAAGATGTGGCCTTTGTTCCCTGTAACAGAAACAAAAATCTATTTAGTTGCAACATCAGCAGTTTATGAAGAGGAGGAACCGAATACCTCCAGTTGGCCAAGATGACGAAAGAGCTTTCCTGTGAATTTGTGTCACCTCACGTTAAACAAACAATTTATTGTGTTTGAATGTTGTCATCATCAACATGACTGAAAGGCAAACCTGTTTGTTTCCAATCTTGACTGACTTGCCTGTCGATTGACATTTGTTCTGTGGCATTTACTATTACGACAGCTTTACTAACCAAAGTCAGTAGCATAACCACGAAGCAAAACCTGTGGCTACAGTTTCTCTAAATTGGCGTGGAGCAGTTGATATCCTCATTCATTGCATCTTTAAAGTCAAATGGCTGGCTTTAATACTTCTGCCGTGTCCTAGTATCTTTTACCAGATTGAAACTGTATAATAGCGGCATTTCTCTGCTATTCCTATTTTCCTCACCATCAACCACAGGCTCTGAGTGTTTTTGCACTCCGTAGCTGATTTCTTTGTTTTTGACTATTTCTTTTAAAAGGTTTTTCTTTTTTTCGTGCCTTTCATATTTGTTTTTCTAAGCGCTTACTGGCAGAATAGTCAGTGTGATGGTATTGCAAACCCCTTTTTTGTGAAAGTAGGCGTCAAATGACAGTTTAAGGTTTCATAAAGAGACCTGACTTTTTTTGGTGGGGATATACTGTTTTAGACTGCACAAAGGGAATTACCAGTGCTCATTCAAAGGGCCACATAAAATCCAAAGCAGCCGAAATAAAACAACAAGTATGAATATGCCAGTCTTAGAGGCTAATAACAAGTTATTTTCTAACCCCTTCCTTTCTGTCTTTCATCTATCTTAATCTCTGATTTGACATTTGTCTTATGTTGTTTTCTCCCCCTTTTTTTCCTCTCCATATTTGTCTCTCTGGATCACGAGCTCTCCATTTCTCCCACCATCATTCTCTTTTGTTCTCTCTATCGGTGGGAGATGGAGTTAAGTGCAGCTGTAGGCCAAATAGCCCAGTGATTGGCTCTCACTTACTCCTGCCTCCCCAGTGCATTTGAAATCACTGATTGCAGACAAGCTAGTCTAAATCAAAGCTCTGCTTTAAGGAAAATTCTTTCAAGGAAAAGGGAGTCTGCTAAACCCATTCCCAAGGCAGATCATCGCCTTCACTTACATGAAGAAACAATGTGTAAATTGACTGTATTTAACTGATATTGCTAACTGATATCAAATTATGTTGCTGCCCTCCAGATGCCCTGAACACAAGGAACCATCAGGTGATGTGCACCACCATGAAAGTCCTGCAGCACCTGGTGATGTCTGCAGACAAGGTGGGAGAAGCTCTGGTGCCCTACTTCAGGCAGATCCTCACCGTTTTTAACCTCTTCAAGAACAAGAGAAGTGAGTTTCAGGCACCAAGCTCTGGAGTGTTTCAAGGACAAATGATGTGGGAGGTGTTTGTCTTTTGGAGCAGATATTGTGTAAGCTTGTTCTAATATTGGCATGACTTCAGAGCAGCAGTCATGGGGGGAGGGGCGTGAACCAGGTGATTCGACAGTCCTGAGAAATGCCACGTAGAGGTTAAGTGTCTCTTTTTATTTGAGCCCAACTAAAAAAGGATTCTGTTTTCTGCATTTTCTTTGCTGTAGACTCAAAGCTTCTGCCCTCGAGTCCTTTTTACTTTTCCTCCTTCCACTTAAGCATCCACTTGACAGAGAAGCTCAATTTTGTCTTTTCTGCTGTCAGTCAGGCGGCATTGTGCAGTGCTGTTGAGGAGGAGACTTTGTCCTTGCTCTCACTGAAAGGCTCCACCTGGGTGACACCAGGACCTGGGGAGATTGGCATCAGATAGGCAGGGCTCTTTGTGTGGCTGTGTCAAAGCACTTAGCATGGTGTGACATGATGTGGGCCCATTGAAGGCTTAAAGGCACAACCAGCCCCAAACACCACAGCAGGGTGTGGAGACTGACATTGTGAATCAATCATCTAAACACAAGCTTTAACGGGAGAAAACACAAGGCTTTAGTCTCTTAATCAATATCCAATTTGAATCTGTTGTCTCTTTAATTCGCTTACATTTATCTGTTTGTTGAGATAGTGAGAAAAGACAAAGGACGGAACAGGAAAGCCCGCCTTATTAGCGCACGGCCTTATGCAAATCTCCTCCGTAAATTAGCTGTCAAATCAATCCCCTAAACCGCTTTGAAGCGCGAGTTTCTCCGCCACACCAAAAGCTCCGGAGTCAGCCGGTGAACCTCACCATGAATATATCTGCCTGGTAGTTACTGTGGCGTCCTGTCCACCTGCCTCGACTGCTCCTCTGTCCTCCTCTGGCAGGCATCGATTAAATCTGAGCCAACCTCTCACCTGGCAGGCGTCTCTGCTATCCACCTCTTGAGACCAGCCTCTGCCAGAGAGAGGTCCATACAGCTGCCAAAGCACAGGGCCCAATCTGCTAAACAAGGACAGAGCTTCCTCTTCAGTAGTTTATAGGCATCCGGCAGAGTTTCTCTCCTGTAAAGTTTGATGAGAGTTGAGGCTGAAAATGTTACCAAAGTAAAGCATGTCAGTGCAAGCGAGCGTCTATATACTGTAAGTTCATAGATAGCTGGATAATTTCCTTGTGTTTTCCCCCCCGATCACCGTCTGAGGCTTCAGCCTTAGATGAGCTGTCACAATTCATGTTCTGTTCTACCTACTCCCCTCTAACAGAGAAAGATATAACTTCAAATACAGAGAATAGATGCTTCCCTTTTGGGGAGGGGGGAACAAACACTGTGTGAACTAGAACTCTGTGTTCTTTCTGCCTAATCCACAAATATTTCAGGGTTGTTGTTCTCTCACAGTCTTTCTCTGTGTGCCTTTGTCTTTGTTTCTCTCTTCTGTTTTATGGCTTGTTTATATCAATATCAAAGCTTTCATTGAAGTCCATCTATTATCTAATATTACTTATATACACCTCCAGGTCCATCCCACACTCAGTCGGCTGTCTCAGCGCCTCAGACCGAGCCTCTAGCAGACAGGCACGATCATTGTGTTAATACAGTAGAAGACACAGAAGGCCGGCTAGTTGTGTGTGGTAACTCCCACACTGTAACTCACAGAGCTTGCATGGCATCCCTCTTATCTCCTGCGCCACAACGGGACCACTGTCCATTTCATGCCAAATGTGTGTGTCTGTGTCCACATTTGTGTACGTCTGTCATGAATAGATCTGTTGTATCCCATATGCAGCTGTTGCCTTCAGTGCTTTCTGTCTCTCCCTGCTCACTGTTGTCGGTCTGCCAGCCTTGGGCACACAATGCTTTACTACACATCTATGACATGCCCCACATATACCATTGCACGCTGGTCCAGATGAGGCTACACAACCTGACTCTGTTCCTGTCTGCCCAGTTGTTCGAGCTCCGAATCAATAGGCTGACAGCCACTGCTGCAGGGTCAGGGCCACAGTTAGATATCACCGACATCTCATCGCGGGACAGATCCCTTAGGCTGTGTTCCCACGCTTCCGCTGTGTCGCTCCCACTCCGAGACAGGGTTGTGACCTGTTAAATTGGTCTGTATACAGCCCTTATCTGAGCCATTTTTCCAAGGTCAGAGCCGGAACTTAACAGCCATCTCCAAAATGGACCCTCGGGTGTCCTTTCACTCAGACAGAGCGCTGGCCCTCTGACCAGAAGAACGGCGTTACAACCCACCAACCCACATGTTCAGTCTTTTTGGGATCCAGGCCTCTGTCGTTGTTCAAAGAGAGAAAAATATGCCTGTTTAACTCCGGGCTGCTGGCTGCCATTCTTCCCACTGTCACAGTAATGCGTCATTTTGAAGTGCACAATAATGAGCAATCACATAGTATCACCATCCTTGATGTACCCTTTTGTCTCCTGAATCAGCGCTCTCAGCTTTTGTTTGCTTTGTGTCTTTTGTTTATCAACTGTTCTTTGTGTATTTGTCTATGTGTGCATGTGTGTGTGCATGTGTGTTGGAGAGACAATGTTGAGGACAGTGTAGGAATTTCTCCAATACGATTTGCATGGCTCTCTTGTTTTCTTGATGTGATGAATCTTATCCCTAATGAAATGCAACAATGTTCCTTAAGAAGGAGAGATGTGCTCCGTCATCCAGCAAATTCCTCTTCTGAGCTCAAAGGATGGGAACTCATCTGCCATACTGTACATCATATCAGGAAGGGACTCTGCAGTGGAGTAAACAACATCGAAAATATGTTGTGGGGTTGTGAATGAAGATGAAATGCATGCCAGTACTGATTTTATTTAGTAGATTAGATATTGGCTATATCAGTGAATACAGATTCTTTATTACTAAATTCCACTTTTTCACACTCAGTTATGTTACCTTATGATAAATAGGTCCTGGTGAGCTGAGCAGATATAAAGAAAACTATGAACACTAACTCAAGTTTAAATTAAAATAAAATCCTGCATATATGGTGTCTTTTCGACACAAATCCCTTCCAGTGGGACCCAAAAATGGTCACTTCAGTGACTCGAAGCATAGCTGGGACGTTAAAACAATTCAACAGACTGGTTATATAAATAATCACCCCACAGTATACTCCCTAAACATTTCTGCTGTTAAGTTGTGCATTTATAATTCAATTAAAATTAACATCAGTTTTCAGTTTACAGTAGCAGCCATCTCAAAGCACTTCTGATGATCCCCTATGAGCGAGCACTGGGGAGCGGTGGGAAGGAAGAACTCTGTTTTGGCAGGAAGACAAAGCCAGGTGCAGGGAGGGGCAGCCCTCTGTTATTAAGGGAAAAGATACAACTTAAAATAAGGACAAACTAAGAAGGACAGGCGAGAGCGAAGGATTTGAAACTGTGAGTTTATTGGGGATGGCTTATTTTCACAGCCAGCCTCAAGTGGCTATTTAAGTTGCTTTTTTTGGACTTTCATATTTGCTTCATTTTTCAGCCCCAGATGTTGGTGCTTGGCTTCAGATGAAGTCTTCAAGTTCAGTTTTTTGTTCTTCTTTATCCATCTAACTCCTTTAATAGAGACAAAAGTGGATTTAACAGGGTGCTCCACATCAGTGGCAAGCATCTTGGTTGTGTGTTTATCAAAATTGCTCAATCATATAGCTTTCATATGCAGCTGTCGTATTAAAGCTGTTGTGTTTGGTGTAGCGGAGACTAAGCATTTAGAAATCTGTATGACCAGGAGGAGGGCCTGGCATGCTCTGCCACAGCGAATGAAACATGAGCTCTAAGATTCGTCTGGTTCCCGGGGTAGCATTGTTGTTGTTGCCCTGATAATTTTCTTCGCTTATCTGTAAGGTGTAGGTCCTTAAACACCTATTCATCACTGACAAGCGCACTCTCGCTGTCTCTCTCTCTCCCTCTCTCTCACACACACACACAGAAACACAGTTATTCACACGTATTGCTCACACACCAGTGATCTGGTTCATTTAGCCTCTTTTATCTTTCTGCTAGGAATGTGGCCAGCTATGATAGGGTCTCGCCCACATGCATTGCTGAGCCTACACACACATACACACACACAGACACACACACACACTCTACAAGTTGTGATAGTAGCTCTCTGTCTTCTGTGTCTGGACAACTGGTGAGGTTTTTGTGTTGGTGACAGATGCAGCACTGTGGCTGTATCTTATCTCATGACCGCGCTCTATCTGAGTATCACATGACGTGGTCACAGGCACACTCACAGGTCACGTTGGGCCTTTTTTATTTATACGGCGGCTCAGTTACAGCCCATACCGATGTTTGGAATTGAATGGAAATAAACACGGGTAGGTGGTTCACCAGACAACCGCCGCCCCCACCCCCCCACCCCCTCCATCACACCCTGATACAAGGACATGGAGAGTCAGAAAATCGTGGGGAAGGAGACCTATTCCACTGTGTTCAACTGTGATACTAAGAGAAAAGGCCACCTTGAGCAGAAACACAAGGAAATTAAATCCAGAGTCCTTTTTTTTTTTCCTCGGCTCATTTTAATAAGACAGAAGGCCAAGCGTATGCCTGTGTACTCAACCACCTGTGCTCCTGTCCACAATACAACATAATACTCCCATTTACTGCCACACCACTGCACTGTGGCGTGTATGATGTTGAAGCTAATTCCTGGGGATTCCCATTCACAAACATTTGCTTTATTTAATGACCTTTTCCAGCTGCTGTTGTGAAAAATTAATTCACTGCCACGCTTTCGTTGTGTACATAGCAACGCAATGGAGGAGCCGCGCTCGCACAAACACGCAAAAACACACACATAAGCCCATGCCCCCACTATAATCCATCATCTTCCACAGGCACGGAGAGCTCCTTTTCCCCCAGTGGACATCAGAACACACACCTCATCTTCAGCCCCGGGCTCCTCTTTCCACGTAGCCCCCCTCCAACTGGAGATATCTATCAAACCATCACATCCTGCCGAAACCCCTCCGCCATTACAATACGAGATGAATGGGAGAAACAGAGAGCCAAAAGAGAAATGGAAGAAGATATAGCATGAGTGAGCAAGAGATGAAATCCAGGTATACCGAGTTGCCTGTCCTTACCTGCTGCACTGTTAGCATGCTTCACAGCACATAATGACTTTTTTTTCTTTCTCTCCTGAAGCTTAAGAAAAGACACAAGGTTGAGGAAAATAGTAGAAATATAGTTTTATATTAATGCCGCCCACCCCCCCATTCCCCTCCCGCCTACCTCTTTCTATCTCCCTCCACTCCAATACTCCTTGCGCCTGCGGATATGCCCACCTGGCTCTGTTAATTTCTATTGTCAGCAGGTCTGAGGCGGAGCAGCCAATCAGTTGCGAGCGTCAGCCCTTGGGCCTGCAGTCACTCCGCGGCTCCAATTTAAAGGTCAGCTGATAAGCAGCCAGATTCATGCATAATCTGGGCTGCTCCGCAGTCAGACAGGCAGACTGCTCAATGAGCATGCACACACACACATATCCACACCCAGCATACACAACTCATTCTCTTGGTCTGATCGACCCTCAGAAAACGAAGAAGAAGACGTATTTCACCGTCCCTTTTCCAGCCGGAATAAATGCCTGCCTCTATTGTTCCATCAAGCCACATAATGTACTTTTACTAATTGTTTGAGAGGAGCGTCTCAAAAGAGCCCAGCTTTATGTTTGTTGATTTGTTCATCATTTTGTACATAGTGCCTTTTTTGCGATGTGAAGCACTTAGGGGAATTACGGGATCTTTAACAAAGCACCAAAGCTGGCAGTGTGCTTAAAATTAAATAGAATTTGGCCTCGTCGCCCAGGCAGTTTGCTACTTTAACAAGCACCACTTCAGCTGCTGCTGAGGACGGCCAGTAGAACTCACATGTTCCCCATCTTCTCAGTCCCACTGGTCAACAGAGTTGCTTGATTGCTTACCTTTCTATTTCATATTTCCTTGACCTTAACCACCACCACAAAAGGTTTAATTCATTTATTCATTTTCAGTGATCTACATTTGTAACTTTTACATTTTTTATTTTGTTTTGTTTGCTGAAAACTCAATTATATTTAGCATTTGACCACGAACAGGTGTGAATTGGTGAGTTAGACCAGGACAGCTATTCTTAAAAGGGTGCTGCGGCCCAGTTAAAAACCAGCCAACCCAGTCTTAAATCAACACTTAAATTAAATTACAGAGAAAGTGATGCATTTCCTTAAAAATTGTATTTAGAAAAGACGAAAACAACTCAGGCAGTTGGCTATAAATTGCTAATGCTACCAAGTCATATGCAAAGTGTTAAGACCAATGTGTGACCCACCTGCCACTAGGACACAAACTTCAAATTTAGTTCAGAGCAATGAGTAATGAATATCATTACAAACCACCACCTGCAGTACCTTCGCAGTCCACCAGGGGAACCTGGCCTACACCCTGGGAATCACTGCAACAGAAGATGCAGAAAATGTTTTTAAGCTGATGGATGAAGTAGAATGGGTGTTTTTCATTATAAAAATACATCCACAGTAATTCCCTTCACTGTGGTTCCTTTGAGTAGCTAGTTCAGCAATCTTCAGTAAAATTTAAATCTTGGATATTTATTGGACAAGAATTTAGGCTCTAGATGAGTCTTCTAAAAGCTGAATGTTGAGCTTTTAGACAGCTAAGATCGGGTTACTGAACACAGTAACTTCTGCTTTGTAGATGAATATGTAGGTACCGTATCCTTAGTGATGAGACATAAGTCTTCACTTTCAGTGGAGCTGCTCCTTTCATTCCCTCTAAATCCAAGAAGCACCCAATTACTTAATTGGATGAGTTATGAGGGTCCTTTCCTCACCCGATTCCCTCCCATCTCAATGAGATTAACACACTCTGTAATTAATGAATTTGGGGCACTTTGAAACGATTTGCAGGATTGTCCTGGCTCCGGGGGCCTGACATGTGTAACACAATTATCGAGTTGTCGAAACCAGACAAAAGAGTGAGATGAATAGGCCAGCATTAGCTGTGTTTGCTAAAAACAGGTGATCGTTCCAGTCACAGCCTGGATTAGATTCGTGGGCCGCTTTGTTGTCATTCAGATTAGAGTGCATGTGTGACGATGGCTCCCGTGTATTCATACGTATGAATCCGTGTCCCCACATGAGAATTTTTTGGGCTTCCTGACTTGGTAGCGGCAAGCAGAGAGCTCTCCTCCAGCTTCTTCCCACATCATTGTGTTTGACATCTCCGCGGGCAGGCAGCGACAGAGTGCTGGTGTGTGTGCAGACATTTGTCTGGCCCGCTTTGGATCAGCGTTCGCACCCTGCGTCAGGTTGGCTGTCAGCTTTCATAAGCGCACCTCCACGAATGGGTCCTCCGCTTGAACATGGAGAGAGAGAAAAAAGCACAGTTTTGCAAAATAAATAACAAATGGCATTTCTACAGCCTCCTGATTTTGTTGTCTCCGGCAAGGACACTCGTAATAAACAATGAATAAAATAGATTTTATCACCCCTGTCTGGATTCGTGTGATACACCCGAATTTCAAATAGGTCACTGTTTGCAAAGCGCTTGAGATTTTCAGGAGTCCCCACTGTGGCAGTCATATTACATCTGCGACTGTCATTTTTTTTGTCACCTCTGTCTTCTTTCACACAGAATTTCCACTTTAATGCTGCCAGGAAGACCACTCAGTCACCCATAGTCATTCTCACTGAACCAAACAAAGCCAGCGTAATGCTGCCACAGTGTGCCCCCCCAACCCTACCCCTTTAGAGACCCACACCCCATTACTGCCCCTTCTGGCCATATTTCACTGACAGATATACCTCCTTATCTCGTCATATGCCAGTCAGTCTCTGCACTGTCTCTGCACTGATGTGTTTGAACAATAGGCAAGTGACCACACCCCACATATTTTGCTCATACAGTCAATAACACAGCTTTTTTTGTCATGTTTCTATCATACAAATGTTTCAGAAAGAGTGGTATGAACACTGGAATTTTATTTACTTATACCATGTAGGTTCTATTTTATTCTGTTGTTTTTTAGTTTGTTTTTTTACATTGTACTGGTGACAGCTGTGGCCAGAGGTGTAACTTTCCTGTTGTCAGTCTGTCTGATCTGTCTGTCCATCTTATCCTCATTTACAGCTCGAGGGAACTTCTTTTTTCAGTCTTTTTTTTCAGTCTTTTTTTTCATCAGCTGATTGGATTTTGATGGTGAAATTCTCGTAAATGGACGGTCTCAGAAAGGACTGGACTGTTACATGGAGACTGATCGCTGTCCTAGACTGAATCAATGAAATGCCGAATTTGATGTTCAGCGGTCAAGATCATGGTTCACTCACAATTATTTTTTTTTGTTTTATCATAACTCCAGAATTCATATTCCAATGATGCCATAATAATTGTCAAAAATCAGAATTAGCCCAGCACAGACTCCAATAGATGGCTTTGGAAAATGTGAATGACAGCACATGTATTTGACTTTTAACTGTTTAATTTTCATATATTTTCAAGTTTTACAGCTTTTCATCCTGATAAAAGCATCCCTGCATGGCCATTCATACTGCACCAAAGTAATACAATAATACAATTTAACAATTAAATGACAGAAAAAGCCCTGTATGTTCCACTATTTCTTTTAAAAGGCTGTTTTCTGTGAATTAACAGAAACCTTTTGATTTATAATTACAGAACAGTCCGAGCAATGTGCTATCAAAACCTTTTATGTTGTTTTACACAATAATTTCTCACAATTTAAACTCAAAGAGTCATGCTGACAGATGTTTTTTTTTAATACAGGAACATTTCTTTATCAGGTAGAAAAACCTGATAAAGAAATGCTGCTTTTTCTTGCAATCATATATTGCAGGGATCAAATTTGCAGTTAAACTTCGTTTTGGTCTACAGAAAAGAGAGTTTCACTGGTTCTGCCCACTTAAGATCAAAGTGGGCTGTGTGTGGCCTGTCATGTAAAATAAGTTCCCTGACATAAACTGTCATCTGTAACCTGCACGGTGTTAAAGACGTACATGAAACAAATCTCTCAAATGTAGCACATGACTTCAGTATTCAGCTACGAGCTAACGGTGTGCTCAGAAATCAATAGAGTCACTTGAAATGTTTATCTCCATGGAATACGCTTCAAGCGCGTTGCCTTTTCAGTGCTGCAACATTGCTAATGGTTAAATTTCATTTAATAAAGGAAAGATTAATATTTAAATAGGCTGCTGGCGATGTACAGTATTATCATTTAGAATGCACATTGCACATTGTTTGCATAATTAATTCAGTGCAGCTTCATCTGTAAATAATATTGTTACCACACCAGTTGCACAGACACAGAAGACCATTATCAGGATATGTGTGTGTGCATGCGTGCGAGTGCAGTAGGGCACACTGTCACTGCTGCGCAAACACTGAGAAAATTCCCACTTTAGTGCCTTATTTACTTTCAGGATCTGTTCTGTCACACAAGCGTGAGTGCAGGATACACACACACACACACGTACACACACTTTCTGTGCCCTTCAAAGTCAATAGAGGGGATATAAACATCAACGTCTACGTCACACCGTCACGTGGAATGTAGAGTATGCCTGCTGCAGTCTGCTTGGGATCATATTTTATAGGCAGATTCTTGACCTCTGCGGTGAAAGTTTTGCACATGCCGTGCACTTTCTAACATCTTCGCTTTGGAAACACAGGATCAAAAGATGTTGGGAGCATAAACAAAACACTGCTGTGGTGATTTATATAAATCCGGTACTCCTAGTTTTCTTTTCTATGTATGTGTTGGTGATAAGGATGCAAGGTGGACCCTTCATCTAACACCTTGCAACAGTGGCCACATAATTAACTTTATCTGACTTTCAATACCAGCCAGGGTTTTAACATTATCTTTTATGCTCCGTGTTTGCTCCCAGTCCTCCTTTTCATAACCGAGCTGATGCATAGTTTTCGCTTTTTCCTTCAGTGTAGCCCAAGTGCTAAAAGCCTTAGCTTCTTTGTTCTGCTCTACTGTTGACCCAAGATAGATGAATTATTCACCTTGAGGTTTGTGGCAGCTCTTGTAACGTGCTGACCCGCCAACCCCTCTGCATGCCTGGGACACTTTACATTACTCCCAAAGGAGATGCACCCATGGTTCTCCTCCTCTCCCCTCAGCTTCTGTCTTCTCCACCACCTCCTCCCATCAAATATTTAGTCTGCGTGGATGGAGAAGCAAATCCCCAGCCTCTCTCACCTCATTTCTCTACAAGCCTCGATGTTCTCCTTTACTGTGAACCACATCTATACTACACAGATGTGGTTCACGGTGCTTTGATAGCAAACTGTTTCAGTATCTTCCTCTCACATTTTTCTTTAAAAAATGTATTTTTTCTTTCCTGGTTGCTTTTAAAAAAAGAATATATGGAAATATGCTGCTACACCAGGGACATTTTATCCTAAAGGTCCAGGGAAACTTACTATTTCCTCATTCAAGGTAACCTAATGACCAATGACAAGTTAATAAGTTTCCATTTCAGCTAGTACTCTAAAGGTTTCACTTCAACAGAAGTGTACAAGCCTACTAAAAATACAGTATCTTTTAAGTAGTAGTACAATTCATCCCAAGGAGAATCTGTTTTTCTCAACAAAAAAAGTTCACAAAACAATAGTGACTCTGATGCAAGTGTAATCTGTGGTGGAGCCGATGCTTCTACACACACAGCTCACTGGAAAGAGGCAGCAGTAAAGAGGTGCAGACACAGGGTTGAATACATAAATCTACCCATAATCTTATGAATCATATGGAGTTAAATTTGAATTAGGTTTTTTTTGTTGTTTGTTTTATTTTTGTTTTTTTAAGCTAGGCTAAAATATGTATGTAATATGATATCTGCTGGCCTGGGGGCAGAAGGGGGCTTTATGTGAGAGGTGACTCTAAAGTAACACAATTCTCTCTTAAAGTTTTGAACACTTTTTCTTTTCTTTCGTTGTTTTCTGTAGTCTGAACTGGGTAAGGTTCATGGTCATTTGTGAGCTCACTCATCTTGGAGTTGCCTGGCAACTGCACCATGACAACGAGAGTCGCGGACGTCACTATAGGCGGTCAAGAAGTAGACAGCCACGTGAACTTCAAAAGCAATGAAATACAGAAAAATGCTGCTACTGTTATCATTCACTCTTTGATTTTTAGTCTTTCTGTTAAGTTTGGCTAACCGTGAGACGGTTGTGGCTTATTTACCAACGTATGTGTGTGGTGTTTTACTTCTTATGTGACTCATCTAACTCTTCTCATCTAATGCCAAAACTATTATAGCATAACATGGTCCCCAAAGATATTCTTTCAACTATTTCAGCTCTGATTGTTGTTCATTTTATCATTGAAATCCAATATTGGAGAAATCGCTGATTTGAAACAAAAGTTTTAAGGCTATAGCATGCATATTTATATTTTATATGTGTGTGCGCGTGTGTGTGTGTGTTGCACGCAGGTGAGCAAGCTCTGGAGTTGAGCTTGTGTTCAGAGAATGTGTGTTGGCCCCTGCGGGGTCACAGTCACTCTCTTGTGTTTGTCACCATAGTCTTTGTTTCCCACAGGCCTGCTATTCTGGGAAGAGAAAGGTCATCTTCCCCTCGGATACTGGCACCTTAAGGATGCTCATAACTGCACACTGTCTACAGAAGAAGTCAGCAGGTTCTCTGCTGATGATTTTTTGCCTCTTTGGTTTGTATTGTTTTATATTTGTATTTAGAGTAGAGAGTAGTGGAGGCAAATGTCCTATTACAGTAGGTATCCCTAATTATATATGGAGACTTTCATTTGTATAGCTGAAAAACTGAAGTGTTGAATGTTTGTTGTGTTTTCATTTAGGGTGCTGTGTATTTGCATCCATATATATGTGTGTGGGTGGCCGATGGCAAGCTGAAACAGATGCTGTAGGGTAATTTAAGGTAGACTGAGAACATCTGTGCTTATTGAGTACTGAAGTATGCAGCAGTAGAAGCAGGGTCACTCACTTCCTTCTCTATTTATGTCTCCCTGTGTTTCCTGGACATATGAAGGCAAAGTAATGGGAAACTGATCCATGCGGGACCCCTTCCCCTGACCCTCTATATATAACAAAGTGACCCATCTATAGATTAACATGAGGCCTCCCCTCATTGGAAAGTACAGAGATTTAAAAAAACAACAACTTTGGTGTAGTATGAATTTCATCACCTGGCTCCATATGTGCGGAGAGATGGGACAGCTGCTTTTCAGCCATTGGAAAATAGCTACTAGGATACACACCTCCAGCTTTAGGGGCGAATAAGAGAGGAAACCATATGTTGCTGAAGGTTATGTGAGACCATGCAAATTGAAGCTCAGCTCTCTTGGTCACAAGAACGATGCTTTCAGCTTGAGAATTGTAGTCTGGCAGTTTAGTCACTGATAAATGCAGGCAGCAGTGCATTGATTGGAGCATTAAAGCGGGTGCGCCACCTTTTTCTCGAGAGTCTCCTGGAAACTCTCACGACACAGTGCCCTATCAAATGGGTGATGTGCATATTGATTAAGTCAGAGATACTTTAGAAGTCCTCACCAACAGGATATGTAAGAAAGGGCTAGAGTTCTTAATGAGTAATGCTGTCGGAGCAGCTATAGGTGATTTAGATTAAACTGCCTGCTAGCAAGTATGATGTGCTCAGTATTTGTTTGTGAGTTTTAGTCTTCCCTGTGCGTAAACAGAGACTTGGTTTCCTGTGTGGCTGTGTGTATTCATACTCCTCAATGCAGCAGTCACCACAGGGTGGGCTTTTATTAAAGAGTTGTAATGAGTGAGAGCCATCATAAGCCAGTTGCCTATTGATTACCTATAAAGAGCACTCAGTGGAGACGTGCTGTGATCCATAGATAATGCTTTGCACAGGGAGGCTCAACTTACCCTGGTTCCAAACCTCTGCATCGCCACCCACGTCTCAAATTTTGTTGAGCAATTCAAATGGATCTGGCAAACAGGTTGGAGAATGAGCCTTTGCAGGCAGGAGTACACAGCACAGTGGTAGTGAGCTGTGTCAGTTCAAGAGATTAAACGTACTTACAACCAACTGTTAAATATTTTTAAAACACAATTGCTAATTATTTGGTAGTTTGTAGCTCATTTAACAGCCACATAGTCATAGACCGGATATGGACTTGCTTACCCTACAAACAGCAGTATACCTGCTAATGCTGCCTCAGTGCTGGAAGAAAAAAATGACGTCAAAGCAGCCAGACATGTTTTTCAGGGCAAAATCAAAACCTCCCACAGAAAGCAGCTAACAAGAAGGCAATCAGGCAGAATAATGGAGTGGTAACGAAATGGGCTTTCAATTTGAACATCAGTGCGGGCTCAGCTACCGCACCAATAAGACCTCAGCTTTGAAGTCACGACAATAAGACGCACAGAGACTTGTGGGCATTCACATACACACAGAGCCGGGAACAACACACAGAACAAATACATTTATTCTTGTGTCAATAAAAAAATAAAAGCAATATTACATGTGAATGTTGCTATGCTAATGTATTCTGAGGCCTACTGCTAACAAACAGATGATTGATGGGTGAGTCTGTGACATTGTGCTTGTCTGTTTGTAAGACCACTGCAAGCTTTGCCTTTGCGACAAAATAGAACCGAGCAAAGGACGACATCAGTCTGGGTATGAATCTAAACAAAGTTTCCTTCTTGAATTTTTATTAGAGCCTAAATTTAATACATCTTAGACAACGCACATAATGTCTTCCATATAATGTTGAGCAGAGAGGCAATTTCATTAATGACTTTTTCTATTACCCTAGAAAATGTTTGCATAGGCCTAATGGTAAAAATGCTCCTCTGTTATTGGAACTGTCTATAATTGATTTGACTGTCTGTGATTTCCACATTATTTCCCCCCCTTTTTTTATTTTCTATTTTGTGTTTGTTTATCGCATTTGATAAATATTAGTTCTGTTAAAGGGTTTAATTAATGTATTACTAGCAATTACTACCAAAAGATGCTTTTGAGTATTTTTTATAATTGTAGTCCACCAGAATTTAGAGGCAAATGTTGGAATATATCGTTTTTAGTGCTGTAGATCTTAATTGCTTTACATATTTTTGCTATTACACAATGACTAATAAAAATACAGTGCTGAAGATCATAGCTAAACTAACTTTTTTTAATGTTTTTGCTAGTTTACTCTTTTCTTTTCTTGTCTGGCTAACTACAGTACGGGTCAGACGCTGTGTCACTGAATCCTGAGAAATTTCTCATTGTTTATCTGCTTCACAAGGTTAATGAACCATTTTTACAGAACAATCAGTGGAGTGAGAAATAAGTGGCAGTTTAATCAATTGATAATATTTTAAGTGGCTATATGCTGATTAAATCCTTTTTCCAAATGTGTCAGACCTAAGGTGAAGGGGTGTGGCCTTTCCCAAACAATTTAGTTTTTGGGCCTCATTTACAATATAACTGTGTGGCAGATTGTGAAGCATATAAGTATAATGTATAATGCCTAGCTATGAGAATTATAGCCATCGCTATAATATCTTAACCACCCTCTTAAACATATAGTCCTCTAACTAAGAGCAGGGTCTCTGTGGGTTTGTGTGTGTGTGATTGCTGCATGATGCTGAAGCCTGTAAGAAAGACAGCTGCGTCCGCCCCTTGTACACAGACTCCAAGAGAGGGTTCTCTCTGCTGGAGAGGGAACAGTAAAAATGCATCATAATTTCTCAGTAATGACAGCGGAGCTGATAATGTCAGAGCTTATCAATATGAGCCTTAGTGTTTTAGCCCCAGTGCTTGTTTAATGCTGGGTTTCGGTACCCATCCCTAATCTGAGCTGATTGCTCTCAGTGGAGAAAAATATGGAGTATTCATTTTGTAGGGGGGGCAAATGAGGAAAGAGGAGAGCGATGTTGTATTGAGACCAAGTGTAAACTGGCAAGATTCAATAGAAATTTTCTTAGAATAACAGCACTGTCAGTTGAAATCATAACACAATCTCTCTTGTTGTGAGTATTAAGTAAAACCATGCCCCGTAGCAGATTTGCTGCCAGACTCAATCAACTATTGTTTGATGTTCTCCAAACTAATGTTGTGGCAAACCCGGGGCTTAAAAGATTTAGGCTGGCTTGTGCAAAACTACATGTAAGGTACAGAAGGCTTACGCTGCAGCATCCACTGTTTTGTCTCTTAGCTATAAGAGAGCCGGAGGTGAAATATGTGCTCTACATCCCCATGACCTCTCACATAAAATAGATAAAAAATAAATCGTCCAAACTGTTTGGTAACCATGGTAATTAAGGTTAGGATCTGATTTAAAACAATTACAGATGAGTGAAGAATTAGCTATGATACCGTCATTTCAATGGCATTGACACTGCTATGTTTGCCAGTACTATAGGGGATTAATGGGAAGAGAAGGCATGGCAGTGGAGCTGGAATGGACAGAAAACACAGACTATGTGTAAGTACAGCTACATGCACACGTCCCCCTGGGGCTGGAGGCCGGGTGGTGAGATTGCAGAGTCACCCCCATCACTAGTGATCCATGCACACAAGCCAGCACCCTCTTGACAAAACACACAGAGCGAGTATTGTCGCCACACACAGAGACATACACACACATGCCTCAGACAGTTCATTTCAATGCAAATAAGTGTTCACCCCTCTTCTGGGAGGAGTTCTTGGCAGACTGCATTTTCTCTTCTCTATCATATGGAAGATCTAGATTGTATAGTGAGCTCTCGGGCAGAACCAAACAGCTATGAGTACATATAGTGCATCGCCTGCTTGAACTGATTTGCTGAGTTTTATGTTAAGTAGAAAGGACTTTTTTATCCTGCACTTTGTTCATGGAGAAAGATGCAGCCATGCTTACGCAGTGAAGGATGTGTATTTACAATGTCTTAAATGCGCAGTGTAGCTTTTAATTGTTTGGCATCACAGAGTTGCTGTATTGTTATGCTGATGTATGGTCCACTCTGCACTGTATGCCTGCAGCATTAAAGATGAAGCTACATTCTTCCGCCCTCCCAGCGGGCCTTTGTCCTCAAAAGAATGGAAGCTCCTCGCTTCATCGGATAGATTACAGCCAATTAAATGTGTCCGTTATCACCCATTAATTACCGCCACCACTTCTGCTAGAAATAGGCCTGACCAAGCAACGGCCGTGGACGTGAAATTGACCCAAATACATCAAGATGAGTTTCCATTTTTTACCTCTTTAATCAGCTCTCATCAACAGAGACCTATCATTGAACCAAGTCATCTTTCACATTGATTTGCAGTTAAATGAGTTTTGCTGGGCTAGCATGCCTACAGTACATGTATGCGCTTATGTTAGCAAACGAACATGGACGTATGCATGTGTTTGGGCATATATGTGCATTTGTGTTTGCACGCTACTACGTGTGCTTGTGTGTTTTTTGCATACACAGCACGTGCATGTGCTGCGTGTTGGGTATTTGAGGTCAAAGCTGATGTACTGGGCTTCCTGAGAGACATGCAGCGGCCCTGAAGGATTGACACTCTGTGACACCTCTCTCCGTCTGCCTGATTAGTCACCTCTTTGATGTAGCAGCCTATATTAAGGCTCTTAAGTAGAAGACAGCCTGACACTTGCTAGCTGAATAAGGCTCATAATACATAATACTGAAACACCATCTTCCATCATATGCCAAGCTTCAACACTTTTTTTACTTCCGTATTGCTACTTTTGGGATGTGTTGCAGTTTGTTGGACTGTTGTCAGTCCTGCATGTGGATTCTTAGAAAATCTGTAAAATTTCCGGGAACCAATGCAAAACGATTCCCTGTCCATCTACTTTTTTCATTTCTCCTCCCCCCCCCCCCCTCTCTCTCTCTCTCTCTCTCTCCCTGGTACTATCTTCTTTACAAGCTCAGGGGAGCCGACAGCTGCCCTCTAACCCTGAAATCAGGCATTAGAGGAACAGCCTGACAATTAGTCTGCTATTGCCTCACTGGGATGGGATCAGAATAACAAGACAAAGAGCAAAAGAGAGGAAGATAGACAGGTTTAAGATAAATTCCTGCCTTGGGAACATTTGAAGACACCTATTAAAGATTTAACTTTTTTCCCAAAGTGGTGCATTATCATGACCTTAGCAGTATGTGACATTTTATTTCACATGCTTCATTTTCACCTTCTGGCAAAATATGCAATGGTATACTGTCCCTACAGCAAGCTAATGCGATTCTTTCAGTTGTTTATGGAGCTGTATATATTCTAGAAAAGCAGGGTAAGATAAAAGAAGTTGATGGGAGACAGCTAGTGACAGCTTCTTCTCCAAGCTGGCATCAAATTGGTTTTCTTTTTGGCTAATGTTAGTTAATTATTGCTAGCTTTTCTGCTAACAGTACCTAGTTTCAAGACATGTCTTGTAGCAAAACACCCTGTATAAGATCCAGTGCTGATGTGGCTAATAATCTAGCTTACCATTTCCAAATTACGTCATCAGTCACAACTAATCCACATAAAACTATGTAGTAGTTAGCAATAATGCTGGCATGTAGATAACTGGAAATATAAATTGAACGGCTTTCCATTTTACATCATGAAGTAAAGCCTAGAGATCAGTTGAGGACCACCTAGCAACCACCAGTCACTACAGAAAAGGATTCCCTGACCAGTTGCAAGTCATTGCTGAAAGCTGTTATCTAACGCAAGCTATCTAAGAGACGTATACGGTGCTACACCAAAAACATCCTTGCGACTGCTTTGTTCATGAGCAGATTGCCACAGTCCCATGCTGTTTATATTGAAGATGGCAAGTGGTTTGCAAACACTTGCTAAGCGGTTATGAATAACAACACAAGGTATTTTTTAGAAAATACAAAATAAATACAAACTTAACTGTCCATTTCTTAAAAAAAAAAAAAAAATTAAATATGTATGCTGTACAATCATTCACCCCGGAGAAAGAGCGGTTCAAAGACTTCATTAAAAGCTCAAAATTACCATGACAGTCCTACCCTTGATGATGGGTATGGTGTATGTAAACTTTGGACCACAACTGTATCTACGTTTGTTGAAACTGTGTGCCGTTCCAATAGTATAATTCAGCTAAACCATTAAATGCTTTCTTCTTCTTCATAAACACATACACTTTACTCTGAAAGTAACGTTTTTCGACATATGGACTGTTAAAAGAGCAACGTGAGAGATGAGATAAGTGATGGAGTGAAAAATGGCAGAAAGTTTCGACCTCCTGCTACACATGTCAAAAAAAGTAACTTTATATGAATGTGTGTGTGTGTGTGTGTGTGTGTGTGTGTGTGTGTGTGTGTGTGTGTGTGTGTGTGTGTGTGTGTGTGTGTGTGCATGTGTTTAAGCGATCAAACTTCCTTGCAGCTCCGTCAGCTCCACGGTTGTAGAAAACATTTTACAAGATCAAAGCATTTAACACTCCCGAGCCCTGGGCACCAGCCAGCTTCCTCCCAACCCATTTCTTCACACACACGCACACACTTACATACACAAACACACACACAGACATACTAGGACATGTACTAGTTCATCCAGCCTTTACCCCTGCACGTCTCGGGGGATTTTATAACACTGAAGTCACCCAAACATTCCACCTGGAAACGACCGCCACCAGGTTCTGAGATAAGCTGAACATAGTCGAAGCCCCTCAGCTCTCATCTCCTGAGCGGCAGCCACACCAGCAGCAGAGTGGTATCAGCTCGACCGCAGCAGTCACGCTCCCTCCCTCTCTCCCGTCTTCCCTATCTCCCCCCATCCCCCCCCCTCCCCTCCAGGTGCTCTTTGACAGAAATAATTGAGGTGGGGAGGTGGTGGGAGGTTAATGAAGCACTCCCAACACACAGCTGACCTTTCCCCAGCCCCTGCGCAAATCATCGCAGCACAGTTTTTTGGACATTTTTAAATGAAAGCCTTTAAATAATTTATCTAACTATAGTTCCCGCAAGGCCCTTCATTAGAGGTTGGCCGTGACATTTTCCTCCTCCTCCTCTTCCCTCCCTCCCCCCCCCCATCCTCTCATACTTACCGCCTCACATCCAGTCCAAGAATATCACTGTTGATTTCTCTCGCCTTTGTCTCTCTTCTTCCGCTGTCATCTCTTTCTTGGTCTCGGTGTCTTTTCCTCCTTCCCTCTCTTCCCTTCCCTCTCCGTTTCTCCCTGTTTGACATTAGCCGCATTAAAGATTGAGATCTCTGGTATTCCACGCATGGCTGTGAAATGACAGCCGGGCGTCAAGACATGAGATGTGATTTTTGCCGTGGTGGAATGGAAATGGAGCACATTTAATCCTTAAATGTGTCGCGGGCCAACTGACAGTCAAATAGATTGCGAGGAGGAAACAACGGAAAACCTGAAAACTGATGAATCATTCGATCAAGTACTAAATTAAACGTGCACATTAACAAGTTTGCTCCTGTTTTGTTACCTGTGTGAGTTTTCTTGTGTAATTGAGTAGCTGGCATTACTTAAAGAGGACCGACTCTGCCATTAAGACAGACAGACGGGCAGACTTAACCTTTATGGCTTTACTTTACTTTGTCTCCACAAGAAACAGGATGGATGGCATTGATTTCTGCTTTATACTTGACTGTGCTGAAGACAGATTTGTAAAATCCTAGGTGCTACGAATGGGTGAGAATACAGGTGCAGCTACCAGGGAGGGAACCAAAGATATTAATTAACAAACTCCCTTGGAAACAGATGGATGTATCAGTGCGCCTGAATCAAACACAACATAGGCATGAATCAAACACAACAATAACAAAGTCACCCTGGTGCACTGGTGTGAAAGACAAATATCCAGATCAAATATATATTAAGTGAAGAGCACTGTCGTATTACAAGAAATACAATTCGTCAGGTCTGTTTTGCTGATGAAACTGAGAAAAATGAGATGTGACAAGCATTTGAGTTATACAATATTGATATTAGTGGAAATGTTATCAGATACAATGTGTGAGACAGTGCAGAAACCCAGGCTTCCCAGGGGACGAGCAGTAGTAAGGCAATATCCTCAGACACTCACACAGCTTGAAAGGCTTCTGTATAGCTGTAGGCAGTTTTCAAAAAAAAAAAAAAAAAGGAAAAGATCCCAGCAAGTCATTTAAGCAGACCTCAAAGAGTAAGTGTTATTTAACCTTTTTGGTAGCCAACACAACTATAACCAAAGCAGAACCCCAAGCAAATCAACAAAGCATTTGGCAACAAAGCATCAGGGTTTTCCTATTTAAAAAACATGTAAAATGTAATCATTTTCTTAAGTAGTGTTTATTTATTCAGAGTTAAGTAAGGTTGCACAGCTCCCACCCCCACCATGAAAAAAAACCTGAGCACATTCAGCAGTTTGACAGTCTTAAGGCTGCCTCTGCTCTGCACACAGAGAAAAATATTCCGATTAAAAACACATTTGTTAGTTTGACAAAATGCACATTGCGTCTGGAAATGCAAATACAGAAACGCTATCCCTCTTGGTTCAAGAGATGTGTTAGTCTGGCAGGAATAGACAAGTCCGGTGACTAATTTGTGCGTTCCTGCATCTGGCGCGCCGGCATTACTGAGGTGGCAAGTCATAGCGACAGTGTCTACTGCTGCCAGTGACGGGCAATCAGAATAATGATGTTAGCCAGTGGCCCGGTTACTGCTTGTGATGCTGGCTCTGGGTTGCCTTGGTTAGAGCAGGTAATGTTTTAACTGAAAATAACACCACAGTAGGTTGATTGAGTTACTCTGTAGCACTTAGGTAAGGTAAGGTAAGGTAAGATGCTGGTAAAGGGTGGGCGACATAGCCTCAAAGTTATATAACGATATTTATTTATGATTATGATATTTATGACAATATAGAAAGTAAAATACAGAGAGATAGACAGTGATTGTAACTTGCAGGCAGCAGCGATTGTCGCTGATGACAGACTGTCTAATTCAAAATGTGAATCAATTGAAACAAGGTGCCAGCAGCAGCTTTATAAGACAATAGCAGTGACTCACCATTATATACAGTGACAGTGACACAGCACATGACATGTTAGGCCTAGATAGTGTTTTCCATGGAAATTTAAAGTACACGTATAAAATAACTGCCTAACACTTGAGTTTAATGATAACTAAAGTAATTTAACCTTGAAACTCTTCAGAAGCTGAACAGTATTTGCCACATAATAAGGATATTTTCTACCTGGGATACTTTATCTTGGGTCAAGCTTTTTAACCATCTTCTTAAAGCCCTGCTTAACCACCATGTAACCACTCAGGTCTTTCCATTTCCTTATTGTGCTTTGAGTGCACTAATTGAGCACTCAAAGTGCTTTATAAAACATGTTTAAATTCACAGACACATTCATACAAGCATTTTTTTTCTATCTGTAATTGCTGTCTTTCTGACATTTGCACACATTCACTCTCTGATGAATGCATCACGAGCAACTCAGGGTTTAGTATCTTGCCCAAGGATGCTTTGAACCACCAACCTGCTGATCATTAGATGATTTGCTCTACTTCCTAAGACACAATCATTTATATATCATGATACGACATTGTTATTACTATTGGTATTATCACGGGTTGGTATGATAGAGTTAGAGGTTACTTTTGGTACTTAGGTAAAAGAAAAAGAGAGTTTCCACTCCACTCCTACTATATAAATCCTGACTGATGCAGTGATACTATCTTAAAATAAACATGTGATTAGATTTGTGGTGTCAGTTTACCCGACAGAACAAACAGAGCACAGAGAGCTGTTTTAACTGGTTCCTGATCAAAGACGGTTCTTTTAGCTTTGTTTTAACAGTCAAAAGCTAATCAGTGGAGTAAAGTATCTGTCTTGTTGGTATTGTCTTGAAACAAAAATCAGCCACACTTGAAAATGTTTGCATCTTTTCCATTGCTGTGTTTCATGGATGCAACTGGCCGTGAAGGAACATAGTATTTCAAACATATAAAGCTTTGATTGTTTCATTTGTTACTGTTGTTGTGTTTATGCACTTAATATAAAACTATTGGCAATAAAAACTATTTCAGTTTCGCTTCAACTTAATGGCAAAATAACTTTCTGCTTATTTTCTAAACAACATTCCCCTAGAAAAACATAAGATTTTTGGTATTCGGTATTTTGTCCGACTATGCGATTGCATTAGACTCCCTAATTGTAATTCTCTCTCACCATGCTCATTAGATCATTTGACAACAACACCATGAATCTTTTACTCACGTCATTAGTCAGGATGTGTTTTCACTCCTATAATAAATCTGTTTCTTTGCCACTGCAGTTCCCTCTTTCTCACTCTTGCTCTCTTGCTATATCAGAAGTTCTTTATTACCTGGAAACAAGAGCAGATTTATGCCTTTGTCTGGGACAGAGGTAGGTATGGTTTACAGGGTGAGTGGTGAGGGATGAGTTGTGTGCAGGATTAGTTTTCAGGCCAGAGGAGAGGAGAGGGTTATCTGCCAGTCTCTTACCTTGTGCTGTAGTGGATGCAGGCTGAGATATTAGGGAAGGACTGCTTCATTAACTCTCAGAGACCACGGCCATGTGGTCTCGCTGTGGCTAACTGTGTTGCTCACCTTGGAAGACTGCTGCTCTTGCTCTTTTTTTCCTCTTGCTCTCAGTTGTGTCTGGCCCTTTCTGGTCCCCCTTTAAGGCCAGGATTTGCATTAATAACAGGGGGCGCTAGGCGAGATGTATTGGATAGATGTGTAAATTTCACTTACATAAAGATGGATGGCTTAATCTACCAACAGGAAGACATTTATAAGTAATAACTCGGGCAACTTTCCACATGACATTATGGTTTTAAATGACACGATGACGTTTGGATGTGTGTATTACAGAGTAAAGGCAAGTGAGACGGTCCATTTAGACTCCTCTAATGCGCTTTAAATCCAGACTATAGCACCCAAGACTGAAGCATAAAAAGAAAGTTATTTGTACCACTATTTTACAAAAATAACAATGTCTCAGTGTTTTTATTGTTTTAACAGAGGTAGGTTAATGTTTTCACCTTGCAGACTTTAATATTTTCCCGTGGCTGCGTGATTGCATTTTGATGATCTCCTGTGTCGTGTGCCTGGCGATACGCTTTGCTTGTTTCAGCGGGTCGTGCTGTATTTCAGAGAGAGCAAAGGGCGAAATGCAGCGTTCGTTTCTGCCTCAAACGCATTGCTTCACCGTTCTGCTTTCAAGATCTAAGCATTTTGAGTGTAGGAGTTTTTGCATCCCATTTTTCTCTTGGTACGGAAATGCAGGCACACACACAGACACACACACCCAGGACTATCACAGTAAGTGATTGGATGTTAACCAGTCTGGAATAAAACAGATGGAAGGGCTGCGCTACAGCTCCAAACACAGGAAATGGATTTATTCAGCCCACCCTCCTCCTGTTTTCCCATAATCCTTTACTGTCTTCTGGCCTCCCACCATTACACACTGACATACAATGATACACTGATCATCCACAACATTAAAAGCGCTGACAGGTAAAGGGGATAACATTAATCATCTCATTACAATGCAACATTTGCTGTGAAACCTTTAGTCCCATCATTAAGGTGACACACACCACCCACGTAAATATTTTTGCTGACACCAGCAGAGGTCCCGTGTCTGTGCCCTGCTGGGTCGGAGCTGTTTTGGCGACATGAGCTGGATCTACACAATATCAAGCAAACGTTTTAGTAGTGTAGCTGATCTTTGTGCATTTAACCATTTCACCACTGTATCAAATGTACAGTCATTATACTTTTTTTTACAGATTTCCCCACTATGAAGACATTGATACTGAAAGAGATTTGAAAGGGATTTGAAATAATCCTTTCATTCATGGGCCAACATCACTGTTTATGCAAGAATGTGTTTAATTAGCGCCATAACGATGTTTTCTGTCCCGCCTTTTCAATTTGAAACTGGGTGTAATGTAAATTAGGAGAAATACATTACAAGACATTACTCAGACTCTACATCACAGGAAGCCAGGCGATGATCAGTGAGCAGCAGTACGGCTTCATGCCGAAAAAGAACACTGCAGATGTGATGTTTGCTTTGAGAGTGTTGATAGAGAAGTATAGAGGAGGTCAGAATGAGTTGCACTGTGTCTTTGTAGCTCTAAAGAAAGCAAATAATAGAGTGCCAAGAGCTGTGGTACTGCGTGAGGAGTACCGGAGGAGGGTTAAGGACATGTATGAGGAAAGTAAGACAGTGGTAGGTGTGTGGTAGGTCCTTGGTCTCAAGGTGGGGGATCTGCCCTGACCCCCTTCTTGTTTGCCGTGGTGATGGATAGTCTGACAGATGAGGTCAGAGGTCAGGCAGGATGTTGATGTTTGCAGAGGACATTATGATCTGTAGTGAGACTACATAGCAGGTTGAAGAGAGCCTGGAGAGGTGCAGGTATGCTCTGGATAGTAGAGGACTGAAAGTCAGCATGTCAGTCAGTATGTATGTGGGCAAATCAGAGGGGAGACAGGTGGAAAGGTAAACATGCAAGAAGAAGAAGAAGGTAGATGAGTTTAAGTACCTGGGGTCAACCATCCAAAGCAATGGAAAGTGCACAAGAGAGGTGAAGAAGAGAGTGCAAGCAAGGTGGAGTGGGTGGAGATGAGTGTCAGGGGTGATTTGTGACTGAAGGACAGCAGCAAGAGTGAAACGGAAGGCTTTCAAGAGGGTAGTCAGACCTGCTATGATGTATGGTTTGGATGCAGTGGAACTGACCAAGAGATAGGAGACAGAGCTAAAGTTGTTAACGTTTTATTCGGGAGTGAGCAGAATGGACAGGATTAGAAACGACTAGCTGAGAGGTTTGGAGACAAAGTTAAAGAGGCAGGCCTGAGATGGTTGGTTTGGAGATGTGCGGAGCAGGAATAGTGGATATTTTGTGCAATGCATGTTGAAGAGCTGCCAGGCAGGAGGAAAGGAGGAAAACCTCAGAGAAAGTTCATGGATGTAGTGAAGGAGGACATGGAGGAAAATGAGCTGCTGTGAAAAGAAGAATACATCTTAGTCGTTGCTTATAGCCAGCAGCATTTATGAGTTCTTTTAGTTCAATAAAATGCGAGAGAGAAGCACCAAAAACACAGCCATGTTTCTTTTTCTGAAGTTGTCTTTATCTGCAAATACTTTCTGGCTGTGAAGCCCACTTTGCTCACTAAAAACAAAACAAAAAAAATGTTAATACTCCCTTTAAATAGGTGTAGAAATAACACCTATATCCTTAACCCAAAATGCATTTGGCATAGTTATGGCTGACTTTGTGGGTCAAACATTTAGGATTTATAAAACAATTCATCTGTTTTACAGAGTCATTTAGCAAGAGAGCACATTTTAGGCTTATTAAGGCCCCCAAGTTGAAATAGGCTTCCTTTTAATGGAAATATCAAATCTGAGGATGGCTGAAATGCGCAACTGAAATTCTTGAGTGTAATTCAGTTGGTGCAGCTGTTGCAGTGCTTAATCAATGTACCTCGCCTTTCCCCCTCTGCTTTCTGCATATCAGCGCAACTTCCACAGAACTAATTGTGGAGATACTTAATGGAGATGTCTGGCTGCAGCAGCAGACTGCCGACCATAAGAACGTGAGCTTTTATGTTAAAAGCTGCTGCTCCTTTCCACACCATCACAGAGAAGTAAAGAAAAGGTTGCACTGCTTTTGTGTACATGCTGGCGATTACTGCGTGCATGCGCCTGTTTGAGCATCTGCTTGTTTATTTATCTGTGCCTACAATCCTGTCTTCAGATAACTTATTCACCCCTCCAGCTACTTGTTCCTTTTGCACAGTGACAGCCTTACACATCAGTGCTGTTGCCTTCTTTATTGTTGTTGCCACTCGCATTAATAATTCGCTTTTTTGTTAACCGGCTGATGTAAAGTGGGCTAATCCCTTTATGAGGGGAGAGAGTGAGGCTGAATTTGTCAGCGAGTGTCTGTTAATGAATCGAGCTTGTATCATCGGTATGCACAATGTGTTTTTGTGTAATGTGCAGGCGGGTGTGTGCGTTTTGTCTGGGAGGGGAGCAGGGCTAATTTCCACCCTGCTAGGGTCCTGGAGGACTAAGCTGCTTTTGACCTGATAAGCTCATTAGAATTCCACACTAATTACAACAGGCCCTGTTTGGCTGTCACCAGATGAGAACAACAGGTCCCGACCATATCAGCCTACCTTAGAGTGAGAGTAAAGTAGGGGAATAGAGGAAAGTGAGTACAGAGGCTTGTGAAGAGGAAGAGGAAGAAATGAGAAGAGGTGCTAGAAAGACTAAGAGAAAGGGAAATTAATCGTTCAGTGGTCTAGGTAAAACTGATTAAGAAAATTTGTCAAGACTAGTACAAAGACCAGTAAGCATTCTTAGCAGAGAATCATATAACCTTGATGCAAACAAAGGAAGACAGCGGCAGGAGGAAGAGGGAGAGACAGGTGGGAAAGAACAAGAGAGAAAGATTGTAAATTAGCCGGGCCGCCGCAGAGCGTTTTCTCCGACTTGTCGAGGCTAAACTGAGGGCAGCAGGGAGTGGGGCCCGATATGTCAGAATCTCCCTGGCAACCAATCCTTCAGCCGCCCCCACCCCTGCATGCACAAACACAAACACACATACACACTCTCTGTGCACGCAGCACCCTGTAGAGGCTGGGCTTTGGGTGTTGTTTGCATCCAGGCCCAGATTAAATCTGAAGCTGGGTTTCTTCTCTCGCTGCCTTTTACACATGCTGAAATGCAGACATGGCTTTCTTTTCACACTTTTACACTTTCTATTCCTCCTTCGTCACCTCCCTCCTGCCATTCAGTCTGCCTCGCTCAGCCTTTCATACGCCCCCCCACCACCATCACCACCAAAAAATCGTATTTCTCGCGCTGTCTTTCTCTTGTAACTCAGGACTCAGTGCCTGCAGTCAAAAGGATCACTTGTCTCTATTCAATGTGTGTCTCTTGTGTCTGTGTGCGCACTTGCATGTGTTCAGATGTGTGCATTAACGTATCTGTCTGTTTGAGCGTGGGATGTGCTGAGGAGGGGGAGCGGGGTGAAAGCACTCACAGGGGACCGTCAGCCTCGACCTCTATTATTCCTATCCATTTGCTGTTTCCTCTCACACCGCCACAGAATGTGAAAGGGAATTATTAGAGTATGTCGATTTGTTCTCTGTGTCAATATGAAGCATCCCTCTAATCCCACTGTAGTGCCATAGTCAGTCATTCAGACACTCTGTCTGCTATAGTCCAAAGCCTGTAGAGCCGGAGGCCTCACTCATTAACTTGGCCTTTCTAAGAGACAGGAAGCCACCCCCGAGGCCATCGCCTGTTTATGTGTGAGACATGAGTTAGATTATTTGTGTGAATCTGTGTGTGTGCGTCTGTGTGTGTGCTCACGTTCCCTTGTGTGTATGCGAGTGTATTCTTAACTTGTGTGTTTGTAATCGATTTGGCTTACTCTGGGGCAGCGTGTTTGCTACCCCTCAGCAGCAGCTGGTGGGTGGGCAGAGCAGAGATGAGTGGGTTAGCCCCTGGCACACATCTGCACCCTGGGAGCAGTAGCTGCTGGCGCCAGCCATCTTTGGCACCGCTTCTTCCCCAGGTCTTCCAAAGGCTGTGTCCCTCAGGAGATGTGCACGATTGCACATTGGTGTGCGTGCGTGTGTGTAAATGTCTTTTCTGTGTGAACAATCCGTTAAGATATGTGTTTTCCAGCTGTGAGAAAATTGTGCAGCCGTGTACGTGTTAATAGTTGTAGTGAATGTGTCATGAGGTTTGTGTGTTGAGCCACGTGACTAGCAGTGTGTCCCTGGAAGCTGTGGCCGTGTAGCCCGGATGGAGGAGGATGGTGACACTCTTCCCCACTGGGATGATACTTAATTGGATTCAGTGTTTGGCTCTTTCACTTTATTCACTTCCTTCAATCACTGCAACAGTACCTGCATCTACTGCTCTTCCTTTCTTTATGCTTTTTTGCACACGTGCTTCCCTTCTGCTCGTACGTTTTCAAATTAAAATGCTTTCTGCCACTGTCTACTTCAGTTCCCCTTCCCCTAGTCTTTCTGTTACTATCTGACTTTTTCTTCTTCCTGTCTTCCTCTTCCTCCTGTCTCTCGCGCTCATCCCTCCTTCCTAATTTGAGAAACAGTGGTGGGATCGATTGGTGGTCCCAGCCTCTCTTCTCTTCGCCCTGCACAAATTTATTATTCTCTGAAAGACTCACACACTGATGGTCCCCTGGAGGGCCAGGTTGTACAGCTACCAACACACACACACGCACACACACACACACACATACTCTTACACATACGCAACCAATGTCAGATGCTGATGCATTATCACATCACTGTAGAGAAACACACACAAACAATGGCATACATGCTCACGATAACATGCACAGTGTTGCCTCATACATTATAGATGCAGAGACTAAAAGCAAGATGTACTCACACATGCGCATTAATTTAAGCAAACACAGACACCCTCTGACACAGAAACCAGAATAAGCTGGGGGATCCTGGTCTGAGTCAGCATTTCACGTCTACTGGTAACAGTGTAGCTTTATGCGGATCAGTGATGGCATAGTTTTGGCAGCCTTGTGGAGATGTAGGAGGTTATATAATGGCCATAATGAGAGGTGTAACCCTAATCGTAAGTGAAAATATTGTATTTCGATAGAAAAGGCGGTCCTTCAGGACATCTTGGTTATAGCAATAAAGAATTTTCAAAGGTGGCGTTCTTACACACAGACAAGCTAAAAGATGTGGGTGATGGCCATAGTACCAAATATTGTAAAGATACATGTGTGATGAAATTAAGTAAAATCTTCAGTTTGTGCCAATCTGTGGCTCTTCAGTGCCTGAAAGGCAGAAAGAATAGCATGTGTGCAGGAGAGTTTTTGAACAGCGACGCAACATTCTTAACCACTGGTGTCATTTCCACTGTGAAACGAGAGAGCAGGACTTCTTCACTGATGTACTTTCAGTTAGACATCCTTTCTAAAGTCTCTCTAACCTGCATAAGTTTACAGTCCTGACACCACATATGCTGATACATTAACATAACCCACTTTCACCCAATTATGACCCGATTATCAATATGCTAATTAACTTAATAAAGAGCAGGTGTTGTGTGAAGTTTATCACTTTTCAGGCAGGGTGTTAGACACTAATAGTCTCTTTCACTGGGCATGAATTCAGCCCAAAAGGAGCAGAAATGATATTGATGATATCTGTGTGTGTTGACTGGACTTCATGAGCTCAATGAGAAAACGTAATTGCAAACTCATCATACAACTTTGTTGCTTTCATTTTGAAAGCAATGTGAAAATGTGTTGGAACAGCTCACACCACATCTTGCATTTGCTGTTGATGTGACTGCACTAATGAATGAGCTAAATACCAAACTGCAAGGCAAGGTGGAAGCTTTCACAAGAAGGCTGCAGTTTCTTTCAAGCCAAGTGACAAAGTTTAACAAATCCAGATTCAGATGCTCTCTCAGTGGAGATCACCTGTCTGCTGTCCTTCATATTTTAACCTCAGACATTGAACCTGACTCTAATGCCCTTGTTTAAGCCCAAGACAGACCACATTTCTCTCACTTAGCACATAGAAGTAGCACAGATTTTGTAAAAACAGGCGCATTTTGTTCATAATTGATTTTAGGAATGTTGATTAAACAGTGATAATAAATGCTGGTGTTTTTACTAGGTTCATTTCACATTTCCAGTGCCTAATTGTGGCGTGTGCTCTTACCAGCAGCAATTTTATAAAATATTGAACTGAGTTCAGCTTATTGGTGGTCCATTGGGAAAATTAATTGCCCTTCCCAGGTCTAGAGCATTAGCCATACACAGATTTATATAAAAATGTAGATTGGTTTAAATCCTTGTGTTTATTGCTAGCTTGCAGTGTTTTCCGTTTAGACGCAGACGTTTGAAATCCTTCAGCCCTAAAAAAAAAAAAAAAAACAATAAGAGAAAATAACAAAAGTGAAGAAAAATTAATTAACTCTGCACTCAGTCTGAATACACTTCACAACCTCTGAAGCAGTGACCTTTCAAACTCGTCACTTCACTGCACACCACATCAGCCTGGATGAATAAGCTAAAAGCTGGGCTTCAAAAATAATCGAAGAACAATAGTTTTACCCTCCTTTTTTATGAATTCCCCACATCGCAGAGCCACACAGGTGAACTTGAGTAAAACAAACTCTGTAAGTGTAAAAGATTTTGAGAGAATTTGAGCAGAATTTGAATTGTGGGGTTTACTCTCAGCAGAGGGACAGAAATGCAGCTTGTCTGCCAGCCTGTAAGTCAGTCCTCCCCATAGACGCTCTGATTTGTTATTTTGTACACTTTGACCCGGGGTGTGAGCAGAGGGTCGTGTTTTGACGAGATGGTTATTAAGAATGCGCTTCTGATCTACGGGAGGCTGATGGCCTTCATCAGTTCCCTCTCTGAATCTGAGCGCTCTCGTCCTCTCCTCCCTCCCGTTTACGACTCTGCTTTGACTCAGGCTGCAACTTCCAATTTCCACAGAGCTACAAATCACCCACACTAACTTCGGGATGCTGACTTGTCCACGTTCAAAGAAGGTTTGATGGTGTAAGCTAGGCTAATAGGCTGGAAGTAAGAGATGCAGGGAGAGTGCAGGTGGGTTTTTCAGATAATGAGGAACTTGTTTTCAAAGGTTTGGATGATGATACCACAAGCTAAAGCCAGATGGGTAGGAGGAGGGGGTTATATGACTTTCATCTACTTGAAGGCGAAAGCAGATCATTCTTTTTTTCATATTATGCCACAGTGTCTGCTCTATACTTTTATCCATCTATAGTGGAAAGCAAAGCTCAAATCATCCAAGGCCCTGAATGAGATCTGATCTAAAATTGCTGCTTTATGGCATACTCGACATGTTTCATTTCATTAGCCGTTTAAATTGCTCTAGCTGAGTAATTTACCTTGCATTTACCGCTGACCATCTTGACTTCGCTTTAAATACGACTCCCGATAGCTGCCTTTCATCAGCTTAAGTCTCCCTTAGATGTCATCTTCTCAGATGTTCAGTCTGATTGAGAAACAGAGAGAAAATGGAGATTACAGGGAAAAGTGTCACCTGCGTTGTGTTTGAGCTCACCGCGCGGTAATATCTCCCCTGCCTGATAATTTAAGGAAACTAGTTTGAATGAAACCCTGGCCACGTGAGTTCAACTAACCCAGCGCGCTGCATGCAGAGCAGAGAGGCAGGATTAGTAGCTACAGTGGGTGAATGTATCAAAGCCTGTGTTTTTCAGAAAGCCCTGCAGTTATTGCTTACTGTTAGGCCTATAAAGTGGTTTGTAGTGTATAAAATAATCATAAACATTATAATCTCATTCTTGCACAAACATCTTATCATAAAACAACAGCGGGCATAAAACTTCATTAAAGGACAGAACATAAAAGCAACATAAAAGGAGTCCAATAAAATAATGATTAGGAGAATTTTAAACTCATGCATAAACTCATGCATAAAAAATTGGATTTCCGAAGATTACGCTTATTTTTGCCAAATTGCACCAGCTGAAACGCTTGGCTGCACATGACAAAGACAGATATACACATATGTGTGTGTAAAATATCTCTGTCCATCTAGTTTTTTCCGATATTAGTTCTCAGACCATGAGGATGTGCCTTTGTTTTTTCAAAGCTGCCTTTGAAAAGTGGCATAAAAAGGACTGATGAGTCTGATAACAGCACACACACACACCTTGCAAAGCACTTGCACATGCACTCTGCACGACACAAGCCCGTATCACACAGTACCCAAGGATGGCAGACTTTCACTTTTAAAAGACTGTTATGGAAAGACCCATTACAGTGCAGAAGGTTTCAACCTCAATTATATGGAGAATATATAGTAGTCAGGTCGCTAATGAAAATGGAGGAGAGTGTCTACTCTTGCAAACAGCTTTCTGTGAAAGATGGGGAAGTAATCTATTCTCTTTACGAGGAGCAGTACCCCCCCCCCCCCCCCCCCCCCCCCTCTGATTGCCACAGCTTTAATGAAGAGCTTACATACCTGAGGGGAATGATTCAGGAGCAAAGCATCAGGCAACATATTGGATGTGGCTCTAAAATGGAAGTCAAGAAAAGCATGGTTTTACATTATTTGTGTGTGCGCATGTGCGTGTATGTGTTGTTGATGCCTTCTTAGTTTAGCTTGAGTTAGTTTTAAGAAGCAAAAGAAACATAAATGTAGTGTTTATACTGAATATGTAAGCAGGTCAGTGAACACAGGAAGGTGAGAACAGAAACACTTCTCTGACAATGTGAAGGATGCATTCAAACAAGAGTAAGGGTGCGTCCTAGATCCTTTTCCTACCCACCTTTCTTTGATCTAGATGGATACGTCATCGAGATCAAGGAAAGGTAGTTAGGAGACTTGATTAGGAGTTAGGAAAAGAGAAGAGCAGTGCACTGAGAATTTGAACGACCTTATCTGACGTGTGACCCTGGACATCCATCCAGTGTCGAAACTACAGCGAGCAGAAGATAGCAAACAAAATGTGCATCTTACTTCACCAACGTCTTCTTACCTTGCTGTTTAATGCAGGTCATGTAAACAAGAACATCCTATGACAAATATCCCGTTATTATAAAGGTTGGAATTTTAAAGAAACAGGAACATTTTGGGACAGATTTGCTAACGTCTGCAGAAGCACAAAACTTCTTTTGAGATTAAAAATATGCTGAATTTACTAAAGAGGCACAGTGTCAGTTCTGTGACTGAAAGGTATGGAGAGGAGCATTTTTGTGGCACTATGGCATATGTATTTGTAAGTTTCACTTTCAGGGGGTCGCTTGTGCGTCTTTATGGGTTTTGTTTTCTTTTTTTCTTGATCTTTTGCTCTGTTCTCTCCTTTCGTTTCACCTGTGTTTCATTCCCACATGTGCCTAATCACCAATCATCCCTCTGTATCTGTTCTCATTTCCCAAATTGCACACCCTGAATTCCTCCAATGAAGCCAAGTTTGATTACCTAAGTGAAACAGCGTATGAATAAAAAGGAGCTGTTTAGAGTTCCCCTCTTGCTACCCTTCTTTTGTCTGTCTGAGGTAAAAAAAACAAAAACAAAACACACACTTCTGCAAAGGATGCACCTGTGCGTCCTCAATTATAGCTCTGCCAGCAAGCCTCCTCTGTCCTTCACATGCATTTCAGAAGGAGAGAGATCCTTCAGCATGGCGTACTAAGATTGATTTCCTGGTCACAGGCAGGAGGCCTGAGGACAGAGGAGACAAGGAGGGTCAAATTAGTGAAATTGAAAAGCCCGCTATCCCGTCTTTCCCTTTGTCTTTGTCATTTCGGTCTGTTTATCCTCGTCATTCTCCTCTTATTAGATTCAAGTTTTGTTTCATTTTGGGGCTTTGTGTTTCTTGCTTTTTTTAATTGGCCAGTAAAGGCTAATTTTTCATACAGTCTGCCTCCAAGCCCTGCATTTGTGTCCTCTCTCTAGCACCACAACCCCTGACAGCATTTTAGACCTGTGCCATTATGATAGGGGTGACTAGGTCTGGCTGAGTGAGCTTGTTGGTGGGACCGCTTTTACTACGGTCCTCATTTAGACATGCAGATGTCACATGCAGATGCCCCATTAAGACATTAGATTAATGTCTAAAAGCAGCTTTGCTGTATATTCACACAACGCTGATACTGACACTTTGAGCACACATGATGTAACATCTTCTCATCCTGTATGTGGAAAATTACTCTGACCTGTGAAAGTCAGAGTTATTAAAGCTAAATGCAGGGTGTAACCGGGAGAGATTTATTCCAGTTACAAGTAGTTGTTTTTGGTGTCCTTAACTTTCTGGCTGCAAATCGTCTGGGTAACAAATTTACATTAAAAGCAGCCAGTGAAACTTATTCTTGGCAGCTGGTGGGTTTATTTATTTTATTTTCTGTCATTGTTTACCAGTCCTTGGAGGGTGAACAAACCCTAATCTTGGACACTAAGTAAGAGTTTCTGCAGACAATGTGCAATCAGTGTTGTTTACACTACAGCTGTCCTGCAATCGAATCCAATCAAGAAAGCTATGCCTCTGCATGCCTGCTCTACCTGTGGTCAAAAGAACAGCTTGTCTTGTTAATCATTTGTCATAAATATTGGTCGTGGTAATATCGACTGACGCACTCAAAACCAAAAATAAATAAATAAATAAACAAACATTCTATCCAGACTAACACGAGCTATTACGCAAAACTCAGAATAAAGAGGGAAAGAAAAAAGAAAAAAGATCAGGCCTGGGTTAATACACCAAGCCAGAGGGAGATAAAGACAAAGAGGCGGAAAGAGAGAGAAATAAGATTTTATTTAAGAGAACGCGCCGCTGCCTCGCAGACGCAGAGCGCAGTGATGTGAGGCTGACCTCTGGAAGGAAAGCAGCAGCAGGGGTCACAAAGGTTGATCCAATTCTGGGCAGCCAGTGCCAACACTCTGATTAAGAGGTGATGAAGAGGGCAGGCCGACCATCATCTCCACAGGTGGATTCACTTTGGGATGCGTGTGGGCCTGGGGGGGGGGGGCACTGAAAGTTCAAGCACCGTAGCCAGAGGGATAATCAGCAAAGGCGCTAGAATTACTCTTGAGCTGTTGTCTGTTTTTGCCTTATCCAAATATTGCCAGATAACAAAGACGCACGTCTGCTCCACTCGTATCGCTCCCAGGTTTAAGCATTGTTTGATTTGCTGTGGTCAGGAGCTTAAGTTAGCTGGTAAATATTAGCACCACAAGGAATGTGGCCTTTTTTCATGGTTGCAGGTTTAAGAAGTACAGTGTTTAGACAGGTTTGCACCATTTAATGTTAATCTTTATAAATGTTCATCTCACATGAACTATTACAGGCTTGGCCTTCTGTTTAAGGTGCACGTCATGTGATAGGAAAACTGTTGTCTCTTGTCATTGTCGTGGGAGAATGGCCCACCCATCAGAGTATCAACAAACATATGTCTGTGTGTGTGTGTATGTATGTGTGTGTGTTGGTGATTAGGGTGTGAGGGGTAAATGTCAGTGATACGGTGCTGGGGAGTTCCTCTGCTGGGCAAAAACCTGAGCGACTGCTCATCTCTAATTGGACCTATCTTAGTAACCTTTCCGCAGCCGGGGGTTCCCATTCATCACCCTCTGTCTGTCTGTCAGCCAATCAGAGCTGAGGCAGGTCCTCATGCACACAGTGTACTTCTGAACTAATGTTTTCATCTTTAATATTTTACATTTTATTATGTTTATACCTTTGTATTTATGTTTTTTTGGGGGGTAGGATTTTAAATTTAGGGGATTCCCTTAGCATCCTTCTCACTGACCTCACGCTTCAGTACGCGTTATTGTTGCCAGCTTAGTGCCTGTGTTTGCAATGCAACACTTGTTTTAATGCAATGACATTTCTGAGGACTTTAGGGACTTGCTCCCCTGCTACAGGCCCAATGAGCAGCAGAGCAGCAATGCCCATACATAATGCCCATTTATCTCACACAGTGAAATGTGTCGAAGACAAAATAATAGTCTCTCTGTTGGTTTAACTTTCTTTCTGAGTTATAATTTTATTTGATGTTGAATTAGTTGTTTTAGTGTGGACTGTCAGAAACAATAGACTGTTTATAAAAGAAGGACATAGCGACCACGAGGTCAACCATCTGTTAGCCGGGCCCTGTGAAGCGTCGATCTGAGGATTTTGGCTGTTGCTATCTTAAGCTGCGTCCACACTGGAAGCGGCCCACTCGTCGCACATTGCTTTGCAGCTGACAGCTGATTGCTTATGGACATTCCAGGCTCCGGTTGCTTAGGGAATCTTATTATGCATTTACTGCTAGGTCATATGTCAATCAATGTATTCTTCAGTGTCACTGGTAGTCACTTCTATTGCTCACCTGGAAATTGACAAAACTTTATCTCGCACCCTACCTATTTCTCATCTCCAGTGTCTATCTTTTATGTACACTCTATGGAAAAAAGGGACTTTTGTTATCTCTTCCCAACTTCCTGACAATGAAACTGAGCCAAAACATTAAAGCTAGGCTCAGAAACCCTTTGTAAATTAATCCTTCTTGTGTGGGAGCTCCTTTCCCATTGTCCTGAAAATGGATAATACTCCCGGTACGGCTTTGGTATGTCACCATATTTGTTTTGCAAAGACTCCTAATCTATTTTCTCCACCATGTCACTTGTGTGTTACTTTCAGTGACAGTTCCATTGTCAGTCCAAGCAAAAAAAAATACCATTGGTGTTTTGCTTCTGCAGTGTTTTCTGCAGACATCCAACCCTTAGCTACCTGTTTACACCAGCACACACATGCCCCCGTGTTCATTCAGCGTGATGCATTTACAGACAGAGATTATTTCGAAAAAATGTGCTAAAAGCTGGTTAAGGGTTGCATTAGAGAGAATATAGACACACATACAAGCTTGCAGCACACCGTCGCACATACGGAAAGTTTTGCTACGTTTTTGAATCAGAGGAGGAATTGGTCCTGTGTTGTCGAAAATGCAGAAACGGGTAAGAGACAGACGTGAAACCAGACGGATGCGCAAACAGACAGACTGACAGCAGCAGCACACAAAGACGGAGTGGAGGCCTGCAGAGAGATGTGAGAGAGTGTGTTAATCCACATGGCGTAGCATTTCCTCTGTGGATCAGTGTGCGTTTGAACTTTTCAAGGGTAGGATGGCAAGGAGCGATCGGCCACTCTGTAAATGTCAGTGGATCTGAACAGCCGGAGCCCAGACAGCCTTGTGCCGTCGCCTGCCACTCACACTCTTCTTTATCCATCCTTCTCTTTTTTGTCTCTGTCTGGGAGCTGTTTATTTTCTCCTCTCCTTCCCCATCCTCTGTTATCCCACCCACCCTCTCCCTCTCACTTTCATTATTGTCTTTTACCTTTGCCTTGCCATTGCCTGCAGGAATATAGCAGATCCTGTAATAGACATGGCTGGTTTTTGTTTCTTTGTTTTTCTCTTTTCTCACCCTTTTCTGGATTTCTGTTCAGCCTAACTCCACCTGACTAGTAACCGCTCTGTTTCACATTACTTGGTTTCAGAGACCATATTGTATTCTGGCTTCTTGCCTTTATATTTCCCCTAATTTATTAGCCTACCTTTATTTTTCTCTGCTAGTAATTAGATTTTTTGTGTGTGTGTGTCTTGTAGAAGATGCTGTTTTATTACATTCTTCCAAACCATCTTCAATTTCCTAGGGAATTATCAAGGGAGAGTCCCTTCATTTAATTTGTACGGAAATTAATTTGTCAGTGTAAGAAATAGGATACTTGCTAATCTGGTTAGGCCAGCATTTGTCCCACCCCCTCCCACCGCCACTTTAGGTCGCCTCTCTGCCAGTGTTCAGGAGCGAGGAGGCAGAGACAGTAGACAGGCACGCCGTTCTTGGAGACGAGGCAAGAATTCAAATAGAAGTGAAGGAAAATACAGATCTTTTGGCGACAAAAGAAACAGTGAAAGGGGAAGTGAGAAAGACACAAGGAAAAGAGGAAGAGTATTAAAATCAAAATGCCAAGAGGCGGGGTCATAAAACGACTGCCTTTATTGAGCGGGGCACAGTGGGCCAGTTGCTGCCTGCGGGCCTTTTCTACTCTTGTACTGCACTGCAACTCCACAAGTCGTACTCATACTTCAGTTCTGTCCAATGAAGCTTTCTTGTCAGGACATTTTGAGTAAAAACATAACAGTGGGAGGATAAGGCGATAAATTAAAGAAATGCATATATTTTTGTGCTGCTGTTGCAGGAATATTTTGATTTCTATTTGTGAAAATGATGTTTAAGTCTTTAGCTGCCAAAGCAGAGGCAGGGTGGGGTGGACTGGCAGGTGAATGACGCTCTTTGGCGTTAGTCCGGCAGACTGGGCCTGTGATGTGACGGCTGGCACAAAAGAAGGATCTAGAGTACAAGGAGAAAGAGCCAAGGATAATTCAAACTTAACAAACAAGCAAAATTCTAGGAATTAGCGTAAGCGTTACACCCTAGCAGCAGAATAGTCTGGCAAGAGTGAATGGAAGGACCAGGGATATATGTGCACTGCAACGTGCCGCGCCCAGGCAGACACACAGAGAGAGGTGAGGGAAACAAAACTACTGACCAGCAGTGAAGGCACGGGGACCATGGTATTATATTTAACTGAGAGATATGCAAGTTCTGGCGTCAAGGATGCCTCCTGGGTGCCTTCTGGGTGAAGTGTTTCAGGCAAGTCCCACCCGAAGGTGGCCCCAAGGCAGACCCAGGACATGTTGGAGAGATTACATCTCTCAGCTGGCCCGGGAACACCTCAGGATTAGCTGGAAGAGGTGGCTGATATGCAAGTTTCTTAGCTCAAACTTAATGAGTGAAATGTTCCATCATCAGTGTCCACATACTTTTGGCCAAATAGCAAGTATTGTTAAAAATGTATGAAGCCAGAATGAACATAGAAGTGCTCGCTAATCCAAGAAATATGGAAATTTATGTGCATTGCAGTATCTATCAAAAACTGGAGAAAGAATGAGAGGAAGAAGAAGAAGAGTGTGTGTGTGTGTGTGTGTGTGTGTGTGTGTGTGTGTGTGTGTGTGTGTGTGTGTGTGTGTGTGTGTCCCTCTCAGCTCGGTCCCATCCCTCCTGGCCATCTCTCTCTACACTCAGGCAGTCTCTCTGGCTGTTGTGTGTTTGTCTGAGATATGGACTTGGATGCACTGAGCGACCGCCCACTCCACACATTCCTCTGTAGTCCATCCGCTTCCCTTGGACGTTGAACAAATTGATTTGGGCGTTGATTATTCAAGGGGCACGTTTCATAACTTTTGACTGGCTTTTCTCCACCTCCCACTCCTGTTTTTTTCTCGCCGTGCATCTGGCTCTTTCTATCTCATGCCCATGTCCAGCTGCGGCTCTGCAGGATACCGCAGAAGGAGGCCCGTGGGTCGTGTAGTAACTTCAGATTGCAGTTTGAAGGAAGTTCATACAGCGAGGTTTTGACTTTGTTCACTTTGGGCGCAGTTTGTTAACGACATATTACGTTGATGTGTGCAGCTGCACATGAATGTGTTAACTTTTCTCAGTGTTTAATTATTTTATAACACTTCTGGCGATTAAAAGGAATCACTGTACCCGCGGCTGCATAAAAATCTATATGTGTACACTAATAATGAATATTCAAGAAAGATCGGACACCAACTAATAAAGCATTCATCACAGGAACATGAGCTGAGGCAGAGCTGCAGACACACTCCTGCTTGTTATTAATATAAATGATCACCAAAAATGACTAATCGACTCAACTCTGTCCCTCTCTCTTGAGCCAGGAAGTCAAATGAGTTTCTCTGAACATGTAGCATAATTTAAAAAAAAAAAAATCCTAATTATGATCAAATTTACAAGGGATTATTTTCCCGTGGTCTTCAGTTCTAGGCGAAGCTTTCAAAAAAGCTGCAACAGCTGTAAGTAGACTAGGAATTTAGTAATTACTTTCATAATTGATCGTTTTCTTAATTAAGCAATCAACTTTTCAGTTCAGTGTAAAAAGGCAGTGTCCTGAAATTGTTGTTTTTGTCTGCCAAACAGCCTCTAAGACCTCTAGATAATTATTTTTTTAAAAAAAGCTGGGATCAGAAAATGTGTCTTTTTTTTTGGAAACAAAAAAGGACTAATCAGTTATCAAAATAGTTGCTGATTAATTTCCTGTTGATAAACTAATTTCATCTCTACTTAAAAGAACAGCCTGCGCAGAGAGAAAACCGACTTCTTTGACACGAAATATCACACACAGCTAATTAGCTAATTGTTCAGCTTTATGCTGCTTGCATAAACTTGGGTCCATCCATTAATAAAGAGTAAAGCTGGCATTAGAGCTAACCAAAAATAAAATAAAATAAAACTATCAGTTATTTCTTTAGCCACTGCTACCCTCATCAAACACCTTACACAGATCAGCAGTGGGAGAAGACAGTGAGGGAAGAGTGACACACAGAAATGAGCCACAGAGTAAATGAGAGCGTTATAAAGAGAAAATGAGGCACTAGTGATTAATTAACTCCTCTCGCTTCCTCGTCCTGTAAGGCCAGGATAATTTTGTGACTTTATACGACTGCCGCAGTGCTGTGCGCTCCGGCTCGGTCTCGTACACCATGAAACATAGATCAAGAGGAAAGTTTGAGCACGGAGAGACTGTATTATATGAGCCTCTGCTTGATTGCTCTGCAACCAGAGAAGAGTGAGGGGGAGGAATAGCTTTGGCGAACTCACTAATACATCTGATGTATTTCTTCCTCTTGAATGTAATGCACTCGCACACCTTATGCAATACAGAAGTACTTGAAGATATAAACAGTCCACTCTGATGTACGAATCTATCCAGAATTTTGCAGCTACTGCTTCCTGTTGAGCCCTTTGGCTCTGTGTGTGTGTGTGTGTGTGTGTGTGTGTGTGTGTGTGCAGTGTTTGCAGTGTTTGCAGTGTTTGTGTATGAGCATAACGCGCCATGTGCATACGTCTTTTTATTGTCCTCCAGCACACTGCTGTAATCAGGTAAGCCTACCGGCAGTGTTATCTCTGTCAGGTACTGTTAACCACTAGCTAACTCCTCCACAGTGCTCCTTCTGTGTTTCATCCCTTTTCTAGCTTTTCTTTCCTTTTTTCCCCTCTTCAGCAGCCTCCAGGCTCTCTAATCTGCCTCCCCAATGGCTTCCCTTCCTCTCCTACCTCATCTGGTTCCCCTCTGGCACACTTCATCTCAGCGTCACCAGAACTATACATAAGCCTTCTTCTGTCTTCCTTTGGCTTCCTGGGTAGAAAAAGATCCGTGCTGTGTCATCTGGGATGTTGATATGCATCAGTGGATTTGGGTGCACCCTGTGATTATGCTGTATAAAAAGGATCCTTTGCACAGTGGACTCACAGTACATGTGTCACCTGTTTGCACCAGACCAGATCAAGTTAATGTAGTGTAGACTACATTGCTACTGTGACTTCAGAGCCTCAGCATAAGCATTTTTGCTAATCCCATGCTGCCTGTTTTTTATTGTTTTTGTTTTTGTTTTTTTAAGCAAGCCTGATCAAGTTTGAATGAGAGAGAGAAGTTTTAGCAAATCCCATTCATAACCATCAACAGAGAAAGTCATACTATGATACAGGTAACTCCATTAAATGTGTTCCAGAAGGCATTACCACCACAAAAACAGTCCAGAGGTGAAATTGCCTGTAGATCAAACCCATTCTTGTACCAAGAAGTTGGTTTCATGGTTGAAGCTGGGGGTTTGTGGGGATCGACTTGCCTGTGGAGCCAGCCTCAAGTGGCCAGGAGAGCAAATGTCTCAGGCGCTTCAATATGCAGCCCTGAAGACTGTCGCTTGGTTAAAACAGGTTCCACATACACACACTCATTCATTTGCATAGCTAATAGAAGCCGCTGATGAAGCTAAAACAACTCTGAAACATATTTAGAGAAAACCTGAGTTGTCCCTAAACACAACACTGGCACACAGGGAGGGCCTGTGTAAAAGGAGAGGCAAAGTTCAGAGTGGGTCAACATACAGGAGCTGTATGGCAAAAATAAGCGGATTGTGGAAATTTTATTTGTGATCCAGAGGGTGAGTTTCTTGAGAGGGTTGATCAGGTGGCAGACTGGGAATCCAGGGGCACTGGAGGAAACACAGGAGACAGGAGTTACTAAACATTGATAAATAAGCACAGGAACCAACTCAGAAATCTAATTTACTACCACAGTGATGAGGACAGTCTGGTGCAGAGCCAGTCACAGGCAGCTTTAAACAAACAGCCTTCAATGAGCAGATTGCTTGCAGGTGTGTGACAGCAAACCTGCTCTACCCGAGGGCGGAAACCAGGCGGGATCCACACATCAAACCACCTGCAACCAAACACAGAGAAATACGAAAACAGTCTTCCCCAAACCTGAACCACACACATTCATCACCATGATACATTTGTGGTCAGAAGTACATAAATACACTCATCATGGGAGTGAATGTCATGGTAATTTGGGGCTTTTTCCAGGCTGGAATAATTGTAGAACATTCATCTTTAATGACTAACCACTAATCCACACAGGTTCAAAAATATATATACACTCACCTAAATCTTAGCCATGGCCTATTAACTTATCCTAGTGGTTATGCTTGACTACAAGTGTTAGTTTCACTTTGCAACATAAAAAATATTTTTTTGACAGCACTCATTGGATTGACCGATACTCGGAACAAAGGGAAAGTTCAAGGAACTCAGTGAAGATCTAAGGAGGAGAACTAAAGATTCCAAGATCATGAGTTCAAATAATTGTACACAAGGAGAGGAAATTTGGTTAGGATGTTCAGGAGCAACCGAGGAACTACCAAAGCCCAAGCCTGACATTAACTGGAAACTGCTGGAACACCAGCATCACTGTCCACAGTGAAGTCTGTTTTTCAAGGGGCAACTTGCTAAGGTACATAGTAAGAGTGTGTGTTTATATTTGAGCCTGCGTATAGAACAGTTACAAAAAAATCAATAAAACCCCAAATTACCCTGAGATTTACTCACATGACGCACATGTAGTCAACCCCCAAAGGCCCATTCTGAGCCACCAAAGAGCCTGATCGCTAACAGCAGTTACTGATAACTTCTTGTAATTGATTATAAACATAAGTGCAAATACATTTAGGTCCATATGCAAAGTAAAACATGAATGCAGCTCTTCCACGTATCTTCCCCCCAAATTCAC